>NC_056677.1:96611982-97346982 GCF_018350195.1 Panthera tigris | reverse complement strand
GTGAGAGAGAATGAATGATGGACACTTATGCTTATGATTCAAATGCTTTTAAAGTTGTAAAGTTATACTTTTGATCGGAGAGCCCTGAGACGTAGCAGAGGAATCTCTCTAAGTATCTTCTGAGATGAAGGAAGGTATTAGAGGGACCTTGGATGCAGAATTTCTGGAATTTTCACTGCTGGTGAAAACAACCATTTTACACTCGTGACAGCATCTCAAGACTGGCTTCTTTTGTCTGTTCTCTTATGCTACTGCGATTTGGTCAGCTTTGCCGCTGGGTATACAGGCAAGGAAAAAGAGGCGGACAGATGACTAGAGAGAGCAGTCCTTTTCTCTGAGAATCTGCTAGAAATGTCCCGGCATTGGGAGCATGTTGAGTGAAATGCCTTGGTAAAGCTGTATACACAAGATACTGCTGGAATGCACGCTGTGTAAACGTTGTCGAATGACTACAATGTTTTAAGGTTGGAGGAGCTCTCGTTTGCCTCTGCAAAGCTGTTAAAGAAGAGGTGGTCTCAGAAGTGTTGCTTTTAGGGGGGGCCTGGCTGGCTTGGTTGGCCGAGCATGTGACTCTTGATCTTGGGGGGTTGTGGGTTCAAGTCCCATGTTAGGTGTGGAGATTACTTAAGAATGAAATCCTTCAACGAAGCAAAACAAAAAGTGTTGCTTTTATTTATTTATTTTTGAGAGGGGAGAGGGTCGGAGAGGGAGAGAGGGAGAGGGAGAGGGAGAGGGAGAGGGAGAGAGAGAGAGAGAGAGAGAGAGAGAGAGAGAGAGAGAATCCCAAGCAGGCTCTGTGCTGTCAGCAGATAGGAGCTTGATCTCACGAACTGTGAGCTCATGACCCGAGCCGAAATCAAGAGTCTGACACTTAACTGACTGAGCCACCCAGGTGCCCCAATGTTTGTTTATTTTTGAGAGAGAGAGAGAGAGCAGAGAGGGAGAAGCAGAGAAACAGGGGGACAGAGGCTCCGAAGCAGGCTCTGCGCTGACTGCAGTGAGTCTGATGTGGGGCTCGAACTCTTGAACCGCTAGATCATGACCTGAGCTGCAGTTAGTCAATCAACTGAGCCACGCAGGCGCCCCGATATATATTTTTTAGACACGTTTTTAATGGAAGTATAATTGACATGGAGTGTTGTATTAATCTCAGGTGTACAACATAATGACTCAATGACTTTATACGTTACTCAGTGCGTGGCACGATAAGTGTGGTCACCATCGGTCACCAAAGAGTGCTATTACCATCTTATTGACCATATTCTCCATGCCTCAGCCTTTTTATTATTGTTTTGTCATCCCTTTTTATTGATGCGTAGTTAACATACAGTGTTATATTCGTTTCAGGTGCGCAATAAAATGATCCAACAATTCCATACACCGCTCAGTGCTCATCGCCATAAGTACACTGTCAGTCCCCATTATCTATTTCGCCTATCCCCCCACCTGCCGCCCCTCTGGCAACCCTCAGTTTGTTCTCTGTGTTTAAGAGTCTGGTTTTCTGTTTGTCTCCTTTTTCCTTTCTTTGCTTTGTTTCTCAAGTTCCACGTATGCAGTAATCCCAACCCGAAATTTTATCCTGGGGAAATCGTTCAACAGAAGTTTGACTCTAGGTTCACAAAGATACATATTAACAATAATGGCCGGTGTTTATTAAGTGTTTACTGTGTGCCAGGCCCCATTTTTAAGCACTTTACAATGGCTCATTTAGTCCTTACATCAATTAAATGATACACTGTGGTGATACTTACGCTAAATTGAGCGGACTGACATATGGATGGCTTACACAGTTTGCCCAAAATTACAGCTAGTAAGTGGTGAGAGTTGGGATGTAAACCCGGGCAGTGTGGTTCTAGAACCCGCAATCTTATCCCTATACTGTATACTATAAAGGCATTACCCACAATAGAAACAAGGTGAAAATAACCCAGGCCCTCCACAAGAGGAATGGTTCTATCTGTTATGGTTCTATCAGTTCTGGTGAGGTTCTTCGTCAACGAAACATTTCCAAACAATACAGCATGAGCTTAAGACTATTCACATTCTTGGCATCATGCCCTGAAATTCTGATTCAGTAGGTCTTTTTCACTCCATTCTCTAAATGAGGGTGTCCCCCTGGGTTGTGTCCTTAGCCATCTTCTTTCTGGATTTCTCTTTACCCATATGTGGCAAGTTACAATTTCCAAATCACTTTCTCGTACATTATATCCCTTGATCCTTAAAGCCTCAGCTGACCCTATAATATTCTCCAGATACTGCTCCATTTCTCCTCCTCCTCCTCCTCCTCCTCCTCCTCTTCTCCTCCTCCTTCTTCAGCTGTACGCCCAGTGTGGGGCTTGAAGTCATGACCCAAGATCAAGAGTCACATGCTCTACTGACTGAGCCAGCCGGGCGCCCCTGCTCCATTTCTTAAAATCCTAATCTACACACCATCTCTGCTTCTCTACTTCTTTTAAACTCTTCAACTTAATACAATCTGGATTTTGCCCTCAACAGTCCACAAGACCATGCTTGCTAAGATCACCAGCAGCCTCTAATGCTGCCAAATTCAGTGGACACTTTTTTGGGGTGCCTGGCTGGCTTTGTTGGTAGAGAATGTGACTCTTGATCTTGGGGTTGTGAGTTCAAGTCCCACGTTGGGTGTAGAGATTACTTAAGAATAAAATCTTAAAAAATTTTTTAGTGGACACTTCTCTATTCTCCCCTTACTTGACCTCTTTAAAATTTTTTTAATGTTTATTTATTTTGAGAAAGAGACAAAGCATGAGCGGGGGAGGAGCAGAGAGAGAGGGAGACACAGAATCCAAAGCAGCCTCCAGGCTCTGAGCTGTCAGCACAGAGCCTGATGCGGGGCTTGAACTCACAAACCGTGAGATCATGACCTGAGCCAAAGCCGGATGCTTAACCGACTGAGCCACTCAGGTGCCCCAGTACCTTACTTGACCTCTTAAGAGTTGTCAACACCACTGACTAATCCTCCTTCTTGAAACACTTCTACATGTCTGGCTCCTTCTTCTGTCTTTTTTTTTTTTTTTAATTTTTTTTAACGTTTATTTATTTTTGAGACAAAGAGAGACAGAGCATGAACAGGGGAGGGACAGAGAGAGAGGGAGACACAGAATCTGAAACGGGCTCCAGGCTCTGAGCTGTCAGCACAGAGCCCGACGCGGGGCTCGAACTCACGACCGTGAGATCATGACCTGAGCCGAAGTCGGACGCTTAACCGACCAAGCCACCCGGGCGCCCCAGCTTCTTCTGTCTTCTTGCTGAGCCCTCCTCCTCATGCTGACTTCTAAATGTTAATTTTCCATGGGGATTGGTTCTATGTTTTCTCATTCCCAGAGGAGCTCATCTATACCTGTCATTTTATTTATTTTTTAAAAATGTTTGGTTTTTTAAATGTTTATTGATTTATTTTGAGAGAAAGAGAGAGAGTCAGAGAGAGAGGGAGAGAAAGAATCCCCAGCAGGCTCTACACCATCAGTGGGACCCCGATGCGGGGCTCGAACTCATGGAATCGTGAGATCATGACCTGAGCTGAAACCAAGAGTTGGATGCCTAACTGCTAAGCCACCGAGGCACCCCCCTCCTTTTCTTTTAAAGTGTATTCATTTATTGTGAGAGAGAGTTAACTGTTTATTTATTTTGAGAGAGAGAGAGAACGAGAGAGAGGGTGTGTGCGCATGGAGTCAGGGAGGGGCAGAGAGAGAGGGAGAGAGAGAATCCCAAGCAGGTTAGCCCTGTCAGCCCAGAGCCTGACGCAGTCTCGATCTCATCAACTGTGAGATCATGACCTGAGCCGAAATCGGGAGTCAGATGCTTAACGGACAGAGCCACCCAGGCGCCCCTACACCTGCCATTTTAAACATGATTTATTTGCTGAAGAATATTGCATATAGAAAAAAAAAAAAAACCAAAGGCACAACCAAAAGTTCAGGGAAAACCCAAGGCACAGCGAATAGTTGAGGGAAAGGTAGGTGAACAGGGACCCAGAAAGAAGGCTGAGGAGGACCAACTGGGAAAGTGTAAGGAAAGCCAGGAGAGTGTGGTGGCCCAGAAGCCAAAGGGAAAGCAAGCTTCAAAAAGGAACAAGTGCCAGCTCATCACTGCGTTCACTGATGTACAGTCGGGAGACTGTCAAGAACCACTGAAATTTTATAAAGAAGGAAGTCCTTGGTTAGCCAAAGGGCTATGCGGTAGAGTGGAACAATAAGCCAAAGGGAAACAGACAAGAAATCACATGGTCCCCAAGACAGATGAGAAAGTAGCAGCTTCAGTCCCTTAGCAGCTTCAAGAAGAAAATGGAACCTGGCAACAATACCAAAAAAAAAAAAAAAAAAAAAAAAAAAAAAAAAAAATCTAGTGCCTCAGTGGACCATAGGTTCATTGTGAACTGACATATGCCTCAGTATTTTTAAAAATTAAGATTGGAAAATTAGCTCCCTATTCTGGGAGAGTATTTTAAGATGAAATATTCATGAACATTTAATTTTAAAGCCCATGAACAACAGGGAAAGATATGAGGACAACTGTCTAATTCATTATTGTTACTATTTGGGGGAGCCAGGAGTTGGCCGTGGGGATTTTATTTTATTTTTTAAAAGTTTATTTATTTGTTTAAGTCATCTGTACACCCGGCCTGGGGCTTGAACCAACCACCCCGAGATCAAGAGTCACGTGCTCCTCCGACTCTGGTTGGGGGGTGGGGGGCCCTGCATTGGGAACTTTAAACGGGGTCATTATTGTTTGTTTGTTTGTGTTTTTAAGACCAATCTTGGGAAGGTCAGAAAATAGCTTAGGTGCTTCCTAATCCAGGTGTAGGGTCTTATCCCTGGAGAAAGAGCTGAGAACAATACTCTAGAGCAGAGAGGTCAAGGACTAGCACGCCAGAGAGTCCTGCAGATGTGTTTATTTGTACTCTGCACTGCTTTTAAATCGTTTAAATTGATTGCCAACATCTGAAAATCAGATTTCACGGAAGGACCTGGATTTCTGGTGCTTCTGGAAAACACGGGCGTTCTGGCCGATCCTGGCCCTTCTTCCCTCATTGCAGCTGGAGTTGAGGAGGACTTGCCCTTTGAGATTGGCCCGTTCCTCAGTCTCTGCTCAGTTTACTTTGTTCACTGAGACCGTCTTGCTGTTGGCTGTAGTCATCCGAGTTATGGCTTCTGCTGTAGAATTTACTGCTTATTTTCGCTTCAGTGTGAGACGGAAGCGATAGCCAGTTTTTTGAAAACTGTCAAAAACACGGTTCATCAAACACTTTAAAATGGTATTTGGCTCATTTCTCTCCAAACTTGATAAGAGCCTTTTTTTTTTTTTTTTTTTACACTTCAGGAAAGTGGAGAGATGTGGGTAAAGTATAGAAATTTGTTTTGTTATGTAGAAATCATCCTTGTGAGGGGTGTGAGGCATATGTTAAATCTCAAAACGGTGATGATTTTTAGTCGTCTTTGTGAATTTAATTTTAAGTAGAAGAAATTTTTAAATAAGATCTATTTATACTGGTCATAATTTAAAAAAAAATTTTTTTTAACGTTTTTATTTATTTTTGAGACAGAGAGAGACAGAGCATGAATGGGGGAGGATCAGAGAGAGAGGGAGACACAGAATCGGAAGCAGGCTCCAGGCTCTGAGCCATCAGCCCAGAGCCCGACACGGGGCTCAAACTCACAGACCGCGAGATCGTGACCTGAGCTGAAGTCAGATGCTTAACTGACTGAGCCACCCAGGCGCCCCTATACTGGTCATAATTTTAAACAAGTGACTAAAAATGCATCATTAAAAGTTTGATTAAATCAGTAAATGTTTCATTAAAAACTACTTTCCAAAAAAATCATAACTCAATTTCTGGACTTTATTCCTGTGCATACATAATTTGCACAAAATTATATCCAAATGACACTGTAATAAGTGGCTTTGAGCAGGTTTGATTTTGTTTTTTAAAGTAGGCTCCCTGGCCAATGTGGGGCTTGAACTCATGACCCTGAGATCAAGAGTTGCATGCTCTACCAACTGAGCCAGCCAGACGCCCATGCTTTTTTCTTATTTTAAATTATTTCTCTAGGATAAGTTTCTAGAGCAGGTTACTTGATAAAGGAGATGAGAATTTTTATGATTCTTGGTTTGTTTGGCTAAATTATTCTAGAAAAAGATGATTTACATGGTCTCTAGCGAGATATGAAGATGCCTGTTTTTTTCTTCCCAAAACTCTCCCAGGAATTGGCTTTTATAACTTTTTATTCATTTGTGTAAAGACTATTAAATGGAATTGTGTATCTATTTAGTGTTGAGAGAGAGAGAGAGAGAGAGAGAGAGAGACAGAGCGCGAGCAGGGGAGGGGCAGAGAGAGAGAGAGGGAGGGAGACACAGAATCTGAAGCAGCCTCTAGGCTCCGAGCTGTCAGCACAGAGCCCGACGCGGGGCTTGAACTTATACAAATCAGAAGATCATGACCTGAGCTGAAGACGTACGCTTAACCGACCGAGCCACCCAGGTGCCCTTGTAATTGTATATCTTGAAACGAATTAAGAGTTTGATATGTGTATCAGTTAGCTATTGCTGTATAACAAACCATCCCCAAACTTAGTGGCTTAAACAATAGGGATTTATTATTTCTCACAAGTCTATAGGTTGGCAGGACTGTTGTACTTGCTCACGTGTCAGTGGTCAGTTGGTGGGTTGGCTGGGGGCTGGCTGGTCTAGGACATCTTCCGAAACCAAGAGTCAGACGCTTAACCGAGACACCCAAGCGCCCTGACTCTATCTCTTGATAGCAGTAACTCAAAGTCACATCGCAGAGTGTAGATACGGGGCTGGGTGGGAACTTGCGATTACTTTTACAACTCTTATACCACCACATTCAAATGAATGTTGTCCTTCAAAGTTGTCATCCTTCAAATCTCTACACTCATTCCAACGATGTACCCACGAATTAAAAAAGCAAGAATCAGAGCCTTCATTAGAATCTCCTTTTTGGGGGGGGGGGCGGTTATAAGCCAATTAAGAAAATCAGTTTGTTCTTTGTAGTCAACCATTTTATTCAACGTTCTTGATTCTAGGTAATTTTTGATAATTTCTAAATATCAAATCCATGAGAAAAGAGTTTCAAAATTGACCCCCGTCAAGGCTATTTAAAAGAATGTAACCCAGACTTTGAAATCGATCCAAAAGGAAGCATTCTGAAATGTTTAAAACAAAGGCTTGTCGCTGGAATAAATGGGGAGAGCGTGACAAACCCGATCACTTTGAAGTGGTTACTCTGTGTGCATTTTTTCTGGAAGGTTTTTTAAAAGCTGTTGCTTTGAATTAGGTTGTGTAAACAAATACCTATTGACTGTAGATGAATTTGGGAGTTCTGTGTATCTTAGTTGAATATCACATTAATTTTTTTCCCCTAAAGGAGCTTAGTGTTGACTCTCACTTAGGTTGCACGTTGCAGCAAAGTAACTGGATTTTTTTCCTCATTTTGCTATTTAGATAATGTTTTTGGAGAAAGAGAGCGTGTTTGTTTTCATAACACCCCAGTTCAGTGTTGCTATTATAAGAATTTCTAAGAACCTTAATATCTTAGATATAACCTTTGGGGGCCTTTAAAAAAACAGTCTACGCAAACTTTGTCTCCTCAAGGAAATTGACTTGGACTGTCCTTTATGGACAGTTATTAAAGAATTATGTACCTACAAAGTTAACCAAGATTTAGTAGTGGATTTTGTGTTAGAATTTCTATCGTCTGGCCATGTATGCTTGAGTCTAAACCTCTCAGAAGTTGACATTGGAAGTTGACATAAAACATGAGAAACTCAGGCTTTATAGACTCTAGAAATGTCCACTTTAGAAAAAACTCCTTTATTGGAAAGTGCTATTTGAAGTCAGCAAAGAGGAGCAGAAATCCTTTATTCCCAGTATTTGTAATCTTACTCACCTTGGGGCAGCTTAAAAGAGTTTGTTGACAGGAAATGCCAGCAGGCACTCATGTTTGGGGGATTTTTAGGTCAAGGGCAAATTCACTTGGTCATTCATTAGAAGAGGATGGTTCTTCTGCATTTGAACTTAGAGTTCAGTCTAGTTCATGTCAATAGACTGGGAGCATACGAGTGGATATGTCCACGTAAGACCTAGAAACCAACCTGGACCAAGGATGCTAAATCAGGTGCGTGTTCCCGAATGCGCTATGGGTGTTTTACCCTTGCCTCGTTTCTGTAGTACCCCCAGCCAGTTTTTCTGGGATTTGACCTTTGAGATCAATCATGCAATAGATTGGAGATTTGGAATCTTGGGGTCTCAATGTATGGGCAAGTCACTGAATTTTTCTGAATCCGTCTGAATTTCCCTATCTGTAAAACAGGCATGAAAATTCTTATAGGTTGTTTCGTGAATCAAATGAGATCAAATAACACTTTTGCCACAAATAAAGAATCATCATAGCTTGTGTTTATTGAGAACTTCCTTTGTGCCGGGCACTATTCTTAAGCTTTCACATGTACTTGCTCATTGAATCCTCTCAGAAATCCTAGAATCTCAATTTTTCAGTGAAGGAAACTGAAACACAGTACAGTTGGCCCTTGAACAACACAGGTTTGAACTGTGCGGGTCCATTTATACACGGATTTCTTTGCGATCAATACAGTACAGTACCATAAATGTATTTTCCCTTATGATTTTCTTTTCTTTTCTTTTTTTTTAATGTTTATTTATTTTTGAGAGAGGGAGAGAGACAGAGCGTGAGTGGGGGAGGGACAGAGAAAGAGGGAGACACAGAATCGGAAGCAGGCTCCAGGCTCCGAGAGCACTCAGCTCAGAGCCCGATGCGGGGCTCGAACTCACAGACTGTGAGATCATGACCTGAGCCGAAGTCGGACGCTTAACCGACGGAGCCACCCAGGCGCCCCTTTTCTTTTTTTTTTTTAAGTTTATTTATTCACTCAGAGAGAAAGAGAGAGAGTGCGCAAGTGGGGGAGGGGCAGAGAGAGAGAGAGAGAGAGAGAGAGATTGAGAATCCCAAGCAGGCTCCTCACTGTCAGCACAAAGCCCAGCATGGGGCTCGAGCTCATGAACCGTGAGATCATGACCCGAGCCGAAGTCAGACACTTAACCGACCGAGCCACCCAGGCGCCCCTTCTTCTTTTTTTTTAAAGTAACCTCTACACCCAATGCGGTGCTCAAACTCAGAACCCCGAGATCGAGAGTTGCATGCTCCACTGTCTGAGCCAGCCAGGCGCCCCCATTTTTTTCCTTCCTTCTGATTTTCTTAAGAACATTTTCTTTCCTCTAGCTTCATTGTAAGAATACAGTGTATCATCCACATAACATGCAAAATATGTGTCCCTCGATTGTTTCTGTTGTTGGTAAGGCTCTGGTTGACAGTAGGCGATTGGTAGTTGGGTTTGGGGGCAGCCAAAACGATGCGTGGATTTTCAACCGCATGAGGGTGAAGGGGGTTGGTGCCCCTCACCCCCGTCCTGTTCAAGGGCCAACTGTATACGGAAACTTTGAACCCCCTAAAACACATGAAACGAATGCGAGCTATTGTCTTCATTCTCCCCAAAGTGCGCTTTCCCCTATCGGTTGAACTGAAGTCCGGGAATGCTAGCAGCCTTCGAAGTCCAAATCCGTGTTTGCTCCATCTGTATGAAAATGTTCTCTCTCACCCTCTAAGGTTTCCGGGGGCTACCATGACGGTCACCGTGGTGTATGATAACTCTGAGGCCACAGAGCTCTGTGCAGCTCAGCACCTCTACCTCAAGCCCATAGCAAAACTGATGATCAATGTATTGCTCCCGGAGAGCTCAGAACCCATGAGACCCTTCTCCAACTGGGAAGTTCTCGACCAGCTTAAGAGCCTAATTTGCCCTGATCAGTTCACCACAGTTCGGCTCTCTAAGAGTACCAAGGACTTCATCCGGTTCGAGGGGGAGGCCGAAACGCGAAGCCTGGTTCAGATCTTGAAGGCAAAGTTACATGGAAAGATCATCAAGCTACACGGTTTGAAAACAGACTTAAAAGTAGTGGCTACAGATGCCCAGGGAGAGTGGGAGCGCTTCCCCAGGGAGAAGGAGGCCTCATCGAGTGATGGGGCCGAAGAGCAGGACCAGGATAAGAGCCCCGACTCTATATATTTTGAAGGCTTGCCCTGCAAATGGTTTGCACCTAAAGGTTCCAGCGGGGAGAAGCCCTGTGAAGAGATCCTCCGGGTGGTCTTTGAAAGCTTTGGGAAGATCAAGAATGTGGATATCCCTATGCTAGACCCCTACCGAGAAGTGACGACTGGTGGGAACTTCGGGGGTTTCGGCTTCGGCTTGCAGACGTTTGAGGCCTTTATTCAGTACCAGGAGTCGACGGACTTTGTAAAAGCCATGGAGTCCCTTCGAGGTATGAAGCTAATGCTCAAAGGAGATGATGGGAAAGCTCTGGCCTGTAACATCAAGGTAAGAAGGAGCCAGAATTTCTTTCCTTTCCCACTGTCCAGGTGGTCCTGAGCAAAAGCTGGAAGGAAGCATCTAGAATAAATTTCCTTAGACCCCACCAGGCTCTGATTGACAGCTAATGTGGAGATTTGTGTTGTCACTAATAAATGGATGTTTAGGAATAAAAATAATCCGGATTGGAACATTCTCTGCTAGCAGGCATGCTGCTGGCCGGGGTTTTATTATTATCCGGGGTTCTGCCCTAACTTCTCCAGGGCACTGAAGAATTCCTCTGGCCCTTATGGAACTGTCTCGTATGCCTGTTCTATTTGACAAGTTGCTGAGAGAGAGGGATACATGCAGTTTGAAACCACAGGAGAGCGGTTTACTCCCTCTGTCCTCTTGGGGCAACAGCTTACATTTTCAGGATGTCTGTCAGGTAAATTGTTGGAACGTAACCTCAACAAGCTTGGATGCTTTCCTTTCAAGATCATCCTGTCTGTCCAGTCATGCCACCTCATCGATGTCTGAATGCTTGGCCATCTTCTTAGAGAGAGTGCGTGCAAGTGGGGGAGAGGGGCGGGGGGGGGGAGAGGGGGAAGGGGGGAGGGAGAGAGAGAGAGAGAGAGAGAATGAGAATATCTTAAGCAGGCTCTACACTCAGCACACAGTCCAACCTGAGGCTTGATCCCACAACCCTTTGATCATGACCAAAATCAAGAGCCAGACGTTCAACAAACTGAGCCACCCGGGCACCCCTAAAATATATCTTTTTAAATTAGGAGCTATTCAGCCAGACAAAAGATATAACACGTACCATGGTGACCACCCATGTACCCATTGCCCGGCTTACGAAAGAAAACATCACCAGTGAGATGAGACCCCATTCCCCTTCCTCCCCTCAAAGATAGCCATGATTGTGAGTTTGGCGTTTATCATTCTTGTGTATATTTAAAGGGCTAGTTCTGTCTCCTTTTATTTTTCGAGCAAATTTGTTTGTAGTGCCTCGATCTGACTTTCACTTTATTTTGAGATTTGCAAAGTAGCTTAATAATCACTGTAGTCCGATGTCTGTATCCCATTAGGTCAGTTTTCTTGCCTCTTTGCTCCCCGCCCCCTCTACTCCCCCCCCCCATTTTTTGACTGTTTTTGTCTCTGATGATTAAACAAAAATACACGAACTCAGTCGATTGCTATAAAAAACCAGAGGTAATATACTCACATCCCTCAGACCCTGTGCCCAAAATGACACCGTGATGCCATCTATAGCTATATTAGAGCTCCTCAAGGGTTCTGCCAAAGGAAATTCTACAGGGCCGTTTGGCAGGGGACCACGAAGCAGCGGAACCATCTGGACACTGGGATGCAGAGAGGGCATTTTGAACTCCTTGGGTTTTGGATGGTAATGTACATACCAGTTCCATCTCACTGGCCTGGGACATACCCAGCCAGCTGGCAAACTTTTCTAACGAAGCTCTGCATTGTTTGTGGGCAGGTTATGTTTGATAGGACCAAACATTTCAGCGAAGGAGCCATAAGGAGGAGAAATCAAGAAAGGCTAAAATTACAAGAACTAGAGGAAGAAAGGAAAAAAGAAAAGAGGAGAGACGAGGAAGAGGCTGCGAGGTGAGGAGGCCGACTTTAACAAAGAGGGTTTTTCACTTCCAGTGAGTGGATTTTTCCCTCTGGGTGAATAGGTGACAATGAGGGGGGGGGGGCAGTAGGTATTGCTGCAGATGGGAAAACTCTGTGGAAGCCTATAGTCTTCCGACGGTGCTGCTACAAAACCAAAATGGCCAAACAACTGAAAACAGGAAACTTAAAAAGGAGGTTCTCAGGGAGAACAAGTAATGAGCTAGATTAAGATATCTGGGAAGAAAGGATTAAAAAACAAAAGGATCAGGGGCTTTTATAATGAAAATCCTAGCCCACCCAATTAACAAGTATACCAATTTACCCCCGCTTTACCAAATTTTACCTTGCCTACCAATTTAAATAAAAACAAATTCTTTTTAGGACTGGAAAAGATTTTCTTCCACAAAATGCTCAGCAGTCAAACCAACTGACGGGCAGGAAGGCATGTATTTCTTGGCATTCTATTTCCTGTTGGCCTAAGGTCTTTCGGTGAATTTAAGGAGCCCCCACGTTTATTTCTTTGAGCTTCTCCTTGTCTTGAAATTAGGGACTTGGGCCTAGAAAGGGCTATTGGATTGCCAAAGGTTTGCCAAGAAGGTACAAATGGGCTGGAACTACAGGGCTCTCAAAACAAGTCTTACGTGGGGCGCCCGGGTGGCTCAGTCGGTTAAGCGTCCGACTTCGGCTCAGGTCATCATCTCACAGTTCCAGGAGTTTGAGCCCCGCACTGGGGTCTGTGTTGACAGCTTGGAGCCTGGACCCTGCTTCAGAGTCTGTGTCTCCCTCTCTCTCCGCCCCTCCTCCGTTCACGCTTTGTCTCTCTGTCTCAAAAATAACATAAACATTAAAAAATTAAAAAAAAAAACCAAGTCTTACCTCTTGGCCCCTCCACTTCCACATTTATTCTTGCAGTCTTTCATGTGAATTATAGCTGTTCAAAAAAGGAGAGAAAGAGTACCCCTTCATGGACCTTTCACCTTTTTGGCTGGTGGGGTAATATGAGTTGATTGAGATCATGTCTGTGAGACTTGGCCAGAAATTGAGCCAAGGTAACTATTGCCCCAAGTTTCTGGACGAAACATGCAGTTTAGATAATCCTTCAGCTTTTGGCTAAGTCCTCACTCAGGTAACTGTCCCTTCTTTCTCCTTCCCCACGTTTCCATAAGGGCCTAACCAAAACAGTTTCATTTTTCAGAGAACAGCTATAAACAAAGCCCATATTCTTCTTCTTTTTTTTAAGTTTATTTATTTATTTTGAGAGAGAGAGAGAGAGAACGAGAACAAACACAAGCAGGGAAGGGGCAGAGAAGAGAGAATCCCAAGCAGGCTCCACGCCATCAGCGCAGAGCCCAACTCGGGGCTTGAACTCACGAACCGTGAGGCCCTGACCTGAGCTGAGATCAAGAGCCTCGCGAACCGTGAGGCCCCGACCTGAGCTGAGGTCAAGAGCCTCGCGAACCGTGAGGTCCCGACCTGAGCTGAGGTCAAGAGCCTCGCGAACCGTGAGGTCCCGACCTGAGCTGAGATCAAGAGCCTCGCGAACCGTGAGGTCCCGACCTGAGCTGAGATCAAGAGCCCAACGCTTAACTGACTGAGCCACCCAGGTGCCCCAAAGCCTGTATTTTTCTAAGCCAGTATGTTTTTATGATCGTGTACTGTGTTAAGTACCAGTTCTCATCCGTAAGATTTTCTGAGTGCCTTGACTTCCCTGTTTTATAAGCCAAGGTGAAGTCAACTCCACGGAAGGTTTTGATCTCAAGAGAAATGAAATCAGCACTGTGACAGCTGAGTCCACAAGCTGGACTGCTTGTGGTTTGAGAAAGTGGGGACTTCTAGAAGCCCCTCCTTTGAATTCTGTAGCCTTCCTTTTGTACACTCTCTCCTGTACATGCTTCTAACCAACCAGCTCAATTTTGTGTCCTTCTGTTTTGACTGATGCACATGGAGCCTTTTTTTTTTTTTTTTAAGTTTATTTACTTATTTTGAGAGGGCGAGATCAGGGGAGGGGCAGAGAGGGAGAGGGAATTCCAAGCAGGCTCTGCGTTGTCAGCACAGAGCCCGATGCAGGGTTCGAACTCACGAACCATGGGATCATGACCTGAGCCGGAATCAAGAGTCAGAGGCTTAACTGACTGAGCCACCCCGGTGCCCCATGCGTGGTGTCTTATTCCCTAAGTTGTCTGTGTCAGGCCCTGGGGTTAGCGCTGAGTGATTCCTGGAAACCTAAATGATCCGTCCTCCCCGGGCAGTGGGGAGGGAGCTGGAAGGAGAGCAAATGCCTAATAGATACCTTCTGAATGACTGAATCTTCATCATTGTCCAGGAAAAGAAAAGAGGAGGAGAGGAGAGCCCAGGAAAAGAGGAGGAGGGCCAGGGTCAGGCGGCGAGCCCTGAAGGAAAGAGACAGACACCGGCAAAGGAAACAGAAGGAGCCAGCCAAAGCTGAAGCTGCGCGTGAGCCCGACTCTTGGGAAGAGTGGGAGGAGAGGAAGTGCCTGCTGGCTCAGAGGAGGGGGGAGGCCCTTCGGTTGCTACGCGTCCTCTTGAGGAAAATTGCAGTAAGGCTCTTTCTCGATCAGCCATCACTTTTGGTAGGTACTGACCTTTCTGAGGCACACTTCTACGCTGAAGCAGTGGCCTGTTTCAAATCGACTCCATGGAAGACTCTTTGCCTTCCTTGGGATTCGTTTTCAATAGGCTGATCTCCAGTAGCCCAGTTGTGGATTTGCGAAAGAGGTACCCAAATTGTCCAAAGCACTTGTGTCTCACCCTTACCGTCTGGCACACTGTGTGTTCCCGAACTCCAGGATGGTCTGACCCAGAGCCCTATAGCTAGTGTATCTTCTCTGAGTTTCTTATGGATATAACGGAAGGCGCCAGGGCGAGGGAAGGGGTGTTAGGTTGGTGGCCTTCCATCAACTTGTCCGTTCATCTGCAACAGGTTTGGATGGGAAGGAAGAACCTTGAACAGAGACCTTAGGGTAGCAGGCTCATGTTAGTCTAGTCTTAAACTATTTGCTAAGGAATTTCCCACATCACAGAGCAATTGTTTTGTTTGGAGAGTTTCCGTTTTGGAGTTTTGGGTTGTGTGGTTGTTGTTGTTGTTGTTGCTTTTGGTTTTTGCCCCACTTTACTGACCTCCTAAAGATAACCAGGCTCCACAGATATCCTGGAGTGAAGGTCAGAAAGGTTCCCAAATTATTAATTTAAAAATGCATATTCAGTGTTTTTATTTTATTTTATTTTATTTTATTTTATTTTATTTTTTTGAGAGAGAGAAAGAGCAAGAGAGAGAGAGAGAGGGAGAGCAGGGGAGGAGCCGAGAGAGAGGGAGACAGAGGATCCAAAGCAGGCTCCTCGGTGACAACAGAGAGCCCCTTGCGGGGCTCGAACTCACGGACGGTGAGATCAGACCTGAGCTGAATTTGGACGCTTTACCGACCGAGCCCCCCAGGCGCCCCTTCAGTGTTTTTAAAGACCAAGAGTAAATGGCATCAGTATCAGAGCGTTACCTTGATGCGTATCTGGATACCCAGCCTTTCTCTCATTAGTGTGGACAACCGACCCGAGTGAAATTGAGATCAGAAAACTCTCACATAGACTTTCTAATAAGGCTAGCTGAATCTTTTAATTTACCTTACTGATCTCTGGGGGCGACCCCTTTTTAAGAATTTACCTTTTTAAACGTGTGTGGTGCCTAATTCTTGGCCCCACTGATGCCACATACTGATTGCGTGCAGTCCTCAGGTTTGAATCCCGGGTAACGGGTGGGCACTGTCCCGATTGACGCGAGCTGTCAGTGAGGGCGCGGGGCACACTCTCCCCGCGGGGTGGGGCCTGTGGGCGGCACCTTTAACCTGCCCTTTGGTTGTGCAGAGCAGACAACACAGACAGAACCACTGGCATGGCCGTGTTTTCTACCTGTCATCTTGCTTCTGAATGAAGCAGGTGAGAGGGGACAGCTCAGGGATACCCTCCCCTACAATCCACGGGAAGAGGCTGGAATGGAAAACAGAAAGGCGGTTCATCTTTTTAGACACACATTTCACCCATCAGTCTCTTCTTGTTCTAGGATTTTCTGGGAAGGCTGTAGAGCATTTCTTCTTTTACTATCCCCAGCCCCTAGCGTAAGACCCGGAACAGTAAATACTCACCAGTCTGTGCACATATAAAGAAAAGGGTCATGTGCTCTGAAGGTGTGTAAACGGTCGAGCACAGACCCAGTGTGTGCGTTAGCCCGAGACACTTCATTCGTACCTCTTCGTTCCTCAGTGCGATGTTGTTCCTAGTCTGGATCCACCTTACAGCTTAGAAACCACTTCAGAACCATGCCAGAAAGCCCAGTTTTCTTTGAAATGTTTAAAACCGTTACAGTTTTCATGTGAGATGTTTAACCTTTTTCTTTAAAGGAATCCACCCAGTTTAACCCACAGGGGGTAGACGATCCAAGCCCCAGAGCGAACCATACTCCAGGGAACATGCTGGAAACTCTGAAGAAAGAAGAGCTACACAGTCAGTACCTTCAGAATCAAGAAGGAATGCCAAAATATCAGGTTGCCAAGCCACACCATAAACAAAAACAAAAAATGAAGAAAAGAAATAGGGCTCACTTACATGTATCTCCCCACCACCTTAGGAGAAAAAAAATAAGCTCTTCAGCTAGAGGAGCAGGAGCTGGAAAATCATTAGCTGATGGATACAATGATAGTTCGGTCTCTGACCAGAGTCCTCTGCAGAATGCAACAGTCCGAGGTCGGCCTCTTGAGAAAGAAGACCGCGGCAATTCTCATAAATTCGATTCCTCCAGATTATCTGAGCGAGGGCGTGGCAGGAAACAGAAGATCTATGAAACAGATGAATTTATTGATTACATGTTAAACTACTATCAACCTCCAAACTATGCCCGTATCTGCCTAGAACCAAGTGGCCCAGAAAGCACGCGTCAGTGGCAGAGGGCTGTCCATGCTAAGAGAAATGGATTTCAAGTCACTTTGAGAAAATGTAACCATCACTCCACCAGCCTGAGCCCAGTGCAAAACCTGGCAACAAGACGACAGGCTCGAAAAGATGATGGCTGCTCAGAGATTTGTACTCAGGGTCCTGAGCATAAACCACAAAAGAGAGGAAGAGTGGATTATGCCAAAGAGAGTCGCAAGGAGTTAAATCATTGCAAGGACACAGCCAGTGAGGCTGGTGGTCATTTGTCCCCAACTGATGGAAAGAGCCATCTGTCGGAAGAGATTTATGCTTACGAGGTCAGAGATTCCAGATCCACCAGTCAAAGCCGGGATTCCTCACCCAACAGGTCAGCAGACTTAGAAATGGAGTTGACCGATTTCTTAGAGGAAATTAGTAGTGATTCTGAATGCTTCAGTGAAATCCTTAGCATAAAGAAAGAAGACCATGAGAAATCTGTGACTACATATGATAGCTCCCCAGAAAAAAGATCTCTTGATGCTGCTGAAATTATCACTAGCGATCAAGAAATTAGGTCAAGTCCGCAGACCTGGTGTTCAGAGCGGAACCGCGAGGGGGAGGAACGCTACTCTAAATATGAGCTTTGGAAACCAGTCAAGAGGTCCAGGTATGAGCTGACATGCTCATGGCTTGAAGGTGAAAACGGTTCCATGAGAGGTGAGAAGAACAACAGCCAAAACAGGGAAACACTGGCCCCCAAATATTTGTTTGATGAAGGCTACTACCGTGGATCCAGCCCCGGTGATCTATTAGACGACATGGTAAGAAAGAGGAGGAGGTTCGACAATAGCACATTCGGCCAGAACGTGAACTATAGGCCCCCTCATGTGCCAATAACATCGTCAAACAGCTCTGATGTTTTCTACTTGGGGGGTTTCCCCCAAAGAAGAGAGACCCCCTGGAGGCCAGACTACAACCAGGAGGTGAGAAGGTTCAAAAGATATGAGAATTCTAAAGATTTCATGCTGAATTCTGATAATTATTATGTTAGACATAACAGTCAGAAGCACGCAGACTATGGAAGCTATTTACAAAACGGCTACACTAGTCCTCTGTATTTTCAAATGTTTTGAAGTTCTCTTAGTTCAGAAAACGCTCTCATTCGCAGTAAACAAATTGCAAGAAGAAAATTTAAAACCAAATATAGCGATGTAGTTGGCAACTACAGAGCAAGAGAGCGACACTTAAAAGCTTGAGCAAGGTCAAATGCAAAAACCTTGTTTCTCTTGCCAAAGTACAAAGCATCAATGACTGCCAGTGTGCTGGCAAACTTTAGAAATAGAAAACATCCAGATTCTGAAGGTTGGTAAAACAGTGTGCCCGCAAAACTTCTTGATCCGAGGACAGACATTTCTACAGTTCAGCCGCGACTTTAACTGGGTGCCAGCGAGGGAGCAGATGAACGTTGAGAGGAGTTGAGATGGCCCCCTGTGGCTCTTTAGCTGTTCTAACAGCATCATTTAGTGTCATTTATCTTCGAAAGGGACAACAGCGAATGAAAGAAGGTCTTTTTATACCTTCTTAGCCTTGGTCAGAAACACCACGTGCAGCGACGAAACTTTCCTGACTTTTATCCAGAAATGGCTGTAGGTGACAGAAGGGATGACAGCGAGGACATACCAGAGACTCCTTCACGACATCGGAAGGTTACGGGACCACCCACCAGAGGGAAATTAATCTTTTAAATGTGTTCATAGTACTCAAAGAGTTGTCCTTTTAGAAACAAAATTTGGAAGACAAAACTAAAAGGGGCTCAGATTGTCCCTTGACGTTTAAAACGGATGGTGGACCATTTGCAGAGTTTTGTTTTGTTTTTTTTTGTTCTTGTTTTTGTGTGTGTGTGTTTTTTTTGAAGAACCCCACGTCATTCCATCCTAGAAGAGCAAGAGAATGGAAGTAAAAGAACCAGTGGGATTTGCAAAAGGAAATGCCGAAAGATCCTGGGGCACCGATACCAGCACTTTGGGAGGACAGGACGTGGCAGTATTTCATTTCAGGTTATGTAATCCTTTCACTCAGGGTTGGGTGACATCAGGTTGTAAAAAGCCGCTGACTATCCCCAAACTGACTTTTGATAACACGTTTAACAAGTGCCTCCCCAATCCTCAATAACGCCATGGAGTTAGGAGTCGAGGGCAAAGCCCTAGTTTTCCAGCTGGGGGAAAAATGGTACGTGTGAAGGCTTTGTAAACTCGTAACATAAGCGGTTTCTCTTTTTACCTACTGGTTTTGGACTTCTTGACTATGTTTTTAAATTGAGATATTTTATAGATTCATAAAGACTTACATCTTAACGCAGTGCATGTTCTATTAAAAGCTCGGCTGATTCATTCCGCCTTATATAGGATTTAGGACCCTCAGGGGCAGTAGGTGACCTTTTTTTTCCCACCCCCAGCCAAGCTATCCCTGACTCGGCAGTTGAAGACATCAATGAGATCAGACCGGCTGCAGGACGAAAGGGTGATTTTCATTCACAGAAGTAGTGGAAGGCAAACATTTCCCTGTGACATGATTCATTTCAGTCTTAACTGGATATTCTGTGGAAAAGTACCAGCCGGTAGAGCCGAGGTGGAATGCCAGTCAGTGTGGTTGCCCTGAGTGACGAGGCACGTTACGTGCTCATAACCAGCCAGCCACTCGAGCAACCTGATCTCTAAAGGGGCCACAAGATCTTCTAAGTTACCGGAAGTAAGAACCACACGTTGTTTCATTGATCTCTTCTCCTCCCATTTAAGAGAGCTACGCTAGTACGTGCAAAAGTTTACAAGTAATGTAGCGGATTGTGTTTATCATTAAGGAGATGATAACCAACGGACGATTCGTTGGTTCTCTTGTATTTGGTTCCACTTTCAACCTAGTGACTCTGCCGTTAAAACTAGGTTTGGCTTGTCAAATCTGAAAAATCGTTTCGTGGGGTGAGTGCCTTTTCTCCTCTGAAGACTAGCAGTGACTATTAATGTTCAAAGTACTGTTGTCCAGAGTAGCCTTTTAAAGTGCTAAGAGCTTGTATTTTGCCAGACAGCTTTTGGTAACTACGTATTTTTCTCCTCCTCTGCCTCCTTCTTTTTTCATGCTCCATGCCATTGAAACCAAGAACACTATGGGCTCGTAATGGAAAGCAGTTATGGTTGTTTGGAAAACAAATCTTCATTTCTGCTGTCATTAGATAATTTTTCTTTGCAGAGATTTTTGGGCATGAAAACAATTTGCTGCTCAGTGACCAGGCATAAAAAAGAAATTGCAGAATACAGCATGTGCAATTTTTTTTTTTTTTTTTTTTTTTTTTGGTATAAGAGAACTGGTGCTAAGTCACTTCTATCTAATATTTTTGTCTGGTTTCGTTTGTTTGCTAAATGCCATCCTGGGACCTAGAAGTTAGTAAAAATACTGATTTCATGTTTACTTTCTGTACCACCTTCGATTTTTATATGTCTTATAGTCATGAGTTTTAGATTTAAATAAACTTCTTGTGTGTGTGTGTGTGTGTGTGTGTGTGTGCGTGCGCGCGCATAGGCCTTAAATGAAGAAGAGAACAATTTATCCTATACTTTTCAATGGAGTGAATGGCTTAGTAAGGAATTAGATAGAACCGAAAATATTGTGATCACTTTCTATTAGTTCTAGTTATTTAGTTATTCTTTGTTGTGTTGTTATTTAAGTGGTGCAAGAGTTTTTTCCTCACATCTTTTTTTCTATGTCTTATTAAGTAAGTAAGGGCCTGAAGTTTAAATTTTGTCTTTTTAGATAGACATCTCCATGTTTTTCCTCGTATGTGCTGATAGTGCTTTAAGAAAACTAAAAACCTGTCAATGTATTTTTGTTCAATTTGTTTGAATTTCTCAGGTAGAAAGCCATGTAACCTGGTAATTTTGAAAGTAAGAACCAAATAAACGCATTTTTGTGTGTGGCAAAGACTGTTTAGAATGTGAACTCTTCAACGCTAATAATTTCACCGGGGCGGGGTGAGTTTCTACTTGTAGGATGCCGCTTTGCACTAATGTTGTCGATCATTTGCATTGTTAGAGAAATAATACATATTTAATTTTCAGATATATTAAAAATAAAATGGTCATAGTGACTACCTACTGCCTGTTCATTTACCACGTGCATCATCTACATTTTCTGTGAAAATCTATGTGCCCAGTTTTGGGGTTGTTTTTTTTTTTTAAGTTTCATTCACTTATTTAAGTTCTCTCTACACCCAGCACGGGGCTCCAACTCATGACCCCGAGATGAAGAGTTGCGCACTCCTTCGACCGAGCCAGCCGGGCGCCCCTATCCATGTCCAGTTTTAGTCTTGCTCCTATGTGGGGGTCTGTTGAGCACTCGACTTCAGCTCAGGTTGGGATCTCGCAGTTCTTGGGTTCGAGCCCTGCATCGGGCTCTGTGCTGACAGCTCTGACAGCTCGGGGCCTGGAACCTTCTTTGAATTCTGTGCCTCCCTCTCTCTCTGCCCCTCCCCTGCTCCCACTCTCTCTCAAAAATAAATATTAAGAAAAAAATTATAGGGGCACCTGGGTGGCTCGGTCAGTTAGGTGACCGACTTCGGCTCAGGTCTAGATCTCACGTTTTGTGGGTTCGAGGCCCGAGTCGGGCTGTGCTGACAGCTCAGAGCCTGGAGCCTGCTTCGGACTGTCTCCCTCTCTCTCTCTTCCCTTCCTCCTCCCCTACTCCTGCTCTGTCTCTATGTCCCTTTCAAAAATAAACATGAAAAGATAAATAAATTTTTAAAAAGAGCCTTTTTGCTTCTATGCAATTTTTCCCTTTATGACGCTGATGTTTGGGAACTGTGTCAGAGCTCACACAACTGAAGATCACAGTTTGATCTTCAGTTTGGATAAGGTGAAATGATAGTATCTGGACTTAAGACTATCCTCCCTTCGGCAAAGGTTTTTTTTTTTTTTTTTTTTTAATGCTTATTTATATTTGAGAGAGACAGAGACAGAATGCGAGTGGGTTGGGGCAGAGAGAGAGGGAGACACAGAATCCGAAGCAGGCTCCAGGCTCCGGGCTGCCAGCACAGAGCCCGACGCGGGGCTCGAACTCACGGACCGTGAGATCATGACCTGAGCTGAAGTCGGATGCTCAGCCGACTGAGCCCCCCAGGCGCCCCGGCAAAGGTGTTATCAATAATCTTCGAAGGTAGCAAAATGGACTCCATGGCATCTCATCTCACCCCTTCAGCACCTGGTGGCAGTGTTCAAGTTCTACAATAGCCGGGACTAAGTGGGGGTGTGGGGGCGTCTCGGGGGCTTCACTGGTCAATCTTTGACCATTCGGGAGTCACCTGTATTTTCACGTGAAGCGTCCAGCACGCTGCCTCGAAGTGTTCTGTAACAAAGGCTGCCTGTACCTTAGTACAATCTGGGTACTTTACAGCTGAAAGGTCCCTTTTGGGGGGGTCAAAAAGCTCTGTCTCTGAAACAGCAAGGGCTGTCCGGATGCTTGTTCTGGGTCTAGGATTAGCCTGTTTGGCCCTCCGACGACGTGTTGTGAATGTGTTGTTATGTAGAGAAGCCACAGATATGGGGAGGCGCGGCAAACACAGAATGCTTAGGACGCTAGTCCTGAGAACGCAGGGCCTCTGCAGGGGCTGGATAAAGGCAGGGGAACAAGCAGATGTTCACCTCACACCTCCCCCACTGGCCGGGTGCCGGTAACCTCCACGCCCCCATCTTAAATGGCACCTTTTACATAATGTGGCTTCTGAATATGCTAGCTGGATTTGAGAAGTTTCTAGACTGAAGTCCTGCCTTCTAGTAATATCCTTTTACATGTAATCAATACAATGTTGATTTCATTCTCAACGGTGGGGAATCGGGCTATTTGAGATTGAAACTTTAACAGGGCCCTGGATGTTTTCCTCTTGGCATCGGGCACACTGTTTAGCTTAGAAAAAGGAGCAGCCTAATCTTCGCATCTGAAAGATTTCAGGCTGCAAGGTGGCCCAACTTCTCTCTCCCACCCCTTCCCAGAAGCACACAGCGTAATAGGGTGCTTGGCACAAAACAGGCAACTGGAATATTAGTTGCATGAAACCTAGTGGGGGCGGGGCGGGGGAGGGGGGGGGAAGAGCTCATTTAAAAACAAAAGAAACAGGGGCACTTGGGTGGCTCAGTTGATTAAACAGCTGACTCTTGATCTTGGCTCAGGCCATGATCTCCTGGTTTGTGAGTTCAAGCCCCGCATCGGACTCCATGCTGATGGCGCGGAGCCTGCTTGGGATTCCCTCCCCCTCTCTGCCCCCACTCCCGAAATAAATAAATAAAAACTTAAAGAAATAGGCAATGTTTGGTAACAGAAAAACCGGAAAGCTGCAAGCCCTCTTTCGTCCAGGGAGTACATCCCTCGTAAGAAAACTCTGCCAATTTTAACGTCAAAATGGCAAAACACTAATATTAATAGGCTGTATTTATACAACCAACTGCATACGCAAATCTGATCTTTTGCTAGGAGGGGAATTAGCTACCGTGAAAGAATTCCTGAATATTCTCCTGGTCAGATGGTATCTGGAAACGGAAACAACCAACCGTGCCTTGGCACTTGCTAATGCCATCAGCAGTTACCCCTTAATAACCTTGCTATGGACCCGAAGGCAGGTCTGCCTTGGAGTTTAGAAAAGTTCTGAGGCAGAATTTGACAAGTCACAAAACATAAATTCACTAGTTTTTTAAAAAAATGTCCATTTGTACGTTGGAATTAAGGCAGCTTAGCTAATCTCGATTCACTGTCTTCTTAGGTTTATTTTTAATGTTTATTTTTGAGGGAGAGAGAGAGTGCACAAGCAGGGGAGGGACAGAGAGAGAGAGACACAGAATCCGAAGCCGGCTCCAGGCTCCGAGCTGTCAGCACAGAGCCCGACGCGGGGCTCGAACTCACAGACTGCAAGATCATGACCTGAGCCGTAGTCGGATGCTTCACCTACTGAGCCCCTGAGTTTATTTTTATTTGAGAAAGAGAGAAAGAGAGCAAGGCGGGGAGGGGCCGAGAGAGAGGGAGACAGAATCCCAAGCAGGCTCCGCACTGTCCGTGCAGAGTCCAACATGAGCCTTGAACTCATGAACCCCAAGACCATGACCTGAACCCATCAGGCACTTAACCGACTGAGCCACCCAGGCGCCCCTCAATTCACTACTTCTTCACAAGATAAGCTGGTATTTGGTTTGTGGTGTGAGGGTCTGAGGTCTTGCCCCTTAACGGGTTTCTTTTTGAATACACACACACACACACACACACACACACACACACACACACACCCCTCAGGAGCGAAACTGAATATTAAGCTAAAGTAAAATGACCGAATCTGATTTCCGAGGTTTAAAAAAAAAGACAACCCACCACACTATACTGGGTAAGACCGTTTTTATTAACTGACCAAAGCACTTCATTTTGTTTTCTGATTTGAGGTAAAACCATTAAACACGGTTCACAAGAAAATACAAGGACTATTCAACTACAGTTACAAGGGTCGGAGACCTCACTAGTTCATATACTTTTACAAATTCATACAATTGTACAGTCTACGTAAGCTAAGTTTATTGTTAACCGAAAAGACCCAGTTATCAGAGACCTAGACACCCGGCCCGACTCCTCTTGCGGCGGCTACTTTTGTCGGGACAGAAGAATGACGGTTACCTTAACGAATGGATTTTGAGAGCCGCGTGGCCACGGCGACCTGTACTCTCTTCGTTCCCCCGAGGTGGGCGCGAGGGCTGCCGGGAGAGCAAACGCGTGTTCTGTTCGGCACGCCCCCCGCCCTCGCGGCAAACCCGGTCGGGTAACCATCGTCCCACCGTGAACGTGGGGATGGGGAAGAGGGTCCCTACATTTTCTTCGTAGAGTTAGCCTTTCAGGCAAGCCGGCTGATTTCTTCCAAGGCTTCCCTTCGAATGTTCAGATCCTATTTCAAGCCTCACTGTATACCGCTGTGTTAGCGGGGGCATCTGAGTGTCCAGAGGACCAAAAAAAAAAAAAAAAAAAAAAAAAAAAAATCGTAAGGCGGTCTAGAAACACAGCGAATGTATTTTTCCCAACTGAGCCCAGCTTTGAGATTTCAAAAAAAAAAAAAATTTTTTTTTTTTTTTAATGGACAGCTTTCTTTAATCAATACCGGAGGCTTTGGAATACTGCAGATTTGCTTTAGAGGTAGATAAAACAGAAATCGTGCAGCTAAGTCAATTGAGAAATGAGGGATTTGCTGTCTTGAGAACGTCGGGACTGCAAGTTCATCCTTTGTTCTCGGTTGCTGGAAGGGCTCTGCATTTAACATCTTTACCTGCTTGGGCAGGGAGGGAATACCCAAGTCTCGCCCGTCTCTTTCAGGAAAAACAAACTGAAAGTCGGCCCGTACTGACTACAGAGAGAAGGGAACGGTAATAACGTCTGTATTACGGCCCTGCAGTTCACGGTCTGGATTTGGGACACACAAACGCATCATGCACTTGGGAGACGGGAGTTAATTGCGTATCAGTGTCACTAGTGATGTTAATTACAAAAACTTACAGCCGAGTTCGAAACGTTTCTAAATATTGGAAATCACCATGTTTTAAAGACAGACTGGAATGTTACAAATGATTCTGCAAAATACAAAAATAGATCTGCTTCCACCGGACGCTCTAATCATTTTTCCGAGCGCTCTCATCTTTTGCTTCTTCCTCATCGGAGTACACGGTGGGCTCCTCCCCCTCCTTCAGCAGCTTGCCCACGTGATGATACTTGACTGGAGGCAAAGAAAACACAAATGATCGCTCTCGTGCCTTACCCAGAACCACTACCTCCCACCTGCAAACATTCACTAGAGGCCTACGGTCTATGCGGCGATGTGCCGGGCTTCTTGAAGGTCTCTGTTAGGAAGGTCTTATGCCACAGTCCTCGGTGACCGGGAATTAAGAGTTTTGTTCAGAAGAAACACAGAAGGGGTGGCGGTGTTGGGCGAGGAGTGTGCAAGGGAAGGCTGACGCAGAGTCGTGTTTGTGTGCACAAGCGGGAGAGCAGGGCTCGCTAGGAGTTAGTTGGAAGGGTTTCAGAACACCTCACGAAGGACGACATGCTTGGGAGGACGCGTAGGAGGACGTGAGGCAAGAGGGATTTCAGAAAACGAAAATGCCGCGTACGGAGGCATGCGGGCGAGGCTGAACACATCTGGGGAACACCGGAGAGACCGAGTTGAGAGCTCAACGGCGCGGGAGGAAGGCTGGCTAAGCAGTGTGGGCGAATATGATGGAGGTGGCGGACAGCCGGCCCGAAGCGTCTGGACTTCGGCTACAGGTGGCGAAGGGCAGTGAAGGTTTATGACAAAAGAACGGCACGGGAAACCAGCGCTTTGGCAGACCAGGCAGATGACAGCAAGGAGGCCCAGCGCAGGGAGCCCAGGCAGCCGGCGGGCAGATCAGTACGTGAAGGAACAAGGGCCAGGAGTAAGCAGGATGTCCATGGGAATGGAAAGGGAAGGATGCGAGCTACTTTAAAGCAAAGTTGGAAATACGAGTGAATGAAGTTCCAACGGGAGCTGGGGACTCTGGAGAGGGGGGCCCCCCCGGGGGGCAGGGGCACGTGACAGGAGCTCTACAAGGGCGGGAGGAGTGAAGTTAATACTGGCAAGAAGCAGGTCCCTGGAAACCTTCAGGAAGGGAAGTTCTGTGGGACTGTGGGGACGGAAACTGAATCGCTGGGAGTAAGAAAGCAGTGGTGAGGGACCAGCACTTCTTAGACGGGTGACAGTGAAGGGGAGGAACAAGGCCTCTAGCGATGGAGGAAAAGCGGGAGACGGTGGTTTTTCCCAACACAAGGAAAAAGCTACGCATCGTTAAAAGCAAGTGATTAAGGAGGCAGGAGAGCACTGGAGATGTTGGAGAAAACAGATTTAAGGGTGCAAACCAGAATGCAAAAGGCAGGAGAAGGGATCATGGCCCCACTGGCTGCATTCTTGAGGCCAAGCTAATGAGGGATTAAGCCTACGGATGCCAGAGGCCAAGAGGGCCGGGTCTCCTCTTTCTGAACAGGGAGTAACCAACCTGTCTAACCAGGTAGCCAGACCGGCTTTTGTGTGAAATAATCACTGGACTGGAACTCCCCTATCCGAACATGTTGTAAAGGTCCCTAGGGTGCCTGGGATTGCATAAAACAAATAAAAGGTGGGTGGCGCCCAAGAAACCCGCTTTAAGGGGAACCCACACTAGTTTTGAGTGGAGCTCCGGTGTCACAACAGAACTTGGGGCGGGTCTTAGTGGAAGGGGGAGAAAGTTTTTACAGTTTTTACCTCCTTGGTGAAGGCAGGCCCTAGAAGATAGAGCTTTGTCAGTAATAAATTACAACTCGCTGGTTTCATACAGAAGAATATTCTCTATGTGTACAAAAGCGTCCTTAGGATACCAGAAAACCAGGGACTATGTTAGATAGTGTTAAATAGCTGAATCATGTTTTCAAAGTAAAAAGACTTGCCTCTAGACTTGAAAGCTATACTTTGTCTGCTTGGGATTCAAAATCTAGGGGTAGAGCCATAGCTGGCTAATAATTAACACTGAAGTCAGCATTATTTTCAAAAAAAAAAAAAAAAAAAAAAAAAAAAGAAGGTTGGATTTAGCCAAAAGAGTCAGTAATATTTAACTGGCTATAGAGAACAGCAAATAGAAAACTACATTTGAGAATAAAAAATCTTAGGGGGTGCCTGAGTGGCTGTCGGTTGAGCATCTGACTTCAGCTCGGGTCATCATCTCACGGTTCATGAGTTTGAGCCCCGCGTCGGGCTCTGTGCCGACAGCTCAGAGCCTGGAGCCTGCTTTGGATTCTGTGTCTCCCCCTCTCTCTGCTCCTCCTCTGTCTCGCTCTCTCTCAAAAATAAACAAAACATTAAAAGAAATAAAAAATAAATTGAAAAATCCTTAAAAAAATTTTTTAAGTGTTTTTATTTTTGAGAGAGAGTGAGTGAGTGAGGAGCAGAGAAAGGGAGACACAGAATCGGAAGCAGGCTCCAGGCTCTGAGCTGTCGGCACAGAGCCCGACGCGGGGCTCGAACTCACGAACCGTGAGATCATGACCTGAGCTGAAGTCAGGTGCTTAACCGACTGAGCCACCCAGGTGCTCCAAAAATAAATAAAAAATCTGAAAGTGATGGTCATGGTCTTTATATCCTGTTTCAAAGCTGGGAAAGGTTAGTCAAATTCTTAGCAGTGAGATGTTGCTAAAGTGATAAACACTTCGGTTTGACAAGAGCTGATTCCTTAATTCCCGAAATTTGAACTAATCCCCGTCCTTCCTCCCCCCACCCTCCAGCCCCAAAGACCTCAGCCCATAGCATAAGCCAGGAAACAAGTGTCTCCTTTTCCCTTTCTTTTTAAAAATGCAGACACCATTGTTGCTGGGCAGATTATAAGCATCATTTGTAGATGAGGCCTATAGTCAGGCTCAGTTAGATTCAAAAAGAAGCTGTTTTGTTGAACACAAGTCTCCCATTCTTCAACAGACATGTGGGCTGCTTTTAAATAGCAAGCCTTGCTAGTAAGGACTTCTGAAATCCCTCTCTGCAGCCTACATGGCCATGATCCTTTCCCCGACAGGCCAAGCACCAAATCCTAGTGTGGAATCTAGGCAAACCCGTCAAAAACTTAAATAACAGAAACCCAAGTTTCCATGGGGAACTGGCTAAAAACTGGACGCAATCATGGCAGGTGACTCAGCACTGCTGCAATCACTTCAAGCCATGAACTTGATCCGTCCGTTCAGGAGCCTATCAAAATGCTCCCCAGTTTCAGGCTGCTTAGTAGTAACTATTGTGCTGCTGTGAATCCCATTACTGGTAGAAATTTGATCCAGGCACAATTTAAAAAAAAATGCTTACAAGTGAACTGAGAGTCCCAGTCACTCAGGGTCTCCTGCTGGGCGGGAGTGAGGTCAGAAAGGTCGTCATATTCGTCCTTCAGGGCTTCCTTATCCAGGCAGAAGGTGGCAAGGCCCCGGGAGGCGTCTCTTCCGGCAAAGACCCCATACGGCCCCTCTTAAAAAACAAAACCAAACCAAAGATCAGTTCTTTATTAGACGGACAGTTTCTCTGTGGTTCATACATAGGAAATAGCTTCCTTACCCATCAACGAAGAAAGCCCCCTTCTGCAGTATCCAATTCCATTTGGAAACCCTAAGTGACGTTGATGCTTTTGTCATTACATGGTGGATACTGAAGGATCTGTTGTCCTCAGACTGTCACAAATCAGTATGTTATGCATCATCATCCATTTCCTGTGATTTTCAAACAGCTAATAAGAAAGCCATGAATGATTATCTCCTAGGGCGGGATGCGGTGGTAGGAGATCGTTTAAGGTTAATACTGAGCCCACGGGTCAGAATCCGGCTTTAGGACTGAACCCAGAGCCTGCCTCTCTTCGAGGCACTAGGGCTACAGCAGCGAAAGTTACAGTTTCTTAAGGCAATAAATACTAAGGCATAAATGAAAACATTTCCTTATAAAATGTATCCCGATCCGTTTTAGTGACTCCAAAGTATCTCGTGGCGATCTTTGGTTGTGAGACTGTATTAAACATTAACATGTGGTATCTGCAGGAGAAATCATTTTATGAGAGTATCAGTGGTTCAGAAATCTCTCCTCGTGTTACATAATCTACACTGTCAATAAAGAAGAAATAGCACAGAGATCACCTCTGCCACTCTGGGGGGCTGGAAGACAAGACTCAAAATCCTCACACTTCCATGGAAAACAAAGACTGAATCAATATCCCAAACAAATATACGAAACATGAGAATGCTATTATACAGACTTTTGCCTAAGAGAGCGGTGAATCATTTTGTGGGCACTTGACGTGGATGTTTAGACTTATTTAAATATTGCACAAGTAAATGAAAAGAATCCAGTGTACTTTAAACCACGTGCTGTGTCCCCAAGGTGGATTGGGTAGCAACTCTGACATTAAAAAGTCTGTAGGTAACCACGAGGCCAGGTATGAGGACAGATCAAGTTTCAATATGCCCCCTGGTCACTGGAAAGCTCAATCCACAAGGAATTCATTTGTGTACAAATTAGACAAAATTTATGACCAACTGTTGAACGCAAATAAGGTTCTAAAGAAAACGGTTGTTTGCTATCCCACTAAAGAAGGTAAAACCCAACAAACCCATTACACAGTTTTCACATGACACATTTCACAGTTTTCACACTGTATACACACACACACACACACACACACACACACACACACACACACACACACTTCTAGCGGCCATGGTAGCATCTAGTACTTGAAAATAGGCCAATTGTTCTGGCGTGGACCTTGCTACTTCAGAGATTATAGTCACTGAATACTGAAAAATGGCCCAAGGGGAGCATTAGGAATATATTCACCAGAATGTACCTTCCCTAGAATATAAGCTCCACGAGCAGCCCCTTTTTCTGTTTTGCTCCCTGCTGTATTCCCAGTGCCCACAAAGGTGCCATGCATAGAATAATGGGCACCGGAATGAATCATTTTTAGGAATCCTTTGTAACGTGGATTATCATTTGCACATGGTATCACGCATTCATGGGCTCACAGGACGACAGCGCAGGGTAGAGACTTAGGAAGATCTCCCAACGGGCCGTCCTCAGCATTTTTCAGAGGGACAGCTAAGGCCCAGAGAGAACAATGCTTCGTGCCAGGTCACACAGCTGGTCAGTAATCCAACCCGGATTAGAACTCAGGTCACCTGATTCCCAGTGCTGTGTTTCTGTGCACAGGCCTACATTCCCCCCAATGACTTTGCAAATTACAATCATACGATGATGGTCCGTGCACCTCTTTGGACTTCTTGATGGTGCAGCTCAGTACTAACGGGTATTTACATGATTATGTCCACTGAAAATGCCTCTAGGTGTGCCAGGGTAAGTGCCGATAATAGAGGTGTGGTTTTCAAATGATCTTGACAGTTACACGGCCTACAGAAAGTAGGTCTTCTAAATCAGCCACGGGGAAACACTGCTAAGGGGACGAGTTCCGTAAGAACTTTCCCACATCTGATCTTGATTAGTTGGACTGGGTCGAGTAAAACAAAGCAGGAGTGGAGATGACGGGGATCACGGGTATGTGTGCGCGTCTCCAGACCCGCTTCCCTCTCTCCAGACCCGCGAGCAAGAGAGTACTCTCGATGTGGACACACTCCCTGAGCTCTCGGTTTTTAGGAGTCCGTATTAAACGAGCTAAAACCTCCTTCCTCTCCAAATAGTCTACATGGCACGACTTTCCAAACCCGGCCGTTTCTCAAAGGCGCCCCCGGGAAAGCCTCTTACAATGCAGATTGCTGGACCTCCCCGACAGACTCCTCCACGGTGGCGGTGATTAAGCCGGGAATCGGTGTTTTTCCTCAAGCGCATCAGGTGATTCTGATCCACCAGCAGGCTTAGAAAGCCTCATCTCTAAGGCCCTTCGGGCCTGCTGTCCTCCAAAGGCTCAGCAGTCAGCCACCCTCATTTCCCCTCCGGTTGGCTTTTCCTGAAATCCCCACACCCAGCAGCCCTCACAGCCCTACCCCTTTTGTTTCCCAGGATCCTCCCACTTCTCTCTCCCTCCATTTTTAATTTTTTTTTTTTTTTTTGGCTTCTAGTCCTTTCTCTCGCGCTACAGACTGAAATGCTCTATTACCTTCTCATCTGGCCACATTCCCATTGTCCGCTGCGTTCAGCCTCATTCCGCCCTCGAGCAGCTCCCTTACCCCCCCCCCCCGCCCACGGAATCTCCGCGTTCACCTTCCAGCTTTTCGGTCGGCCACACGCAGCGCGCGCACACACATACCAAACACATGCCACACACATACCTGACACATGCCACATTCCAAGCGCGCGCGCGCACGCACACACGCGCCTGGCGAGCCACGGACACGGGATACGCACACGCACATCACCCGCCAGCGCGCACGCGGCTTCGACCTGCTGCTAATCCCACCTCCGCGCTCCATCTCCCGCACCTTCACGTTACACCACGGCCACTCCCGGCGGCAGCGGCCTCCGCATCTTCTCCGAGGCTGGACCTCCCCCCCTCCCCCCGGCTTCCCTCGAGACACCCTCGTTTCCCTTCTCCAGCCCGACACCGCCCCTCCTTCCAGGAAGCCCCAAACCCCGTGCCCTCGAAGCGCCTCGAACACTGCGCTCGGCGGTGCCCCCCTTCCCGGTTAGCGATCTCGCCCGCCCCCCCTCCCCCCATCCCGGCCTGAGCGCTCCAGCCTTCTCCCTCCACCCCCATCCCGGCGCTGGCGGCGTCCCCCGCCGGCCGCGGCACTTCTTGAGGGCCCCTTGCCCACTGCCGCTGGGAGCCGCCCCGCCACGATCGCCATTCCTCCCCTCAGGGGCGCCTCCCTCCCCCTCGCCTCCCCCGGACCCAGCCCCGGGCCGGGGCCCCTTCTTTTGTCTCCGCGTCCCCTGGGCGGCCGCCGTTACCGGGCCCGTAGAACTTGCGGCCTTTGGTCACGTCGAACACCTTGCCGTTGATGGCCATGAGTATGCGCGGGTCCTGGACGCCGTCGAAGCGCCGCAGCTCGGCAGGGGTGAAGTCGCGCCGCTTAAGGCGGGGCAGCGGGGGCGGCTCGTCGTCGTCGCTGTCGCTGCTGGCCGCCGGCTGGTCCCCGCGCACGATCTTGTACAGCAGGAAGACGCAGAGGCCGAGCAGCAGCAGGTTGAGCGGCGACGTGAAAATCTCGTGTAGCAGCCCGCCACCCTCCAGCTCGCTCGGGTCGGCGCCTGTCGCCGCCACATCCTCGGCAGCCATGATCTCTGGAGCAAAGGTTGGGCCGGGCTAGGGAGGGCTCCGGAACTGGCTGCTTTCTCCTCCCTCTCTGCGAGCTTGTGGCGCGCACGGATCGGCGGACAAGGACTAGCCGGCGGAGGAGGCGGGGCGGGGCGGGGCCTAGGCGGGCGGAGCCTCCCGGCCCCGCCTCCCCCGCGGCCGCCGGGGCGCCGCGCCCCGCCCAGCTCCGGCCCCCCACCTGGCCTCCCGGCCGTCGCTCCCCTCCCCCAGCCGGATCCCGCCTACCCTGGCGCCGCGGGACCGGCCCCCCCCCCCCCCCCCCCCCGCCTCGGCCCTACCTGCGAGGCCCCGGCCCCGGCCTCACGCCATCGTCGCGCCATCCTCTAGCTAAGCGCGACGCAGCGCGCAGCCCCCCTCCGCACCCTCGCTTGCTCCTTGCGCCCCGACCGGTTCCGAGAGCCTCGGCTTTGCAGAGCTCTGGCGGAGGGCCCCTCCGCCACCTGATGCGCGCCGCGCACGGCTCCATTTCCGCTGCTTCAGGCTTCTCCCCAGCCTTGCATTCTGAAGCCTCACCTTTCCCCGCCCATCCCCCCCCCCACCGGGGCCGCGGGGCTCTCTTGGGGGACAGGAAGGAAACTCTCTCCTCCAGCTCCTTTTGCACCTTGGAGGCCCAGACTACCCATTTCCACTTTGGGAGCCCCCTTTGACTCTCCTCCACGACCCTTCTCCAGTCCTCCCCGCCCGAGGCTGTGGCGTGGACACCCCCGGGGTAGCTCCAGTCGGTGCACGGGCCCCTGTCCGACAACTCTCCCAATATCTGGGGAGACGGATCGGCTCGCCGGATTTACGTTGAGTTCATTCTCGGCAATCAGAGATTTGCTCAGTCCCAGCGCATCAGCAAGCAACCCTCTGTGGTTAACGCGCTTTTTTTTTTTTTTTTTTTTTTTTGGCTCAGAATAATGACCAAAGTTTCTTTGTTGGCAGCGTTCTTTTATTTGAAGTCTGCCGAGCTACCCTTGGCAGTCGCCACCTCCCTGTGCTGTATCCCAGACGAAAGCGGGAGTTTGGAAAGATCCCGAGTTTGGTCCCTTCCTTTCCTAGGTATTTCCTCCTGCCATTGCTGGGCTAACCGGCTGCACTGGAGCAGGCCTAACAGGGGAAGGCCTGTCTATACCCTTTAGAATCCTAACCCGGCTGCCCTCTTTACTGTCACCAGCCCGGGGCGGGGGTAAGGGGGGACGGAGCGGAAGAAAGGATAGAGAGAAGGGGGAGAAATAATCAAAACCAAGCCTGGTACACATCTGCGGCCCAGAGCAGTACTTTTCCATCAAGAGTACTGTTCGCTTGCACGTAATTTACTCCCCCTCTCAACACGCAAGAGATTTGAGAGAACTGGCTTCTTACCTGAGAATTCTAAAAACTTCTGGCACAAACTGCTTCCATCCCTGCCCCCTACCCCATCTTCTTAAATCATTTAAAAGTACCTATGAGCGGAATAATCCTTAAATCGGGCCCACACTTTTTTTTTTTTTTTCACAGACCTAAATTTAGGGTTAGCTGAAATGGCCTTTTCAGATCTTTTGTCAAACCTCTTCGATTGAATCAAGGGAAAACAGGCTTAAACCGAGGGCGCAAGGCTGTAGTTAGACTCCAATTATCTTTTGTTTTAAAAATCTACCGCCGAGATTTGTTGTTCAAAAACAACAAACTTGTGAGAAAATAGTTTCATTGACATCTAGTGACAGAGAAAGGGTTAATATCTTGGAAGAGCTCGTTTTAATTGATAAGAAAATCCATAAGGTGTTAGTCAAGAAATGGGCAAAAATGGAAAAGGTAGTCCATCCACCCAAGGGGGGGGATGCCAGTGGTGAATAAGCATATGGAAAATGTTTTGTCTCAGGGCACCTGGGTGACTCAGTTGGTGAACCGTGTGACTTCACCTCGGGTCATGATCTCCTGACTGGTGGGTTTGGGTTCGAGTAGAAATTGATATAATCTTCTGTCATTCATAAAAATATTTTCTATCAATCCCACTTCTAGAAATCTACTCTTTGGTCCGTACTTCGACCTCTAGGAATCCATGCCAAGGAAACACTTAGAAATGCAAACAAAGATTTCACTACTAAGATGCTCATCAAATAACCATTTTTTAAAATGTAAGCTCGACGCCCAACGTGGGGCTTGAACTCGTGACCCCAAGATCAAGAGTTGCGTGGTCTGCTGACTGAGCCAGCCAGGTGCCCCAGAAAATCGTTTTTAATATGAAAAAACTAGAAACAACCTGAATGTTAAACTTTAAGAAATAGCTAATTAATCCACTTGAATTGTGACCAAACCATACAATATTGTTACGACATGCATGACATGGGAAAATACTTACGTTTTAATCTTGAGGCAGAAAAAGAAGATACAAAACTATACAGCATGAAAACTCAACTATGTAAAAAAAAAATGCATTGAAAGGATACCTAAAAGGAAACATGTTAACTGTTGTGGTTGTTAGTTTCTTCTTTGCAGTTTTCTACATTTTTCTGCAATGAGCTCATGTCACTTTTAGCCTCAGGAGAAAAAAAAAAGGTTTATTATTACTTTTGTGAAATAAAAAGGAGAACGGTTATACGTGCTCATTATAATAACAAACTTAAACAATACGGAAGTGCATAAGGAAAAAAATGAAATGCATTCTTTCTCTCCCAGCTCCCCAAACAATCTTTGAATGGGGCCCCCACATGAGCAGTTTGGTTTATATTTTTGCAGACGTATGAAACACACACACACACACACACACACACACACACACACAGATTTTGTTTTACAAAACTGGGGAAATTTAAAAATAATAAATGGTTCATCAGGGTTTTTTTTTTTCCTAATGAAGAGAGATACAAAGTAAAAAAAAAAATGAGAGTAAGTCATTAGCTCCCACCCAGATAACACTTGTTGAAATATTTTAAAGTCATATTTGCTTAAGGACATAAAATTCAAACAATGGAAAGACACGAAAATGTAAGTGAAAGCCCTTCTCTTCACCCCTGATTCTCTTTCCTCAACAATAACCACTATTGGAAGCGGTGGAAATGTCAGACATTGGAAGACAAATCCTGCATGATATCGAAAAAATGTGGAATCTAAAAAAAAGGAACTGGGGGCACCTGGGTGTTTCCGTCAGTTAAGTGTCTGACTCTTGATGTCAGCTCGGGTTATGACCTCGCAGTTTGTGAGTTAGAACCCTGCGTTGGTCTCTGTGCTGACAGCGTGGAGCCTGCTTGGGATTTCTCTCTCCCTCTCTCTCTGCCCCTTCCTGGCTTGTGCTCGCTCGTGCTCTCTCTCTCTCTCTCTCTCTCTCTCTCTCTCTCTCAAAAAACAAACATTAAAAAAATAAAAATAAATAAAAAAAGAAACTGAGCTCAAAAAAAGACCCAGAGTGTAATGCTGGGAGTGGGGAAGGGGGAGAGATGTTGTGTAAGGGTATGTACTTATAACTAGTAGATACCTAAGTCCTGAAGATCTGATATACAGTATAGTGATTATAAACAACAGAACTGTATCTTAAACATTAAACTTGCGAAGAGACTAGATTTAAAAAAAAAATGTTTATTTAGTTTTGAGAGAGAGGAGAGGGCAGAGAAAGAGAGGATCCCCACAGGGCTCGAACTCGTGAATCGTGAGATCGTGATGAGCCGAGACCAAGAGTCGGATGCTTAACCATCTGAGCCATCCACGGGCCCCTAAGGGACTAGATCTTAATTGTTCCCACCGCTAGAAGAAATGATAATTACGCGATGAGACAGAAGGTGTCAGCTATGCTATAACAGCAATCACATTACAGTATAAATGTATCAAACCAGTGTGTTGTGTACCTTAAACTTACACAGTGCTATGTGTCATCTCGTCTGTGCTATATTTTATATATAAAAAGCGGGGGAGGGGCGCCTGGCTGGCTCAGGTGGAGCAAGGGACTCTTAATTTTGGGGTCGTGAGTTCGAGCCCCACGCTGGGTGTGGCGATTGCTTAAACATAAAATCTTCATTTTTTTTTAATTTTTTTTCAACGTTTTTTATTTATTTTTGGGACAGAGAGAGACAGAGCATGAACGGGGGAGGGGCAGAGAGAGAGGGAGACACAGAATCGGAAACAGGCTCCAGGCTCCGAGCCATCAGCCCAGAGCCTTACGCGGGGCTCGAACTCACGGACCGCGAGATCGTGACCTGGCTGAAGTCGGACACTTAACCGACTGTGCCACCCAGGCGCCCCAAACATAAAATCTTTAATTAAAAAAAAAATTTTTTTTTAATGTTTAAAAAGTGGGGGAAACGTTTTTATGGATGGCTGGGGGATTTATGATTTTCCATTTATCGCAATCCAGTGTCCTTCCTGCTACGCCTCTGCATTCCCCGGGATGATAGGTTGAGGGAAGTCCTACCTCATGCAGAGGGTAAAAAACATGTGCAGCTTAAAACTTCAAGCAGTGATACGGCTTGAAAATGTAAATGCTGTCAACGCAGATTTGATGTTAAGGTGGGCTCTTAGGTGGGATGTCGGGATTGTTGAGGAAAAGCGTTCCCCCCTTCTGGCTCGTGTCACAACACTCCTTGGAGAGGTCTCAGCCTGAGTTCGAAAATTCTGTGGGAATAGGGAGGGAGCGCCTTACTTAATAAGCCGTCTCCAGACATGAGAGTTGCATCATATATGCTCTTGGACTTCAAATCAATTTCTAAAGCCTATATACTTGACCTGAGGGCTGCTTCTTTCCCGAGATATATGTTCAGTCTGTTAATGTTTCCACACTCCCTGCCTCCTTTAAATTATTTTCAAAGGTTTCCAAAAGCTTTTATTTTTTTTTAATTTACGCTTATTTATTTTTGAGACACAGAGAGACAGAGCATGAGCGGGGGAGGGGCAGAGAGAGAGGGAGACACAGAATCGGAAGCAGGCTCCAGGCTCTGAGCCATCAGCCCAGTGCCCTACACGGGGCTCGAACTCACGGACCATGAGATCGTGACCTGAGCCGAAGTCGGATGCTTAACCGACTGAGCCACCCAGGCGGCCCTCCAAAAGCTTTTAAAGAAAAACAGGGCAATTGGCTGATTAGCTGGAAAACGTGTGGGAAGTAATTCAACTGCACTAGTAATCAAATAGATCCAAAAGGACATAATAACAACGTACCCCTTTTCACCATTCAAGTGACCGGAGCATTCTTTTTCGCCTTTTGTTTCTTGAGGCTTTTTAAGAATGGTAGTACTTGGTTTTGGCGAGCACACAGCTGGCAAGAGTGAAATTGCTAGAGTGAAAGATTCATTTTGTTCACCAGCGTATTTCAAGCCCCTAGACCATGTGTGCCTCAATAAAGTAGTAGGCACTCGATTTATAAATACATATTGTTGGACGCAATTACATTTTAAGTGAGTGCAGGCTTTCTAGAAAGCCCTTTTGGCAATACGCAAATTATTCCTAACCTGTGACCAAGGAATTTAACTTCTTGAGCTTTTTCCTAGGGAAGTTCTCGGAGACGGCAACAGAGATTTGTACAGAAAAATCATAAAGCGGGGCGCCTGGGTGGCTCAGTTGGTTGAGCAGCCGACTTCGGCTCAGGTCACGATCTCGCAGTTGACGAGTTCGAGCCCCGCGTCGGGCTCTGTGCTGACAGCTCAGAGCCTGGAGCCTGCTTCAGACTCTGTGTTTCCCTCTCTCTGCCCTCCCCCACTCATGCTGTGTCTCTCTCTGTCTCAAAAATAAAATAAACATTAAAAAAAAATTTAGAAGTTTTGTTTCCTTCCCTACGGTAGCCCCTGTACTTAGAACAGTGACTGACATATACTAGGTGCTCAATAAATATTTGTGGGCTTGAATTGATTTCAGTATGGAAACCCATGCACAGACAAAATATGAAGGAAATACACGCAGAAGTTAATGATAACTAGTACATTAACTAGAGTGGAATTAAAATTTTTAAAAAGTTAATGAGAGCTATGTCTGGGTTGTGAGATTATGGGGAATTTTTGCTTCCTTTTTTGTACAGGGAGCATAAATTAGTTGCATTATTCTACAAGGCAATACAAGATTCAAACTTTTAAAAAGATAAAAACCGAAACTCCAAAGTCGCCAACTATGTCCTCTGTAATAGAGGCATATGGATTCCCAAAACAAACCAACAAACCAACCAAAAAACCGATATATGGGTTCCACATTTTCAATTTCAGAGATTAGAGTAGGCAGCATTTGGTGCTGAGATTTTAAAGAGACCCAAAAAGGATCTGTCCGTTTACATCCACTTGACCTTGAGGATCTCTTGAGATCCTGCTCCATGCTGGGCTCTGTGGTAGATGTTAAGGATGCCAAGTCTTTGCCCCTCAAGGGAAGAGCTCCCTATCTAGCAATGGGAGACAGACACTCAAAAGGTTATAGATGCTGTGATCGTGGTCTGCACACGACAAGGAGGAGGTGGAGAAAGGAGGGTTGGAAGGTCTGATCTAGGAAGATTTCATACAGGAAGTGACACTTGACCTGAGCCTTACAAAGGTTTCCTAAGTGGACAAGGGAGCGATGAGTTTTCTAGGGAAACCAGTGGTTCTCAAACTTTAGTGAAGATCAGAATGATCTGGAGAGGGGGGGGGAGGGTAATTATTAACATACCCATGCTTAGGATCAGCCCCCAAAGATTCTGATCCAGTAGAAGGTAAAGCCTGAGAATCTGCATCTTTGGTGATAGCTAACATTGTTCGAGCGCTTTTCATGTGCTAGGCAACGTTCTGAACCCTGTGTATGGAATAACGTGTGTACTCTTTTTTATCGAAACATATTTGACATAGAATATTGTCATGTGAATTTGGTGCAATTTATATATTGCAGAATGATTGCGGTCCTTGGCGATAATTAGCGCCTCTGTCACATCACATCATTAGCGTTTCTTTTTAGTGATTGGATAACTCACGTACCCTTCATAAAACACTGTGAGGCAGGTCGTTTGTGGGGCAGACTGGGTGGGGCCATCCCAGCCTCAGAGCTCCCTGTGGGATTGACTGAGGCTGCATTGTGACTGCTCTCCGGATCCTGCTTCCTTGCCTTACCCTTCAGGTGGACATCCCAAGAGCACTCCCCAATCAGCCTCCGATAACCTAAACTCCATCGCAGAGTCTGTTTCCCCAGGGAACCCAACCTAAGGCTCTAACCACCCGTGATCCGGCCTCAGCCTACCTGTCCAGCTTGATCACTTTCTACTTCCTTCTTCTTTTATTTAATATTTATTTTTCTTTTTGGGGGAGCGGGGGGGGGGGCGGGGAGAAAGCTCCAGCACGTGAAAGCGTGAGCACGTGAGCGGGGGAGGGGCAGAGAGAGAGGGGGACAGAGGATCCTAAGTGGGCTCCCCGCTGACAACCCAAGGCAGCTTGAACTCATGCACTGTGAGATCATGACCTGAGCCGGAGTCCGAGGCTTAACAGACTTAACCAGGCACCCCTCTACTTCCTTTGTGCCGTCAACAACGATACTAAAACTAGGAGCGATGTGGCCAACCTCACAGCTAAGGTGTATTGAGTGTTACAAACACGTTACATATATTAACTCATTTCTCTCTCCTGAGTCAGGTTCTGTTATCATCCTCTTTTTATAGATGAGGCAACTGATACACAGGTTAAGCGACTTGCCCAAAGTCACACACTTAGTAAGGGGCAGAGCTGGGACTTAAGCTCAAAGGGCTGACTCCGGAGTCCAGGCTTTACCCCAGATCATTTTTCTTTTTTGGAAGTATTATGCTGGTGGGAACATTGAGGATGCCTCGGACGAGTGGCTATTGGAGCAGGGACACCAGTGAGGAGCCCTACCTCGGGAGAAAAGGAAGAGCTAAATCAAAGTCGTGATTGTTTGGATGTAAACACAGGGATGAATATGACACAGGTTGAGAAGTTGAATGGGACAGGGCTTAGGATTCCGCGTCTACTTCTCCCATTCCCTCTACAGCTTATTTATGCCCCAAACCCTCGGGTGGGTGGGCAGATAGCGTATCATCCACCAAGAGGAGGTATGCAGGGGAAAGAACAAATTTGCAGAAAGGACCTTGTATTCAGATGGGGGTTGTGACTTAAAGTGTGGTTCGTGGCCTTAGCTGGGAGCTTATTAGACACGCTCCGTCTTGGGCAGTATCCCAGAACTACTGAATCACCATCTCCATTTTAACAAGACCCCCAGGAGTCACATGCACGTTCGTGTCTCAAAAGCGCAGGCAAGGGGCGCCTGGGTGGCTCAGTCGGTTAAGGGTCCAACTCTCAGTTTCGGCTCAGGTCATGCCTGATCTCACGGTTTCGTGAGTTTGAACCCGGCATCGGGCGCTGCGCTGACAGTGCGGATCCTGCTCGGGATGCTCTCTCTCTCCATTCCCCACCCCCCCCACCCACCCTCTCTCTACCCCTCCCCTATCCCTCAGGATAGAGGTCACTGCCCGGTGTCCTAAACCAAGGTTGAAAATTGTTGACCCTGGTGACTAGAGCTATCTCGAATGCATTTTCTTTTTGACCCTCACATTATGTTAATTTTTAAAATACGAAATGTCAGCGCTCCACCAAAAGAGCGTTACATAAACCTGTACTTCTGACTTCTTTACTGAGGGAGACGATCTGGCATTAGATCCCCCTGTGGCGACGACTGGCCAAGAGCTGAGTGGCGGCCGCCTCCTTCAGAGGGCACCCATAAGGGAGGCCCGCTTTTCCTTACTGTTCCCCAACGCATCAGTTCTCTTTTATCACCTTTGCTCCGTTTTTGTTCGTAGTAGAGAAGATAGTCAAATGTTTTTTTTGTACTCGTGACTCCATGGAAAGTGGAAAATGCAAGAGAAGAGGGTTACTGTTTCTTAAAAAAAAAAGGGGGGGCAGAGCATGTTTCTTTGTGAATCCCGGCACATACTATGCACTCCCACACCCACCATCCTCCTGCTAGTCATTCATATTGCTCACCTGGAGTCTACAGGTTGTTGAGAAAAAAGAGGGCCCGGGATAGAATCTCGGGGAAGATTCACATTGTAGGGATGGGTAGAGAAGGAGGAACGCACCAAAGAGATGGAGAGTAAAAACTCGGAGGGTGTGGTCCGAGACGGAAGCAAAGAGAGAAGAGAGTTTCCAGGAGGGGGAGGTTCAGGACGTTGAGCACTGTGCAAGCATCAGGAAGGGGGCGGACAGGGGCACCCGGGTGGCTCAGTCGGTTGAGCCACCGACATCGGCTCAGGTCATGATCTTGCAGTCTGTGAGTTCGAGCCTGGCGTCAGGCTCTGTGCTGATGGCTCGGAGCTCAGAGCCTGGAGCCTGCCTCGGATTCTGTGTCTCCCTCTCTCTGCCCCTTCCCCGCTCATGCTCTGTCTCTCTGTCTCTCAAAAATGAATAAAAGTTAAGTTTTTTTTTTAAAAAGAAGGGGGCGGACTAAAGGGCAGGTCGGCCAAGGCCATTGAGAAGTCCTAGTTTGCCTAAGCCAGAGTGCTCTTACTTAGTATTGCGTCAGAAGCCGCCTCAGGAGTGAGTGGGCTGCGAGGCGGGAGATCTAGCTCTCAAACAGTAAGGTTTAGAAACTTGACTAAAGGGAGGGTGGCGGGGAGTGGAAGACAGGGGACTGGATTTCTTGGTTTGGTTTGTTTTCCCTGAAAGCGGTTAATAGTCGCAGCTGCACGACGACGTGGCCAGCAGATGCTTAGAGACTGAAAAGACAAGAGAGAGGGGATATTAACCAACCTTGTGGCAGGAAGTGAGACAGGAGACCTTGAAATCAAAAGGACGGGCAGAGTGATGTGCCTTGTCCTTTAAGAGGGGAGGGAGAGAGATGTGGGGCCCTCAAGGTTGAGGGAATTTACACCTGACAGCCTCCGTGTTTTCCGTGAAGCAGGAGGCAAGGTCAGCTGCGGTGGGGGGGGGGGGGAGTAGAGGGGGGCGGGGGAGAGACAGAGCCGGGACTTGAGTGCTGGCCAAGGTTAATATTTTCTCCGTTCCCACCATAGGGGCTTTTAGAGACAGGAAGAAACAGGAGAAATGCAGGCAATATGTTGCCTAGGAAACTCAGTGGTTTGCTAAAGCAACAGCAGGTTGTTTTTAATCGTATTAACCCATTCATATCCATTGTCACCCAAAAGGGAACCAGTGGAATAGAATTCTGCGTCACAGGGCATACAGATGGCATCCCTCTGTAGCCTAGGGAAAATACAGAGACAAGAGACTTAAATAAAAGGGGAGGGATCATCAAATAAGTGGCAGGTGTAGGGTAGCAAAAGCAAATTTTCCCTATCTCCTTTGGCTTGTGCGCGCGCACACACACACACACACACACACACTCCATACCTCAGCATGTGTATACATTGTGATCCCGCTATCCCATCTAGAACTATCCAGGGTTAAAATTCGGGAATCATTCCTTCTTTTATTTTTTGTGTGTGGCAGGATGATCCAACGGCGGCTTCACGAAATAAAATGGATTTTTCTCTCCCGTACTCGATCTTGCCCCAGAGCGTGGCCAGGGCTGGTGACAAGGTGGTCTGGACTTTAATTGTCCCAGGAGGAGAGTAAAGAGGACTTTGTTTGCATAAAGTCTAGGTTAGGGAGAGCTTGCAGTGGGATTGACAGCGGAGGCCTCTCGGGGGGAAGGAATGGAGTGTGGGTGGCGAGGGCTTGATCCCCTAAGTCTGAGCACCTGCTAGGGAGGGAGGCAGAGTCCCAGAGTATCTGGGATCTATGCCCCGGCCCCTTCCACTCCCTAGAAGCCCAAAGCAGGAAGTGTATACTTCTCCTTTTCCTCCAGACTCCGTTGTCCCCTTCAAGCTAATACCGGTTCATCGTTCTTGGTGACTTTAACATCCACATGGATGACCCATCCCACACCCCGACCTTGTCCTTCCTTGACATTCTTCCACTTCCACCATCTTTTCTGTCTACCCACCCTTGGCCACCTTCTCTCTTGTTCACACACTAGACCTTTTCGAAACCGACCCCCCCGGTTAAACCTGACTGTCCCCCTGTTCCCTAACTGCACATAGACAACTGCACACGGTAGCAGAAAAGTACAGTATCCTAACTGGCTGGTCTCACTTAAGAAAATTACTTGTATGGGGCACCTGGGTGGCTTAGTTGGTTGGGCGTCCTACTTCGGCTCAGGTCATGATCTCGAGGTTCATGGGTTCGAGCCCCTCATCGGGCTTGCTTCTGTCAGCATGGAGCCCGCTTAGGATCCTCTGTCCCCCCCTCTCTCTGGCCCTCTCCCGCTGGGGGACCAGCGGGGGAGAAAGGAAAAGGAAAAAAAAAACGACAAAAATACTTTTTTTGGAAAAGAAGTAAAACTTTTATTCATGGGCTCCATGCTCATTTATATGGGAAATCCAATGGATTCTACAAAGAAGCTACTAGAACTAATGACTGAGTTTAGCAAGGTTGAAGCGTGCACGATTGACCATGTTATATGGTTCCATTGATCTAAATCTCCAGAAAACGCAATCTAATCTGTGGTGATAGAAAACAGATCAGTGGCTACCTGGGGACTGGGGATGGGGAAGGACTCACTTGAAGATTTGGACCGTAAATCGCAAGAAAATTTTTGACCACGATTCGTAAGTCCAACAATTACGCTACATGGCCACAGTCCGTCCTTCCCCCCCTCTTGTTCTCTATCACACCATCGCCCTTCTTTGCAAACCTCCAATATCCCTCCTGCTTTCACTCTCAACTGATGACCTTGCATTTTATTTCGTTAAGGAAAAAAAAGCAAGGACATGGAAACTCCCTTATCATCCCACCACCAAACCCACCACCCTCGATGTGCGCCTCCATTTTCTGTTTTCCTCCTTGGGCTTTGCGTCCATTTGCCTTGTGTACGGTCAAGACTTTGGTGCCCACAGTCATCTCTCCTCTCTCCTGCATGTTAATATCATCCTGTCTGCTTGATCACGCTTATGTGCAATAGACTTGCTTTAATATGTCTTCTCTTTTGAACATCCCTCTCTTGACCCCAGATCTTCCTTCTAACCACTGCTGTATTTTTTAAACACTTATTTTAATTTGAGAGAGAGAGAGAGAGAGAGCGTGAGCAGGGGAGAGGGCAAGAGGGAGAGTGAGAGAGAGAGAGGGAGAGAATCCTAAGCAAGCTCCACGCTGAGCTCAGAGTCCGACGCGGGGCTCTACCCCACGACCCTGGGATCATGACCTGAGCCGAAATCAAGAGTCAGGTGCTCAACCAACCGAGCCACCCAGGTGCCCCCGGCTACTGCTCGATTTAGCCGCTCCCTACATATCCATACTTCTCAGAAGGCTTGTCTACCTGTGCATGCTATCTCTGCATCCTTCCTCCTACCCCTCCACTCACTCCACTGGGCTTTGGCCCCCACCACTCCTTCAGAACCATTCTTGTCTATGTTCCCAATCCCAGGGACATTTCTGTAACCTTGTCTTTGTCTCTCAGCAGCATTTGACAGAGTTCCTCACTGCATCTTGAGTTACTTTCCGTATTGGGTTTCTGGGATACATACTCTGATCCCCCCCCCCTTTTCTCGCTGGATACTCCTTCTCAGCGTCCTTTCCCATTTCTTCCTCTTTTATCAGACTTTTAAGTGTTGGGGTGCCCCAGCTATGTCCCGGGCCGGCGTCTGTTCTCACTCTCTAGCCAGGTGATTTCATCTGTTCTAATGGCTTGAAATGTCACCCATAGACTAAGACTCATATATTTAACCTGCTTACCCTTGCCCTGCACCTAGATTGCGGGCTCCCACGTATAATGAGGCACACCTGACGTCAAAAGGCAGTAGAATCTTTACGTGTCCCAGACCCAAGTTTTTATTTCCTCCCTGTATCTGTCAGTGTTCAGTGGTGAGAAACGCGAGTTGTTTAGTTATTTTGAAAAAGAGACTTAACACAAAGAATTAAGTGGTGATAAAATCATTGGAAGAACTGGAGGAACAAGACATTAACAATGACTCCCAGGGCTCCACACGGGTCCGTGACCTCTGCCCCGGTCAGGGAAGTGGGCGATTTGGAAGCCTCTATTAGGGTTGCTGATGTCAAGAGCACGTCACCCTGGCCGCAACCCAGAGAAGCCTTCCGCTGTGCCCATAAACTGCTTCCCAACATCCATGAAACTTTGGCAAGATACGGGAACACAGAGTTGGGTTGCCATCATTATTGCAACTGTCTCTTCGCTACTTCTCTCTCTCTCTTCATGGGTACACACACACACACACACACACACACACGCGTGCGCGCACACGCACCAGCTAATGCCTAACACTTTGTACGCGCAAGGAGCTAGTCTAAATTCTGTTATCATATTAGCCCCACTTTACAGATGAGTAAGCTGAGATAGAGGTCAAGTAAGTTGCCAAAGATTATACAGCTGGTGAGTTTTACATGCAATGATCTGCCCTGTTTTTGTTGTCTTGTTTATTTCTTATTTTTTGAGAGTGTGAGCAGGGGAGGGGGGGGGCATCAGAGAGAGAAAGAGAATCTTTTTTTTTTTTTTATTGTTAAAAATTTTTATTTTTGAGAGAGAGACAGAGCGAGAGCAGGAGAGGGGCAGAGAGAGAGGGAGACCCAGAATCAGAAGCAGGCTCCGGGCTCCGAGCTGTCAGCACAGAGCCTGACGCAGGGCTCGAGCTCATGAGCCATGAGATCATGACCTGAGCCCAAGTTGGAAGCTCTACTGACTGAGCCAACCAGGCGCCCCGAGAGAGAGAGAATCTTTTTTTTTTTTTTTTTTTTAATTTTTTTTTTTCCAACGTTTTTTATTTATTTTTGGGACAGAGAGAGACAGAGCATGAACGGGGGAGGGGCAGAGAGAGAGGGAGACACAGAATCGGAAACAGGCTCCAGGCTCCGAGCCATCAGCCCAGAGCCTGACGCGGGGCTCGAACTCACGGACCGCGAGATCGTGACCCGGCTGAAGTCGGACGCTTAACCGACTGCGCCACCCAGGCGCCCCAGAGAGAGAGAATCTTAAGCAGGCTCCATGATCAGTGGTGTTGGGCATGATCCCACAACCCCGGGATCATGACCTGAGCTGAAATCTAGAGTCAGAAGCACAGTCGAATGAGCCACCCAGGCTCCCCTAGCTGCCCTACTTTTTATCCATGAGCATTCCTTTGTCGGTTTCTCTTATGTGGTAAACAAACTCCAAGGTCTTGGTGCCCACGGTTATTCCATTCCCCCATGTTAATACCTTCCGCTCTGCTTGATCAATTTTACCTTCAACAATTACTTTTTTTACCTTTTTTTTTTTACCTTCAACTTTTTTTTACCTTTTTTTTTTACCTTTACCTTTTTTTTTTACCTTTTTTTTTTTTTTTTACCTTTTGTACTTCCATTCCTTACACATTTCTAACATATCTCCTGCTTTTCTACATACAGAGTTCCTTTCCTTATTTTCATCAGTCTTCATTACATTTCGCAGAAATTTAACTCTAAGAAATCTTAGTCTCTAGTGAAAACTAAGCACTAACCAATTGTGAGCTGTGACACCAGAATTCTTCAGATGGCAAATTTATGAATCAACTAAGCATGAAGCAGGTTTTCCAACAGACCCAAATATCCTTAGTTTCTCTGCAATAAGTTAAACACACAAACCTACAGGGGTGCCTGGGTGGCTCGGTCTGTTAAGTGTCTGACTTCAGCTCGGGTCACGATCTCACGGTTGGTGGGTTTGAGCCCCGCGTCGGGCTCTGTGCTGACAGCTCGGAGCCTGGAGCCTGCTTTGGATTCTGTGTCTCCCTCTCTCTCTGCCCCTCCCCTGCTTGCACCCTGTCTCTTGAAAATAAATGAATGTTAAAAAAATTAAGAAAAACCACAAACCTACATTTAATCATTAATGCTTTAGCATTTTATCTGATTTGGAAAAGGCCTAAATGCCCAATGAATTCAATCCAGTTTATCATCCAAACAAAACTTGAAACTTTCAGGTTACCAAAGACCTTGAAAGCTATCTGAACAATGACCCATGAATTGAGACAGAACTGACCATCATTTTAAGTCATCTTTTTGTTAACAAGTTGCAACAGAGATATTCATGAGCTTATCCGACCTTCAGTAAACCTAGGTTAGAGAAAGTTTTACATTTAATGCTGATAACTCTAAAGACATGTCTATCTTAACTGAACCAACAAACGTAAGTTAGTTCAAATACCAAATATGTTCCGCTTGGGTCCACTTAAAAAAAATTTTTTTTTTACATTTATTCATTTTTGAAAGACAGAGAGAGAGCGCAAATGGGGGAGGGCTAGACAGAGAGGGAGACGCAGAATCCGAAGTAGGCTCCAGGCTCTGAGCTGTCAGCACAGACCCTGACACGGGGCTCGAACTCACGAGCCGCAAGATCGTGACCTGAGCCCAAGATGGCTGCTTAACCGGCTGAGCCACCCAGGCACCCCAACTTGGGTCCACTTTAAAAGGTAATCGCTTTGTTCACCATTGTTATTTTTTACCTGGGGCCCCAGTTGGGGGGGGGGCCCGAAGTGGGCGGTGTAAGTCCAAGGGGGTGTTCTTCACTCCTTGACAGCGAGGGCAGGAGGAGGGACTGATGGCGGCAGTGGCATGGAAGATGTAGGCCGCTCCCAAGACGGTGCAGACGCAGGAGGAGGGGCAGGAGGAGACCGAAGAGGTGAGGTAACTCCAGGAAGGCTGGAGGTGGATAAAAGCCCAGAGGACAGAGAAAGAAATCTCCCCGTCCTAAAGCCCATCAGCTTCGACAGATGAGCAGATTTTTTTTTTTCCCCACCCACAAGCGGAAGTGGGCAGTCCGTGTGGGGCCAGAGAAGACAGGGGACTTCCCCCAGACACAAGGGGTTTCGGGATAGCTGCTTGGGAATATTCCATAAAGTCTCCTTCCCAAGGTAGACTAACCAGAGGCAATAGGCTCCAATTTCAATAGTCATTAACCCAAGGAATGAATGAGGGAGAAGCCCCCACATACAGCTAGAGGAACCTGAGTCTATTAGGAAGGAGGAAGGGTGAGAGAGAGTGTCGGAGTCCCCTTCATCAGGGCCTGTGTTTGCTCCAGCAACGGGGGTTTATTCGGAGGAGGCCTGTTTAGAGAATCATCCAATATATCAGGAGGGAGTTTAGCAGCCTGGTTAGTGGCCAAACACATTCTGCGAGAGGCCCCCGGTTCTGGACCCTGATTGAGGACCATGAAAGCCTAGACATAGGGTACTTCAGTCCATTTGCCCTGTTTCTTGCAGAAGAGATCTAACTGATAGATTATATTAAGATTTAATGGCCCCTTAATGGGCCATTTTTCGTCATCTGCTAAGTATTGAGGCCAGGCAGTATTACAAAAGATCAGTTTTTTCCTTCTTAGATCTTGCAATCCAAATTGATTCCAGTGCGTTAAAAGGCATCCCAAGGGAGAGTCCTTGGGGACTGAAGAAGATCCCATGTTTCTAGAAAAGTACAGAAAGTCCCTTACCAAAATCCTCCCTGACTCCCAGGTGGCGTCCCACGCAGGATATGTCAGAGCTTCCTCGTGTCAAAGCGACTGGAGGCGTCCCTCAGACAAAATTGCTCTGATCCCCGACCAGCCACTGAGGGCCCCAGAGAAGGGATGTTAGTGTCCCTTCGCTTCCCCATTGCATCCTGGGCTACAAATGGGTGCCTGGAGTATGGACCAAAATACCATGCTGTGCTGGGCCTTGAAAGCCATGCGATAAAAGGCTGTACCTTAGTTTACCTTGCCTTGAGGAGCATGCCATGAAGGTCATGCCTTAGTTTCCTTGAAGGCTGTGCCTTTTTTTTTTTTTAATATTTTTTTATTTTTGAGAGACAGAATACAAGTGGGGGAGGGGCAGAGAGAGAGGGAGATACAGAATCCGAAGCAGACTCCGGGCTGTCAGCACGGAACCCAACATGGGGCTTGAACCCACAGACCACGAGACCATGACCTGAGCCGAAGTCTGACACTTAACGGACTGAGCCACCCAGGCGCCCCGAAGGCGATGCCGTTTTTAACCCACGGAAAACACTAGAAAAGTTTTACAAGGGGGAATCACCCAGTTCTGTAATGTAGGTAGTAGGTAGAGGACATTGACAGAAAACAATAAAGATAGAAATCCATCATGATTTAAAGCGACATTCTAAAGTCTTTACAGCCAACTTTCCTAGGGAAAGTCCCCCGTTGGGTTTTAATTCAAACGGGTACTGGTTTCGGCCGGCTCCCAGTGGTGGTCTCTTGGCCAGAAGCAGCTAGACTAAGTATATGGAGGGGATCACATTAGACCAATGAGGAAGAAACCTCACACGGGAGTCTTAAGATTGGCAGCCATCCTGGTGACTTAGGTGGCTGTCCCGCGCCGAACGCAGACAACTTTGTATGAGGGCAGGAATAAAGAAGAGGGCATCAAGTTTCCGGGTCTTACTACCATTCCGGCCGGGGTACTAACTTCCAGCCGAAAGGCCGGCTTTCTCCTCCCCGTAGAGTAGCCACGGGCTAGAGGATTGCGACCTGAGCAATTGACATGAAAGTGTTCCAGTAAGACCATCCTCCTCCAAAAGCCCCTGAAATGGGAGTAAAGGGAGAAAAGAGAAAGTACTCACCGGGTTTGCACCAGCTCAGAGTCCAGATGAAAAGACTCCAAGCCCCGCGTAAGGACTCCAGAAATGATGGGGTTCTTGAGCCAATGGCTAAGAAAGAATTCTTGAGACGTCTTTGGTGCAAAAAGGTGGTTTTATTAAAGCATGGGGAACAGGACCCGTGGGCAGAAAGAGCTGCGCTGGGGTTGTGAGGAGTGACTGATTATATACTTTTAAGCTAGTGGGGGTGAGGGAGAGCATAAGTCTCTAAGGAATTTGAAAGCAAGGCTTGCAGGACCTTGAGGGGCTAGCTACTGTTAAGATAAGGTTACTTTTAGTCTTTAATGAAACAGAAACATTAAGGAAGTGAGGCAGACAGGAGTTCCTTGAGCAAGGTCACACTCTGCGTGTTTCAGGTGTCTATCAGTGGGCTGCAAGCTATAAGGAGATTTAATTTCAGCTACATTTCTCTTGCCCTTGTTTCCCTCATCAAAAGACTGCAACGATTTCTAAAAATAGAATTATTGGGTGAGAGCTTGTCGATATTTTTAATGCCCTCGATGTGATGGTTGATTTTATGCGTCAGTCTGATGGGGCCGCAAAGTGCCTAGATTTCTTTCCTTTTTTAAATTCAGTTTAAAATTTTAATTCTAGTATAGTTAACATAGAGTTAACATATTAGTTGCAAGTATACACTTATAGTGATTCAACAGTTCTGTACATTACTCAGTGTTCATCATGATAAGTGTACCCTTAATCCTTTTCAATTATCTCACCCATCCCCCCTCTCCCCCCACCTCCCCTCAGTATGTTCTCTATAGTTAAGAGTCTGTTTCTTGGTTTGCCTCTCCCTCTTTTTTTTTTTCCTTTGCTCATTTGTCTTGTGTCTTAAATTCCACATGAGTGAAATCATATGGTATTTGTCTTTCTCTGACTGACTTATTTTGCTTAGTGAGATACTCTCTAGTTCCATCCATGTTGTTGCAAATGGCAAGACTTCATTCTTTTTTATGGCTGGCTAATATTCTATTTATATATATACACACATACACATATATCTGTATATATATTATATTCTATATATCTATCTATATTATATTCTCTCTATATGTCTATATATCATATATATAATATAATGATATATATATTATAGTCTATGTATCTATATTATATTCTATATAAATGTCTATATATATCATTATATATGTGTCTATATATATCATATATATATATATATATATAACATGTCTTCCTTATCCATTTGTCTGTTGATGGATACTTGGGCTGCTTCCATGATTTGGCTATTGTAAACAATGCTCCAATAAATATAGGAGGGCATGTATCCCTTTGAGTTCGTGTTTTTGTGTTTTGGGGGTAAATGCCCAGTAGTGCGATTAATGGATTGTAGGGTAGTTCTGTTTCTAACTTTTTAATTTAATTTTATTTTGTTTTTTAATTTTTTTTTAATGTTTACTTTCTTGAGAGAGAGAGACTGAGCATGAGCAGAAGAAGGGCAGAGAGAGAGGGAGACACCGAATCTGAAGCAGGCTCCAGGCTCTGAACAGAGCCCGACGCGGGGCTCGAACTCACAGACTGAGAAATCATGACCTGAGCTGAAGTCGGACGCTTAACCGACTGGGCCACCCAGGTGCCCCTTTATTTTTTTTATTTTATCTAAAGTTTATTTACTTTGAGAGAGAGTGCATGTTTGCACGCGCACATGGGGGACGGGCAGAGAGACAGAGGGAGAGAGAGAACCCCAGGAAGGTTCCGCACTGTCAGCACAGAGCCCGATGCGGGGCTCGAATTTATGAACTGTGAGCCAAAATCAAGAGGAACTTTTTGAGGAACTTCCATACTGTTTTCCACCGTGGCTGCACCAGTTTGCATTCCCATGAGGTACTCAGATTAAAAATTATTCCTGCGTGTGTCATGTGGGCAGGCGTCATCCAATCCATTCAGGACGTGAATAGAACAAAAAGCAGAGGAAGGGAGGCTTCGCCACCTTGCTTGAGCTGGGACACTGGTCTCTTCCTGCCCTCGCACTGGGATTTACACCATCGGTTCTCTGGGTTCTCGGGCCTTCGGGCTCAGCCTGGAGTTACACTTGTGGCTGTCCTGGGTTTCCAGCTTGCAGACGGCAGACTGTGGGACTTCAGCCTCCATAATTGTGTGAGCCGATTCCTATAATGGATCGCCTTTTATGTATTTCTCCTACTGGTTCTGTGTCCCTGGAGACTCCTGACTAATACACTTATACTAATAAACCCAGCAATGTATGAGACTACTCGTCTCCCTGTGCCCTCCTCACCTAAACTAGCTATGATTGTCCAAGTTTTTGCTTTAAGTATGTTCCATGCAATATTTGCATACTTGTAGTAAAAAACCATCCAGGGGCTCCTGGCTGGCTCAGTCGGTAGAGCGTGCGACTCTTGATCTCGGGGTTGTGAGTTTGAGCCCCACGTTGGGTGTAGAGATTACTTAAAAATAAAATATTAAAAAATAAAAGCATTCATTTTTTTCCCTCTGAAATGAAATTCACATTCAGCTGGGCATCCTGTATCTTATATGGTAACTCTTCCTGCAGTGGGTATCCAAATCCCTTTTTTTTTTTTCCAAGATTTCAAAAAAAACTTTTTAAAAAAAATTTTTTTTTAACGTTTATTTATTTTTGAGACAGAGAGAGAGACAGAGCATGAACAGGGGAGGGTCAGAGAGAGAGGGAGACACAGAATCTGAAACAGGCTCCAGGCTCTGAGCAGTCAGCACAGAGCCCGACGCGGGGCTCGAACTCACATACCGCGAGATCGTGACCTGAGCTGAAGTCAGACGCTTAACCGACTGAGCCACCCAGGTGCCCCCAAAAAAACTTTTAAGTAATCTCTGCACCCGACGTGGGGCTCAAACTTACAACCCTGAGCTCTACCAACTGAGCCAGCCGGGCGCCCCTAAACCTTCTTTCGTGAGGCAATCCTTCGCTGTGAATCTGGAAAGCTAGGTCTCACCTCCCGCCATGAAACCCAAGGGAAGCTCATTGCCTCTTCTCACGCCCCAGGCAGTTAGGGCACCACTAGGGGACCCAGGGTCTCGCCAAAGACTTTAAATCTTGCGAGATTCATGCAGAAAGTGGCGGTTTTTGGATTCATTCGTGGCACCTGCATCTAGCCGAGGCCCCAGCAGCCGATATCAGATCAGTGGGGTCCAGAGGCTGGAGTGATTTGTGATGGCAGTATCCAGCAGTAGTAGAAATCGCCTTTGCCAGTAGTGATACACCAACCAAGCCAGTCCCACGGCATGACCTTAACTCGGGCCTCCTTTTCTTCCCACCCATTTTCCCAGGCCGGCTCATCTGCCTCCCTGTTGATTCTGCGAAATTCTCAATAATCTGCCACGGTCAGTTTCTGTTGCTTGTAATCAAGAACATTGGCTGTTAGGAGTACAAGACCAGGTACACGAGAGAAGAAGGTGAAATCGTCCTCACGTAGTTCCAAAACAATTTTTGTAGCCCTAAAAATGGTTCTGATTACTTTTGGCACGATATTCTCCCCGGGCGCCTGGCTGGTTCGGCCAGTAGAGCACGTGACTCTTGGTCTCCGGGGTCGTGAGTTTAAGCCCCACGGTGGCCACGGAGCTTACCTAAAAAACAAAATAAAGTGTTGTCGCAAATAAAATGTATGTATAGGAGGAAGCTAGTCTCCCAACCCAATGATGGTTGCGTGAAGGACAGATTTGGAATTTCCCAAAATAAGCCCTAGATGGTGCTATGAGGTAACATATTCTTGGTTGTGGCACGTGACCGAATGACTAGGTTTAAGACTATCAGTAATATCACCACCAAGGGTGCCACTAGGAATAGCTAGTGGTTTTTTAAGAAACGTATTTTAAGTTTATTTATTTATTTTGAGAGAGAGAGAGAGAGAGAGGCAAGGAGGGGCAGAGAGAGAGGGAGAGAGAATCCCAGGCAGGCTCCACACCATCAGCGCAGAGCCCGACGCGGGGCTCGAACTCCTGAACCCGTGAGGTCACGACCGGAGCCGAAATCAAGAGTCGGACGCTCAGCTAATGTTAATCGAGTGCCTAATATGTTCCAGAAACTCTTCTGGTTTGCAGCATGAACTCATTCCTGACAACCACTAAGGCAGGTACTTTCATGACCCAGATTTTGGAGAAGAGGAAACTAAAGCATGTTCAGGTTCGATAACTTGTCTACAATCCGGAAATTAGCGATGAAAATCAGATTTGAACTCCGGAAGTCTGGCCCCAGAGCCTGGAGTCTTCTATGCTCCTCTACCTCTCATAATCATGCAATTTACCGATCGCCTGCTCCGAGTCAGATTCTGAGCCATTCTGCATCATGAGATTATTACCGCCACTTGACAGATGAGGGGACTGAGGCTCAGAGAGGCGAAGTAACTGGTTCATGTTCCACAGACAGAGGCAAATCCCAGAGCATTTGTGAACGCACTTCCCTCACGTTAACGATAGAAGTAAGTTAAACAGAAAGAATATTTGTCGCCCGAGGGAGTCATTCCACTTTGGAGAGAGGGAAAAATAAGCTTTAAAAGGGGTCGGCGTGGCAAACGATTCCTTTGCATTTCAGCTTTTAGAGGAGTGTGGCCAAAATAGTCTCCCTCTTAGTTAGCCCTCCCTCTACGGGCTAAAGACAGCATGAAAGCTAATGGCTCAGTTGGAACCTGGTTCGTGTGGGCTCTCGCGTTGTTTATTCTAAGGATGCTGTCTGATGATCCAAGCAGGTGAGTTGGGCAGCCCCCAGATGGTGTAACTTAGGTGACCTCTGGGGAGGAGCCAACCCTCCTGACAAAACCGTTGCCTTATTTATCTAGAAGAGTAACCAATATAAATAGGTAAGAAACCTCGAGTCAGAAGGGTAATGCTATCAAACTATATTACAAAACCGCAGCATTTATTTATTTATTTTTTTACCATTTATTCATTTTTGAGAGACCGAGAGAGACAGAGTGAGAGTGGGGGAGGGGCAGAGAGGAGACACAGAATCCGAAGCAGGCTCCAGGCTCTGAGCTGACAGCACAGAACCCGACGGGGGGCTCGAACTCACAAACCGTGAGATCATGACCTGAGCGAAAGTCGGACGCTTAACCGACTGAGCCACCCAGGTGCCCCAGATAAATGTTTAATTTTTTTTTAAATTTTTTTTTTTAAGTTTATTTATTTTTGGGACAGAAAGAGACAGAGCATGAATGGGGGAGGGTCAGAGAGAGAAGGAGACACAGAATCTGAAACAGGCTCCAGGCTCCGAGCTGTCAGCACAGAGCCTGACGCGGGGCTCGAACTCACAGACCGCGAGATCATGACCTGAGCCAAAGTCGGCCGCTCAACCGACTGAGCCACCCAGGCGCCCCAATGTTTAATTTTTTTAATGGTTATTTATTTTTTGAGAGAAAGAGACACACACAGAGCACGAGCAGAGGAGGGGCAGAGAGAGGGAGAGAGAGAGAGAGGGAGGAAGGGAGACACAGAATCGGAAGCAGGCTCCAGGCTCCGAGCCGTCAGCACAGAGCCCCACGCGGGGCTTGAACTCATGAACGGAGAGATCGTGACCTGAGCCGAAGTGGAACGCTGAACCAACTGAGCCACTCAGGTGCCCCTAAAAGATACATTTTTAAAAGGAGAAAATGAGATTATCCATCTGATTCCTGGATGGGGAAGTGAGTTCTGGGCAGACATGTGATAGAAGAGATCATAAAGGAAGAAAGTGGTGTGCTTACATAAAACAGAAGCCTTCTGGACATTAAGAAACAACATACACAAAATTAAGGGCAAAAAACTCCCCCCTGAAAATTCTTACAATAAATATTGAAAACAATTGATAAAGAGATGATGTACCTCAATAGGCAAGACACTGGGACCCCTGGCAGGCTCAGTCAGAAGAGCGTGCGACTCTCGATCTTGGGGTCATGAGTTCGAGCCCCATGTTGGGTGTAGGGATTACTTAAATAAATAAACTTTACAAAAATTTAAAACATAGGAAAAGACACTAAAAGAGCAAAAGACAAATGGGCAAAGAACTGAACAGATGAATCGCATGCAAAGAAATATAAATGTGTAATGAGATATTAGCAAACTTTGACATCGCTTGAAATTTCAAAATGACAGCACGTTTCACCTACCCAGTCAGCAAAGATGTTTTAAGAATCATAAGCCCCGGGGCGCCGGGGTGGCGCAGTCGGTTAAGCGTCCGACTTCAGCCAGGTCACGATCTCACGGTCCGTGAGTTCGAGCCCCGCGTCGGGCTCTGGGCTGACGGCTCGGAGCCTGGAGCCTGTTTCCGATTCTGTGTCTCCCTCTCTCTCTGCCCCTCCCCCGTTCATGCTCTGTCTCTCTCTGTCTCAAAAATAAATAAACATTAAAAAAAATAAATAAAAAAAAATTAAAAAAAAATTTTTTTTTAAATTTATTTTAGAGAGAGAGGCAGAGGGAGAGAGAGAGAATCTCTCAGTGTGGAGCTTGATGTGGGGCTCAATCCCCTGACCCTGGGATCACGGCCTGAGCTGAAATTAAGAGTTGGTTGCTCAACCGACTGAGCCACCCAGGCTCCCCTGTATTTGGCATCCTTTATACGCCAGGCCCTGTGCAATGATGATACTAAGTACCACTGAGTGAGCAATTATTATATGCTAAGCCCTGTGCCGTGCACTTTATATATATCCTCGCATTTAATCCCTAAAATGATTCTTAAAATGAGAGAAGTCCGAAGGTCAGTCATTCCGTTTGTGACAAAGCTGGGTCTCAACCTCAAGCTGTCTGGTTCCTGAGCTGAGTCACTTAACCACAACAGTCTACTGGGCTCTGTAAGACGTGGTGTGTGTGTTTGGGGAGGGGGCTTGGTTGAAGAGATGGGCCTAGCTGGGCAGTCTGTCTGCGACACCCTAGTCCTCTCCCTGGCGCACATGGGAAAGGGAAAGGAATCTAATCTGCTAGGAGTGGGGCAGCGGGGCGCGTGGGCAGTGGGGTTCGCGAGATGCCGCGACAGTATTTGAGCTATATCTCGGCTGAATTTGGAATATGCGTGTGGAGAAGGGGAAGAGAATGAGAAGCCTCGAGAACAGTCTGTCCAAAGGCCTGGGGATGGAAAGAACATAATGTGTTTGAGGAATGAGCAGTCTGCTCTTGACCCTGTTTGGGGCCAGGGCCAGGGCGGGAGACCGGGGAGGCCGGGTGGTGTGGGCTTGTCCTCTTCCTTCCATTTTTGGAAATACATGTTCTCTTTTCCCAGGGAAGGTGCCCGTTTCTTCACTTGGCAAGGCCGAGTTCATTTCACAATGCAAAGCCTGGCCTTGAGGAGGCATGGAGATAGGAGGTCACATGCCACCCCTCCGCTTTCCAGAAAGTGAACCATGGTAGTTGTAGAAAGTACGAGAAAGGCTGTTAAAAGCACATTCGATCTCTTACAAAAACAGAGACAAGCTATGGTTCTCTTTGTTCCGGGGTAGTATGAAAATGGGAAGTTTGTCCCCAAGCTAAAAGATGAAAAGACCACTGGCAAAGCATCTCTGATCTTCTTCGGCTCTTGCAAATCCTTTTAGTGACTTTAGCCCACTGTAGATGCCAGGGCACGTGCATCGCCCACAGTTCCTGGATGAGTGCTGGGCACAGACAAGGTGCCTCAGTTTCCCCGTAGGTAGGACAGGCGTAGTGATAGCCCCTACCTGGTAGAATTGTCAGGAGGATAAAATAAGCTTTTGGATGGAAATGAAGTTCTCAGCCCGGATCCCCTCCCCACAGCACTGTAAGCCCCTCCCCCATTTATGTTAATCTGATTGTTGAGGTCTGTTGATTGCAGGTGGACTTTTTGTTTTGTTTTGTTTTGTTTGTTTTGTTTTGTTTTGTTTTGTTTTTGTAATAGTAAGCCGGGAAAAGAGGTATTTGGTGGTGGCCAAGGAGTCTTTCTGTTTCCAAAACTCCTAAACAGAGACAACTTATAAGGTCCATCCTCCTGGGGTTATTTTAACCATTATGAATTTTAAGAAAAGCTCCTAACCCGTCACCAAAATAACCCCCATTTCCTTTGGCTTGCTTCTTGACCCAGGGCAAACGTAAATACCCTGCAAATCCCTGGCTTCTTTCTCCGTGGAAATCAGCCTACATAAACTTGAAACTGAACCAGCCACACCTTCTTGCTTCCTGCCCCCCTTTTTCTTGGCCGCTGGAAGCCTCCCCCGCTGATTCTCAATCCCAGGCTCAGCATTAACCCCCTCCCGGCTGCTCTGAGTTGGCACGCCTCGTTAGCTCTGGTTCTGTAAACCATAAAATGGCCAGGCTGGAAAGACCCTTAGATAACAAGCCGTCATGCTCCTTCCCCTCATTTTACAAAGGAAATGTACCAGAAAGGGGGGAGGGGTGTGATTCTTGCCAAGGCCACACATCGAATTTGTGGCAGAGCATTGGTTCTTCCAGGTGCTTGGGGCAGACCCCAGTTTGCCCTGGGTAGAAATTAAAATCAAGTCTTGAGAGTGGCCAGGCGTGACCAGGAACTATCCCACAGAGGCGTTTCAGGGCTCTCGGGCTGACTCAGCAGCAGAGCTAGCCCGGGACAGGAGTGAAGGTGGATTTTGGCCGGTGTTCATCACACCTTTCCCTCCTCACGGGGGTATTTTGGCGCCCAGTAAGCACTGCTCTGGACAGCGATTATGCAGCCAGGGGTGGGGGGAGCTAGCCCGGTGAGCCAGCTTGTTCTTCTTGTGCCTCGTATGGCGGGCACTCAGCAGCCGTTTGTTGAACTGAATTTCTTACAGTTCTAAGGAATATTCAGTGCAGTGTAAATGAGGATGTGTGCCGGAGGGTGCATTGCAAACCGCCTCAAGCAGCACATTCAAAATGGGGAGATGAATCGGACGCCAGCCGCGTGTTGAGGGAAGACACGTTCGTGCCTAGAATCCCAGGGAAAGGGATGTGCAGACTTCATTCCTTTTATATTTATGTATTTTGAGACAGGGGTGGGGAGGGGCAGGGAGAGAGGGAGACAGAATCCCAAGCGGGGTCGTGCTGTCAGCGCGCAGCCCGACTCGGGGCTTGATCTCACGAACTGTGAGATCATGACCTGAGCTGAAATCAAGGAGTCGGACGCTTAACCGACTGAGCCACCCAGGTGCCCCGAGCACGGTTCATTCTTATGTCAAGATTTCTCTGCAGTACTTCCGGGGCCGAGGGAAGCTTAGGTTACCTGAAACGTAAGCACTGATCATTTTCATGGGGTTTGTTGGGCTTTTGGTTTCGTTTTGGTGGGTTTTGCTTAGGCCTTTTTTTTCCTTTTGAAGCCAGTAGCCTCGTCATCAGAGAAAACGGCCCTCCAGCAAAGGACAATTTAGACCACGTAAACACAGTGTCTGAGTATTAATATAGTAATATCAACTCTTAGGAGCAATAGGTGAACGAGATTAAGAGGTACAGCCTTCCAGTTATAAAATAAGTAAGTCATGAATAGGGCGCCTGGGTGGCTCGGTCTGTTAAGCGTCCAACTCTCGGTTGCGGCTCAGGTCACGATCTCACGGTTCGTGGGTTCGGGCTCTGTGCTGACGGTGCAGAGCCGGCTTGGGATTCTCTCGCTCTCCCTCTCTCTCTGCCCCTCCCCCCCTTGTGCTGTCTCTCTCTCTCTCTCTCAAATAAACAAATAAACTTTTTAAAAAACTTAAAAAAAGAACTTTCCAAAAAAAAAAATTTAAAAATAAAATAAAATAAGTAAGTCATGGAGATGAAACTTGTAGTATAGGGAATATAGCTAATAATATTGTTGGGGCGCCTGGATGGCTCAGTCGGTTAAGCGCCCGACTTCAGCTCCGGTCATGATCTCATGGTCCGTGAGTTCGAGCCCCGTGTCGGGTTCTGTGCTGACAGCTCAGAGCCTGGAGCCTGCTCTGGATTCTGGGTCTCCCTCTCTGTCTGCCCCTCCCCTGCTCGTGCTCTGTCTCTTTCTCTCAAACGTAAATAAACATTAAAAAAATTTTAAAAATATTGTGATAATGTGGTTTGGTGACAGATGGTGACCACACTTACCGTGGTGAGCACCGAGTGACGTACAGAACTGTGAAACGAATATAACGTTGTATGTTCACTATACTTCAGTAAGAAATTTTTTAAAATTGCGATCTGTCAGTGAAAATGCAGCTACCTCTCGGTGTGTATACACATTTGTGGGTTTCCTATGAGACACGGAGGCAGAAACCTGCTCTACCGTTTTCTTAAATAACAGATGTAATTTATTGAGATATAATTCACATATCATAAAGTTCATTCCTTTGAAGTAATTCAGTGGCTTTTAGTACATTCACAGTTATTCGACTAGCGGCACTGTCGCATTCTGGAACATTCTGTCACGCCCGAAGGAAACCCTGTACGCGATAGCAGCCACCCTCCATTTCCTCCTTCCCTGCCCGCCCACCCCCCACTCCCACCCCGGCGACTACTAATCTGATTCCCATCTCTATGGATTTGACTGTTTTGGACATTTCATACAAATGGAATTGGACAGTATGTGGCCTCTCTGATTTCTATCTCGTGTCCCAGTAAAGAGCCCTTTGTATTAGCCTCTGAACACTTTTGTCTACGTCGTTTTCTAGACAACAAGCACAAGTGACAGTGCCACTCGGGTCATCACGACAGGGGAGTTAGGGATGTACCCAGAGTAATGAAGACCTGGAAAGTTGTTATCATGGAAGGTCATCTCTCTTCCCACCAGGGAGACCTGGGATGGTGGAATCCCAGGGCTGACCCCACAGCCCGTGCTTACCAGGCAGTGTGGTGCGGCTGAGACCTTCCAGAACTACCTCCACAGCCTCACAGGGTACGGCCCCTGGTCTGTGCCTCGCCCCGCTCACACTATCAGACAAACTGAACCGCTCAGAACCTCTGTTACCAGGCAGCACAAAGGAACACAACCCCAAGATAAGGTTGATGTCCAAAGCATCACGTTCATCCTCATTGCCGTGGCAATGCAGACAAGTTCCCTAATCGCAAGTTGAGCTCTAAAGCCACATTCTGCTTCTCCCTCTCTCCTTTTAGGTTGATTTTTAAAAGACTTTGTTTTTGAGAGACAGAGCAAGAGAGAGAGAGCGTGTGTGAACACGATCGGGGGAGGGGCGGAGGGAGAGAGAGAGAGAATCCCAAGCAGGTTCCGAACCGTCAGCACAGAGCCTGAGGTGGGGCTCGATCCCACAAACTTCGATCGTGACCTGAGCCGAAATCAAGATTTGGATGCTTCCCTCACTGAGCCACCCAGGCGCCCCAAGGCAGATTTTTTGTGGTCACAAACATCGGAGGATCCGAAAACCAGGGACCTGGCCCAGGGCCATCTGCCGTATCTTAGCATTCCCTAATACGCAACCTTTCCAGTTGTGTTCCCTGCCTGTACGGCCCGCAGAATCAAGTGACCTACTTCAGTGGGATATTTTGCTTCACTTTGCTGTCCCCAGGACACAGCTGGCACGTACCCCTAGTTCCCCCTCCAAACGGAGCCCCGCTTCCTTGTTCTCTTAGAGGTGGTGCCATAGCCCCCTGGCGAGAAGCCCCATGGCCACCTGGGATTCATCTTTTATTTTCTGCACCCAACAAGGCACCAGGTCTCAGAACCTGTCACCTTGCCTCAGTCCTTGCTGGACTCTCTGCCTCTAGTCCTGTCTCTTTCCACATCAGCCTCCACGCTGCTCCTGTATGAATCCTAGGAACCATGACTTTTAGCGTGTCATGGTCAAGCCCACAAACTCTCAAAGCCCTTCCCCCCCTCTTCCCGGTCACCATTTCCCACCCCAGCGGTCAACTGGGAGGCTCAACCCCATGGATTCAGTATCAGCTTCCACACGTAGGTAAGGCTCTCTGGTCTCTCTCTCTGCTTCCTCCCTGCTCTCACTTCTTCTTCTTTTTTTTTTTATTTTTTTTAACGTTTATTTATTTTTGAGACAGAGAAAGACAGAGCATGAACGGGGGAGGGGCAGAGAGAGAGGGAGACACAGAATCCGAAGCAGGCTCCAGGCTCTGAGCTGTCAGCACAGAGCCCGACGCGGGGCTCGAACTCACGGACCGCGAGATCGTGACCTGAGCCGAAGTCGGACGCCCAACCATACAGACACCTACACACGCCCCACCCCCACCCCCATACACTCACCCCCTCTCCTCACTTCCACTTACACACACTCGCACACACACACTCACACAACAAGCCCTTCACACACACCCCCACACACGCTTACCACCACCCCCCCCCCCAACGGTGAGCCCAAGTTTTATGTAGTTTCTTTTTTTTTTTAAGGTTTAAAAAAAATTTTTTTTTAAAGGTAACCTCTACCCCCAACATGGGACTCGAACTCACAACCCCGAGATCAAGAGTCGCACGCTCCACTGACTGAGCCAGCCAGGCGCCCCTGGAGCTTCTTTTACAAAAAAGTACAACCAACCCACTTTTGAGTACCCATTGTATGCGGGTGCCGTACCCCCATCATCTCATCTACTCCTTACAATGAACCTATGGTAGCAAACGCTTATCTTTATACTACAGGGGAAGAAACTGGGCCTCAGAGAGGTCAAGGAAATTGATCAAGCACCAGAGTGGCATCAGAACCTCGATCTACTGACTCCAGTGACATTTAATCACCAGGTTCCTAAAGACAGGCACTACTGAGGTCACACTTCTCCCGGCATTCAAGGCTTTCCCTAAACCCGTCCCATGAACCCCCAACGCACCCCCATCTGTTCTAGCCATTTATTTCGGGTGGGTAGTCTTGGGTCTCCAACTAACAAAGGAGTCCCTAAGGGCCGTGACAAAAGCTTTACTCATCTTGGGGTGGCTCACAGGGCCTAGCGCAGGGTGCAAGGTATTAGTTCTTGTGGAATAGAATCGACTTGTTTAAAATGGAATCCAAGCACTAGCAAGTTGTGTAGACCGGTGCTTTGCAAAGACTCGTTCCGTGATCTCTGATTACAAGTGAGGAGCCAGCACCTCTGTGTTTGGGGCAACAAACTGGAAACATTGAAAAGAAAAACCAATTAAAACTTGGAGAGGAGGTAATAAAGCATGAAACTAGGTGGCAGAGGAAGGGCAGAGAAGACACAGTGCTTGCCTCCGGTGAGAGAGCCTGAGGGGGGACAGACTGGGAAGGAGGCTTTTCCCTGAATGCCTTTTGGTACCTTTTGAGCTCTGCACCATGGAAATACCCTGACAATTTCAAAAGGAAATGAAAAACAAAACATTTTTTTTTTTTTTGAAAGAAAACACTGCAGAGGCGCCTGGGTGGCTCAGTCGGTTAAGCATCTGACTCTTGATTTCGGCTCAGGTCACGGTTTCACGGGTCGTGAGATCGAGCCCCGCGTCAGCCTCTGCCCTGACAACACAGGGCCTGCTTGGGATTCTCTCTCTCTCCCTCTCTCTCTGTGCCTCTCCCCTGCTTGTGCGCTCTCTCTCTCTCTCTCTCTCAAGATAAATGAATAAACTTAAAAAAAAATAATAAAACACTGCACCTCTGAGTGACATACAGGACAGTCTGATTGTCCTGAGACAGTCAGCTCTTGTCCTGAGAGGTTTCATTTTTTTTTTTTTTTTACTGTTTATTTATTTGTGAGTGAGAGAGAGAGAGAGAGAGAGAGAGAGTGCAAGCAAGGGAGGAGCAGAAAGAGACAGAGACACAGAATCCGAAGCAGGCTCCAGGCTCCGAGCTGTCAGCACAGTGCCCGATGCAGGGATCGAACTCACGAATCGCGAGATCATGACCTGAGCCGAAGTCGGACGCTTAACCGACTGAGCCACCCAGGGGCCCCGTGAGAGGTTTCATTTTACTGGACTCTGCAAACTGGAGCTCACTGTGCCTCATCTGGCTCCAGGGTCTGAGGCCAGTACCCTAGGGTGCAATGTGTCCCCGGCATTGCTTAGCATCACACTATCCCACTGCTTCCCCTGATTTGAACACCGTCTCTGGTTATCCCTCCGAGCCACTGGAGCACGGAAGTCAGCACGTGGTAGAAATACACACACACATGGGCAGGAATCTGATGCAACACTCAGTGAATCCACAGGTAACTTCCAGGCCCAGGAGCTAGAGCTACGTGGGTACAACTATTTATATTTGTGCCAGAGCAGAAGCCTCGTGTTTGGGACGGCGGCTACTGAATGATCCGGGTACGTGGCAAAGGGAAGAGACCAAGGCAGGTGAGGCTCTCCATATCACTCAGCCACAGTCCTTGGAATGTTCCCGACAGAAGGCTCACTGGGCCGACGGAGGAGGTGGAGCGGGAGAGCCAAGTCAACTGTCGTGTTCCTCTTGCCTGATGCAACAATCCAAGGATGATCTTGGCGGAGAAAGCCTGACGTAAATCAGCGACTATAGAGCGAGTGACATCATAAAACGAGGCAAGATGCCTTTTGATCTCATTTCACTTAGCATGATGCCCTCAAGGTTCATGCTACTATGTCGTGGCGTAGGGCAGGATTTCCTTCCTTTTGAAGTCCGAATAATATTCCATTGTATGTACACACCTCGTTTTCCTTATCCATTGACCCATCGCCGGTCACGTGGGTTGCTTCCCCGGTTTAACTCTGGTGAATAATCCTGCCGTGAACACTGGTGTGCAAATAACTCTTCAAGACCCTGCTTTCGATTCTTTTGGGTATGTATACCAGAGGTGGAAATGCTGGATCCTATGGTAGTTCTTTTTTTTCTTTATGTTTATCTTTGAAAGAGAGAGACAGACAGACAGAGTGCGAGAGGGGGAGGGGCAGAGAGAGAGAGGGAGACACAGAATCAGAAGCAGGCTCCAGGCTCCGAGCTGTCAGCACAGAGCCCGACGCATGGCTCGAACTCACAAACAGTGAGATCACGACCTGAGCCAAAATCGGACACCTAATGGACTGAGCCACCCAGGTGCCCCGCCCCTTGCCCCTTTCTGAATGGGTTTGTTGTTGTTGAGTTTTAGGAGTTCTCTATGTATTCTGGATAATAATCTTTTCAGATACATGATTTGCAAATATTTTCTCCCATTTTGGGGTTTGCCGTTTTATTCTGCTGATCATGTCCTTTGATGCACGATATTTAAAAATTTTCATGAAACCCAATTTGTCTATTTTTTCTTGTTGTTCCTTGTGTCATATCCGAGAAGTCATTGCCAAATCCAATGTCATAAAGCGTTTGTCCGATGCTTTCTTCTAAGAATTTTATTTTAGATCCTTGATCTGTTTTGAATTCGTTTTTGTATATGCTGTTAGGTAAGGGTCCACCTTCGTTCTTTTGTGGGTGGATATCCAGTTTCCCAGCACCATTCGTTGAAAAGCCTGTTCTTTCCCCCATTGAATAGTTTTGGCACCCTTGCCAAAAATAATTTGCCCTTCTATGTAAGGGTTCATTTCTGCACTCTATTCTATTCCATTGGGCTCTATGTCCATCTTAATGCCAGCACCACACTGTTTTAATTACTATAGCTTTGTAATAAGCTTTGAAATCAAAAAGTGTATCTTCCAGTTTTGTTTTTCTTTTCCAAGATTGTTTTGGCGATTTGGGGTCCCTTAAGATTCTGCTTACTGTCTTTTGCCATTGGATATAACAACAAGAAATCTTGGCCACTCAAGATGGAGGGGATGCTTTGGGGGGACAGAGACAAAGGAGGCTTTCTGCCTTCTGAAGGGAAAGAAGGACACAGAGGTTGCGACTTTCTCTAATCCAGAAGTTCTTAGGATGGGGTACAAGGAATACTCCTCAGGGGGTTGCAAACACACCAAAACTGAGGGCATAACTGTAGGCCCATCCCAAGGGCATTTTCCCCCTGGGAATAAAGTCCACAACTATTTTATCAATTTCTCAAAAGACTGTGGGACCCATTGATGGTTAGGAACCACTGCCTTTGACTGCTTTCTCTTCTGGTGTCCCTCTCCTCTTCCTGTACCTGGCCCCCTTGGGAGACCAGATCTGAGCTCCAGCCATACTTTGGGAGTATGGGAGTGGAGGGGTGGGGACATCTGGTTAAAACTTGGGGTTCTCCATGTACCCCTCCAATTCCCTACACTTTTAGCCCCACCTCACTGGGAAAACTGCAGCAGGGGGTGTGAGGGTCGGGGCTTGTGGGGCTCAAGCTCGGACAGGAGGTGAGGGCAGCGAGGGCAGCGTGCTCCTCGAGGCTGGAGCAAAGGAACAGTAAATGCTAGGAGAAAACCGTGGCCCTTACTGGTGCTGCCCCAGGGAAGAAAGGAACGAAGGTGCTCTCTTTGGTCCTTTGGCTTTGACCTTCTGAGCTGCCTGCACCCTGGAGAACTGTGCCCAGATGAGCATGGACATCGGGCTGGAAAGACCATCCCAGGGTGGAGGCCCAGGCCTGGCCAGTTGAGAAACGTCAAGAGTTCCTTCATTCCCATGTGCCTAATGGGAGCCGCCATCGTCCCGAGGGCCTTCACACCAGGCTCCCACAAGCCCACCGAGCCAGGAGGTGGGCCTTAGGCAAACAATAGAATAGGTAACAGAAACAATTTCAATGGAAACTCCAGTGTAATGCTTTCTCTTTCTCATGCCCCCTTCTCCCAATCAAAATCTTCTTGCAGACCAACCAATCTCAACATCCCTCTCTGTGGGTGGAAAAGACTTAGACACCTAAATGTATCTTCTCCCAGGTGCTTCGTCCCAGAGAACGTGGAGCTTTAGGTCAGCGAAAACCCTCACATTCTGCATGCGCATGGGAGAGACTTAGGGTCAGGGAGTCCTTTTTCCCTGGCGCCCCTTAAATCAGGTTTTCATTTCCGTTTTAGTCCCCAGAGTGGTGGGTCTCACGTGAGGGCTGCACTTCATTTCCCCAAATCTGGTTAAACATATGGGTGCCTGAGACAAAATCAGCAAGGGTGAAGAAGAACTCAGTAACATCGCCGACCAACTAGATCTAACTGACATTTCTAGAACACTCCGCCCACTCCAACAAAATACACATCCCCCTCCTCCACCAAGTGTACAAAGAACATTCCAAAAGGGGCCATATCCTGGGCTACAGGACAAACCTCAGTACATTTAAAAGCATTCAGGGGCACCTGGGTGGCTCAGTCAGTTGAGCCTCGTGACTCTTGATTTTGGCTCAGGTCATGATCCCAGGGTCACCGGGTCGAGACCCGCATCGGGCTCTGCACTAAGCATGGAGCCTGCCTAAGATTCTTTCTCTATCCCTCTGCCCCTTCCCCCTGCTCATGCTCTCTTTCTTTCTCTCTGAAATAAAAATAAAATAAATAAAATTTAACAGCGTTGAAATCATATGGCGTATGTTCTCTGCCTACAATGGAATCAAACTAGAAGTCAATAACAGAAAGTTAAGAGAGAGTATCTAAATAGTTGGAAACTCAACAACAGATTTGTGAGTAATCCATGGGCCAAAGAGGAAGATTCAAGGGAAATGAGAAAATATTTCGAACTGAATGAAAATGAAAGTGCAACGTATCAAAATGCATGGGGTGCAGCTAAAGCAGTGCCGAGAGGGAAACTGATAGCACTAAACTGCTTATATAAGAAAAGAAGAAAGGTCTCAAATCAATCGTCTAATTTTCTACCTCAGGAAATTACAAAAAGAACAAAATAAACCTAAGGCAGACAGAAACAAGGAAATAATAAGAGCAGAAATCAATGCAATTGAAAACAGAATAAAAAAAGAAAAAGAAAAAGAAACAGAAAAAGAAAAAGAAAAAAGCAATGAAATCAAAAGGAGTTTCTTTGAAAAGACAAGTGAAAATGATGGACGTCTGGCAAGACTGACAAAGAAAGAGAAAGACACAAATTACTAATATCAAGAATGAAACTGGGGATATCAACACAGACACGGTGGGTATCAAAGGAATAGTAAGGGAACACTTCTAACAGCTCTGCACATAAATTTGACAGTTCAGTTGAAATGTTCCAGCTCCTTGAAAATCACAAGCTTCTAAAGCTCACTCAAGAAGAACTAGATAATCCAAATAGTTCCATAATTATTAAAGAGATTAAATAAGTAATTCAGAACATTCTCCAAGAAAGCTCAGACCCAGCTGGCTTCGTTGGCGTATTCAACCAAACATGCAAAAAAAAAAAAAAAAAAAAGATAACTCCAGTTCTACATAATGTCTTTCAAAAAATAAAGGGGGAAGAAGTACTTCTCTACTTATTTTATGAGACCAACATTAGCCGGATACCAAAACCAGACGAAGATCGTCCAAAAATCAATCAATCAAACCACAGGCCATACCCCCATGAATATAGGTTCAAAAATCCTCAACGATGTATTGGAAAATAGAATTCAGTAACATATAAAGAATAATATACTACAACCAAGTGGGGTTATCCAATAATTTGATGTCAGGAAGATTCTATATTTGAAAAATCCATCGATGTAATCCACCATATTAACAGTTTAAAGAAGAAAATATAGATGCCTGGGCCTCAGGTTGAGGCCAAGCAAATCAGCGTCTCTGGGAACAGAAGTAGGAAACCTGAATTTGAACACCCTTCCCTGCTCCCCAGGGTTTCTGGGGATGTTTCAAGAACTACAACCCTTCAGGATAAAGATCGCCTTTCTTAGCTTGGCATGCGAGGCTCTTCATTAGCAGGTCCCTGCTTACCACTCTGCCCTCATTGTTTCTCTCTTCCTTTTTTTGTTTAAAAATTTTTTTAACATTTATTTATTTTTGAGAGACAGAGAGTCAGAGCATGAGTGGGCGAGGGGCAGAGAGAGGGAAACACAGAATCCGAGGCAGACTCCAGGCTCCGAGCTGTCAGCACAGAGTCTGACGCGGAGCTGGAACCCATGAACCATGAGAATCGTGACCTGGGCCGAAGTCGGCTGCTTAACCGACTGAGCCACCCAGGCACCCCTCTCTCTTGCCTTTTAAAGCTGGGGAAACAGTCAACAACATAGGGTTACCACCATCTTCCAAACACAGACGGTGCAACCCCATCCGCCTGTTCCAGAGCCCTCTCTGGCCTTAGCCTAGCCCAGCCTAGCCTTTGGCTTGCAGATTCTCTTTTTTCACAACTTAGCTCAAATATCACCTTCTCTGGGACCCCATCCCTGACCTCCCAGGCTGGTCCCGGTGCCCTTCTTGGGGATCCCACAGTCTCCTTGGGCTTTCTTCTCTGAGACCCCTGGCCAAACTGCACTGGGACTGTCTGTTACTTGTCTACCTTACCCGTGTCTTTCAGGCACGGCCAACACAGAGTAAATAGGTGCCCAGCGCTTAGCACTTAGCGGCAAGGCAAGTGTCCCTCAAACAACTGTAGGGCAAAGGGCACCAAGCAATGGACACCTCTGGAAATTCCTCCAAGGCCAAGTGGCTAGTGACAGACATCTGGAACCCCTCCTCCATAGCAGAAGGCCGAGTGGGATTTAGTTCTGAGCCTCATTCCCCCAGCTGCGCCTTACTTTTGTGTGGTCCTTCATCCGTGTGGAGGCAGCAGTAGGCCACGGGCAAGACCCCGGATGACGGTCTACTATCTATTTTAAGTGAGGGGGGAGGCGAGGCTAAAGGGATGACAGGTGTAAGCCATTTAGCGAAACTGCAGGCTTAGAACAGTGATTCTCAACGGGAGGATTTTACCGCCCAGGGACGTCTGCCAAAGTCTGGAGACAATTTTGACCGTTTCATGGGGGTGTGGGGAAGTGTGCTACTGGCCGCTCGTGGGTTGAGGGCAGGGATACTGGGAAGCATCTTCTAGTGCACAGGAGAGTCTCCCTCTGCCCCCAGGTATCCAGCCCCAATGTCAATAATCTGAAGTTGAGAAAGCCTGGATCAGAGACGCGTGAGACAGGTGGCTCAGAACTGCCCCGGATGTGGAAGAGATCTTGTCTGCCACAGTGGCCTGAGTAACGGTATGGACTCATGTGCCTTGGCCCCATGAATGAATTGGATAACCCTGAAGGTATGCAATGGGTAGCCGGTCTCACAGTTTTGGAATGATTTGTAGGTAAAGGCCCTCTAGCATAGTCCCATTCGCAGACTGTTTGCAAATAAGTGACTTTCAAGTAAAACAACAACCCCAAATAGTGCCTAACGGGACGACACTAAGTAGAGGTTCCCTTGACTTTTTTTTTTAAATAATTTCCTTTTCTTTTTCTTTTTAATTTTGTGAAAGTACTCCTCACACCCATCGCGGGGCTCGAACTCACGACTCCGAGATCAAGAGTCACCCGCTCTACTGGCTGAGCCTGCTAGGTACCTACTCCCCCTTGATTTTTATGAATGAATAGATCAGGTAGAGTAATCAAAACATAACCAGCATGCAAATGATGCTGCTTCTGAACTAGATGAAGCCATTTTTATTCAGATGGTTAATTTCCATAGCTGACTCCTTTTTTTATAGTTAAGTTTACAAGGGTAAACTTCAGCCGCCTCTCCTCCTCGTGTAGAGTGGATTATGGTTCTTGCAATTAATGAGATTTTGCTCCGCTTTTCAGACGTCCAGCCAAGGTTCCGTTTTCATGTTAAGTGAAGACTTTGAGACCAAACCGTGTAGGAAAAAAGTATATGTGTGTAAGATACATTTATATCTCCATTTATGTAATTCCAACTAGCACACGCACACGCACCACACTCGATATTTTCCAGCAGTGGGGGAACCATGGCCAGCTCAAGAAGACGGTGTTAGAAAGTTCCTCTACGATTTGGGCTCGCGTTCTGTGATTTGGGGAGGGTTTCAGGAAGGCGGGGCTTGCTCTAGATTGGATACTATTAGGAAGCAAGGCCACTTCTATGATGGGAGATTCCAATAAATCTTATCTCGAAGGAAGGCAGACCGGAGCAAGGCTAAAATTGTACTTGGTAAAGCAGCAGCAGCCACGCAGGAAGCCAAGAGAGGGGGATGTTTGGTCATTTCTGTGGTTTAGACAACGTTCGTGTTTTGTCCGGGCTCAGACATGATTAAGGAGCGGTCTTGTTTTTGCCTTGGTCCATTACTGTCACAGAGCAGCCTTGTCTGATGTTGCTGTTTGTGAAATTGTTTATGTTCAACAGGAGAACACCAAGGCCTAGCTGTGCGCACAGGGCCAGTGGCTCGCCAAACCAAAGCCGTCCTGGCAGGGGATGCTTTTCTCTTTCTCAATATATTCTATTGTATATATTCTATGAATATGTTATAGACACATACATGTATGTATATCCGTATTCCCATACCAGACTCAACTACTATTAGCCTAGTGTTCTTTGCCCCAGTCATTTCATCAGTGCCCTGGCTTTCATTTGTTGGTTTTCATTTTTTTTTTAATGTCTATTTATTTTTGAGACAGAGAGAGCATGAGCAGGGGAGGGGCAGAGAGAGAGAGGGGGACAGAGGATCCAAAGCGGGCTCCATGCTGACCGCAGTGAACCCAGGGTGGGGCTTGAACTCATAAACTGCGAGATCATGACCTGAGCTGAAGTTGGACCCTCAATTGACTGAGCCACCCAGGCGTCCCACATTTATTGGTTTTCTTTGCATAAAGACCTTCAGCCTACGATTTGGTTACTTTCGAAAACACGGATCTCCCCTCCCCCCCGCCCCGGAACATGCACAAAGTTAGTACATTCACGAGCATCCTTCTTATCTCTGCCCTCAACCCATGGTCCTTCTCCCTTCCGACCTGCCCACCTATCTGTATCTCCACGTGCGTTAGAAGATTTTCCTACTTGAGAACGCCACAGTATGGGTTCTTTCCCGGGGCAGGGGTGGGGGGTGGATTGCATTTTGGCAGCTGAGGGGACCTAGCTGGTCCCCACCCCACACAGTAGAAAGGAGGCCGTAAACGAAAAGAAGGACGGAAGTTGTGGCTTGGCAAATGAGGGGAGGGGCAGGCATCTTGAAATTATACCACTCAGATTTTGGGCCACCTCGGTTTCTGGTTGAGGATTGGGGGATGTCCAGGTTGATGGAGCAGGAGGCGCGAAACCGAACTTGTGGCCGCATAGGGGGCCCCATCATCCCCTGGCTCATTAGCTGATCGCCATCTTACAGACTGAAAAGGGGAGCTCTGTGTGAGCATATGCTGGTTTACTGTCGAGGATGGAGGGAGTGTCCGGAGAACAGTCCCGTGGACATTTCCTCTAGAAAGCCTTCCCTGACCCCTCCATTGGATGAGGTCGTCCCTATTATGGTCTCTTTCAAAGCAGTCCTTTGGGGCCAGACAAGACTTTGGCTCCTAACCTGGTTATACCATGCTTCTTGGTTTCTCTGAAGCTGTTTCTATACCTTTGTTTTAATTTTTTTGTTTCAGAGAGTGGGGAGGGGCAAAAGGAAAGAGAGAGAGAGAGAGAGAGAGAGAGAGAGCATCTAAAGCAGGTTCCATGCTCAGCTCAGAGCCCGACGCGGAGCTTGAACCCACGACCCTGGAATCGTGACCTGAGCTGAAATCAAGAGTCGGTTGCTCAACTGTTTTTACACCTTTAAAGAGGTGTTAAAAATAGTGTCCTCTTTGTGAGATTTGTTGTGAAAGTGAGAGAAAATGGCACAGTTCTTGGCACATAGTGGATGCCTAAAACGTGGTAGTTCCCATCGTCATCACCATCATCCCCATCATCATCATCATCATCATCAATCTGCTTGCTCTGCTGTGCTCAACTGAGCACTCAGCAATGAATAAGAAGGGTGAGGAATGTACCATGACAAGATGAGTCGTCCACAAAGGCCACTAAAAGAAGTCTTCTCTCCCTCCTTACCCATATCCTCTGTTCCCTCCTTCCCTTAGCCAAGAGCTGGCGTGGTCTCCCCTCATTGAGAATCTACTCTTAGCTAAGATTGAGGTTGTAACAGGGAGTCTGGTTTAAGCAGAAGGAATAAATCCCTAAGGGCGAAATAAGTACCAATCAGTGGATAGGAAAGAACTGGATGGGGAAGATTCACCGCAGTGCCCTCCGAATCCCAGCCTACTGTACACACGCGAAAAAAGTGAGTTTTGGTCAGAAAGAGTTATTAAAGTAACATGGTCCTAGTAGGACACGGTCATTGCCACTGACAAGCTGCCAGTGGGAGTTCCAAGCTTTCCGGCTAAGATGTCCCTGATCTTTGCTCCTAAGACTTTCGTTAAAAAGTTACTATTCTGTAAACAAATTCATAAATGCAGGCTGGTGTTTCAAGGACTTTTAAGGGGACCCCTTCTGTAATCTCACCTTGTAATTTGCCTAATTTGTACTTTTGATTAAAAAAAAAAAAAAAGCCCTTAGGGGCACCCAGGTGGCTCAGTTGGTTGAGCCTCCAACTCTTGATTTCGGCTCAGGTCATGATCTCATGGTCCAGTTAATGAGTTTGAACCCTGAGTCAGCTTCTTTGCTGATAGCACGGAGCCTGCTTGGGATTCTCTCTCCCTCTTTCTCTGTCCCTCCTGTGCGTGCACGTACATGTGCGTGATCTCTCTCTCTCTCTCTCTCTCTCTCTCTCTCTCTCTCTCTCCAAATAAATAAGGGGTGCCTGGGTGGCTCAGTCGGTTAAGCGTCCGACTTCGGCTCAGGTCACGATCTCGCAGTCCGTGCGTTCGAGCCCCGCGTCGGGCTCGGTGCTGACAGCTCGGAGCCTGGAGCCTGCTTCGGATTCTGTGTCTCCCTCTCTCTCTGCCCCTCCACCACTCATGCTCCGTCTCTAAACGTTAAGAAAATTAAAAAAAAGAAATAAACATTAAGAAATTAAAAAAATAAATAAAATAAACATTAAAAACAATAAAAAACGATAAAAAATTTAAAAACAATAAAAAAAGCCCTTATGGATTCCTTTCACCTCTCTGTCCTCCTTCTGCCCCCTCTCTTTAACACCGCCTAAGTCCCTCCAGCTCAGAATGTCACCACAGCCTCATGCCTTTTTATTTCCCTGCCACAGGGCTGACTTAGAGGGTCCTTGAAAACAGGGGGCAACCTCTGGTTTTAATAGTAGCTACGTTTCATCCGCTGCGTTCTGCAAGCCACACACCATGTCTTGTCTCTTTTTCTTCGCCAACTGTAAACATTTTTTGAAGGACAGAGTCACAGGAAGTTGTGAAGATAGCACAGGGAGTTCTTTGCTTAGTTTGCCCCAGTGGCTAAATCTCCTATTACTACAGCACAATGTCAAAACCAGGAAACCGGCGCTGGTACAATGTGTGTGTGTGTGTGTGTGTGTGTGTGTGTGTGTGCGCGCGCGCGCGCGTGTAGTTCTGTGTCATTTTACCACATGTGTAACCACCACCGCGACCAAGATACCACAGGAATTCTCCCCCGAGCTACCCTTGTATAGTTCCCCGCCCTCCATCCTTCACCCCTGGAAACTACTAATCTGTTCTCCAGTCTCTATAATTTTGTCACTTCGAGAATGTTACATAAATGGAATCATACAGTATGTGGCCTTTAGAGGTTGGCTTTTCCCCCACAGCATAATGCCCTTGATGGCCATCCAAGTCACTGAGTGCATTCGTAGTTTGATTTCCTCTTTCATTTATGGGTGGTGCTTTGGTATCTAGTTTAAGAATTCCCTCAGGCCCTTGATTCTGGAGATTTTCTCTGACGTGTTCTCACCTGCCACTCTAGAGAATGGGGGCGAATCCTCCCTTCCCTGAAGCCCCATGGCCAACCCACCAAAATGGCCTGGGGATTGCACTTCCCCCAAGCGTCTAGACTCTTGCGCTGCCTTCCATCTTCCCCACACCATATGGATCGAGGCTTCCGACTTTGCTTCCCACCCGAATGACTGTAAGCGGCTTTCCAAGTGTCCTCCCCACATCCACTCTTGGCTGCTCCCCCCCACCCCCCGCCAAAGCCAATGCAAACCTGATTCTGTCTGTCCCCTGTCAGGAGCCCTTCCGTGGCTCCTCAAGGTTCTAAGGCTGCAACCGAATGCTTCTCACGGCCTGTGAGGCCCTGCCTGTCTGGCCCCTCCTTGCCTATCTCCCAGAATTCACCTTGAGTCTCATTCTCCTTACTTCACCAGGCCCCGCTTTGTGTTTGTGGAAAGCACCACCCTGCGTGCCCCCGCCCCAGCCTTCACTTGTCGTGTCCCCCACAAGACAACGCTTCCTCCCTTCCCGCCTCTCAGCCCAGCCAAATCCTGCTCACCCTTTGGGTTTCACCTTTTCAGGAAAGCCTTCCCTGACCCCTGCCTTGAGTGAGGGCCTTCCCATTAGTCTCCTTCAAAGCATTTAGCGTAACTGTAGTTAATTAGTTATGCGTGAAATGAATGAATCTCTGTCGCTTCCGCTGATCGGACTGTGAGCTCCCCCAAGAGCCCATGGCCGTCTAGTTGGCCGTCGGGTCTCCAGCTGCCGGAGAAGCCGCAGCAGCTCTTTGCGGCTGCGCCACAGATTCCTGTGCAGCGCGCGAACGAAGGGAGGGAGAACCAACTGGGCCTAAGTTACTGACTGTCGCTTTAAAAGACGGGGAGGAACTTCTGGAACCCCGTGGAGGGGGTGGAGGGGGGAGGGATTGCCGAATCTACAGCTGGGTGTTCAGGAGGCCTCACTGCGAGCTCTCAGGCTCCTCGGTTCCCTCTTCAAAGCTTCCTTCACGGGTGAGAGGCCCTGCGAAGGGAGAAGGTTTTTATGAGGTGCTAGGGACCCATTTTTGAGTCTTACATGTTTGCAGAATGTTGGCAGTTTCTTCAGGACACTTAGGTTTCAGGTTTGGCAGCACTAACTGGAAAGCATCTGTGGGTCTTTAAGAAGCAGGGTGCGGCCTCATGGCAATGAGAGGCCTCTTTTAACCACCTTATCTAAGGGAGCCCCCTCGGGTCCCCCTGTCCCCCTCCTCCCACTTAGGCCGGAAGCTCCGGAAGGCTCAGAGCCTGCCGGGTCGCCCAGCACATAACAGGCACCTGATAAATATTCATGAAGTGAAGGAATGGGCAGCGAGTGAACGAAGGAATGAGCAAACGAATGGTTAGGCGAGTTGCCAAAGGTTCCGCGAGTTGCCTGGAAGCCGACTGGCTGGCCTGAGCCTGTGTCCTCGTCCTCATACGTCCTGCCTGCCTTGCACCTTGCCCGGGCCCTCTGGCCCCTCATCCCAGACTGACTGGCAACCCCGAGGGTGGGAGCAGTGGCCCTGGGGACACAGCATGGGGCCAGGCACAGGGGGGCTATTCAGTAAGGGCTGGCTGCAAAGTCCTCACCGCCCACCCCCCCTCCCCCACGCCCCCATTCGAACCTTCCCCAGGCCGGAGCGCTCTCTGCTTTCCTGCAAATGAAGACTCCAAGCAGCTTGTCTTCTCAGAGACCGGGTGGGGGTGGCAGTGGGGAGAAAGGGCCCTTGGGGGAAAGCATCCAGCCTGGGGGGACAAGGTGGGGCCGCGTAGGACTGCCATCCCCTCCTCAGCCCTTACTGGGTTCTGGAAAGGCCCTGGCTTGTTCTCCTCAGCCTCTGAGTGAGTTTCCAGGGACACTCTGGGCTCTCAGGGACAGGTAAGAAGAACAGTGCCCGCCCTACCCCACCCTCAGCTGTCACCACCGAGAGAGGCACCCGGGGAGACCCAAACCCCAAACTGGTTGCTCTGTCTTTAAATAGGTCACTGAAAGCTCCAGGCCGAAAGGGAGGGAAGCCGTCTCCCAGGGCAGCACCCTGCCCGGCCTGCTGGGACAGCAGCTCCTTCAGAAAGGAAGTTGGGTGGAAAGGCCCGGTGACCTTGGCCGCAATTCCCTCGGGAGAGGCTCCAGGTCCGGGCAGGGAAGAGCTGTGTTTTCTGTGGCTTAGTTTTTCCATTTGGACACCATTCCTGCTGTGGAACATCTCCGGCTCCTGGGTCTGGGCCCGGCCGTGCCGCTGACTCACGGGCCCGGCGAACCTGGGGCAGGCCTCAGCCCTGTCTCCCTTCAGGGTTTGCCCATGGAGGACGGGGCTGCCCCCCCGCTCTGCCTGCCTCAGGAGGGTGGTGGGGACTGAAGGTGGTGACGGGTAGGGAAGTTCTTGGTCCGAGTGACGAGCTTGTCTTCTCTCCAGTCCTCCCTGGTCCCCCAACCTGGCAGCTGGTCTGTCCCATGAGCCCTGCCTCTCCGGCCCATGATGTCTCTGGTGCAACGATTCCCAGGGCAGGGAGCTATTCCCAGGGGGTGCGAACAAGTGTTCTTCAGAGTCTCAGCCAAAGACACAGCCAAGACCTGTGTCCCGCTGGGGGCAGAACCTTCCTTCTTCCCCCATTAGAGCTAACCCCTGGTTTAAACACTCTGCCATTATCAGCATTAACAAGCACTTCCTAAGTGCCTCCTGGGCAGGGACTTGGGCTAAGTCATGGGAATACAAGGAGACCTAGGGCACAGTCCCTTCCTCTAACTGGAAGTAATAAGGACAGGAAAGGAGGGAGGCAAGGAAAAAGACCGTGTTTGGGGGGCTGCTTTACAATTTACCATGTGTTTTCATTTTTTCGTTTAATCTTCAAAAATCTGTTTACAGGTGATGAAACGGAATCTCAGAGAGGCCAAGCCATTTGCCTGAGGTCACAAAGCATTTTCAGACCAGGCCCCAAGGTAACCTGATTTTAAATTCAAGGCAATTTCTTCTGTAAAGAGTTACCTTTTTGTGATTGCCAGGACCCCCCCCCCCCCCCCCCCCCGCCTCCCCGTTGAGATAGGTAGGAACTGGGGACAATATCGGTCCCTTTACTACCCATTAGCATCTCCTCATGGATTATTAGAGCAGGGCCCAAGAGAAGGGGATAGACAGAGGAAGAGAAAGGACTTTTTTTTTTTTTTAATGTTTATTTATTTATTTTTGTGAGAACGAGCTCAAGAGGTGGAGGGACAGAGAGAGAGGGGGACCGTGGAGCCCAGCGTAGGGCTCGAACTCACGACCTGAGCCGAGCCCGAGAGTCAACACTCAACCGACTGAACCACCCAGGCGCCCCAGAAAGGTCTTCTCTTTTTCAGCTAAACCTTTTATTTTGACCCAGGTTCATGCGCAGTTGTACGAAATAGCACAGAGAGGTTCCATATACCTTTGATCCTGCTTCTCCCAACGGTGGCATCTTGCAAAACTATAGAATGCTGTCACTACCAGGCTGTGGACATCAGCACCGTCAAGGCACAGAACGTTCCCGTCGCCACAGGGATCCCTTCTGTGCTCTTTTTATAGCCACACCCACTTCCTTGCCACCTCAAACCTCCTCAACTTTGGCGATCACTAATCTGTTCTTCATTTCAAGAATGTTCTCCGAGTAGAATCATAGAGTCCGCACCTTTTGGCTTTTTTCACTCGACAGAGTTCTCTGGAAGTTCATCCGGGCTGTTTCATGTGTCGACTTGATCCCTTTTTGTTGCTGAGTGGTTTTCCATGGTATGGATGCATCACTGTGGGCTTAACCTGCTGGGGGACACCTGGGCCCATTCTGGCTTTTGGCTTTTAGGAATAGAGATGCTACGAACATTCGCTGACAGGTGTTTGTGTGAACGTAAGTTTTTATTTCTCCGGGATACATGCCCAAGAGTGTCACTGCCGGATCGTCCGGTAGCTGTGTGTTTATTTTTTGAAGAAGCTGTTCAAACTGCTTTCCAGAGTGGCTGTGCCATTTTACAACCCCACCAGTAACATAGGAGTGATTCAGTTTCTCTAAATCCTCACCAGCATGTGGGGTGCTGTGGCTATTTTTTTTAAAGTAAATTCTACCCCCAATGTGGGGCTCAAACTCACAACCCCAACATCGAGAGTCCCATGCTCTGTGGACTGAGCCAGCCAGGTGCCCCATTTTGTTGTTTGTTTTGACCTTTCTGATAGGTATTGTGGTTTTAGGTTTCATTTTCCTAATGGCCAGTGATATTGAACATTTTCTTTAAGAGTGCAGTTTATTTCTTTAAATTCCAGTTAGTTAACGTACAGTGTAGTCTTGGTTTCAGGAGTAGAACCCAGTGATTCATCTCTTACATATGACACCCAGTGCTCATCCCAACAAGTGCCCTCCTTAATGCCCGTCACCCATTTAGCCCATCCCCCCACCCACCTCTCTCCGTCAACCCTCAGTTTGTTCTCTGTATTTAAGAATCTGTTATGGGAGGTGCCTGGGTGGCTCAGACGGTTAAGTGTCCGACTCTTGGTCTCAGCTCAGTTCATGATCTTGAGGTTCGTGGGATCGAGCCCCGCATGGGGCTCTGTGCTGAGCACGGAGCCTGCTTGGGATTCTCTCTCTCTCTCTGCCCCTCCCCCATTTGCATGCTCACCGTCTCCCTCAAAATAAAGAAACTTAATAAAAAATTTAAAAAAATTAAAACAAAGAGTCTCTTACGGTTTGCCTCCCCCTCTCTCTTTATCTTATTTTTCCTTCCCTTCCCCTATGTTCATCTGCTTTGTTTCTTAAATTCCACGTCTGAGTGAAATCATATGGTTTCTGTCTTTGACTGACTTATTTTGCTTAGCTTAATGCATTCTAATTCCATCCACGTTGTTGCAAAGGGCAAGATTTCATTCTTTCTGATCACCGAGTAATATTGCATTATATATATGCAAATACATATATAATATATATAAATCATGTGCCCTTTGAGTCTGCAGTTTTGTATCCTTTGGATAAATACTTAATAGTGCAAATGACTGCCGGCATTACCTTGATTCCAAAGCCAGACAAAGACCTCGCTACAAAGGAGAACTACGGGCCAATATCCCTGTCAAAAATTCTCGACAAGATACTAGCGAATCAAATTCAACAGTACGTCACAAGAATTATTCACCGTGATCAAGTGGGATTTACTACTCCTGGGCTCCTGGCTGGTTAAATATTCGCGAATCAATTAGTGTGATACATCACATTCGTAAAAGAAAGGAGTAAAACCATGCGATCCTCTCAATGGGTGCAGAAAAAGCCTTTGACAAAATACAGCATCCTTTCTTGATAAAAACCCTCAACAAAGTAGGGATAGAAGGATCACACCTCAACACCGTAAAGACCGTATGTGAAAGACCCACAGCTAATGTCATTCTCGATGGGGAAAAACAGAGTTTCCCCCTAAGGACAGGACAGGAACATGGCAGGGATGTCCACTCTCACCACTGTTGTTCGGCACAGTCCCGGGAGTGCTAGCCTCGGCAGACCGCAAAAAGAAATAAAAGGTAAACCAATCGGCAAAGACGAAGCCAAACTTTCACTGTTCACAGACGACACGATACTCCACGTGGAAAACACGAAAGCCTCCATCAAAAAGCTGCTAGAACTGATCCATGAATTCAGCAAAGTCGCAGGATAGAAAATCAGAATGCACAGAAATCGGCGGCATTTCTACACACCAATAATGAGGCAGCAGAAAGAGAAATCAAGGAATCGACCCCCTTTACAATTGCAACAAAAGCCATTAAGGTACCTAGGGATAAACCCCACCAAAGAGGGAAAAGATCTGTACGCTGAACATGTTTTCAAAGTTCTTAGTGGCCATCTGTACATCCTCTTTGCTGAAATGTCTGTTCGTGTTATTTGACCGTTTCCTAATTGGGCTGTGTGTTTTCCTGCAGTTGGGCTTGAGAGTTCTTCATGTGTTCTAGATACTTGTCCTGTGTTGGATATGTGGTTTGTAAATATGTTCTCCCAGCCAGTAGCTTGTCTCTTCATCCTCTTGACAGGCTCTTTCAGAGACAGATGGGAGGAGAGGAGAAAAGTGCATCCAGTTCATCTCCCCGGAAGTAGAAGCCACCACAAGGGGGCGCCTGGGTGGCTCAGTCGGTTGAGCGGCTGACTTCAGCTCAGGTCATGATCCCTCGTTCATGAGCTCGAGCCCCGCATCCGCATCCGATGGCTGTGTGTTGACAGCAAGGAGCCTGGAGCCTGCTTTCAGATTCTGTTCCCTACCCCCTGTCCCACCCTCCACCCCCCCCCCCCGCCCCCGTGCTCTCGGTCTCTGTTTCTCTCTCAAAAATAAATAAACATTTAAAAAATAAAAACCAAAACAAAAAGAAGCCACGGCGGAAGGTTTTGTTTGGTAAGGGAGGCAGGAGGGAGAGGAAGAGATCTGGGATACAGATTTATAACCCCGCCTAGGTATGGTGGGCCTGCTTCTGGACCAGGGACCATCGTGAGTCCAGTTTAAGTCATCCCGATGGTCCTGCCTGCCTGAGGTAAGAGGTGTTGAGAGCGATGCATAAAGGGGCAGGTGGGAGGCCCCCAAACATGGCCTTGACCCCACATACCCAGCTGGACCATGCTGGGGCTTCAGATGGCTTGGGGAGGCCCCCCCCACCCCCCCCCGGCAGCCTTGGCCGGGATACCTGAGTGAGTCAGCCACATTCCCAGCAGCCTGTGGGCGGCACCGGGCACCAAAGAATTGGCATGTGGGCCTTCCAGGGAGCCAGGGGCTGTGGCCATGGCTGGTGGCTTCCAAGTGTGAGTTTGGCCCCTTCAACCGGTCTTCCTTCCCCTGAGCCCACAGGGCCCCGAGGTGAGACTGAGCCCCTGCCTCCGAATGCAGAGATTACGCCGGACAACGCTGCTCAGAGAGTGGAAGGTTCTCACAAGGCATTCTGAACAATGCTTAACACGGGCCTGCTGACCTGCGAGCACGGTGCGGGCCCTGGGGTCGGGCTTCTGAATGACAGTGTAGTCTGGGGTTCTCAGCCGGGCCCACGCCTCAGAATCACCCGGGGTGGGGGAGAGTTGTTAAAAATGTAGCTTCTTGGCCCTTTTCTTTCTTTCTTTCTTTCTTTCTTTCTTTCTTTCTTTCTTTCTTTCTTTCTTCCTTAAATGTTTATTTACTTATGTTGAGGGAGAGAGAGAGAGAGCGAGTGGGGGACGGCAGAGAGAGGGAGACAGAGAATCCCAAGCAGGCTCTGTGTGTCAGTGCAGAGCCCGATGCGGGGCTCCAACCAACAAACCGTGAGATCATGACGTGAGCTGAAACCAAGAGCCGAACTGAGCCACCCAGGCTCCCCTTCTTGGCCCGTCTCTAAGATCTACGGAAAATGACTGTCTAGGCCTTCTGTCTGTCTGCCCTTCTGCCCTTGAGCGAATCGAGCACTGACTCATTCAGTCAGGGTCTCTGCACTCGGTCTTCCTTCGGATATAACACCCTTCCCATGGCCGGCTCCTTCTGTTCCGTCAGGCCTCAGGCAAATGTCACCTTCTCAGAGACGCCAGCCTTGGCCATGCTCTCTAAAATCACAACCACACCCTGGCCTCTCCGTATCACATCCATGGGGTTGTACTTCCTAGCACTTGTGGGTATTTGCAGTTAGCTTCTTTCTTCCTTGCCGATCCCATCCGTCAAATTGTAAGCATCCCAGGGACGGGGGCTCTGTCTTGTTCACTGTTGGATCTCTAATGCCTACAGTAGTGCCTGGCACAGAGTATGTGTTCCCTGAATATCAGCTGACTACCCAGTTGGAGTGACTGGAGGCGACCCCGGGACTCTACCTGTTAAACAAGTGCCCAGGCGATCCTGACGCCCATGGAAGGTTGACAGCCATGGCCAAGAACCAGAGGTAGAGAAGGAGGAGACCGGGCTGAATGGGGGTGGGCTCCAAACGTTCCCCACTTAAAAATTTTCCCCACTATCTTGTCATGTGGCTCATTTCCCTATAAGGGGTTGGGACAAGGCAGGACAAGGCTGCTGGTTATTTGAAGTTGCTGGTCAAGACGGTTTCCATTCATCGAGGTCCAAGTCTAGCAATTGAAATATTTAAAAAAAATTTTTTTAGGGGCGCCTGGGTGGCTCAGTCGGTTAAGCGTCCGACTTCAGCTCAGGTCACAATCTCGCGGTCCGTGGGTTCGAGCCCCGCGCGTCGGGCTCTGGGCTGATGGCTCAGAGCCTGGAGCCTGCTTCCGATTCTGTGTCTCCTTTTCTCTCTGCCCCTCCCCTGTTCATGCTCTCTCTCTCTCTGTCTCAAAAATAAATAAAAGTTAAAAAAAAATTAAAAAGATAAATAAATTTTTTTTTTACGTTTAATTACTTTTGAGAGAGAGAGTGAGGGAGAGAGAGAGAGAGTGAGCGAGGGGCAGAGCGAGAGGGAGACACAGAATCCAAAGCAGGCTCCAGGGTCTGAGCTGTCAGTACAGAGCCCGACGCGGGGCTCGAACTCAAGAACTGTGAGATCGTGACCACAGCCAAAGTCAGATGCTTAACCGACTGAGCCCCCCAGGCGCCCCAAGTATGGTTGTTTTGAAATCCACCACAGTGACGCACAGAGCACACGAGCTGCGCGTGCCTAAGGACAAGTGGGCTTTGTCGCATCTCTGGCCCAGCTCTGTGCCCTCCCTCGTGACCCCCACGTTCATAGCTGGATCCACGTTGCCCAGAGGAACGAGCTGCTTTGCTAACACATGGGCTCCCGGTCCCACCCCACGTGATGTGTCTATCGCTTTGGAACCCGGCCTCGGGCTCGGGGAGAGAGGCAGGGATATGAAAGGGGGTCTGGGGGCACTGGGCCGCGAGGCAGACAGTAGGCTGGTGGCCGAGTGGCTCCGTGGAATGACCGCTCTGCTCCTGCAGCGGTCACGTGGCGGAGGCGCTGAGTGTCCCTGCAGTAACACCCTCTGTGAGCAGGGCCCGGAGTGCATATGCCACGATTTCCCGTTGTGGCTTTTCACAAGCGAGCCTTACGTCAAAGACAGCCGGAGCCTGCCCCTGAAAACCCGGCTCCCGGGCAGAACAAGGGGACCAGGAGGACAACGAGGCCAGTGTCACCCAGAAGGTCTATTGTTGGAGAGATGCTAATAGGGCTCCTTGGACTCCGAGCCGCACACAGTTTGTCATCTGTCAGCCCCTGCTCGCCAGGCCCCCAGAGCCTGTGGCTCTTTGCAGATGTGGTGTCCAGGGTCCCGGAGGGAGGTGGCGGTGGGCAACGGCAGGCAGCGGGGTCTGTTTTGTTGTGTAGCTGGCCTCGCGCCGAGCAGGGTGCTTACTCTCTCCTTATGGTTTTTGTTACAGCCACTAAAGAAGGCTGTTTTTTTTTTTTTTAACATTTATTTATTTTTGAGACAGAGAGAGAGACAGCATGAACAGGGGAGGGTCAGAGAGAGAGGGACACAGAATCGGAAACAGGCTCCAGGCTCCGAGCTGTCAGCACAGAGCTGGACGCGGGGCTCGAACCCACGGACCGCGAGATCATGACCTGAGCCGAAGTCGGACGCTTCACCGACTGAGCCACCCAGGCGCCCCTGTTTTTGTTTTTAAACATTCATCCAAGGGACACCCAAGATTCTATTTAGGGAGAAGTCAACTGCTCCACGGTGTGTATTTACTAGGAGTTATGGGGAGTCTCCTATGGTCTTGTCTGTCAGGGTATCACCCTTATTAAGTGCCACGCAGGGGACATCAAAATAAGCAGCAGGGTGGATCTTTCAAAGCAGATGACAGGGCTTCTCCGCCAGTTTTGAAGGTCGGGTTGGTGAAAACTGCCTTGATGCCCTTCTGGATAGAAAGGGTGTTTGAAATTTTTTTTTTTCACGTTTATTCCTTTGAGAGAGAGAGAGAGAGAGAGAGAGAGAGAGAGAGAAAACATGAGTGGGGAAGGAGCAGAGAGAGAGAGAGGGAGACACAGAATTCGAAACAGGTTCCGGGCTCTGCGCTGTCAGCCCAGAGCCCGATGTGGGGCTGGAAGTCACGGACCGCGAGATCATGACCTGAGCCGAAGTCAGACCCTCAACTGCCTGAGCCACCCAGGCGCCCCTAGAAAGAGTGTTTAAAGAGGGGCACCTGGGTGGCTCAGTCGGTTGAGCGTCAGAGTCTTGATTTTGGCTCAGGTTGTGATACCAGGGTCATGGGATCGAGTCCCCCCCCCCCCCGCCTAGCGCTCGTCCGGATGAAACGCAAGGAAAAGGTGTTTGAGTCACAGTGGCTGTCACGCCGCTCTAGCCAAGGAATGGCTGGGCCGGTAGCGTGGCCGGCCAAAGAAAACACCATGAACGAGAATTAACTAACTTCTACCCAGGGCTCACTCTGTGCTCGGGCCCTGTCCCCGGGGGCTTTCCCTAGACAGGCTCGGGGAAACTTCATGTCAACCCTCCGAGGTGGGGACCGCTGTCAGCTCTGTTTTGCGGAGAAGCTATAGAGGTGGAGGGACACGTGCTGTAAAAGAGGGCCATCTCCGCGGTTCTCCGCGGATGGCTGCGGGTTTAGTCACTTCCCGAGCAAGGGCTACAGTGTTTGGGGGGGCGGGGGGCGCACGGGAGAAGGCCTCTTTAGGCTCCACCCCATGAAGGGAGATGAGGGGACTTTGCAGATGTCTGCCTGTAAGCCCTGATGCCACTCCTTACCCCCCACCCCCACCGCCTCCTCCATGGCAAACCCGTGGGTGATTATTTCGGTGTCGGTCTTGTTCGCAAAACTCGCCGCCAGTTGCTAGCTTTAAGAAGCGTTCATTTTTAGGGGCGCCTGGGTGGCTCGGTCGGTTAAGCGTCCCGACTCTCGAGTTCAGCTCAGGTCGTGACCTCGCGCTCTCGAACAAAATACACATGAAACAAGGCCTGTGCTTTTCAAAATCCATTCAAGCACCTTCTGGCTTCTTCCGGGCTTTAGTCAGCAGGGACTTAGATGTGGGATGTCTGCTACGTTTCGTGGCCTCTTGAGAGAGAGTGTGGGTTCCTGCCAGCGTAGTTTCTTTTCGTACAGTTCTCTGAATGTGGATGGTCGGGGATAGTTATCACTATTGGGCTCAGCAGCAGCAGACTGATGCCTATCATTAGAGGCAATTAGGCCTGTGGCTTGTGGTCCTTCATATTCAACAACTGGTCTTGTCAACCCTCCAGTGAGACCTGCTTAGAGGGGTTCCCGTCACCTTAGCAAGGCCAAGACGTTGGGACTACCTGTTGCCGTGACCGCAAGCAAGAACGCTCTGGAAAGGACACGATTCTCTCTTGGCCTTTAGTGTGTCCATTGGCAGGTCCAGAACAGGAGGTTAATTTAAAAAATAAACAGCTTTGGGGCGCCTGGGTGGCTCAGTCGGTTAAGCGTCCGACTTCGGCTCAGGTCATGATCTCGTGCTCTGTGAGTTCGGGCCCCGCGTCGGGCTCTGGGCTGACGGCTCAGAGCCTGGAGCCTGCTTCCGATTCTGTGTCTCCCTCTCTCTCTGCCCCTCCCCCGTTCATGCTCTGTCTCTCTCTGTCTCAAAAATAAATAAACTTAAAAAAAAATAAAAAAATAAAAAATAAACAGCTTTATTGACATATGATTCACACAACGTGTAATTCAACCTAATCGTCTCCAGCTTTTTATTATGGACATTTAAAAACACATACAGAAGCAGAGAGAACAGTAGAGGGAACCCCCGTCTACCCCCCTCACAGCTTCAACGGTGAACAATTCATGGCCAATCCTCTATCTATCCTACTGCTCCCCATGCCCCATAACCCTCCATAACTGAGAGTATTTTATTATTTTTTTAATGCTTATTTATTTTGAGAGAGAGAGAGTGCGTGAGCAGGGGAGGGGCAGAGAGCAAGGGAGAGACAGAATCCCAAGCAGGCTCCAGCATGGTCAGTGCAGAGCCCGACGTGGGGCTCGAACTCACGAACTGTGAGATCGTGACCTGAGCTGAAACCAAGGGTCAGGCGCTCAACCGACTGAGCCACCCAGGCGCCCCCGGGGAGTATTTAAAAACAAATCCCAGACAACATATCATTTTGCCTACAACACTCTGGGGTGTATCTCTAACAGAGGGGATTAGAAAAAAAGACAACCACGGGCCCTAGTCTCTGTCCAGATTTCTAGGTCAGAAGCTTCTGTGACATGGGCTCCTTGGGCTGATTGGGCAGGCAGTTCATAAAGGAGCCTTCGATGATCTATGTGCTTCCTGAAAATATGCAAAGGCGTGTGTGTGTGTGTGTGTGTGTGTGTGCGCGTGAGCATTTTGCGAAGGGGCCACCAAGAGACCGTGGGCCTCCGCGTGTATGTTCCTTGGGAGGAGGAAGGGGAAGAACCAGAGGTCTCAAGCTCTCAGATATGAGCCCGGAGAGGCTTTGAGTCCATGGTGCAGGTGAAGGGTCCGCCTAAAATAGCCCTGACATTCAGTCACCGGTCCTGGGCGGCAGGTGTGCAGGAAGATTGCTGAGTAGCGTGAGATCTGACACGCAGGCCTCAGCATCCCGGCCCGTGCCCTAGGCCACACTCAGGAGGCAGCACAGTGCCAACCAGGCCCCGGAGCATCCCAGTGCTCCAGGACCCCCCTCCCCCACCACACACACACCGGGGTAGTTGGTGTTAAGCGTTTGCATCCCGGGGCGCACCCTTCAGGATTCTGAGTCAACAGGTGTCGGGCGGGGCCTGGGAAGCCGCTCCCACTTCGAGAAACGCAGGCACAGTGGCGTAGAGCGTGCATCTCTGGGTTCCACAGCCCTGGTTCTGAACCTTGGCGCTGCTTCATATCAGCCGTGTGGCCTTGGGCAAGTCATTAAACCTCTCTGCGCGTGGGCCCACTTATAACACCTCTGCCCTCGGGTTGTTGTCAGAATTAGGTTAGATGGGGCCCCTGGGGGGCTGAGTCGGTTAAGCGTCTGACCCTTGATCTCAGCTCAGGTCACCATCTCACGGTGGGTGACTTCGAGCCCTGCGTCGGGCTCTGCACAGAGCCTGCTTGGGATTCTCTCTCCCTCCCTCTCTCTTTGCTCCCCTCTGCAACTCATGCTGTCTCTCTCGAAAATAAATAAATGAACTTAAAAAAAAAAAAAAAGAATTAGGTTAGATAACATACGTAAAGGGCACGCTTAGTGCCTTACATGGAGAATAGTGTCCAGTTGGATAGTAGGTCCTTGTTTTGTTAAAAACAAGAAGACCTTGGAAGGGCTCCCTTTATTTCCCTCGGGATTATAAGGGTTTATTGTCATGTTCCTACAATCGAGGAGATTTAAAAGAGTATCGGAAGGTTTATCTGATTCATGGGTCCCCTGGGCTCTTCTGACTCCAACGGACGGGAGTAAAGCTCAGAAAACTGATGGGCTCGGGTCGTATTTTCCCCCTGCAGGGGTCAGGGGGACACTGGAAAGTTTCTTTCCGTACGTCCCTCCTGGGCCTCAGTGGTCTTGTTATCTCCGTTGTTCGGAACATGGTGCCTCTGTCAGGAAACTCTCTGATAGCAAAGCCAGCCCGATTTGGCAAATATGTTTCCTTGAGCCACACTGAACGCTCCATGCGAGAATGTGGCTGAATCTCACTGGTGGAGAAAGAGCGAAAAGTTCACGTCCAGCCGTCGGGGGAGTGGGGAGCGGTGACGTAAGCCTCCTCTCATGCACACTAGGGCTCACTGTAGCCCAATGACTTTCTCTAGCTTCAAAACTGTGGTGGCCCTTGGGGACCCAGAGCAGGGAGGCACCAATGCCGGGACTGGGTTTCTTTCTTTCTTTCTAAGTTTATTTATTTATTTTGTGTGTGAGAGAGGGTGTGTGAGCAGGGGAGGGGTAGAGAGAAAGAGAGGGAGAGAGAGAATCCCAAGCAGGCTCTGCACTGCCAGCATGGAGCCCCACACGGGGCTCGAACTCACGAACAGTGAGATCATGACCTGAGCCGAAACCAAGAGTCAGACATTGAACTGACTGAGCCACCCAGGCGCCCCCGGACTGGATTTCTTTAGATGAGGGAAAGGCCCTGCTAGACTTCAAACTCCCTGAGGACAAAGCCCTGTCTAGACCCCACCAGAAAACTGTAGCCTCCCCCCGGGACCCCCCGGCTTTAACCCAGGATGACCGGCCCACAAACCCTGAGGCCTATGGCTATGTCTCAGCTACCCCACCGCCAGCCCTTTTCAAGGCGATTGGACGTGGTCACCTCCCTGCCATCCTTGTTTTTTGACCCTACCTCCATCCTCAATGTCTACCTGGTCTGGCTTTTCAGGTCTTACCTCTTGTGGCCGGCTCTGCACTAGCCCTTGGAAATTAACAGCTGAACGTGGCCTTCCGCTCCCCCCACCCCCCCCGCCCCTGCAGACCCTCTGGCCTCCCAGGAGACAGCTCATACTTTTTGAGGGGACTTCAGGTAGTTGTCCTGCCTCCGAGCCTCCTGCTCAGAGGTGCTTACAAGATCCCCTCCACCTCCAGAGGGGTGACAGGACAAGCTGTGGATGCAAGTGAGTGGGCTCCAGAGGGCACTTGCTGTCCAGGCCCCTGCAAATGGGTGACCAGTGAGTTAAGTGAGCAGCTCGTCCTTCTTCTGGCCACTGCCCCTCCCTGTCCAACTGTGCTGAAAGATCCACGGACGGGGCAGTGGCCTCTTGGCAATGGAAGGAATTTGAGGCCAGGCTGGGGCTGGTCTTGTGTCTGATCTCTGTTGGTTGACAAGCAGGTAGGCCACTCTTCTTCCCAGAGGCCTCTGGCTGCAAGGTCAGTGGAGCCAGTGGTGGTGGGGGTTGGGGTAGGCCTGAAGTGTCTCTGGCCTTCTTAGCAGAGGGAAACCTTGACTGGTCAGAATCTTGGGGAAGGGGCTTGGTGGGAATTTCTGGGAAACTGAGGCTCAAGGAGAAAGCGTATGTTGTCATCCTCCTTGTTGGAAGAGTTACCAAAGTGCCCGAGGTCACCTTCCTGCCTTCATGAGCTCAGCCTGTGACCGTAGTGAGCCTTTGTGTGGTCATTAAGCTTCCTGACTACCTGGGATCACAGCGCAAGCTGGGCACCCACAGAGTATAAGATTGTGACCCCAAGGGGCGCCTGGTGACTCAGTCGTTTAAGTGTCCAACTTTTGGTTTCGGCTCAGGTCATGATCTCATGGTTTGTGAGTTCAAGCCCTGCGTCGGGCTCCACGCTCTCTCTCTAAAAATAAATAAACATTAAAAAAAAAAAAAAAAGATTGTGACCTGAGTAGATGTCCAGGTTATCACGCATTTGTGTGTGTGTGTGTGTGTGTGTGTGTGTTGGAATGTTGAGTTTCCTCCCAAAAAGAGGGTTAAGAAAAATGTTCGAGGGGGTCCAAGTAATCGAATCTTTATTTTCCTAGGAAACAGAGTCTTCCGACCCGAAACCATTTTGGTCAGGGATGACCTGGGCACCGGGACCATCGGTCAGAAAGCAGCATTTGGGAAGTCCTGCCGAAGCTACCTCTTCCTCGGTGCCTTCAGACAGACTAACATCAGGTTGGGCTTCTTTGTTCACTTGAGTTTGCTCGTGGGGACGCAACCCAGCGGCTAATGGCTAAAGACAACTTTATAGGGCACCGCTGTATTGGATGCCACGGGAGACACAGAAAGTGAAGACGAAAGCCTTTGCCATCAAATAGCCTCTGGTGAGCCAGTCGAGGAGACACAACACAGATGGAGCATAGGACAGCCCGAGGCTTCTCAACGGATACCGTCCAGACCCTTATTCTGATGTCATGGGTCTAGGGTCGGGCCCAGGAACCTATTTGATCACACTCCCCAGGAGACTCGCCATCTACGGCAAGTGGATTCTCCTTCCAAGCCTCAGGGTCCTTGGCACTGGGAGACAGTCAGACCAGATGATCTTTCCAGGGCTCTTCCTGCTCTGACATTCTGAGATTCCCCTGGGAAAGCCAATTAAACTAACCCAACACGCTGTCTACGATGGGTACCAGACTTGTGCAGGCAAAGAGCCTTCCAGGAGTTCAGAGGTGGAGAGGTCCTTTGCTGGGAGGGGCGGGGGTGGGGGCGGGGGTGGGGGTGGGGGGGGTGGTGAGAATGGTCTTTTTCTTTCATGGATTAGCTGTAAGCCAGGCCTCCTGGGATGGAGGACAGATTTGGAGAGGGAGAGGAATTCTCTGGCCAAAGGCTCAAGGCCAAGTGGTATTTCTTCTCTAGTTCTCTATGTGCTTTTTATCTGGGGTTAGGAACAGGGAAGTTGAATTGAAGATAAGGAGTTACACGGAGCACCAGCCAAGGCCTGAGCTCAAGTCTCCCGAAATTTCTTAGATCTTGTCCCCGACAAAGTCCAGTAACCCTCATTCGGCACTGACCTATTGCTATTGTGGATACAGACTTCGTGAGGCCATTTGTTCATTTCACAAGCCTTTATCGAATGCCTACTTTGGCCTAGATCTTGTGTTGCATGCTAAAGATACAAAGATGAGTAAGATATTGACATGAGAGGCCTGTTTGAGCAGACAAGTTCAATGTGATGGGGGTGTCAAGGACTTCTACGTAACATTAATGTGCAAAAGAGGGACTGCAGTTGTGGGGAGAGGACAGGGAAGACCCTGCAGTGGGGGTAGGTTAGATTCACCAGACTGGGGGAGGAAGAGGGGAGCACTTTCTGGGCAGAGGTGGGACAGAAGGATAAAATAGTATGACACATCAAAAATGAACTGGGGCAGTTTGTAGGCTTACGATCGGTCCCTTGAGGCCCCCAGGGGACGAGGGAGTGGTGGGTGCCATTTAGCTGGGGCCATTGCTTGTGTCTTATGAAATGTTTACACTTCACCCTGAAGGCCCAAGGGAGCTGGGGAGGTGCTTTGAAAGCAGGCATTGACAAAGCAGGTGCTTTGAAAGCAGGCTGGGGAGGTGCTTTGAAAGCAGGCAGATTTGAGTTTTAAGACGTTCCTTCCGGTGGTCTTGTAGATGGTGGGGACGGAATGAATGGAATAATGGCAAAAGCCCCATCGAGAAGACTGTTTCTCTGAACTAAGAAGAGCTGGTGAATTGGGGCCGCTCAATGGAGAGGGTGAGCTATGGGTGCACTGGGGAGCTCCTTAGGAGTTCAAATCTACACAGTTGATTAGCTGGCAGTGGAAAGTTGAGGGAGAAGGGGGAGCTGAGGATGACTTCCCAGTTCTTGCCTTGGAAAATCGGGTGGTGGTGGGTGGGGGGGGGGAGGTGTATCGGATTGTGGATTAAGGAGAGAAAATGGGTTCCGTACTGGACAAGTTGAATTGGAAGTACCCGCGGGACATCGAGGCAGAGATATCCAGTAGGCAGCTGGATAACAAAAGAGAGGCCTAGCATAGAGGTGCTTCTGAGGAGGGATTTCTGGATCCTGTGTGGATTCTTCCCTTTGCACTTAAAAAAAACCCCAAAAACCTTTTAATTCCAGCTTCAGGTGTACAATAGAGTGATTCAGCCATTCTATACATGACTCAGGGCTCATCATGGCAAGTACTCTTAATCCCCTTCGCCCATTTCAGCCATCCCCCCACCCTTCTCCCCTCTGGTAACCATCAGTCTGTTCTCTCTAGCTAAGTGTCTGTTTTTGGTTTGTCTCTTTTTTGTTTCTTTGGTTTGTTTCTTAAATTCCACATAGGAGTGAAATCATACAGTATTTGTCTTTCTCTGACTTATTTCACTCAGTGTTAGACTCTCTAGATCCATCCGTGTTGTTGCAAACGGCAAGATTTCATTCTTTTTATGACTAAGTCATATTCCATTATATATATACATATATACGTATTTATGTATATATATATGTATACACACACACACACACACACACACATGTATATATGTATATATACCACTTCTTTACCCATTTATCTATCAGTGGTGGATACTTGGGCTGCTCCCATAATTTGGCTATTGTAAATAATGCTACAATAGGGGCACCTGGGTGGCTCAGTCGGTGGGGCGTCCGACTTTGGCTCAGGTCGTGATCTCGCAGTTCACCAGTTCGAGCCCCGCGTCGGGCCCTGTGCTGACAGCTCAGAGCCTGGAATCTGCTTCGGATTCTGTGTCTCCCTCTCTCTCTGCCCCACCTCACCTGTTCTCTCTCTCTCCTTTCTCAGGAATAAATAAACATTAAAAAATTTATGAAACACATAATAGTGCTGTAATGAACATAGGGGTGCATTATCTTTTTGAATTAGTGTTTCTGTATTCTTTGGGTCAATACCCATAGTGCAATTGCTGGGTCATAGGGTAATGCTATTTTTAATTTTTTGAGGAACCTCCATTCTGTTTTCCACGGTGGCTGTACCAGTTTGCATCCCCACCAACGGTGCACAAGGTTTCTTTTTTCCCCACATCCTGACACTTGTTGTTTCTTGTATTTTAGATTTTAGGCATTCTGACAGGTGTGAGGTGATATCTCATTGTGGTTTTGATTTGCATTTCCCTGATGAAGAGTGATGATGAGGATCGTTTCATGTGTCTGTTGGCCATCTGGATGTCTTCTTTGGAGACAGGTCTGTTCATGTCTTCTGCCTATTTTTAATTGGATTCTTTTTTTGTACTGAATCGTATTAAGTTCTTCATACATTTTGGACACTAACCCTTTATCGGATATGTCATTTGCCAATATCTTCTCCCATTCCATCGCTGTCTTTTAGTTTTGTTGACTGTTTCCATTGCTGTGCAGAAGCTTTTTATTTTGATGTAGTCCTAATAGTCTATTTTTGCCTTTGTTTCCCTTGCTTCAGGAGGCATATCTAGAAAGACATTGTTATGGCTGCTGTCAGAGAAATTACTGCTTGTGCTCTCTTCTAGGATTCTGACGATTTCAGGTCTCACATTTAGGTCCTTAATCCATTTTGAGTTGATTTTGGTGTATGGTGAAAGAAAGTGGTCCACCTTCATTCTTTCCATGTCGCTGTCCAGTTTTCCCATCACCATTTGCTGAAGAGACTGTCTTTTTCCCATTGGATATTCTTGCCTCCTTTGTCAGAGATTAATTGACCATATATTTATTCTGACCAGAATTTATTTCTGGGCTCTCTATTCTGTTCCATTAATCGATGTGTCCATTTTTGTTCTTTGCATCCCTAACACACTTCTAAGAACAGATTTTGGTGATATCCAAGGTTGTATACTTTCTCCTTTCCAGCACCCTCATACCTGCATTCATGAGACATCACATAGCCTTTGAATTCCCCTTAATCGTAAAGACCTTTCCTCAAATCATGAGGGCGATTAGAAGGGGATTTCAGATCTTCACTTGCTGACTCCTATCACTCAAGTGTGGATATCCCAGCAGGCAAAGCAGGCAACCAGACGTTTGTTAAAGCTTCTGGAAGTCACTGTACTTTTTTTTTTTTTTTTTTTTGGCATGGGAAGGAAGTAACAGTGGACCAAGCCTATGGACGTTGTGCTGTGAGGTCTGGCCTCCTGGGACGAATTGAAATCGTCACCATCACCATCATCATCATCATCACTAAAGAACTAACAGCTTGAAGAATTTCAAGCTTGACGCTGCGCTGAGGGCCTTTCATGCATGATGTCGCTGAAACGTGGTCATAGCCCCAAGGCGGTACTATTACTGTGCTTACTTTTATCGATGAGAAAACTGAGGTGCGGGGAGTATGAGTGAGTCGCTCAGGAACCTCAGTACTCAGGAGAGCTGGGTCTCCAAGCTGCATCTATCTGGCTCCAGAATCCCCGCTCTTAACTGTATGTGGCCTGCTAAGAAAGGCTGTTCAGTCGTCATTGGCATTGCTTTTCCTTCGGAAACCTTTCTCGCTTTCTTTCATCTTCAGTATGTAGCCACCTGAACTGGGCAGCCAGTCAATCGACAGCCGGGATTGCGTACCCGTTTTAAAGGAAGATGGCATACACGTGGAGGGTGGGGCGTGGGACAGAAGCACAGTTCCTGTGACCCAAGGACCTACCTGGCCAAAGACACCCGTGCGATGAGTGAGACTGTGCACTCCGGGGCTGCGACTGGGTGGAATTCATAAGGCGGGGCTTCCTGGAAAAGAGGCGTACTCGCTCCTTCCCCATCTAGAAGGAAGAGACAGACAGATGGGGAGAGGCGCGCTGGATTTCTATCAGGAGAACTCAGGAGTCCTCGGAGCTTGAAGGGACCACAGAAAGCATCTGGTTAACTAGATTCTGGCCCACCTTTCTCATTTCCTAGGTGAGAAACATAGCAAGAGAAGAGTGGGGACCTTCTCGGGTGAGGGTTCATGGCTCCCCAGCCGCCAGCGTTCTGTCTCTGGGGCAGGGGAGGTGGGAGACCAGTACGAGCAGAGTCCTGGGGATGCTAAGAGGTCACGGGCCGGGAAGAATCAGACCGGGAGCGGCCACAGAGCCACCTTGTTCAGAACGCCCTTCAGCAAAAGTCTGGGAAGTTCTGTTGTTGTTTTCTTTTTAAATAATTTCTCTCTTTTTTTTTTTAAATGTTTTTATTTATATTTGAGACAGAGAGAGACACAGCATGAACGGGGGAGGGTCAGAGAGAGAGGGAGACACAGAATCCGAAGCAGGCTCCAGGCTCCGAGCCGTCAGCACAGAGCCCGACGCGGGGCTCGAACTCACGGACCGCGAGATCATGACCTGAGCCGAAGTCGGACACGCCACCGACTGAGCCACCCAGGCGCCCCTGGGAAGTTCTGTTTTGATTCCACCTGCTCCGGGGGCTTCCACGTGCCTCCACAGTCCAGGCTGACAGCGAACATTTCATCGGCCTGCCCAGGCCGAAGCCACGCCGTCGGTGGCACCCGCTTACGGGTTCTATTTACCCAGCACGGAGAATTTCCGACAGGGAACCAAAGCTTCTTTCCTCCAACCACAACTGACACATTTTCAAACAAAGGAACCATAGAGTCCTCATTTGTAAACTCCTGGCTGCCCTGGTCTTTGGTCAGGAAATACCAGGTTTTTTACACGGTGTCAAAAATGAATCGACTGCCCCGTCTCCTCCCACAAAAATGTTGCTCTGCAGACATCACGATGTGGGGGTTGGAATCCCAACCTGCCTGCCTCCCACGCTGCCTTGTCGCGGAGCCCTCGTAAATCAGGAGGCAACCCTTTGGGCGAGGCCCGTGTTTACCTTTGCAGATGAACCGAAGTGCCACGTTGCGGACAAAATCCTTGACTCCAGAGTGGGGATTCTGGGTGCCTTTTGCCTCCCGCCCAGCCTTGTCCTTTAGCTCTCAGCCCTGAGCGGGGAGCTCAAAGGAACGGCTTGTTCTCTTGCTGTAGCTACACCGAGTCTGGATCCTGCTTTATGCTTGCTGGGCTCACGAGTCGCCTCACTCTGGCTGGACATGGGCAGAATGCACCCCTGATGTATGGGGAGGCGACACCTGCGGGCCATGGGATGGGGGTGGGGTAGTAAGGATCTGGAGGGAGGGAAGCGGCTTTAGTGTCCATGAACCCGTCCCTACCTCATCAGAACACAGGCATTTTAAGAGAAAGGGTTTTGAGGAGCTTTAAGACACAGCAAAACACCCCACTGCTTTTATTTGGGATTCTTTTTTTTTTAATTTTTTTCCCTCAACATTTATTCATTTTTTGAGAGAGAGAGAGACAGCGTGAGCGGGGGAGGGACAGAGAGAGAGGGAGACACAGAATCCGAAGCAGGCTCCAGGTTCTGAGCTGTCAGCACAGAGCCCGACGCGGGGCTCGAACTCACGGACCGCGAGATCGTGACCTGAGCCGAAGTCGGACGCTCAACCGACTGAGCCACCCGGGCGCCCCAGTTGTATATCTTCTTTGAAGAAATGCCTATCCAAGTCCTTTGCCCATCTTAAAAATTGAGTTGTTTTGGGACACCCGGGTGGCTCAGTCGCTGAAGCATCCAACTCTCGGTTTCGGCTCAGGTCATGATCTCACGGTTTCATGAGTTCGAGCCCCGTGTTGCCTCCGTGCTGACAGTGTGGAGCCTGGTTGGAATGACCTCTCTCCCTCTCTCTCTGCTCCTCCCCCATTCTCTCTCTCAAAGTAAATAAATAAACGTAAACAACTGGGGCTGTTTGGTTTCTGCTATTGAGTCGCAGGACTTCCTTATATAGCCCGAATGTTCACTATGGTTCGCAAATACGTTCTTCCACTCTATGGGTGCGCTCATTTTTATAGAATGACTTTTTTCAGAACAAGAGTCCCAGTAATGGTCTTGGTGCTAGAATTGGCCTAAAAGGGGAGAACACGCCCCGCTCGGTGCAGTGGTAACGATAACACGCGTTTATCAAGCACTTACTCAGCACCAAGTACTGTTCTAAGTGTTTGCACATATTAACTTAATTAATCTTCCCACTGATGCCGTGAAGTAGGTGCTACTTTATTTGCACCCTGATTTTACAAATGACGAAACTGGGTTAGGAGACTATGTGACTTGCCCGGGGCTACACAGCCAGCAGGTGCCAGAGCTGTGACGCTCCCAAGCAGCCTGCTTTTGCAACCCAGGCGCTCCCCCATCCCACCGGGCGACTCTCTTACTCTGCTCTCGGGACGGGCCATGGTGTGAGGCAGCCCTGAAAACTGTTAAGGGCGTGAAAAGACCAGAGATGGTTTTCATTTCTGGACATATTCAGAGAACCGCGAGGCTCCGTTGACATGGACAAGCCACTTCTTGGCACACGGGGATCATGAGCATTCAGGGAGAGGCTTTTTCAAGGGACAGAGCCCTTGGTGCGGACAGTGGGCTCCAGAGCGCAGCCGCGAGACACAAAGAACACAAGAAGACGAGCCCTCCCTCGTCTGGCCTCTCTGTCATGACCCCATTGTAAATATTTGTCCCCTGAGAATACTTGCATCTGTATAACACTTAGAAGATGAAACATATTCACGCACACATTGTTCCCTCAGATCTTCATAGTGTTCTGGCCAGCCAGGAAGGGTGGGCTGGTATTGTTACTATTTTATGGATGGGAAAACGGAGACCCAGGAACCTTCGGTGGCTTGCCGAAAGCCCCAGTGGGTGGGCAAGTCAGACAAACAAACAAGCGTCTTGGGATCTTTTCCTTCCTTCTTTAATAAATCTTCCATACACCCATCGAAGGAGCCCGTCCCTTCCCCAGCCAGTAGGCCAAGTGGGCACGAAAAACCAGGTGTGTTAACCTCGCCGCGACCTGGACCAGAGCCTGACTCCTGGTTCCCACACGAAATCTTTGCAGGTCATTACGTGTTTGCTTTCTAGCCCAGTGGTCAGCAGTGGGCGCTTGGCTGAGACCGCTGCTGTGAGGGGCGGAGACCCAGGCATTTAGATCCCTCTCTAAGTCAACATTGTCTCCCTTCGGAGATGCGATGACTCTATGAAAGAGGTCCAGAGGACATTATTGCTTCCACCTAAGAGATGTGGAAACTGAGGCCCAAGGAGGGTAAGTAACATGCCTGAGGTCCTATAGCTAATAATTGCTACAGTATCTGGTTTCAATATCAATATATTTTTTTTATCACGACACCGAGCTACCAAGTTGCCCAAAAGCCCCCTCCCGGGAGGGAGAGCAACTTCACCATGAAAGTGCTGTATCACAATGTGGTCGGGGACGGTGCAGGTGTGCCCGTATAGACATTCTGGGCAGTCCTGGCGGAGGGCAGGGAGCACGCTGGAATAGGCAGCCAGCTCTGTGCCATGGCATGGTGGACACAAACAAGGACTACGCCAATGAGAACCAAAAGAGGCTATTGATCCCGAGCTTTCTATACGGGAGAGTCGGCCACTGTCATTTGGCTTTGGCAGAGGCTCAGAAGCAGGCAGGGGAGCGGGAAAGCTTTACAGTGAAAGAAGGGAAGGCTTCGGGTATGACCTGACTGGAGGCCATAGGCATGGGGAAGCTGGGGGTGGGCTAACTCGAGGCGGGGTGTCCCATGTGATTGGTTGGTGACGCCCTACTTGGCTTCCTCTGGCTCTTCCTGAATTTGGAGGGGGTAGGATAGCGGCAAAAATGGGGAATCTGGAGTGATTACTGAGGGGTTGTAGCTTACTTCCCTACCGGTTGCTGTAGAGGCATGGGTCAGAGTCCTGTTGTCATCTATGGTCTGGCTATTGTCCATTTGTACGTTCAACCTCTCAACACAAGGGAGTGAAAAAATTGCCCTTGTTGAAAAATCTATTGCGGTGCTCTCAATGTCCATTGTCAGCATTAAAGAGAGTGAAAACAGGGGCACCGGGGTGGCTCAGTCAGTTAAGCGTCCCAACTTTTGATTTCAGCTCAGGTCATGATCTTGCGGTTCGTGGGCTCGGGCCCCGCATCGGGCTCTGTGCTGACAGTGCGGAGCCTGCTGGAGATTCTCTCTCTCTCCCTCTCTCTCTGCCCCTCCCCCACGCTCTCTCTCTCTTTCATTCAAAATAAATACATTTAAAAAAAAGAATGAAAATATTTCCTAAGGTTCTGAAACCTGTGTGTCATTTCCCACGGGCTTAGGGTACTGGGATGCCGGAGATTTTTAACACCAGCCCTAACAGAGTTTGCATTATTCGATTGACTTTGATTGACCCCTCGTGCCTGTCACTGTCGTGCAACACAGAGCAGTTTCCTGTGTATGGGAGAAGAGATTTCAGATAAAAGGTGCTGTTTGGTGCTGGGGAGTGGGGGTAGTATCCAGACTCTTGGAGCTCTGCTCAGTCTAATGAGACTAGGCTGGGGTTGGAGGAGGGCACGCAGGAGTGAGCACCCCAAAATGAAGTGGGGTGGGCATGAAGGAGCCTCCAGGAAATTTTTCAGCTGGGGCCCTCTATTCAGAACACCTTTGCAGCAAATCAGTTGTTTTCACTCTCCCGTGCCATGTCTCACGGTGACTTCTTTCTCTATTTGCATTAATCAACTTTTGTAAAGACTTCCTTTTTTTTAGAGCAGTTTCAGGCTCCCAGCAAAATTCAGAGGAAGCTACAGAGATGTCCCGTATACTCCCTGCCCCCACGACCGCTGATCTTTTTACTGTCTGCACGCTTTTGCCTTTTCCAGAATGTCGTGTAGTTGGAATTACACACTATATACGGCCTTTTCAGACTGGCTACTGTCTTAGTTCTTCTGGGCCGCCGTAACAAAATGCCACACGATGAGTGACTGACCAACCACAAACATTTCTCACAGTTCTGGAGGCTGGAACTCCAAGATTCGGGTGCCAGGACCGTCAGCTGAAGGCCCTCTTCTGGGTTCTCGGTCGCGGACGGTTGACTGCTCAGGGTGCCATCACATGGTAGGAGGAATGGGCTAGCTCTGGGGCCTCTTTTATAGGGGCACTAATCCCCTTCATGAGGGCTCTGCTCTCATGACCCAGTCACCTCCAAAATGCCCTACCTCCTAATACCATCACCTTGAGCATTTAGGTTGCCGACATGTGGATTTTAGGGGGACACGAACATTCAGGCCACAGCAACTTCTTTCACTTAGTAGTATGAGTTCAAGGATCTTCCAATTCTTTTCATGTGTTGGTAGCTCAACTCTTTTTTTTGTGCTGAATAATATCCCATTGTCCGGACGCACCACAGTTTATGTATCCATTCCCTTGTTGAAGGACATCTTGGTTGCTTCCGAGTTTTGGCAATTATGGATAAAGCTGCTATAAACATCTGCACGTATGTTTCCGTGTGGACATACGATGTGGAACATCTTTTCAAGTTTCTTTGCCATCTGTGTATATCTGTGTACATTCTGATGAGTTGTCTGTGAAGGTCTTGGACCCATTTTTAAATCAGGTTGTTTTCTTACTGCTGAGTTGTCAGAGTTCTTCGTATATTTTGGATAACGGTTCTTCATCAGATGTGTCCTTTGCAAATATTTTCTCCCAGTCTGTGGCTTGTCTTCTCATTCTCTTGACATCGTCTTTCACAGAGCAGAAGTTTTTCCTTTTAACTAAGTCTAGTGGATCAATTATTTCTTTCACAGATTGTGCCTTTGGTGTTGTATCTAAAAGGTCATTGCCACACCTAGGTCATACCATGGTCATGTAGGTTCTTTCCTATGTTATCTTCCAGGAGTTTTACAGTTTTGTGTTGTTTTTTTTTAATTTTTTTTTCTTAACGTTTATTCATTTTTGAGACAGAGAGAGACAGAGCATGAATGGGGGAAGGTCAGAGAGAGAGGGAGACACAGAATCTGAAACAGGATCCAGGCTCTGAGCTGCCAGCACAGAGCCCGACGCGGGGCTCGAACTCACGGACCACTCACGGACCGCGAGATCATGACCTGAGCCGAAGTCAGACGCCCAACCGACTGAGCCACCCAGGCGCCCCTACAGTTTTGTGTTTTATATTTGGGTCTATGATTCACTGTGAGTTAATTTTTGTGAAGGGTGCGAAATCTATGTTTAGATTTATTTTTTTCATATGTGGCGGTCCAGTTGCTCCAGTACCATTTGTTAAAAAGACCGTCTTTGCTCCATTGTATTGCCTTTGTTCCTTTGTCAAAGATCACTTGAGTATATTTATGTGAATCTTATTTCTCGGCTTTCCATTTTGCCCCATTGATCTATGTTCTTTACAAATACCACACTGTCTTGACTACTACAGCTTTATAGTAAGTCTTAAAGTCATGTAGTATCAGTTCTTCAACTTGGTTCTTTTCCTTCAATACTGTGTTTGGCTGTTCTGGGTCTTTTGCCTCTCCATATAAACTTTAGAACCACTTTGTTAATAGCCACAAAATAACTTGCTGGGATTTTTATTGGGGTTATATTGACTCTATAGATCAAGGTGGGAGGAACTGAAATTTTGACAATATTGAGTCTTCCTATCCATGAACATGGGATATCTTTCCATTTATTTAGGTCTTTTTTGATTTTGTTCATCAGTTTTGTAATTTTCCTCTTTTAGGAAACTTGAAGATCTTATACACATTTTGTTAGATTTATAGGTAAGCATTTCATTTGTGGGGATGCTAATGTAAATGGTATTATGTTTTTAATTTCAAATTGCACTTGGTTATGGCTGACATACAGGAAAGCAAATGACATTTGTAGATTAACTTTGTATCCTGCAACCTTGCTATAATTGCTTATTAGTTTTAGTAGTCTTTTTGTTGCTTCTTTGGGATTTTCTGCATAGACAATCATGTTATCTGTGAACAGGGACAGTTTTGTTTCTTCCTTTCCAGTCTGAATACCTTTTACTTCCTTTTTTGTCTTATTGTACTAGTTACTATTTCTAGTATGATGTTGGAAAAAAAGTGGTGAGAGGCGACATCCTTGCCTTGTTTCTGATCTTAGTGGGAAAGCTTCAAGTATGATGTGAATTGTAAGTTCTTTGAACATATTATCAAATTGAGGCAGTTTTTTAAGTTCCTGGTTTATTGAGAGTTTTTATCATGGATGGGTGTTGGATTTTGTTAAATGCTTTTTTCTGTATCTATTGATATGATCACGTCATTTTTCCTTTTTAGCTTTTTAATGTGATGGATTACATTAATTGACTTTTGAATGTTGAACCAGCCCTGTATACCTGGAATATCTACCATTTGTTGTGAAATAAATATCATTTGTTTATATGTTGTTGGATTCAATTTGCTAATATTTTGTTGAGGATTTAAAAAAAATGTTTAATGTTTATTTTTGAGAGAGACAGAGCACGAGTGGGGGAGGGGCAGAGAGAGAGAGGGACACAGAATCCAAAGCAGGTTCCAGGCTGTGAGCTGTCAGCACAGAGCCCGACGTGGGGCTCAAACTCACAAACCACAAGATCATGACCTGAGCTGAAGTTGGACGCTGAACCGACTGAGCCACCCAGGCGCCCTGAGGATTTTTGCATCTATGTTCTTGAGAGATATTGGTCTGTAATTTTCTTGTAATTTCTTTGGTTTTGGTATTAGGGTAATGCTGACCTCATTGAATGAGTTAACAAGTAGTCCCTCTGCTTTCATCTTCTGATAGAGATTGTAGAGAATTAGTATAATTTCTTACTTAAATGTTTGGTAGACTTCACCAGTGAACCCATCTGGGCCTGGTGCTTTCTGTTTTGGAAACTTATTATGTCAATAAGTAATTTAAATTGTCAATATCTATAACAGATATAGACCTATTTAAATTGTCTACTTCTAGTGTACGTTTGGCAAATCGTGTCTTTCAGGGAATCGGTCCATTTCATCTAGGTTATCAAATCTGTGGGCTTAGAGTTGTCCATAGTATTCCTTTATTACCCTTTTAATGTCCATAGGATTGGTAATGATGTCCCCTCTTTCATTTCTGATATTAGTAATTTGTGTCCTTTCTCTTTTTTTCTCAGTTAGCCTGGCTAGTTTTTAACTCGCAGAGTGGGCCATACTGAACCTCTATCAACTTGTTAGTTATAGTTCAGGGTCCCCCCCCCTCCCGCCTCCGCCCAGGTACCAGTTCCTGTGGCAGTTTTCTGCTGGTGAATCTTGGCTTTGGGAAGCCATGTCTCCTTGTATTTGCTTGTCTGTCTCTCCAATCTTGGGGGCAACAGTTTGCCTTAAGTCCTCCCCTCTCTTGTAGATCCAAGAGGAGTTGTTGATTTTTCAGTCTGCTCAGCTTTGTACTTATTAGGATAGAACGGTGGCTTCTAAGCTCTTACATGCAGAACTGGAAACCAGAAGTTCTACTGTGTCATTTTTTCCCTAGCTTTATTGAGATATAATTGACATATAACATTGTGTAAGTCTAAGGTGTACAATGTGATGATTTGAGATATACACACACACACACACACACACACACACAACTTTTTTCTTTCCTGGAAGGAACCCAAGAAGTCGGGTAATGGACTTTGGGAGATGAAGAGTCGAGAGGGGTGTTCATGTTTCATTATTTTATTTATTCTTTTTAATTTTATTTTTTTAATGTTTATTCTTTTGAGAGACAGAAAGAGAAAGACAGCATGAGAGGAGAAGGGCAGAGAGAGAGGGAGACACAGAATGTGAAGCAGGCTCCAGGCTCCGAGCTGTTGGCACAGAGCCTGACGCGGGGGTCGAACCCACGAACCGTGAGATCACGACCTGAGCCGAAGTCGGACGCTTAACCGACTGAGCCACCCCAGCGCCCCATGTTTCATTATTTTATACCTTTGTGTGCCATAAGAGTTTTTTTTAACCATTTTTTCTTTCTTTGGGGGGAGTTCTTAGAGGCCAGCTGCCCTGGCGACATGCCTTTACTTGTCCCACTGACCAGTCACTCAACTCAGGCGTGGGAGGAAGGGCTAGCAACTCCTTCTCCAGGATGTTAGGTAATGAAGGAAGTAAAATGACAGCAGGAGGCTGTTTGGGTAGGCCCCCCCGTGAATCACTGATTCCAGACCCAGCGGGGGTCGCTTCCCTCTCAGCTGCCTGGGCAAGGAAGCCAGAACAGTTCTGTGCCCGGCTGGGTGGTAAAAACCCAATTTACTGTGCCAAGCAAGTGTCCCTCCTCCAGTGGGGTGGCATTCCTGGCTGAGTCTTTGCTCCCTGGGCTGAAGGCTTGGTGGAGGAGGGGGCCTGTGGGCTGCCCCATAGGGGAAGTGACACTTGGCAGGGTCTCCACTACGGAGGTGGCAGCTGGGGGGCCCCAGCTGCCTCACACCTCCAGGCTCTGGGCTAAGCGAAGTGTGGGTGATAAATGTGTGTGCTTTCTCTTTCCTGGTGATTTGCAGGTTGGAGATCATCAGTTTGGCCATGGCTGGAGGTGAGGGGAAAATCGGCCTCCTTCCTTAGTACTCCTGAGGGCCAGGGAGAGGGGGTGAGTGGAAGGGATCATTCCAGAGTTTTCTCATAACCCGGGGAAAGGAAGTGAATGCGTCCAGAAAGAAGCTGGCGAGGACCTTCCGAATCCTTGCACCTTTCCTCCCAACAGCATTGGCCCCCTCTGGGCTCCAGTTTCCACTCGAGAAAGGGAAAATCTGAAAACAGGCCAATCTAGCAGGCAGGCGGATGGATGGGGCTGCGTTTAGAAACTTTCCACAATGTCTGTTTCCAAACTCTTGTCTGTTCAGTCAGGCCCACACCTGGAGCCAAGTCTGTGCGATTGGATGTATAGCCTGAGAGTAATAAAACTACATTCGAAACGAGCTACACAAGACAGACTTCCTCCAAATCTGGTTGCTCTTCTCCAGCACAGGGACAAGTCTGGAGTGTGGCAAGTGATGGTGACTTTCCCGATTGTCCCCTCCCTTCCCCAGTCCAAGGTGTCCAGGCAGAAGGAGATCCTCAGTGAGTCTGAAAAGGACCTGATAGAGGGGGAGGGGAAGGGGGAGGAGGGAGAGGGAGGGGGAAGGGAGAGAAGGAGGGGGAGGAGGGGGAGGAGAGGGACGATGGGGAGGAGGGGGAGGGGGAGGAGGCAGAGCCGGGAACTGCTTTTAGAAAATACCCGGGTAAGCATCACTCTGCAAGCATTCTGCCTTTTATCCCTCCAACCCCAGGGAGGTGTCTTCCCTCGCCCCAGCCCCACCAGAGGATTGTACTGGGTTCCTCCTCCCCATTCCTTACCTCTGTAGCCCTGAACGCCAATCCCAATCTACATCAGCCTCGACCTTCCTGAAACGTTGGGGGTTGGGGGAGGTCCCCGCTCCACCCAGTGTCTGTCATTTTCCCCAGGCCAACTCCCTTAGAGATGGTCCTGGCTCTGTTGGCCTTTGATTCCTGAATCCCACCGGCCCGCAGACGCCCTAGGATGTTGTGAGAGCAGATATTCCGAAGACAGGCTGAGATGTCAGGATGAATGGCTCCATAGAGGCCACAACCCAGCTCTCTAGCTTATCCTCCGAAGCCTTCGGAGATGTCGCTCCATCTGGGATGCTGTGAGCAGCAGTCACGTGGATGCGGACGCGAAACTGCTTTGTCTCTGTCATCCCAAACCCCTGAACCCACTGCTTCTTTGCCAGCCTTTAGCGGGAAGGGAATTCGTTTAGTGAGCCTCGGGAGGTAGGGCTGAGGGGAGAAGGAAAGAGGAAGGGGGGGGGCGCCTGGGTGACTCTCAGTCGGTTAAGCGTCCGACTTGAGTTCACGAGTTCGAGCCCCGCATTGGGCTCTGTGCTGACAGCGCGGAGCCTGGAGCCCGCTTCGGATTCTGTGTCTCCCTCTCTCTCTGTCCCTGCCCCAATCACAGTATGTCTCTCTCTCTCTCTCTCTCTCTGTCTCAAAAATAAATAAACATTAAAACATTAAAAAAAAAAAAAAAGGAAAGAGGAAGCAGGGAGACAGGAGCCAAAAGAAAAGGGAGGAGAGACCGGGACTGAGAGGAACCTTCTGGAATGGTATGCATCTACTCAGAAGTCAGGGAGTCTCACCGTTCTCCATTTCAGGCTCTAGGGATTACAGAGATTTTTCAAGAGCCAGATGTTTAAAAGTCCTAGCAGGGTTTTTGAAGTCAGTCCTGAAGGTTTCAGTTGAATTTACCCTGTTTTCGGCTCACTGGAATCAATGGTTGGAGCCAGGAAGATCAGATTCCTTCCAGAAGCAATGGAAGCATTTCTCCAAGAACCGGCGTGGGGGGTCACCTGCAGTGTTTGTGTTCTCCCCGTTACTGGGAGGGGGCATCTGTACCCTGCCACCCCTGCAAATCTGCTTTATTGGCCTGGCGTCCTAAGGATGTGCCTCAGTAGAAGTCCTCCTCATCCGGCAAGCCAAGTAACGGAATGCACGCCCTCCTGGAACTTACAAAAGGTGGACGCTCTTTCCAAAAGTCTGGCTGTGCACGAAGGTATCTACCTTCAACCTGAAGAATTCCCAAAGCCTATCCCCCGAGACTTGTCTCGGGCGCCTGCTTTCTTACCCAGGGCCCACCGTGCAGTGCTAACATTCTCTTCTACTGGTCTGTCATCGATGATGGCTGGCCCGTGGGCACGTGAGCATTTTCCGGGCAATGCTATGACCACCGATTTCACAGAACGGTAACATCGAAGTCAACCCAGCGAGGCCCTCAGTTCCCTCGCTGTGGTTTCCGCAGTGCTGTGCCAGCTACTCTGGTAGACGCTAGAAAAAGGGTAAGGAGTGCGTTTTGCCCTCTGGAGGCTTAAAAATCGAAGGGAAGGATATAGGCTATCTGCATGCGAAACACCTTGAGAGCACGAGGAGACAGCACGCCATCACATGTTGAATGCCACTCGCGTGATAGTAGCAAATCCTAGCAGTTATTGAGGCCTTCGTAAGGGACAGGCACCATGTCAAGGGCAGGACATTTATTATCTCAATTTCATCCCCATAAACAACCTAACGGGATAGGTTCTATTATCTTTCTTTCTTTCTTTCTTTCTTTCTTTCTTTCTTTCTTTCTTTCTTTCTTTTAGCAGGGGAGCGTTAGGGGCAGAGAGGGGGCAGGGGGAGACAGAATCCCAAACAGGCTGAGCGTTCAGCATGGATCCTGACGCGGGGGCTCTATCTGCGACCCTGGGATCATGACCTGAACCCGCTATCCAGCCAGACGCTCAACCGGCTGAGCCACCCAGGCGTCCCAGTATCTCCACGTTAGAGCCAAGGGAACTCGGATTTACAAGAAGTAAATAATTTGCGGCTGACGCAGTTGATCGAGGCGGGCAGAACCCAGATGGTAACCCCAACTTTTAATTTTGAAAACACCTTCCAGGCCGCAGGCAAGTTGAAAGACTAGTCTAAGAAGACACGTGTAGGCTCACCTACAATCGCCGACTGTCAACACCTCCCTACATTTGCTTTATCATTCTGTCTCTCTCTCTCCGCACACGCACACACACACACGTCCCTACCCATTCATTTTCCTGACTTACTTGGGCACAAACTGAGCCATCATTACGCTTCACCTCTAAGAACTTCAGCATGGACCTCCTGAGAACATTTTCTACGAAATCCCAATATGGCTATCACACATCAGAAACCTAGGCAGGATTTGAACCCAGTTCTGGCTCCAGAGCCCTGACCGCAAACGGTGCAATAGTTCAGGAGAAGGAGCCATCAGTGCGGTCTGGGAATTCCAGGATGGATTTTCTGCGGACCCTCCGCTCCCGGTCATTCATAGCAAAGCATGTCTAGTCAAAGAACAAAATTCTGGGGTTTTCGGGGCGTGGTCTATTTGAGTGGGGGGGGAATGCCAAAGATTTGCCTTCCTACCTAGCTTCTTCTTCTCTGGCCAGCATCAAACCTGGTCTTTCCGGGGCGCCTGGGTGGCACAGTCGGTTAAGCGTCCGACTTCAGCCAGGTCACGATCTCGCGGTCCGTGAGTTCGAGCCCCGCGTCAGGCTCTGGGCTGATGGCTCGGAGCCTGGAGCCTGTTTCCGATTCTGTGTCTCCCTCTCTCTCTGCCCCTCCCCCGTTCATGCTCTGTCTCTCTCTGTCCCAAAAATAAAACAAAAACAAAAACAAAAAAACGTAAAAAAAAAACCTGGTCTTTCCTACAAATAATAGTAACAATGATAAAGATAATAAAATCGGTCTTTCCTAACCCTCCACGGTATTCCAACCCGGGTAGGTAGAAGTTGGTTAAACCATAATCGCAGAAAATCCACTAAGGGGGTAGGCCACCTATGAATCATGGAGCACTGACCATACATGCTAGCTAGAAAGGCATTCTTCCAGAAATCTTAGCCACAGGTGAGGATTCAGCATGCTCCGCGTAAATCTAGTCCTTGGGCAGTTGTGCATCCCTTTCCTCAACAAGTTAGGCAGAGAGTGGCCCATGCACCACCCTGCCCCAGAGACCCCAGTCCCCTCACCGGGTGAAATTCCAGAAGCAGGGTGTTGCCTCTTGCAGACTGAAGAAGAAACAAGGCCCTCAGCTACAGACTGGCTAAGACCCCCTGAGGGGCCGGGACCTGGTTTTCTTCTTTCTCCGAGTTCAGGGAAGCCAGATTCAGAAAGGCTGCCAGATTACGCCCAGTCCTGCAGGGTTTAATGATCCCCGCACTGAATGCGCACACAGAAGCCTTGACCTTTCAAGACCTCCATTTCTCTCAATTTAAAAAAGCCAAAAGCCTGCATCTGCATCGGCTTTGCCTTTCACACTCTCACCGGGTGCTTTGAAAGTCAAAATATTGCAAACTGTTGCCTCTGCATGTCAGATGCCAGGGCGGGGACACCTGTTTCTTGAAGCCGGGGTGGGAAGGATGCCCTACAGGGCAGCAAGCATTAGGTGGCATTCGCACTCGCTCTCATTCTTTCGGTCTGATCAGCAGTATCTCCGAATCCAGGCAATGTAAATAAACCGTGTTAGCACGTGTACACAATCTTTGCTGCGGACTTCTATCTGAAGGACACGGAGATTTCACAATTTTAAGGACATTCATGCTTTTTTCTTTCCTTCCTTCCTCCCTCCCTTCCTTCCTTCCCTACCTTCTTTTTTTCCTTCCCTTCCCTCCCTTCCTTTTTTCTTTCTCTCTCTCTTTCTTTCTTTCTTTCCTTTCTTCTCTCCTTCTCTCTTTCCTCCCTTCTTCCTCCCTCTCTTTCTTCTTTCTTTCTTCTTTTTCTTCCTTCTTTCCTCTCTTTTTCCTCCCTCCCTCCCTTCTTCCTCACTCTCTCTCTTTCTTCTTTCTTTCTGTCTTCTCTCCTCTCTCTTTCCTCTCTCCTCCCTCCTTCTTCCTTCCTTCCTTCCTTCTTTCCTTCCTTCTTTCCTTCCTTCCTTCCTTCCTTCCTTCCTTCCTTCCTTCCTCCTTGCTTAGGGTGTATAAATCACTTTCCTTAAGATTGAACAAGAACCGCTTGGACGGGTCAAAAATAGTGTTCAGACTGAGGTGGGAATGTATGCAGCCTTGCCTGCCTCTCTCTTCTCCCCTCTGTCCCTCCTGCCCCCCTTCTCCCTCCCCCGCCCCGAAGCCTGCAGAATCAAAAATGCCAGAAAGTGCTTATTTACATGGCCTTCCCAAAGCTGTTGCGTGTCCTCCTCTGCCTGGGTAAAGGCCTCTGCTAAGCCCTTAGGGCTCCTCGTCCTCGTTAGCCTTGCAGGGACACAGACGGCCTAAGAGCACCTGGCAGTTTGCACCGAGGATGCTGTGGTCGCGGGAAGTCAGAGGCAGAGGAAAAAGGGGAGTTAACAGTTCCCAGTCCTGTAAGGAACAAGCCCAGCCCTTCTGAGACCTCGTTCAGAAGACAGCGAGAGAGGCCTCGGAGCAGAAACTTTATCTGGGTTAGTGCATCAGCCCGCGGGCATCAGAGCTGCCCCACCTGCCTTCCCCCCGCTGCGCGCTGCCCGGCCTCTGAGCGGGCCCTGCCTCTCCGAGGCGCGCCGTGGCTGGGTCCTACGGCCGCCCGAAGACTCCAGAGTAAGTGGCGGGCGCAGTCAGGGCTCCGACTAGGCTCCCCGGAGCCGAGGGTGGCAGAGCCCTCGGCCTCCGCCGCGGGGACCGCTCGCCGCCCACAGGACCAGCGCGGAGCGAGTCCGGCCCGGGCCGGGGCTCGAACCCGCGGCCTCGCGCCCACCGCCTGGGGGCAGCACGCGCGGGGAGCCTGGCGCAGGTGGGCGTGGGCCCGCAGACTCCGTCCTCCCCCAACACCCCCCCCCCCCCCCCGCCCGGCTCCGGCAGCCGCGCGCGCGCACCTGCCTCTCCTGAGTCCCAGGGAGCCCGGGACTGGCCGGAACGCGGGACGGTTTCTCCGGGGCTCTGGCGGTTGTGGATTCATTTCCTCGCGAAGGTGAGGAGGAGACGCTCCGAAGGGAAGATGTCGCCGAGCGGTAGGGATGCACGCGGCAATACCCTTATTCCCGGAGTCCCCTTCCCTGCGCGGGGGTGATGCCCAACCTCTCGGGGCGAGGGTCCTTTGTGGCACTCGTGCAGCCTCGCCGGCGCCAGCGTGTGTGACAAATGGCTCGAGGGTTTTGAGAAGGGACAGCTGCACGAGGACGATGTTTATAAACCAGGCGGGTTAGGGAGAGAGACGGGGGCAAAGCTACAGGTTGCAGCTTGCACGTGTCCAAGCGTAGCCCAAGTCGTCTTGAAATAAAGCACCCCACCGATCTGGGTTTTACAAGGTTAATTTCCTTGACTAGTAGCCCTGTTAGAATAACCTTCGCAGTAATCGGGCACGCAAGGGTACACGATTCTTTTCCATTTTCATTCATGAAGCTGGAACCTGGAATCCCGGCCAGAGATTCACCTCACTGGCTGCAGGTCTCCAACAGCTGAGGGTTGCAGGGGTGCACTTGGCCCCCGCCGTGCTCTCTCCTCTCCTGGAAAGGCATTTCTGTAGACCGGGACTGACAGCCCCTGACCTGCCGGCCCAAAGCACTGTTCCGTGTGATTCTTTGCGGCCCTCCGTTTGGAGTGCTGAACGGAGGTGGTTCAGACACGGAGGTGTGCGTAGACTGACTGCCCCCTTTTGCTGCTGCTTCAAAACTGGCAGCGGGCGCCCCTGGGTAGACGTCTACGCCTCTGTGTCGTTCACCGGAGCCCCAGATGACAGAGAGGTCGGCGGGCATGGCCGGGCGTGCCTGGGAGGCCAGCGAGATAGAGCCATTGCCGTGGGAGGTGATCATGGCAATGTCATTGCTCCCAGGCGAGCGTCCAGCCCTTCTTCCCCGGGAGCTCATATTAGATTCTCCTGTTTGCGGCCGAACGACGGGCCTTCCTCGGGGCCCCTTCATCCTGATGTCTGCTTTCCGTGGAGGGGATCAGGGGGAGCCTGAGGTCGTTGGGGGTGGACAAGAGACACTCGTGGACCAATGGCTACTCCTGTAGCCACAGTTGAAGGCCTGAGCTCATCAGACGGCTGAAGAGATGGGAGAAGGTAAAAGGAGGCATTTAAGGAGGTTAAGGAGCCACAGCCTCTGTGAGTAAGTGGCTCGGAGTCCCTCGAAGGACCTAACAGGCACAGAGGCTCCGTAGACGTTCCAAAATACTGTGTACCTGCTCCGGAGCAAGCTTTGTGCTCAACACTGGAAGAAAGTTTGCCTTTTTTTTTTTTTTTTTTCTGGAGCCAGGCCACAAGCATGTGTTGAAGGCATGCTCTCAACTGAACCGGGACACCCTTGAGAAGCTTTTGCAAGAGGTGGGGTGGGAGGTATGAGCTCAGGAGGAGGGAATGTAAGGGAAGACCGGAGCAGATGGAGGAACCCGGGCCAGAAATGGGAGAGCCGAGAGGAAGGAGGAAGGGACGGAAAGAGAGCGCGGGATTTGGATGAGTGGAGAAACCGCGTTAAATCTCCCCCGAGTCGCCTTCGTTTTCCAAGTATGTTGCGCGCTGGACGGTATTCGGCCTCCCAGCTGGTGGAGTTTTCCCAGGGCTCCCTCCCTCCCTTCTTCCTCCCTTTCTTTCTTTCCTTGGCTGCCCCCTCCCCACACCGTAAGCTTCGCTTCTCTCCCACCTTCCGTCCCCCAACGGCCCCAACAAGGGGGCGACCTAGAATCACAGCTTGGCCATATGGGGAGGGTTTGTAGCCTTTCGAGGGGCCCCGGTAGGCAGGCTTTGGAAGTCGAAACGCACGGTGGAAACACAGGCTTGGCAGTTTCCTGTCCAGATCACGCCTGGGGTCGCGATTTTACCCGTAGGTGGGGACCTTTATTTTATGAATCGGAGGTGTTCGGGGTGTTTGGCCACTGGTGGAAAAGGCTGTGTTCGGAGCCACCCATATGCTTCCAGGCCTTCCACCAGCCTCACTGATGCCTTGCTCTACTCCACTTGCGAGGGTACCCGTTTTGGTGTTTAAATTCTGAGCTGGTTATTGTAGATACAGCTGTTGCTTAAGGTAGCTAGCTATTAAGTCCTGCTCTCATTTTTTTAAAGTTTTATTTACTTATTTTGAGAGAGAGAGAGAGTGCGCAAAGCAGGGGAGGGGGCGGAGAGAGAGAGAGAGGGAGAGAGAGGGAGAGAGAGAATCCCAAGCAGGCTCTGCACTGTCAGCACGGAGCCCGATGTGGGTGGGACTTGAACTCACGAACCGTGAGACCACGACTGGAGCCGAAACCTAGAGTCGGACACTTAACCAGCTGAGCCCCCCACCCCCACTCCCGGCGCCCCTAAGTCCCGTTACTTTTATACACATTGTATGACAGCCGGTGACAGCAGGAATTTATCAAGGGATCAGTGAAAATGCTTACTGGTAGAAGGGAGAAAATACAAGTAGTCTTGCCATAACTACGTGCCCGTGAAGGAGGAGACGGAGGAAAAGCAAAAGAACTTGCCAGAAAAGATCCCGTAATGGTGGCATGGGTGAAAACGCCTTTATTTTAAGGGTGAAGAAGTTGGACCCCAAAGATGTTAAGTGATTCCCCTAGACCAGCACACTGCCACCCTGGGCTCCAGGGCCCGTCTCCCCGTCAGACTGGCAGGCGATGATGGATTATTCCCGACAGCGCGCGTGTCCATGGGACTTCAGTGCTTTTGCGTCACTCTGGTGCTTGGTGGTCATCTCGGGGAGCGTGCCGGGCCGGTGGGCCCCTCCCGTCGTACTAGTGGGCTTCTCCTCATCTAAGAACGGGAGCCGGGAAGGTGAGGCTTAGCGCCTCGGCGGGAGGGCACCTGACCGACCAGGGCCCCTGGCACCCAGTGCTAGAAGAGGCCCGACCCCGCAGATCCTTCCAGGAGCTGAGTCTCCCACTGTCTCCCCATTCCACCTGCCTCCTGTGCTCCTGAACGCAGAGCCCGGCCCTGCATGAGCTTCCAGCTGGGGAGGCCAAACGTGAGCCGGCAGAAAGCACCAGAAATGTGTATCCACAGCCCCCCAGCTTAGACCCGACTTCCACTCCTCGCTGGAATTGTGTAATGTGGTCGTTAGAGACCCCGGAGGCACTCTGCTTCCTTCTCTTTTTTCAGGTTTTTGTTTGTTTGTTTTCCTTCTAGTTTTAGAAGAAAGGCTGTTAACTCCAGTCCTCTGGCAAGGGGCCCGGACTGGCTATTGCATTTTGCTAACCTGCATTCACCTTGTGGCATCTGTCTGACGCACTTTCCATTCGTGAGAGCCAAAGGGGAGCCCTCAAGGCCCTGTCCCAGCCCCCGTCCCCCCCAACCCCCCCCTCCCCGCTTCAGCCGGGAAAGTTCTTTTTGTTCTTTTAAGTTTATTTATTTTGACACAGAGAGAGAGAGAGAGAGAGGGAGAAAGAATTCCAAGCAGGTTCCACACTGTCAACCCCGGAGCCAGACTTGGGGCTCGAACTCACAAACCATGAGATCATGACCTGAGCTGAAATCAGAGTTGACGCTTAACCGACTGAACCATCCAGGCACCCCGGAATTCATTATTTTATTTATTTACTCATTCATTCATTCATTTATATATTTTTAAAACTTATTTATTTATATTGAGAGACAGCGAGCACAGGGGAGGGACAGAGAGAGAGAGAGAGAGAGAGAGGGAGAGAGAGAGAATCCCAAGCAGGCCCACATTGTCAGCACGGAGCCCGACGCGGGGTTCAGACTCACCAACTGCGAGATCATGACCTGAGCCGAAGTCGGACGCTTAACCGACTGAGCCACCCAGGGGCCGCTAAAATGTTTAACTCTGGAAAAAGTCATTAGGAGGAAATGGTTTTAAAAGCTTTTTTTTTTTTTTTTAATTTTAAAAACGCTTTTGGAGATTTCTCAGAAGGTGTAGTTGGCAGGTTTAATTTGGTCTTTAGCAGCATTCTGAGGGTTCCATTTGCTGCAGGGAGGTTTCGTTTCCTTGGGAATATATTTGAAATGTGGAAAAGTGTATTATTTCATCAGTAGCTAATTTCAGCATTTTATATGAGAATGCTTATACCAGTTCCATCGGAATCCTCTGCAAGCCTTTCTGTAGCGCCCACTTGGGCGTTTGGGGGATTTTTTCACTAATTTCCCAAGTGGCACAATTTTTTGTTGTTTGTTGTTTCCGGACATCAGTAGCCAAAATGTAGTATGCAACTGCTTCTGTCATTTCCTAATTGATTTTTTTGCTCTAACGTTCTTCTAGGTTTATAAACCAATCCATTTTTTTTTTTTTTTAGAGCGAGAGAGCACAAGCGAGGGAGAGGGGGCAGAGAGAGAGGCAGAGAGAATCCCTGGGATCATGACCTGAACGGAAATCAAGAGTCGGACGCTCAACTGACTGAATCCCAGACCAGTCTGTTTTTTACATCTTTCCTTTCCAAATTCATAGTTCTGGTCGGCGGCTAGGAAGTTTGAGGAGCTGGTCGTACAGAACATTATAGTAATCCCCGGTTGGCATCTCCACTCGGGTTCTGCTTTAAATGGCTTTACTCTTTTCATGAAATCTCCAATAGCTATGAAAACCAGCCACTGGATGCAAATTGCTGTAAGTCACGATTCAGTAGGAGAAGCGAGGTTGGGTGAAGTAGCTTGTTTTCAGAAGGCCAAGTTAAGGTAGCGAAAAAGTTGCCGTTCGTTCGTTCGTTCGTATACCTTACTAACCTTAACCCACAGGCTCCCAGCAGGGACACGGGGAGTGATTTTGCCCCCCTCCCCACCAGGGACCTTTGGCCCCGTCTGGAGACACTTTCAGTTGTCACAGCGAGGGGGAAGGCGTGCTACTGACATCTAGTGGGTAGAGGCTAGGCATGCCTCTGAACATCCTGCCGTGCTTAGGAAGAGGTTCCCCCCCCTCCGCCCGCCCCACAACAAAGAATTTTCCAGCCCCCCATGTCAGTCGTGTCAACCTTGAGAAGCCCCGCCTGCAAATAATAACACGTGACCAAAGTTGTGGTCTGAAGAGGAACACCCTAAGTGTTTATTTAGACCAGCAACATCCAATAGAAGGTTCTGTGGTGTTCTCTGTTTGTTCTGTCCACTAATGAGAAGCACTAGCCACCTGTGGCTATTGAGCATTTGCAGTGTGGCTAGTGTGACTGAGGAACTGAGTTTTGATTTTATTTCATTTATTTTTTAAAATGTTTATTTATTGATTTTTGAGAGAGGGAGAGAGAGAGAGAGAGAGAGAGAGAGAGAGAGAGGACAAGCGTAGGAGGGGCAGAGAGATTGGGAGACACAGAATGTGAGGCGGGCTCCAGGCTCCGAGCTGTCAGCACAGAGCCCGACACGGGGCTCGAACCCACCGACCGTGAGGTCAGGACCTGAGCCGAAGTTGGACACTTCACCGACTGAGCCACCCAGGCGCCCCATGGACTTGAAGTTAAATAGCCCCATGGGCTGAGTGGCTTCCATATTAGACTCAACTTCAGCGGACTACCACTTTCTAGCTTTATGGTCTTGAGTCATCGAAGCCTTCTGAGCCTCAGTTTCCTCATCTGTAAAATGGGACCCTCACGGCATTACCACAGGCATGCCTCTTTGGGCCTCGGTTTTCTCATCTGTCAAATGGGAATAATAAAAATGATCATCACAATAATGCTACTTCCCTGTCTATGTCAGAGAATTGCTGGGAGGGTCAAATGGCTATGGAAGTGGGTTTTTTTTTTTTTTAAGTTTATTTATTTATTTTGAGAGAGAGAGAGAGAGAGAACAGGGGAGGGGCAGAGAGAGAGAGGGAGAGGGAGAGGGAGAGATAGCATCTCAAGCAGGCTCTGTGCTGACAGTGCAGAGCCAGCATGGGGCTCGAACTCATGAGCTGTGAAATCATGACCTGAGCTGCAACCAACCAGGTGTCGGATGCTTAACCAACTGAGCCACCCAGGCGCCCGGAAGTGGTCTGAATAGCACAAAGCCCTCTGTAAGTGTCAGATTTATGGTATGAGTCTGCACACAAGAGTGCTCTTTTTTTAGACGGCACAAAATTCCTGCCTCGGTAGAGTCGCCTTAATATTGCAGATGACGTGGGGAGGTTGTGTCGGAGAGCAGACGGAAACCGGGAGCTCTTCACGACGTCGGGTCCTCCTCCCTCTGTCACCCAGCCAAGCGTGTGGCAGGAGAGTCCAGGAGCCACTCTAAGTGCGCACAGAAGCTTGGCATTTGGGGTTGGGGGGAGAGACACAAAATCCAAAGCAGGCTCCAGGCTCCAAGCTCTGAGCTCCAGGCTCCGAGCTGTCAGCACGGAGCCCAATGCGGGGCTTGAACTCAAGAGTACAAGATCATGACCTGAACTGAAGTCAGATACTTAACCGACTGAGCCACCCAGGTGTCCCTGTTTAGTCCTTTCTTGAGAGAAGGAAAGAGGGAAAGGATTCTCTCTGCTGGGCCACTGTCATGTCCAGAAGAGCAGGCTGAACTGTTCAGGGACAGGTGAGGACAAAGGACAGAGCACCAGGCTCTGAGCTGGTCACAAGTATAGTGTTCATGAGGGACGTGAGCAGCCTCACCTGAGCCTGGGGGTTCCCTGAAAGAAGCCATCGTGCTCTGTGTGCTCAGAGAGAGGCTTTCTGGGGACAGTGGGTTTCCTAGGCATCTGGAATTTATTTCATTAAAAAATTTTTTTTAATGTTTATTTGAGAGAGAGACAGAGTGTGAGCAGGGGAGGGGCAGCGAGAGAGGGAGACACAGAATCCGAAGCAGGCTGCAGGCTCTGAGTTGTCCGCACAGACCCCGACTCGGGGCTCGAACCCACAAACTGGGAGATCATGATCTGAGCCAAAGTCCGGGGCGCCTGGGTGGCTCGGTGGGCATCTGGAATTCAAACTCAAGCCGTATCTGTGGCCGGTGGACCCAGTGGCTAATAACGGGCAAAGGGCAGGGGTTGGATCCAGCTGGCTTTGTGCTCACGCAGCCCTGGGCCGTAGCCCTCGGTGCCGATGGTCACTTTACAAAGCGGGCCACCAGGGGGGTCCTGGAGAGTGTGGAAAACTGCAGGAAGTCTTACCCCGTGCTTTCGGGACACTGACGAAGAACAGGGGCCATAGGTCATTAATACCTTGGGAGAGTAATCATGAGAATAGCTTACATGTACTGAGTGTTTACTATACGTTACGCTCATGCCCAGAGCCTTCCGTGAGTTAGTTCACCAAGTCCCCTGTGAGAGCAGGACCCTTCTCTTTTTTTTTGTGCCCTGTTCTGATCTCTTCTTAGCACATAGCAGGGCTCAACAAACAGTTCTTAAACGGATGAGTCCTCACAGGTAGCCTATGATGAAGGCACTGCTCTTAGCCCCACTTGACAGAGAAGGAGGTTTAGATTTTGAGTAGCTCAGTGACTTGCCCAGGAAGCAAAACACCTACTCCCTCCGTCTCCCAAATTCTGTTCGCAGACAGATTCATTACATGGCTGAGGAAACTGAGGCATGAAGAAATGATATGACTTGTTCTAGGCCACACAGCTTGCGAAGATCTTCGTTGTTTGAGGTTCTGTCCTTAAAACCCTCAGAGCCCTCTAGGGAGAGGAAGAGTTCCATCTACTGGGGCCCAGGCTCAATGGGAAAAAATTAACAAAGGGCTCCATATTGTTAAGGCAACTTACTTGAATTTTTTTTTTTTGAAAGGAGAAACAGAACATTTTACTCCTCAAATCTGAACATTCGAAGCTGTTTTCCTTGTCGCAAACACAACAAGATTATAACAATATTGTTCAGTTATCTACCATAGCATACGAGGGAGGTGTTCAAAATAAAGAACAGAAACAAGAAAGGACAGAAACAAGTGACACAGGGGTGGGAACACCTAGATAGGGGTAAGGACAGAGCAACAAACGGTAGGCACTGTATTTCAGAAAAGATTGCCACCGAAGACTGATAAAGTCCTGTTGCGTTTTTACATCAGCCAGGTCCTTATCTCTTATCTTCTGTCCTGTGGGCCCCAGGGGCCAAGGCCCGGCCCATATAAGCTGTGGGTCGTGTCACCTCCCCACCCTCCTTCAGATCTTGCTGCATCAAATCTTCCTTTGCCCTAAACCCAAATGTTCCGGGGGAAATGGACAGAGAAGCAAGTCAGAGGGAGACTCTCCTGACGTCCATGATGGGGGGGGGGGGTTGGGGAGAGGAAACGGTCCTGGGAGCACACCTGCCTACCCACATGTTAAGCAGAGCCTAGTAGAGAAGGCAGGGAACGTCTACTCCCATGAGTCTACATAAAGCATACGGACGAGGCGTCTGTGTTAGTTCACTGTTCATTTGTGATACTTGGGGGGGGGGGGGTCTCCAGTCCCCAGTCCCCACTCCTCCTCCATCACCTGTTGTTGAAGAAGATCATTTTACTGTGACAGGTGATGAATGTTCGTTTCTCCTGCGCCCGTGGCTCCAGACGTCAGTTGTCAAAGATCCTTATTTCGTGCAGAAATGGCCTGCGTTTGCTTATTCCAACTTGGAGGAAGCAGGGAGCTCCCTGATAGGGATGGATTCCTGATTTGAAAAGATTTTTTAAAAATATTTGTTTTGGGGGGAGGGGTGCGCCTGGGTGGCTCAGTCAGCTGAGCGTCTGACTCTTGGTTTCGGCTCAGGTCATGATCTCCTGGCTCCGTGGAGACAAGTTTGTTGTCCGTCTTTAAGAGCCTGATTTTTGTTTGTCTCTTTTGTTTCTTCGTTTATTCTTTTGCTCTGTTCCTTAAATTCCACATATGAGTTGAGTCAAATCATATGGTATTTGTTTTTCTCTGGCTGACTTCTTTCACTTAGCACAATGCCCTCTACGTCCATCCATGTTATGGCAAATGGCAAGATTTCAGTTTTTATGGCTGAGTAATATTCCAGTGTGTGTGTGTGTGTGTGTGTGTATCACGTCTTCTTTACCCATTCATCTCTCAATGGACACTTGGATGGCTTCCCTATCTCGGCTCTTGTAAATAATGCTGCCATAATTATAGGGGTGCGTATATCTTCTTGAATTAGTGTTTTCATTTTCTTTGGGTAAATACCCAGTAGTGGAATTACTGAATCATATGGTGACCCTATTTTTATGTTTTAAAGGAAACCCCATATTATTTTCCACAGCCTGTGCATTTTTTTTTAAATTTTTTTTAACGTTTATTTATTTTTGAGACAGAGAGAGACAGAGCATGAATGGGGGAAGGGCAGAGAGAGAGGGAGACACAGAATCGGAAGCAGGCTCCAGGCTCTGAGCCGTCAGCCCAGAGCCCGATGCGGGGCTCGAGCTCACGGACCGCGAGATCATGACCTGAGCCGAAGTCGGACGCTTAACCGACCGAGCCACCCAGGTGCCCCCTGTGCGTTTTTAAAATGGAAAGAATAGTTTAGGTTTCTAAACAATCTGAAAGTAGGAGAGTTTTCTGAAAATACTGACAGGCTTCTGAAGGGTCTGCTCTGTAGGCTGGTCCCCTGTTGGCCAGCTCAGGTGGGGTTTAGAGTGGGCCTCGACAGAATCTGGCCTCTCTGGGGAAGAACTGGGGATTTTGATAGATTGTCTATCTCAATGAATCAGAAAATCCTAGAATGCCTGGGATAAAAGGAATCCTAGACTCCAAGTTTAATTGCATTCCTTAGCTCTTCGGTGAGGAAACAGGCCCAGGGGAGGGACTTGGCGGGCCAAGGCCTCACGGCTAATTAACAGCAAAGCTGGAATGTCAAATCTCCAAAAGTTGCTATGGGCCCCGCTGGGGGCTCACGTGTTAGAGATGTTTATTAGAAAAACAAAATACCTTCCTTTGTGATCACAGTTCTTTCGAGATATCATTCAAGTTGCTGTTTCTTCACTACCCTTGCCCTGCCATCCATTTCTGGGACATGGCTGCCCCAGTCATGATTCACAACAGGGTTTCCTTAAAGCGGGATGCCTGGGACCCTCTCCTTCAGACCCGCCTGGGAGCTTATAGAACAAGCAGATCTCTGGGCCCGCCGCCAATGGGGAATCAGAATCCCTGGGGCTGAGGGCCCACGAATGCATGTTTGTTATACGGGATGTCGACTTCCGCCTCGAACTCATTTCCCACACCCGCGTCCCTATCTGTTGTAGTTTTTAGAAAAACCCTACTATTTAGTGAGCACTTACTTTGTACCGGGGCACTGTGCTCTTTTTCACGGACTATCTCATTTATTCCTCGGATGCTGGCTGTGTGCTTCCAAGTGGAAATCACCCTCAAGTGGACGACAGAGCGGTGTCCGTCGGGGTTGTGGGGGTGGGGAGAGGGGGGCCGGCCGTCTCCCACCCCCATTTAAGCGCTGCTCCCGGGCACTAGAGCCAGGCTCTGGGGCGCTCCTTTTTCCAATCACCTGCTGTCTAATGTCCCCAGTCCTAGAGCCTCCTTCCTGTGGCCCGTCAGGAGCGCTCCAGGAGCTTCTGGCTTCTTTTCCAGGCACTGGACCAAAGAGGTCTGAGAGTCAGTTATGAGAGCAGACTTGACCCCGAGGCAGAGGGGATGTAAGGGAAGCAGGTGCCGCCCGTGACTCAGTGCTCCAAGCACATCGTTGTGGACCAGATTTTCCAGGCTCTTCCCGGTCACCCAGGGTCCGTGGCTGTCATTTGCCCTCGCTGCCCCCACCCTAACTCACCCACGCTGACTTTCCAGTAAGTTCCTCAGGGCTTAAGCTGTGAACAAATTTTCTTCCCAGCAGAGGGCCCATCTTAAGGTGGGTCTCATCTATCAGGCCTCTCATGATTACCCCAGCCTTACACGGATAGGTCCCTTGTAGTCCCTTTTGCCGCTTTATTTAAGAAAAAAAAATTTTTTTTTAATGTTTTATTTAGTTTTGAGACAGAGAGAGATAGAGCATGAGCAGGGGGAGGGGCAGAGAGAGAGGGAGACACAGAATCCAAAGCAGGCTCCGAGCGGTCAGCACAGAGCCCGACACGGGGCTCAAACCCGTGAGATTATGATCTGAGCCGAAGTTGGGCGTTTAACCAACTGAGGCACCCAGGCGCCCCCCCCCTTTTGCTGCTATAAACGGAGCCACCCACAAAAGCAGCCTTTAGAACTTCCCGTGGCTGCACGAGTTCGATTCCCTGATTCTTTCGTTTGCTCTTTCCTCTTCACTCTCGCCTTCCCTCGTTCTTTTACGTCTCGATCTTAGTTCTCTGGCTTGGCTTTGCTGCTCCCCGCTGGACTTGGCTTTGCAACGTGTTTCGGACACGCTTCTCTGGCCTCACCTTGGCCCCCTGTACCACACATCCTAGCAACGCACATTCCGGCTTCCTGGTCCCAGACGCTCGGGGCTACAGACCCCTCCGCCGTGTAGTCACTACCCTAGAGTTTAGCCTTTGGGTCCTTGTCATAGGACGTCATAAGAGAACACGTGATAGGTTTTGGTTCACCTCCTCACGTTACACATGGGGGAACTGAGGCCCAGTGAGGAGGCATCACTGGGCGGCAAGGCCACAAAGAGAAACCGTTGGAAGGGGAGAGTCAGGCCCCAGGCCTCCCGATTCCTGATCAAACACCGTTCTCCTGTCCCTCACGTGTCCTGGTCCGTCGTCACCAGGGAGTGCGTCATTTTATGCAGCGCTCTTGGGCCCCCGGCCACTTCGGCTCAAATCCTGCCTTCCCCGCGTACTCGCGTGGGACCCTGGGCAGCTACTCAGCCTTTCAGTCTCCCTCATCCGCAGAATAGGGAGGATCATTGCGGGTCTGCATAAGGACTTCGGGGTGGTAAGGAGAGGGGGGGTCCTGGGAGAGACCGTTCTGACTTTGGTTCGGAGGGAATGATTGCAATGGTGGGTATTTGGGGCCGTGTGGCAAGGGACGGCAATGTCACGGTTGGGGGAAAGGGAGAGATTTTGGGGTCGGGGAACCTTTGGGTAAGGCTTCCTGTGACTCCAAGGCCGCAGCTGCCTCCCGCTGCCTGGCTGCAGGGCTGTCTGTGGGGCTCAGGGCTAAGAAAATCTGACGCCTTAGGCTCTCAGGTATCACCTTGACCGAGAATGACCAGGGCTCTCGGATTCTTGGATGCGTTTTCATTTCAGGAGGCGTGTGCCTCTTGCGGACGGCGGCATCCCCTGTTCTTCTCCCCTCTCCTCCCTCCACCCCTGCTAAGGCACAGGGCGCTCTGAGACCCCTGTCTCTTGCCCTTCAGAACCGGGAGGTGAAAGGCTAGTTACGGTACCTAGGAGGTGAAGCTGAGATGACCTCCCCCCGCCCCCACCCCGTGAGCTTAAAGGGCCTTGATGAAACCAAAAAGCTACAAGGTACCTTCATAGAAGGCGGATAGTGCGGCCTGTCGTGGGGGCACCTTCCTGTGGCCTGGTTTTCTTCCTCCTTTTTCTCTCTCCTGGTTCCCCCTCCTCTCCTCCGTGCCTTTCGAATTCAAAGGCCAGGAAGCCTCTGTGTCGTGGCGCACAGAATCCCCGCGGCCACGCAGAACTCACGCCCGGCCCCAGCACTGCCACCCCCTTTCGCCCTTTGCCTTTTTCCCCCTCTTTGGAGATTTTTTCACACACACACACACACACACACACACACCCAAAACAGATGGATCATTGAATGCTAGGAGCTGTAATCACAGAAACCACAACAAATACGTCATAAAATTAAAAGCCACTCTGCTGGGGAAGGACTTGAGCAGCGAAATCCATCCTCGGGGGCCCTTGACTCAATTCTGGCTCTACCCTGACTCCCCCAGGGTCCTCATGCTTCCTGCTTCCCTTGTGGGTGCCCTACTTCAGCCTGGCCACCCAAGGGGCCCATGCTGTAGACCTGTCCCCTGTAATACTGTGTGACGCCTCCACCATAAGTGTGTCCGGGGACCCCGTTTTGAGCAGGACTCTTCATTGTTAACATGGCCAATGAATCTTTGCAAAAGATGTTAGGGGCTGATAGTGACCTGGCTAGTTGTCCAATTTTCGGGTCCTTTCATAGGCCAGGACCTGAGATTCTTTGGGGGCAGGAGCAGATTTGGCCAAGTTACGAAGAGGAAGAGTACGGTGGCTGAGTCCTGGGCTCTGAAATCCTCCGGGACCGGATTTGAGTCCTGGCTCTTCTAAGACTTACTGCTTGTGCGACCTTGCACGGGTGACCTCATTTCAGCGAGACTCCGTTTCCTCCTCCGGGAAACGGGGATGAAAGTAGCAATGCCCACCTCATAGGGCCTTGTGAGGATTCAGTCAACACTGCCCGTGAGACCAGTTTTCACGGCGCTTGCCCGGCACCGAGTAAGGACTCGGCAGTTTCGTTCATTGTATTCACTGTAATGCTCACTGTAAGACCGGAGCCCTCCCTTAATCGTAGGATGGGTGGACTGACAGGACAGAAGGGGGCTGCGCATCAGCTAGGCTTTGAGGCCACTAGACAGATGGCAGAAAGAACGCTGTAGGCCAGGTTCTTTGCATTTGCAGCCCCCCGGAGGATCTAAAGTGTTGGGGGTGGCGTCAGGTGGCTCTTTCTGAGCCTCTACTGGTTTGCCCTGGGGGGGGGGGGTGCGTGAGGAGCGATGGAGGGAAAGAAAAGGCAGAACTGGAGGCATGCTAAGTATCTTTTTTTTTTAATTTTTTTTTAACATTTATTTAATTTTGAGACAGAGAGACACAGAGCATGAGCAGGGGAGGGTCAGAGAGAGAGGGAGACACAGAATCCGAAACAGGCTCCAGGCTCTGAGCTATCAGCCCAGGGTCCGATGCGGGGCTCGAACTCACGGACCGCGAGATCATGACCTGAGCCGAAGTCGGACACCCAACTGACTGAGCCACCCAGGCACCCCCTTTTTGTTCATTCTTAAAAAATGGTTATTTATTTTTGAAAGAGAGTGTGAGCAGGGGAGGGACGCAGAGAGAGAGAGAGAGAGAGAGAGAGAGAGAAACAGAATCCAAAACGGGCTCTCTGCTGAGCAGCAGAGATCCCCACACGGGGCTCAGACCCACAAACCCTGAGATCATGACTTGAATCAAAGTCGGACGCTCAAGCGACTGGGCCGCCCAGGCGCCCCCTTAAAATGGAACCACTGGAAGAGGAGAAGACACCAAGAAGGAAAAAGAAGGAAGAAGAAGGGGAGGAGGAAGAGAAGAGGCTGCAGCCAGCGCGGCTATTGTCACTGCTGCTCTTAAGACAAGGCGGGACCTTTCCCGCTGCTCTCTTCTAGCGGCGGGACGGATCTCCACAGAAATTTCCAGCAGTCTTCCCGCCAGGACACCTATTCTTTTGAGGCTGCCTCCAGTCTCCGGGACAGAGATATGCTCCTTGGCTGACGATCAGGGAGAGAAGAGGTATTCCTGAAATGGGCTTCCCTGTGGCGGGGAAGCAGGGAGCGGCGGGCTTTCATTTGTCTCTGGCCTCCTAGAGCGGGAGAAAGTCCCTGGTGACAATTTCTCTAGAGCAGGTGTCCGAGGCGGGAGTCCCCGAGAGCGTGATTAGGCATCTCCTTCATGGTTCCGGTGGTCAAATGCCCATAGGCGTGAGTGTGGAGGGTAGAGAGGTGACCCTGTATCCCTCGTACGTCTTCCTGCTGACACCCGTGGGCTTGCGGAAGTCCCTGAAGGTGTCCTATCACATCACGTGCCACCAAAGGCCACGTGGCAGTTTCTGCGTTGGGCACATATCCACCCAAGGACTCTCCGAGCCAGGATAAATGACCATCAAGATTGTTTCCCTCGGGGCGCCTGGGTGGCCCAGTGGGTCAAGCATTCGAATCTTGGTTTCCGCTCAGGTCGTGATCTCACAGTACATGAGTTCAAGCCCCGCATCGGGCTCCACGCTGACAGCACGGAGCCTGCTTGGGATTCTCTGTCTCCCTTTCTCTCTCTGCCCCTCCCCTGCTCACGCCGCCCCTCTCTCAAAATAAATAAATAAACGTTAAAAAATATATATTGTTTTCCTCTACCCGGGATACCGTGAGGGCGCCCACATCTGCTCCTAGGAGCATGAGGAAGCTAAGCGGGCTGGGGGACGAGAGCAGAGGATCCCCTCGAGGACTGCTTACCGAGTTCTGTGTTTCATCTTACGTCCTTACCCCGCGTCTGCCTTCTTCCCCAACCGGAGCTGAGGCCTGTGGGACTTGTATTTGTTTTCTCTTGCCGTGTAACAAATGACAAGCATGTTCGTGTCTTACGCAATGCAAATATATTACCTCTCAGTTTGCGAGAGCCGAGAGCCCAGGCACGGTGTAGCTGCGTCCCCTGCTCAGGGGGTCGTCAGGCTGCAATCGGTGTATCGGCCATGGCTGGGGGCGCCTCTGAGGTTCAAGGGTTTCTTCCAGACTGACTGGTTGGGAGAATTCGGGTTTTGGAGCCCGTAGGGCTGAGGTCCCCACTTTCTGACTGGCTGTCGGCCAAGGGTTGGCCTCAGTTACTGGAGGCCACCTGCCATTCCCTGCCACGGGGTCCTCAGCACGACATAGGTGTTTGTTCCTTCCAGGCCAAAAGGAGAGTGTCTGCCGTGGCTTCGAATCTCTCTGACTTGTCTGTCTGACCTCTGGACAGGCTTTTCAGAAGAGCTTACCTGATTAGGCTAGGCCCACCCACACTCAAGGGGAGGCGATTTATGGGGATGCACACTAGGGGGGGAGCAGCAATCTTCGGGGCCGTATTAGGATTCTGCCCACCACGGGCTCTATGTAAAAAAAAAAAAAAAAAAAGCATTTCAGCCCTTCCAGATTATTTAAAAAAAAAAAAGAAAAAAGAGGCCAGCTGCTTTCCATTAGCATTCCCCACTCTGGGAAGGGGGACAAAGCTATCAGGCAAAATCTTCCGAATCTTTGAACCTGAACCGGGCTGTGGTTAAAAAATGTCAACAACCTTGGAAGACAGGCCTTATTCCCTTTTTGTCTTTCTTTTTTTTTTTTACCCCCTAGAGCCCTTGTTCAGCCCTCAAGTCAGACAGTCTGAGAAGCGAAAGTCAGCTCCGAGGCCTCAGCATCTAGGGTCGGCCGAGAGAGAGCGAGCAAGCATTTAAATGATGACCCATAACGAAACTCCATGTCTCTGCGGGGCCAGGCTTCCCAGTGACCATTATTTTTTTTTTTCAGTATATGAAATTTATTGTCAAATTGGTTTGCATACAACACCCAGTGCTCATCCCAAAAGGGGCCCTCCTCAATACCCATCACCCACCCTCCCTCCCTCCCACCCCCCATCAACCCTCAGTTTGTTCTCAGTTTTTAAGAGTCTCTTATGCTTTGGCTCTCTCCCACTCTAACCTCTCTCTTTTTTTTTTTTTCCTTCCCAGTGACCATTATTACATGACTTTATGTTCCTTGGAAGTGGCTCTGGATAAAAACTTACATTATCTCCTCTTTCCTTACTCAGCTGGCCAGCTTTTACATGGGTTTCGCACACAGGGGATTTTTTACCGCAAGTGTGAATCGTCTTGCCCCCGTCTGTTTGAAAAGGGCGCCACTTTTGCCACCGATTTCCCATTCGTCACCGCAGCCACCCCCCACTCCCTGCTCCCGGGTCCATCCAGAAGAACATGCGGTGGGCACCTTCGATGCGCCTGGTGTCGCGCTAGGTGTTGGGGATCTCCAGATGAGCAAAATGCGGTCCCGGTCTTCAAGGTGATGTCAACTATGACAGAGGCGTGTGCAAAGGACCGAGAGCATGGGGCATGCGTGGGTGGTGACCTTTGAGGAACGCGTAGGATTTCAAGGCGCTGGGGATTAGGGCATTGGTATTCTAGGCCAAGCAGCCTGTGGAGAGCCCAGAGTGTGGGAGGACGTGGCGTGTTTGGGGAATGACTGGCGATTCTGGACGTGAGGGTGTGAGCGGGGGTGGACTTCTGGGACAATGGAAGGGGGCAGGGGACACCAGATTGCAGAGGGCCTTGAGCATCAAGAACTTGGCTTTCATCCTGAGGGCGGCAGGAAGTTGATGAACTCGTGGAAGCAGGGGAGGCTCGTGGTCAGAGTGTTATCTGAGAGCAAACATTGTGACTTTTTTTGAGATATCAGTGAGGTGACAGTTTTTGCTAAATGTCATAAATAAATAAAAGTATAGACCAGAGGCCACTCTTTTATATATATGTTTATTTTATTTTTGGGGGGAGGGGCAGAGAGAGAGGGAGACACAGAATCCGAAGCAGGCTCCAGGCTCTGAGCCATCAGCCCAGAGCCCGACGCGGGGCTCGAACTCACGAACAGAGAGATCATGACCTGAGCTGAAGTCGGACGCTTAACCCACTGAGCCACCCAGGCGCCCCCAAAAGGTCACGCTTGACGAGCCCTGGTCTAACTAAGGAACACATTCACTTCAGATTTGTATTAGCCTTAATGGGACACGTGAAAGAAACACAAGGATGCTTCTCGGAGGAGATGTTCGGAAGGCCAAGCGCTGGTTAAGAAAGTCAGCCTGAGGGCAAAGGGAAAGAGGGTTGCTGGTGGTGGAGGCTATAAGTAGAAGGAGGCAGCATATCTGCTCCTGAAGCTTCCTCCGTGAGGATCCGGGCCCAGCCCAGCTGAGTGGGGCTCCACACCCAGGGTCCTGGAGCTGGGAGACGAGGAGCTTCCTCCCCCAGGACAAATGTTCCTCTGCCTCCTACAGATGCCTCTACTTGTAAGAAACTTCTGGCCGCAGGGGTGCCTGGGTGTTTCTGTCAGTTAAGCGCCCCACTTCGGCTCCGGTCATGATCTCACGGTTTGTGAGTTCCAGCCCCGCATAGGTTCTCTGCTGTCGGCAAGGAGCCCGCTTCGGATCCTCTTTCCTCCTCCCCTCTCTCTGCTCCCCCCCCCCCGCTTGCGTGCACTCTCTCTCTCTCAAAAATAAACATTAAAAAAAAAAAAAGAGAGATTTCTGACCACAAAGACGGCTTTTGCATTCCTTCCCCTTCCTTTATTGACTGTAGGCATTCATTCAACAAACCTTTCTTGGGTGCCTGCTGCGTCTACGTACCGTTCTAGGGGCCGGGAGACTCAGTGATGAACAAAATTGACAACGCCCCTGACCTTGGGGAATTTAAGTTCCGGTAGAGAAGACAGACAAGAAACAAGTAATACAGAATATAATTTCAGGTGGCCCTGAGTGCTATAAAGATGCTAATAAAGGGTCATGTGACGGAGAGAGACAGGAGGCTCTAACTAAGATGCTCACGGAGGTCTTCTCTGGGAGGGGATGGTTGAGCTAGCCTAAATGCTACAAAGGGGTCAACCATGCAACTACCGGGGGACAGAGCCCTCCAGGCAAAGGGCGCAGCAGGTGCAAAGATCCTGAGACTGAAAGTGTGTTGTTGATTGTGTGTTGGAGTGTGTTGGAGATTAGTGAGCAGGCCAGTGAGGCCGCAGCAGAGGGACAGAGGAGGAGGGTAGCAGAATTGACAGTCAGGGGGCGTGGGGGTGGGGCCACATCTCATAGGGCCCAGGATAAGGAGCTGGGATGTTGCTCTGAGCGCGATGGCAAGCCACTGGGGTGGGGGGAGGTCGAGCAGGGGACTGACGTGACCGATGTGGCCACTGTGTGGACAGTAAGAAGGCAAAAAGGGAAGGAGGGAGACCAGTGGGGTCATTGCAGTAATGCAGCAACAAGCTAATGGCGGTTCAGCCGAGGCAAGAAATGGTCGGATTACAGAAATACGTAGAAGGAAGGACTCACAGGATTCCCTGTCGGGTTAGCTGTGGCATACGGTGGAAAGAGAGGAATCAGGAGCTCCTAGATTTCAGTCTGAGCATTCGGTTAGTGGCATTTTCTGAGCCTGGGAAAACTGGGGTGGGAGAGGACTGAGTACGAGTGAAAGCAAGAGTTCCATGCGCTGTTGGTTGGAGATGTTGGCTGGGCAGTTGGTTATAAGGATATGGAGTTCAGAGAAGACATCCAGTCGAGAGGGAGAAACTTTGGAGTCCAGTGTATAGAGGGTATTTCAGCTCTGAACGAGATCATTTAGGGGATGGTAGCCAGTAGTCACATGGGACCCTTGAGCACTTGAAATTGGCCAGCTCGAATTGAGATGTGCTGTGCACGTCAAATGCAAACCACATTTCAGACTTCGCATGAAAAAAAAAGAATGTAAAATATCCCATTGACATTAGTTTTAGAATGATTACACGTGGAGTTGCTAATATTTGGTCTCTGTTGAGTTAACTAAAATATGATAATGTGTTGGTTCTGTTGAGCTAAAACTTCAGTGTGGCTCCTGGAAATTTAAAAATTACAGACGTAGTGGGGGCACCTGGGTGGCTCAGTCAGTTGAGCATCTGACTTTGGCTCGGGTCATGATTTCACAGTTCGTGAGTTTGAGCCCCACATCGGGCTGTCTGCTGCAGAGCCCGCTTCGAACCCTCTGTCCCCCTCTCTCTGCCCCTACCCCGCTCGAGCTCTCCCCAAAATAAATATTTTTAAAAATTCCATACATGGCTTGCAATTGTGGCTCATGTTAATGTTTCTATTTAATGGCACTGGTCTAGGAAATGATTGTAGATAAAGAGGGCCAAGGACAGAGCTTTTAGGTGCAACAATGTTTCATATCTGGGGAGAGGAGAAAGATTCAGCAAAGGAGATTGAGGACAGCCAATGAGGTAGGAGGAAAATTCAGGGAGTGTGATGTTCAGAAAGGCAAAGCGATAACATTATACAAAAAGGGGGAGTGTCCAATGGTGCAGGGAAGTCAAGTAACTGATGGTTGCATTTAGCCAGAGCAGTTTTTGGTAGAGTGGTTTTAGAAGTAGGTTGGGTTGGAAGCCTGAATAGAGAGAACCCAGGAGAACAAGAAGTGAAGACATAAGCCTAGTAAGTATAGATGAGGTAACTCTTTAACGTTTTGCTTTAAAGAGATGCAGAGAAATGGGTGGTGATGGGAAGAGAATTTCTCTAAAAAAATTTGTGCTCCTGGCCCAAGGAATTCTCTTGTCTTCCCCTGGGATTTCTGAGGGGCTTCTGAATTTCTTCACTCCGTTGCTTCTCCCATATCTCCAGGTGGAACTGTGTGTGTGTGTGTGTGTGTGTGTGTGTGTGTGTGTGAATGGATACACATCCAAGTACAAAATGAGTGTGTAAAATGAGTGGATAGCAGATGATGATCTTTTGCTTTTTCACTCAATATTTTACTGTAGTGATCCTACTATGGCTGAATCCCTGAGGGAAGCTTCTGGAAGCCTGGAAGTTCTAGAGGCCGGTGATGAGGGTAAGTAGCCCAGTAAAATGTTGCTAACTAGACCTAGCTTTCTTTACTGTGTTGAACCCCTAGGGGGAAAAAATGAAGTCACAGGCAAACGAGTTCATATCAAATTTCTAATAATATTAGACCCAGTGCACATTTACTTTGCAGTCTTTTTACCTCTTCTCTTTTGTGTCCAACTCTGGTATCAGAAGGCTTGTCTGAGGCCCTGCAGTCCTCTGTGGGGATGGTTACCGGGTTCTACTTGCTAAGGCAGGAGAAGTATTTCTGCTTAATCAGAAAAAAAAAAAAAATCGGAGCCTACCATGATCCAAGAGATTTGACTGAAGTTATACTATAGATAGTAGTCCAGATTTAACCAACAGATAAGTTTGTAGTTTGAGGAGTAAAGGGGGGAGTACAGGTAAAAGATGCCACCACAAGCTTCTGTTAAATACGACTCAATTTACAAAACTGCTTTTTGTAAAACTTACTCGGGTGTGAATCCATTCCGTAAACTGTGGGGCCAGCTACGAGTGATGCGTGGCCATGGATAGAGTATCATGTAAGGGAGGCAAAGGTCACTAAATGATGAACTTCACTGACACCCCACCCCCCAAAGAAAGGAACCATCAGACATAAAATAAGACATTGAGTCTAAAGACAGAACTAAATGTAACAGTTCACTGGGTGGTTTTTCAAGTTTCGTTGAGTGTTCTTTAGCAGTTGCATGATGTGGAAGACTTGGTCCGGAAGGATAGACTGGAACTCTGTTGTGGCTTTCCAGGGGCATGATTTCAGTGATGATGGGGGGCGGGGGATGCTGAACTTGGTGCATGGATCCTTGAGAACAGAGCTTGGGTCTTCGTTTCTGTGTCACTAATGTTTAGTAGCGGGTCTCAGAGAGAGTAATTAGACACCCCAAATATTCGATCGATGAATGAATAAATAAATGAACGGTAGGCCTCTCCACCAAGGCAGCTCCGACAACCAAACCAACTGACCTCTTTGGATATGAGTTAGATGCCTACAAAAGAAGGTGGCAATGCGGTTCATCTTGATGAAGAGTGGAGGTAAGGAAGTGCCTTTTCTCTGTTCCCAAGATTTTGTTTTTAAACGACCAAACATTTGGGTATGTTTTTAGAACTGGTCATTGCTAATCAGAGAATGACACGGCTGTGTGGGGGTTGACGGAAAGGAAGGCTAGTTAGAAATGTTTTCTTTCTAACCAGCGATGCAAGAGAACAAAGTCAACCGTTATGCGATGCATTTTTACAGCCCATTAAGTTCAACCCAGATGGGCTGCCTGTGTGCGTGGTGGATAAGGAAATCTACAACCCGGAAGCAATGATTTCTTCCTTGGAGTTAATGGTGTTTTCCTCTCTGGGGGGCAAAACGGCTTTCCATGGGCTGTTTTCTGGCACGTGACAGGCCCTCATTGGATGAGGATGTTGAAAGCTGCTGACTGTTTGGGAATACATAGTCCTTGGACTTGGACAGGGAAATCGATGGCTTTGTTACAGGAGAAGTGCAGACAGCTGTCAGCCGGCAGCTCACTGACCACCACTGCTGTACCCTGTGGGGGCACGAGTTACCCAGTGTAGAGGTGACCTACGTAAACATTGCTGGATACAAATGTGGGTTTTGACCTCTACCTGCTGCCTAGGTCCACCTACCCTTTGCAGTTAAGCAGCTTTTGAAAACGAGCCTGTGCCGGGCTCAAAAGGCCAGCTCGTGCACTTGGATATATGGCCACTGTGTCAGATTTCATTAGGGTTGCAAAAAACAAACAAACAAACAAACAAAACGTAGCATGTGGACAATTCCCAGATTTGTATCTATTTCCCAGGGCTCATCTCCATACATGGGATCTGATGTGGTTGAGGGTGGGGAGCTTTCCTAAGCCAAAACAGCTTCCACCATCCCCTGCGAGACCAAGTCTTGGCTTCCAAGTCCACTGCCCTGGGTCAGTGAGCCACCAACCTGCCACGTGTGGTGGTTAGCGTGTCTTGGTGCCCCGCCCCCTCCCCCCAGCTCCACCAACAAAGCTCTCCCACCGCCATACCCAGCGCTACCCCACAGGGACGAATGGAAACATAAGTTTCTTTCTAGTGCCCATGGTTGAAAAGAGACATGCATTACTTAAGGTATTTTGGACCCTCGTGGGAAAACAAGTTGTTGTTGTTGCCTGGCAGGAATGGAAAATTGGGGGGAGATTGAAAGATATGCAGAATTAAATTCTTAGCACCCGGTTATGGTTCTAAAGTCACTAGACACGTTGCTAATTTAGGGGCATAAAAATGTGTGAGTGCATTGTTTTGTCCGCCCATACAACGACTGTGCTTGGTACGTTCAGTTGTATAGCCTGAAGAGTTTAGAGAAGTGTTTTTATTCAATTATTAAGCGTTTCTAGATTGTGTCACAAGCCGAGCCACCGGCCGCCGATGCTCTCCTGCCTTCTATTCTGGGATTTTGAAGCGAGAGGGGCAAAACTCGCCGTGTTTCTAAATACTCTTGAGCATCAGGTTGTTCCTCTTCCAGAAGGCCAGAAGGGGACTGCCAGGCAACAACCAATAAATCTTATTCCTTCTGGGTGATACACGGCAGTGTCTGCAGAGGCTAAAATGATAATGGTGTGCTCGTTCCCACTTGTGAGGGGACGCTGGCCAGTCCGTCCTTACTGGGCAGCAATTATTTAGCTCTGGTTCGGGAGAAGGTGCACATCTGTTCCCAAATGGCATGTGGGAGCTTGCCCTTGACCGCAGTGTATTTACACCAGAGCAATGGGCAGATGCCACAGATAAGGGCATTCCCCGCCCCTCCCCCCCCCCCCCAAGGTCCAGCTGGTAAACCTTTTCCGGCAAAGAACTGGTTATAACAATTGGTATAATGTAGCAATGAGGAATTTTCATAAAAATCTCACTATTGAATCAATTTTAGAAATCACTCGGGGACGGGGAGATCAAGAGAGGAGGCCAGAGGACAAAATATTGGTCATTTTCGAGCCAGCCTCCACTGTACAGCATGCTCCTCAGCACCTTCGCACTGAATGTTCGATGAGGCCAAGCATCATTGAAAATAACTTATTATTTAATGATTATTAAGTAATTTATCATAGAAATTAGTTTCATTATTTCCTGAAACAATTACAGAAGCAAGCTTGGACAAATTACGTTTCCTGCTATATCTTCATGTTTTATCCTTTCTGTCTGTAGGTAGATTTGCCAAGGTGGTCCCAACCGTGACCCTATTTAGGTACATCCTATTAGATGAGAAATTGCCTGAGCCATCGCAAACGGAAATTACTGAAGCATTGATGATCAAGCAAACAGTCCTATAGTCTTCTTGCCCCACCCCATGCTGGCTTCTGCTTCTAATCATGCATATCGTACGGTTCACTATTGAGTGATCGATACGATATGAACCGTAGATAGACAGAATTGATAGATCAGGAATTATGGGGGCGCCTGGTTGGCTCAGGCTGGTAGAGCATACAAGTCTTGATCTCAGGGTCATGAGTTCGAGCCCCACATTGAGCTTAGAGCTTACGTAAAAAAAAAGTTTTTAGAAAAGAAACAAGTGATCGTTGATTCCTTAGCGCTAGGCCACATTCATTAGCACTTGCGACATGCCAGATCCTATGTTAAGCTCTTTACGTACGTTATTTACAATTTATATCAACCCCGGCAAGGGCCAGTGTTTAAATTATAGGATGCTTAAGGATGACTCTGCTCAGTGATCTCAATGTAAGGGAAGTGACAAGCTGTGTTGGTATCCTGCACCCCTCAAAGGACTCAGCTGTCCCTTGGGTGCTACTGTGTGCCTTGTGCTGTGCTGGATGCTAAAGAAGATGCCGACGAGGGCCAGCCTACAGCCTTGATGTCGGGGACAGTAGCTAAGACACAGAACTATATCTCATTCCTTTCTCGTTGATACCCAAAGCATAGTGAGTGCTTGGTCTTAAATATTTGTTGGATGGATGGGTGGACGGACGGACGGATGGATGGATAGACGGATGGATGAATAGATGAGAGAGCATTCAGATGTAAAACTTGGAGGGCCAACAGTCAAGCTTTAGGTGTGCAGAGAGAAGGGTTCATTGTCGTGATTGGTGGCACACTGGACTTAAGGCAGGCCTTGAAGTTTAGAAACCTTTCTAATAGGCGGGTTTGGGAGTAATCAGTTTGCAAATAGGCCATAGAGTTTCAGAGCTAGAAGGAACCCTAGTTCAGCCAGCGTGTTTTGCCAGACATTCTGGTTCTTTGCACTTGGGAGACAACGCTGTTGCCCAGTATCATAGAGCTTCACCGTACACGTGGGCATCTTGAAGTTCCAGAAAAGTCTTGTTGGAAAGCAGAGCTCTAAACTTCGTCTAGTCCAGCGTTTTCCAGAACGACCGGACCACAGATCCCTTTCTCATGCAATAGACATAACGTACGACAGTCCTCTGAACGCACTTTGGGAGATGCTGATTAGTGTGATCCCTTCTTTTCCCTGTAGAGTTCCAGAGAGGTTGAGTCACTTATCCGAAGTCACAGAGCTAACCGATAGCAGGGCCAAGCCGAGGATTCCAGAGTGTTCTGGCTCTTGGGTGGTACTTTCCATTACATCACTAAGCCTTTCTAGTGGCAGCCCCATCGACCACCCCCCACCCCCCACCCCCTTGCCCAGACCTTTCCCTGCCAGCCCAGCATTGCTATGCTGGCAATAGACCCTCCACACACCAGATTGTTAGGAATTGGGATGAGACAGCTCCGCTGGTGAACGATTGCACGCGAAAGCTGAGTAAGAGCTGATTTCTCCCCCTGAAGGCTGCAGCACGGACTCCCCTGTCCCTGCCCGTCTCCTGCTGAGCCCCGATAAAGGCACATGTGCTTGTTAGGAGACTAACAAAAGCCCAAACAGCCTTAGGAGCATCGACAGCTCCCATTCCGCGCTGCCGCCCTGGTAGTTATTGTAGATCGAGCAAACTTTCAGTTATTTGCGTGTGCAGAGGGCAGGAGCCCTGTCGATAATCCAAACCAACTGGCAGTAATTGACGAACGCACACAGTGCACGTAACACACGCACGCCCACACGCTTGTACGCACGCACGCACACACGCACCCCTTGCAAAACCCTTTGGTGTCTGATTCTGTCATGCCTCTGGCACAGGCAGCTTCTTTCCCTGGTGGCCCTTTCTTCCCAATCCCCAGCCGTCTCCCTACCTCATAACCCACCTCCTTGAGGACGGCCTCCAGGGCTGCGCCGCTCCCGACAGCGCTCACCCCGTGGGGCTGCACCCTTTCACACACAAGCCAGGGCAGAACCAGCCCCCCGCCAGGGACTCCGGGGGTCCTCAACTGGATTGCCATGATTCCGGCCACCAGGGCGAAGTCAGGGGGATGCCCGGTGCTTCTTATTATTATCATTATTGGCTTAACAACTGCTGCATGTGAATGAACGTCTTAGGTCAGCAAAGAGGTGTGGGCTGGTGGGGGAGATAGAGAGGCGGGCTGATGCCCGGTGAGTTGCGCCAGCTTAGAGGCCGGCCCAAAGGCCGCAAGCTGGGGCCTGAGCTTCCGGGCTCCCCAGAGACTCAGCCGCTTTGTTAATCCTGAGCTGTGAACAAGAGAACAGGCCAAATGAATGGTGCCGGGGGGTGGGCGAAGGCCGAGATCTGCGGGGCACCGGGGACCCCAGTCCTCGTTCGTGTCACAAAGGCCCTGTTTCCTCCCCTGTCCCTCCCTTCCACCGTCACACCCTGCCTTGCTTGCCTTCCTACCCTCCAGGAAAGAAGAAATCCAAGTTTAAAGTCTTCAAGAGCTTCTTTGGCAAGAAGAAGAAAAAAGAGCCCGAGGATGCCGGGGGAGGGAGGAAGCTAAAACCAAGCCTGTCCAGCGGCAACATCAACATCTCTGCTCTGAAGCCAGTTCATGAAGATCAGACTGAGCCTCGGTAAGCTCAGGGGGGCTGTGGCCACCGCCAAGGCAGCCAAGGCCCCGGGGGCAGGGGGGGGCGGCGGCGGTTTTCTCCGCGCTCAGGTGTCTGCCTGAGCCACCGGCTGGCTCAGTTGGTTAAGCGTCTGGCTCTTGAATGCGGCTTCGGTCGTGTTCTCACGGTTCGTGGGTTCGAGCCCCCACCTCAGGCTCTGCACCGGCAGCGCAGAGCCTGCTTGGGATTCTCTCTCTCTCTCTCTCTCTCTCTCTCCCTCCCTCTCTGGCCCCCCACCCCCACTCGTGTGCTCTGTCTCTTTCAAAACAAATAAACTTAAAAAAAAAAAAACCGTGGGGGAGATGGTTATGGGCGGACGGACGTGTTTCAGAGCTCACAAATCATACCACTATTGAGTGATCGACAGGATATTGACTGTAGATCGATAGAACTGATAAATAAATAAACAGACAAACGTTAACAATAACAACAACCACAAAAAAGAAGTGGCAAGAGCAGACATCCTTGTCTTCTTCCTGATCTGAGGGAGAAAGTATTCAGCCTTTCATCATCATATCTACTTGGTAATAGTGTCTCATTCTTTATGTTGTTGGATTCAGGTTTTTTTTAATGTTTATTTATTTTTGAGAGAGAGAGAGAGAGAGAGTACAAGCAGGGGAGGGGCAGAGAGAGAGGGGAACACAGAATCTGAAGCAGGCTCCAGGCTCCGAGCTCCGAGCTGCCAGCACAGAGCCCGACGCGGGGCTCGAACTCACGAACTGTGAGATCATGACCTGGGCTGAAGTCGGATGCTTACCTGACCGAGCCACCCAGGTGCCCCCAGCTGTTGGATTCGGATTACTAGTATTTTATTGAAGAGTTTTACATCTATATTCGTAAGCGATATTAGTCTGTAGTGTTCTTGTGATGTCTTTGGTTGAAATTTTAATAAATTCCCACATTCCAAAAGGAGCCTTTTGTGCCTTCCTCCTTCCATTTCTAACTTCTATGATTTGTCTTAGTGCTTAATTGTCATCAACCTGGCTTAATTCCCAGTCCAGAAGGTATTTCCTTCTGGGTTTAGCAATCTGGGGGTGACAGTGGGGTGGGACGTGTGCGTAAGATGATTTAGAGGATAGGACACATGTATCACAGAACCCTCGTGTGAACGAGGAAAAGATCTGGTGAATGAGAGTCTCCAGTACCTGGGCAGATATTTGATATTTTAAATCAAAACAAAAACACTAGAGAGAAATTTGAGTGTGAAAGATCTTTTATAACTCTCACCTTAATAACAGCAAGACTCAGGGGCGCCTGGGTGGCTCAGTCGGTTGAGTATCTGACTCTTGATTTTGGCTCAGGTCACGATCTCATGGCTCAAGGATCGAGCCCACTCAGTGTGGGGCCTGCTTGGGATTCTCTCCCCCCCCCCCCAAATAAATAAATAAACATTTTTAAAAAGATAACAGCAAGACTCAGGGTCTTTTTCCCCATGCCACAGGGCTGCCACTATTGAATTGTACACATGAAATGCGTGAATTGTATGGTACGTAAACCACATCTCAAAACTATTATATAAAAAAGATGTGTGTCGGTAATTTAAAAACTCACAATTATAGAGAAGTACATAAAGTAGGAAATTAAAATCCCCCTCCTGTCCTCAGTGCCATTTCTCAGAGGGAACTACCACTAATTATTTGGTGGATATCCTCGCAGACTTTTTTCTATGATCATAAACTATGTATGTATGTAATATAGGCATATGTATTACATGGGACCGTACTATCCTTTATTTTTTCACTTACTGTCTCGTGGAACACTTTCTTTAAAAAAAATTTTTTTAACGTTTATTTATTTTTGAGAGAGAGAGAGAGAGACAGAGTGCGAGCTGGGGAGGGGCAGAGAGAGAGGGAGACACAGAATCTGAAGCAGGCTCCAGGTTCCGAGCCGTCAGCACAGAGCCCGACGCGGGGCTCGAACTCACGGACCGCGAGATCGTGACCTGAGCCGAAGCCGGCCGCTTAACCGACTGAGCCACCCAGGCGCCCCTCGTGGAACACTTTCTATGGCAGCACATGTGCCCTCTTTCTGACGTGTCTATGGTATACGTATCATTCTATGCATATACACGTATCTTCACTTCCTGTGGCCCTTGGGCTGCTTTTCCAAGACCCCTTTCTTCCCGTTCAGGGCCAAGAGCAACATGGGGAGCAAAGCCCTGTCCCATGACAGCATCTTCATGATGGATCCTGAGCCTGCAAGTAAAATCTACCCCTCTCCAGAGCTCCAGAGAGGCAGATCTCTGCAGGTAATAGTGAACTCAAGCCTCAGTGCCTAATTCGGCTGCTCCTCTTCTGTTCCCTCGTCCTGCTCTGCCAAAAAACAAGCACGGGGGGACTTTGGGCTTGCTTCTCGGCTGATTCTACCCCGCAGGGCTATTGTAAAGAATGGAGATGGGGCGCCTGGGTGGCTCAGTCGGTTGAGCACCTGACTTCGGCTCAGGTCACGATCTCACGGTCCGTGAGTTCGAGCCCCGCGTCGGGCTCTGGGCTGACGGCTCCGAGCCTGGAGCCTGTTTCCGATTCGGTGTCTCCCTCTCTCTCTCTGCCCCTCCCCCATTCATGCTCTGTCTCTCTCTGTCTCAAAAATAAATAAAGGTTAAAAAAAAATTAAAAAAAAAAAAAAGAATGGAGAACGTGTAAATGCGTGATGTGCTTCCCTGGCACCCAGCACGCAGTGTGGCCTGGCATTACCATGTTCACTTCTCTGGACACACCCCAAGAATGCTTCAAGTATATTAGGGTCGCGTCCCACTGTCAATGTGCAGGCATTCCGACCGCTGTGTTTTTTTCTTTCTTCTACAGAGATCTTATGTTTCCAGAACTCTGCCCAGAACCGGGACTGGTAGTCTGCACCGAGCTGTTTTGGGAGTTACGTTTGGACCTATGCTCCCATATGTACCCAGAAGTGCACTTTGGGCCGGGGGATCCGACGTCACTGAGGTAATGGAGTGGGATTGTTCCGACTACGGTGGCTGAGTCAGACAGTCTGCTGCTTACGGGCTCCATGATCTTGGGCTGATCGCCTGACCAGAACGAATCATGCTCACAAAGCAAGGTTTTACTCTATCCATGACCAAGTGCTACACGGTTAGCTCTCCAGTTCAGAAAGGGGAGCCCTGTTTCCTGGAGGCCTCTTCTCTTAGTCCCGGCAACAGAGAGACTCTTATGGCAGAGATGGGGGGGGGGCATTAAAGGTAAGGATTCTAGAGGCATTTCCTCTCACAATGAAGCCGGGAGGGAAAGCTGCAATAGCTCAAAGGCAAGTTTGCCGGAATGGCTGGCTTGGGCCCCCTCCTCACATCTTTGGCCTAGTCCCTTAGTCCTTCTTCTGGGAAACAGGGCTGAAGACAGGGTAGCGTATTGACAGAACCCGAACCATCAACCGCCAGTTTGACCTCCGCACGGGAAACTTCCCTTAGGCGCCAAGGTGACAACCCTACATGACAGGGTGGTTGACAGCATTCGGTTGAGGGTCCTGACACCCAATGCTGCATAGAAGCCACGCAACTACGGAATTGGCCAATGGCTGGATCCCTTGAAGGGACAGGATTCGTCATGGATTAAGTGGCATTCAGATCACCTGGGAGATTGTGGGAGATGAACTCCCGGTATACAGTTCTGTCAGAAATACCAAGACTGGGGCGCCGGGGTGGCTCGGTCGGTTAAGCGACCGACCTCGGCTCAGGTCATGATCCCACGGTGTGTGAGTTCGAGCCCCGCGTCGGGCTCTGGTCTGACCGCTCAGAGCCTGGAGCCTGTTTCGGATTCTGTGTCTCCCTCTCTCTCTCTGCCCCTCCCCCGTTCATGCTCTGTCTCTCTCTGTCTCAAAATTAAATAAACGTTAAAAAAAATTAAAAAAAAAAAATTAAACTCCCTGCACTTGAGTATGGGACATCCCTTTCCTGCCCCTAATAGTTAGGAGATAGGAGTCCACAGGGGTTAAGAACATGGGCTATAAAGGCAAGCAGGCCTTTCGAATGCCTGCGGTGCCGCCACGAGAATTAGGGCCAGTCCTATCGTCTCTCAGACCTGCTTTTCCCCATCTGTAAAATGGGGACCACAAGAGCTGATGCCTCAAGGAATTGTTGCAAGGTTCAAATGAAATCCGCCTCTGGAGAGCACTTCCTCCCTGTCCGGGAGAAAGAGCTCAAATCAATAACCTAACTCGCCACCCGAAGGAACTGGGAAGAGAACAGACTAGACCCAAAGCTAGCAAAAGGAAGGAAATAATAGGGATGAAAGCAACGTAGAGGCCTCCGTAAAAGTTAGTTGTCATTATTGTAGTTCTTATTATTAGAATTGGGCTTGGGGATGGTGAATCTCTTGAGATTTCATCTCAGGAGCTCCCAGTAGGGCCTGGTAGGAATGAGGGGTCACCTTAGACACTGGCCAGGAGTACCCCAGGGGCAGAACGTTGGAAAAATCCTCGTCGGGGCCCCCTTTCTTTGGCTTCGAGGGTTTGAAGTCCATCTGTCCTGAACAGCAGCAGAGCCTATGACAGAAAGAAGCACGTCCGCTCCATGACAGCAAAACTTTTGTTTCGTTCATTGTTATAGGCCCAATGCTCAGATCGGGGCACGGCACGCTGTGGATGCTTAGCCAGTATTAAAGATAAACCCGGGGATTCTGATTCACGTCAAAATGACCATGGCAGGGACCAGTGCCTCAGATTCAAGTGTACCATGAGCTTCAAGGTAGAATCAACTCAATGAGTCTGCTGAAGCCCAAGGAAAACTCAAATGACCAATTTTATTCCCTTGGGAAAACTAGTAAAGCTGTTCTGCTCGGGGCTGGTTCTGCAGATTTTCTCATAACTCTAGAAAAATCAGTCTTGACAGGATTCAGATAAACAATCGACACAGCCAAGATCTGATCCAGACAATTCCCAGAATGATAGGAGCAAGGCTCGTAGTTTGGATGCCAAGCCTAGGTCCTAACCCCCAAACTCACCTCCGCAAGAACTAGACTTCCAAAGATAGAGCCAAAATCAAAACAAAGATGGGACTCAAGTAAGATTTATAGTTAGCATCAGTAGAGAGAGAACACCATAATTCTGGGTTGGTTTGTGTGTTTTGTTTTTTTTTTTTTTTAGTAAAACAGGATGCAATATTTTATAATGATTAAAGTTAAGAACCAGCCAAGATTCTTTGAATGGGGAATTTTACGAGATAGATGACCGGAAATATGTCAAAATGTTACAGTGCCTGCAGGATTGGATTGTTTTTTCCCTCTACATTGTAGTCGTTTCCAAACCTTCATTAATAATCATGCATTGTTGGGGCACCTGGGTGGCTCAGTGAGTTAAGTGGCTGACCCTTTTTTTGGGGGGGGGGGTGGGGGAGTAGAATTTAGTGATTCATCACTTACATAGGACACCCAGGGCTCATCCCAACAAGTGTCCTCCTTGATGCCCATCACCCATTGAGCCCATCCCCCCACCCACCTACCCTCCAGTAATCCCCAGTTTGTTCTCTATATTTAAGAGTGTCTTATGGTTTGCCTCTCTCTCTCTTTTGATCTTATTTGTCCTTTCTTTCCCCTATGTTCATCTGTTTTGTTTCATAAATTTCACATATGAGGGAAATCCTATCGTATTTGTCTTTCTCTGACTGACTTATTTCGCTTAGCATCATACACTCTGGTTCCATCCACGTTGTTGCAAATGGCAAGATTTCATTCTTTTTGATCGAGTGATACTCCCTTGTGTATATATATACCACATATTTGTTATCTGTTTGTCAGTAGATAGATATTTGGGCTCTTTCCATAATTTGGCTATTGTTGATAGCGCTGCTATAAACATTGGGGTGCGTGTACCCCTTTGAATCAGCATTTTTTGATAAATACCTAATAGTGGAATTGCTGGGTTGTAGGGTAGTTCTAGTTGTAATTTTTTGAGGAACCTCCATAACTGTTTTCCAGAGTGGCCGCACCAGTTTGCATTCCCACCAGCAGTGCAATAGCATCCCCCTTTCTCTACATCCTGGCCAACATCTATTGTTTCTTGAGTTTTTAGTGTTAGCCATCATGACACGTGACAGGTGGTACCTCACTGTGGTCTTGATTTGTATTTCCCTGATGATGAGTGATGTGGAGCATCTTTTCATGTGTCTCTTTGCCATCTGGATGTCTTCTTTGGACAAGTGTCTGTTCATGTCTTTTGCCCATTTCTTCACTGGATTATTTGTTTTTTGGATGTTGAGTTTGATAAGTTCTTTATAGATTTCGGATACTAGCCAAACCCTTTATCAGATATGTCATTTGCAAATATCTTCTCCCATTCTGGCGGTTGCCTTTTAGTTTTGTGGATTGTTTCCTTTGCTGTGCTGAAGCTCTTTATCTTGATGAGGTCCCAATAGTTCATTTTTGTTTTTGTTTTCCTCACCTCCACAGACATGTCTAGTAAGAAGTTGCTGTGGCTGAGGTGAAAGTTGTTGCCTGTTTTCTCCTGTAGGATTTTGATGGCTTCCTGTCTCACGTTTAGGTCTTTCATCCATTTTGAATTTATTTTGTGTATAGTGTAAGAAAGTGGTCCAGGTTCATTCTTCTGCATGTTGCTGTCCAGTTTTCCCAACACCATTTGCTGAAGAGACTGTCTTTTTTCCATCGGATATTCTTTCCTGCTTTGTCAAAGATTAGTTGGCCATGTGTTTGTGGGTCCATTTCTGGGTTCCCTATTCTGTTCCATTGATCTGTGTGTGCCAGTACCATACTGTCTTGATGATTATGGCTTTGTAATACAGCTTGAGGTCCGGAATTGTGATGCCTTCAGCTTTGGTTTCTTCTGAAACATTACTGTGGCTATTCAGGGTCTTTTCTAGTTCCATATAAATTTTATAATTGTTTGTTCTCTCTCTGTGAAGAATTCTGGCATTATTTTGATAAGGATTGCATTGAATATGTAGATTGCTTTGGGTAGTTATCGACATTTTAACAATATTTGTTCTTCCAATCCATGAGCGTGGGATGTTTTTCCATTTTTTGTGTCTTCTTTAATTTCTTTCATAAGCTTTCTGTAGTTTTCAGTGTATGGATCTTTTGCTCTTTGGTTAAGTTTATTCCTAGGTATTTTATGGTTTTTGGTGCAATTGTAAATGGGCTTGAGTCCTTGATTTCTTTTTCTCCTGCTTCATTATTGGTGTCTAGAAATGCCACAGGTTTCTGTACATTGATTTTATATCCTGCGACTTTACTGAATTCATGTATCAGCTCTAGCAGTTTTTTGGTGGAGTCTTTTGGGTTTTCCACAAAGAGTATCATGTCGTCTGTGCAGAGTGAAAGTTTCGACTTCTTCCTTGCTGATTTGAATGCCTTTTATTTCTTTTTGTTGTCTGATTGCTTTCAACACTGTGTTGAACAGCAGTGCTGAGAGTGGACATCCCTGTCTTGTTCCTGACCTTCGGGGGAAATTTGTCAGTTTTTCCCCATTGAAGATTATGTTAACAGTGGGTCGTTCATATATGGCTTTTATGATCTCGAGGTAGGATCCTTCTATCCCTACTTTCTTGAGGGTTTTTATCAAGAAAGGATGCTGTATTTTGTCAAATGCTTTCTCTGCATCTCTTGAGAGAATCATGTGGTTCTTATCCTTTCTTTTATTAATGTGACGTATCATGTTGATTGATTTGTGGATATGGAACCAGCCCTGCAGCCCAGAATTTTCATTTTGATCAAACAAGCAATTTGAAGTTTCTGTCTTTGTGTGGGGATTGGCAGAAGTGTGCAGCAACCCAGAGGGCAAACCAAAACTCTTGGGCTTCGGCTTGCATAGGTATAAGAACTGAAGACAGGGAGGTGGGAGATTCTTTTCTTGGCTTGTTTTCTCACTTTGGGTTCTTAGCCCTTCCGCCATCAAGCAACAAGAGGACATCAGTAATTTGGAAGAAAGCGCACAGGTTTTAACTTTTCCTTCTATTCTCCTCCTTAACAGAGCCCATCACTGCTGCCACGCCAACGAAGCATCAGCCCACCTCTTATCCGTTCTGACACAATCTCTAAGGACTTTGAGGAAATCTCTGTTGATGAGGAGACACCTGAGAGCTCACCAAAGGACGTTTCAGAGCAGATCTTGACAATGAAGAAGGTGAGTGTTAGCCCCCTCCTAGGGCTTGGTTTGGATGTGGGGCACAGGTCGGAGGCATGATCTCTGCTTGCACTCTCTTCCGCTGGAGTTGAGCACTAGGGGGACATTTGGGGAAGGAGCAGCCATTTTTTACTTTTGACTTGCATGGTGGTTTTCTGCCCAGTCTACAAACCAAATCATCAGCACTTTAGTTGATGAGCAACAGAAGACAGTATTTCAGAAAACAAGAATAGTTTGCCGAGGTTTTCAGTTATTTTGGGAAGAAAACAATGGAGATTTTTATGGGAGTAAAGGCTCTGTGTTTTCGAATGGCAGAATCTCAAGGGTTAGGGCATGTAGTATTGTTTGGTAGACGCACACCCATGTGAAAAATCATTTGACACGTGAAAGGGCATGTATTGTGCATTTTATGCATCTGGGTTTGTCAATGAAGTCATATCCATCAACAACTGGGAAATTAGTAGATTGTACCCATATCAATACTTCCGTTCTCAAACTAATGAATGGTTAATTTAATTGGCTGTTAGTGAACTTGAAAGGACTTTTAAATATATATATATATATATATATATATATATATATATATATATTGTTTACTTATTTATTTTGAGAGAGAGAGAACACTAGCAGGGGAGGGGCAGAGAGAGAGGGAGAGAGAGAATCCCATTCAGGTTCCACACTGTCAGTGCGGAGCCCAATGTGGGACTCGAGCCCATGAACCATGAGATCATAAGGTGAGCCGAAATCGAGTCGGGTGCTTAACCCACTGAGCCACCCAGGTGCCCTAGGACTTTTAAAGTGAAGTAGCATTTAGAACAATTAACGTTGGGAACTAAAAAGTAAACAGGAAGGTAATTTATAATGAAGATAATTGACCAGTCAGCACAAAACTGTTTTGATGTTAAAAGATCCAATGGAGGGAAGCAGCCTTCAGTTAAATATGTCAACAACAACAACAACAAAACCCCAGTCAAGTTAGGAACAAAATTAAAGCATAGGCAAATGGTAGGTGGATATGGTTCCTCACCAGCCAATGGATTTAGACTATGACTGTAAGTATTTTCAGCAGAATACTGCTAAATCAGACAAATTAGTCTGAATTGGTGGAAGGATTGAATTAGATAACTTTTATTGTGATAAAATACACATAACGTAAGCTTTATCATGTTAGGGGCACCTGGGTGGCTCAGTCAGTTAAGCGTCTGGCTCTCGGCTTTGGCTCAGGTCATGACCTCATGGTTCGTGGGTCCCAGCCCCACGACAGGCTCTGTGCTGACAGCGCAGAGCCTGCTTGGCAGTCTTTCTCTCCCTTTCTCTCTGCCCCTTCCATGCGCCACCCCCCCAAAATAAATAAATAGACTTCAAAAAAATGTATCACGTTAAAGCATACAATTCAGTGGCATTAATTCACAGCCATCACTCCTATCTAGGTCCCGAATGGTTTTGATTCCCCCACACTTATTAAGCAGTCATTCATCATTCATTCCTCTTTCCTCTCAGCCCCTGGCAGCCACCAGTCTGATTTCTGCCTCTGGATTTGCCTATCATATAAGTGTAATCACACAATATATGGCCTTTTGTATATGGCCTCTTTCACTTCGTACCATGCCTTTGAGATTCACCCATGTTATAGTACTCCAGTTGTTTCTATGGCTGAATAATACTCCATTGTATGGATATACCATATTTTGTGTAGCTCTTCATCCACTGATGGATATTTGGGTCCTATCTACCTATTGGCTATCATGAATGGTGCTGCTGTGAACGTTCGTACACAAGTTTGTGTTTGAGCATATGTTTTCCGCTCTTTTGGGTGTATACCTAGCAGTGAAATTGCCGGATCATATGGTAATTCTGTATTTAACCTTTTGAGGAGCCGCCGAACTGTGTTTCTCAGCAGCTGCACCACTTTACGTTCCCACCAGCTATGTTTAAGGGTTCCGGTATCTTCACGTGCCGGTCAACACTTGTCATTTTCCATTTTTTTAAAAATAGTCATTCTAGTGGCTGTGAAGTGTATGTATCTCATTGTGGTTTTGATTTGTATTTCACTAGTGACTAATGATGTTAACCATCTTTTCTTGTGCTCATTGGCCATTTGTATACCTTCTTTGGAGACATGTCTGTTTAAGACCTTTGCCCATTTTTTATTTAATGCGTTGGTTTTTGTTGTTGAGTTATGAATTCTTTATATATTCTGGATACTAGACCCTCTTCAGATCTATGGTTTGCAAACGTTCCCCCCCTATTCCGTGAGTTGTCTTCTAATTCTATCAAAAGAATAAAATTTTTTAAAAATTTAATTTTGACGAAGTCAAATTTATTGATATTTTTTCTTTTGATAACTTGTGTTTTTGGTGTCATATCTAAGAAGCCATTGCCCAACTTACGATCATGAAGATTTACCCCTATGTTTCCTTCAAAGAGTTTTAGCTCTTATATTTAGGTCTTTGATCCGTTTTTAGTTCATATTTATATATGGGGTGAGATAGGGTCTAACTTCATTTTCTTTTTAATTCAAGTTAGTTAACATACAGTGTTGCCATGGCTTGCATGTGACCACCCAGTTGTCCCAGCACTGTTTGTTGAAAAAACTATTATTTCTTCCATTTAATATTCTTGGCGCCCTTGTTGGAAATCAGTTAACTGCAGATGAATGGAGACATATATATATATATGTATATGTATATATATGTCTCCATTCATATGTATATGTATATATATATATCTGTAGATACATAATTTTCTATATATAAGATCATGCCATTTATAAATGGAGATAGTTTTACTTCTTCCTTTCCAGTTTGCATGCGTTTTGTTTCTCTTCCTTGCCTAATTGGCTAGAACTTCCAGTAAAACAAATAAAAGTGGCAAAAGCAAACATCCTTTTCTTATTCCTGATCTTAGGGGGAAAGATTTCAGTTTTTCACCATTGAGTATGATATCAGCTATGGATTTTTCATATAAGCTTTCTATCCCTAGTTTGTTAGGTGTTTTTAGTATGAACAAGTGTTGGATTTTGTCAAATGCTTTTCTTTCCTTTTTTTTTAAATGTTTATTCATTTTTGAGAGAGAGAGAGAGAGAGAGTGCGGGGGGGGGGGGTGGTGGTGGGGCAGAGGATCTGAAGCAAACTCTGTGCTGACAGCAGAGAGCCTGATATGGGGCTCAAACTCACAAACTATGAGATCATGACCTGAGCCAAAGTCAGATGCTTAACCCACTGAGCCACCCCGGGCACGCCTGTTAACAGTGCTTTTCTACATCAATTGAAATGATCGTGTAGTTTTTTTTCCTTCATTCTATTAATATGGTATATTATTACATTGAGTGATTTTCATATGAAACCTCCTTGCAATTGATTGCCGTGCTATACAATTGCCTTAATATGCTGTTGGACCTTGTTTGCTAGTATTTTTGCGTGTGTATTTACGAGGGACATAGGACTAAAGTATTCTTTTCTCATGATACCTTTATTTGGCTTTGGAATCATGACAGTGGTGGCCTCGTAGAATCAGCAAGTGTTTCCTCTTCAATTTTTTTTTTGAAATATTTGTTAAGGATTGGTGTTAACTATTTAAAAGTTTGGTAAAATTTATCGGTGAGGCCATCTGGTCCTGGTCTTTTTTGTTATTGTTGGGAAGTTTTGATTACTGATTCAGTATCTTTACTCGTTATCGGTCAATTCAGATTTTCTATTTCTTCTTGAGTCAATTTTGATACTTTGGATGTGTCTAGGAATTTATCTCTTTCATCTAGGTAATCTAATTTGTTGACATACAATTATGTATAGTATTGTCTTATAATTCCTTTTATTTCTGTAAAGTCCATAGTAATTTTCCCTTTTCATTTCTACTTCTAGGGATTTGTGTCTTCTGTCTTTTTGTCTCAGTAAATCTTCCTAAAGATTCGTCGATTTTGTTTTACTCTTCAAAGAACCAACTTTTGGTTTCATCGACTTTCTCTATTGTTTTTTCTATTCCCCATTTCACTGTCTCTGCCTTAATCTTTATTACTTACTTCCTTTTGCTAGCTTTGACATTTTAAGATACAGAGTTTTCTCTTGCTGTGAATTTGAGTAGGCTAACTATGCATTTTATAGGCTAATGAACAGAGTTAAATTATTTATAGTCAACATTTCCAAGCACCAGTCTAAACATTCGTCCTGCTGGAGTGTCATGAACTTCCTATTAGTAAATTCAAGAATTCAGTCAGGTTGCTTGCAGTACGTTAAGCGTTGGGCTGGCAGACAGAAAGTCTAATCTTTGGTGGTCTAGTCAACCTCCTATCACCCCCAGGCATGAGAGTTTCTTGGCTGTTTCTGCCATGCTTCTTGGTTCATTAGTTCACCGTGGTGAACACAAGGGGGACAGGTGGTGGCAACCGCGTCATCCCAAGAAATCGCTGGAATCACCATCCCAACCAGATATGCTGGCCCGGAGGCTTCTCTAAGCTTCCCATAAATTATGACCCCCAAGCAGTCTATCCCTGGAGGCCTCCCCACCAACCCAACTCCTACCGCCTTCTCACTGAGGATCGACTAAGGAGCTCGGCGCCAAACCGAATCCTCCAAATAGGAAAGTCAGACGAAAAGAGGACTCCATCTCCAAGGAGTCTTTCCAAGTTCAAGTTCGCCGTTTTATTTTCTTCTCCAAGCTGCTGCCTCCTACTGGTACCAGGGGGGAAACCCATTACCCTTCAAGGACACCAGGACTCATAATTAAAATGGCAAAAAGTAATGATAAAGAGAGGTTTTTCAAAGGACACCGCCGACCTTTTACTCCAGGTCCACCCCACCCCCTCCCGGGGGCAGAACAGGAAGGATTGCCTGAAGCCTCGCTGCCTCAGCCTGTGTCTTCCACGTTTCCTTGGGTGAAGAGTTGAGCGCTTTGTCCCTTGCAGTTGTGGTTAGCGAAACCCCCCTGAGTGATCTTCCTCTTTCGGCCTCACAGCCCTCTGTCCTGGTTCAGTGGCTTGTGTCCTTTGAGTAGAGGCGAGACCGGCAATGGGGACGAACAGATACCTTTGCAGAGCGCAGGCGACCCAGTGACATAGTGAGCCATGGTGACTCTGTTTGACGTCGGCTCTTACCACACAGAGATACACAAGCCCAGACGGTCTGACCTAACAGGGCCTGACTCATCCACCCCGCCGGCCATCTTTAGCCCCCACCTTGGACCAGAGGATCTTCCTGCTTAGCACTTCCCTGACCCCCCGCCACTTTCCCAACCTGGCTCATGTTCATCTGTATTCCCTGATGAGCCCGTAGATGATCTTTCTTCTTCAATATTGCTTTTCACGGGGAAAAATAAGTGTGCGAAAGAGAAGCCATGCATACACAACCCAATCGCTTTTCGCTCTTGGGAAAGGGGTGTATCAAGTACTTAGGTGCTTATAGTCTGAGCTGATCAAGCACCTGGGCTTTAGCTCCACTGCAGGGTGAATGTTGCTATTGAACGTGGTGGGGGTTAAGCCGTTGCCAGTCCTAACATCGTATAGGCTAATGAAGAGTTAATTTAGAGTCCGGCAGGATTGCCTCCTTACCGCGTCTTTTGCTTTACCCCTGAGGGCCTATTCCATAATTCACCATTAGTATTTATAGATAGGTTTTTGAAGCCCAGTGATATATTTTTTTAAATCCCCTGACACATCAAAGGAGGGCGTAATGCCCCCACCCCCGCCGCCGTTGCATGGAAATTTGTAGCTTACAAAGTGATTTTGCACATATAGGTGCATTTGATTGTCTCAGTAACTCAGTAAGGTAGGTAGGGAAGATACTATTATTCCCGTTTTAGGTGGAAACAAACAAAGCAACCCAAAGAGGTTCAGAGAGGTGAAATGACTTGGCCAAGGCTACAGAGCCAACCGAAGCTGATTCAAACGCGGGATTCCTGCCTAAATCCACACCACTTTTTCACCAAACCACGTGGACTCTAGCAGCTCTCTAAATTTATACCACCAGCGCCCCAAACAGCAACAGCTGCTCACACGTATGGAGACTTTCTTTTTTTTACGTTTAGTTATTTTTCGGGGCGGGGGGGGAGGGGCAGAGAGAGAGGGAGACGCAGAATCGGAAGCAGGCTCCAGGCTCCGAGCTGTCAGCACAGACCCCGACGCGGGGCTCGAACCCACGAACCGGGAGCTCATGACCTGAGCCGAAGTCGGATGCTTAAGCGACTGAACCCCCCGCCGGGCGGCTAAAATTTTAAATAGGTTAGCCAGGGAAGGTGTCTGTCACTGAGAAGGTGGCTTTTGTATCAAGACCTAAAGGAAGTGAGAGAGGCAAGCCACCGGAACGTGCAGGAACAGCGTGCCCAGCAATAACACGTGTTGTTCCTGTAGATAACGCAGGCAAATATACACCACCAGGAAGAGGTGTCCCATGAATTCACGAATAAAGAAGTTAAGAAAGGCCCGGGACCCCTCCTAATCTTGGGCGATGGACCCTCCAAAAGCTAGCGTTCCTTCAGCCTTGCCTAGAACCGGAAACGGAATAGTGACCTGGGCAGAGCGTTGGCCGACCCGTTAACACCGTGTTATGTCCCCAGGCACTGGAGTCACAGGCCATACGAGGACCGTATCTGGAGCCCCGTAGGGTATCACCGGACCAACACACAGCAGAGGTGGGGACATGTGAAGAGATGTGAAAGCCGCGGATACCAGAGGGGCCCCGGGTGCGGTGACAAGCCAGGTTGGAAAGAGCCAGCGAGTCCACAGAAATGGAAATTCCGTCCACCCGCGGAACCCGATCGCCTGCCACTGGTGTCCAGGGAAGAGATGGCTCATCACCTGGCCTTCGGAGGGGCTCTCCTAAACACAGATATTTGGAGTTTCTCAGGAGCGGGAGGTGCTCTGGGCTGTGCCTTTGAGGTGTAGCAAAGGCGACGGCGGGAAGCCCAGGGAAGGCTATTTGGAAACCTCTACAGAGGAGCTCGACTGGGGAGCCCCAGGCCCGGATGGTTTGGCAATAAGGGGAAGCCAGCCATAACGAGGCAAAGGTGACAGGATCCATCCCACCTCATCGCGGGTGAGGACGCTCAGTTCCTCAGGGTCCTGCTTCCTCATTCTGGAACAGTAAATGTCAATCAAAGCAGCGTGCTGTTTAGGCAAAAGACAAGCCCCTTTTCCACCCTGATTTTCTCCCCTCCGCGCCCTCCCCCCCTCCTATGGAGAAACCCCAGGACCCTATTGGGTTTTCTTGACACAGACTGGGCCTCTCACCCCAGTCAGCCCCTCCTGCTACGAAACGGGGGGTAGGGGATGAGAGAAAATACAAATCCTCTGACCTTGTAAGCTCCATGAAGTGGCTGAGTTCCTCTCTGAGGGCAGAGGGGAGCCCCCGCATCCTTTCGAAGCAGGGGAGCCCCCTGAACTTCAGGTTTCTTGCCCTCCCCTACGAGGGAAGCAGCAGAAGTGAGCCCGTTGACCAGAAGCGTGAATATTGCTGGAGGGAAAGGGACACGTAAAGAAATCAGGAGAGATTTCTTCTTTGGGAAGTCGTCAGCCGGAACAATTTCCAGCACGCGGAGCTGCCTCATTTCTTTTCTCCCACTCTCTCCAGAGCTCCTTTGAGCCCTCACCCGGACCCGTCCACTCACAGTCCTTGACCACATTTACCATGATAACCTCTCCCAGCAGCGCTCAGCTGCCCATTGGTTTTAGCACCCCGGCCTCCCCGAAGGCCTGTTGGGATTCTTCAGCCCCTTGTGCTTGACACAAGATGGCTTTAAATCCCTGGAAGCAGAAGCAGAAGAACATTCAAACGACTGTGAGTCTTTCAAGAGGCCCGGGACAAAAACCCTCATATCCTAAGAGAATGGGTTCCAACCTTCACAAACTGCTCTTGGGGGAGTGGTATGGTTTGGGGGATCCATACCCCGAGGAGGGATGGTAAAGTCAAGGGCACGGTCCCAAACTCGACACCCTGCCCCACCCCCGAGAGGGGAGCGAACCCGCGTGCGGAACTTCCATAAAAGGGACTGAAGAAAGCAGACACAGTGACCTAAACCCCAGAAACTGCTGGGAATTCACTCAGCCTTTCTTTGTAGAGGGTATTCAACCGTAGCCCAGATCAGGTTTCTTTCAATTATCATTTTTGCAACGTTTCTTTAGTTTTGAGAGAGCACAAGTGGGGGAGGGGCAGAGAGAGAGCTCAGCTCGGACACCTCAATTTAGCTTCAGAAAGAGAACAAACTGTGGGTTGAAAGAAGAGGTGGCATGGGGCGCCTGGGTGGCTCAGTCGGTTGAGCGCCGACTTCGGCTCAGGTCATGATCTCGCGGTCCGTGAGTTCGAGCCCCGCATCGGGCCCCTGTGCTGACAGCTCAGAGCCCGGAGCCTGTTTCAGATTCTGTGTCTCCCTCTCTCTGACCCTCCCCCATTCATGCTCTGTCTCTCTCTGTCTCAAAAATAAATAAACGTTAAAAAAAATTTTTTTTTAAAAAGAAAGAAGAGGTGGCAGGACAGCAGGTCCGGGGGGCCCTCTGGTGGCCCTGAGAGGATCTCCTTGGTTGTCGAGCAGAAGGGGACTCATCCTTGTGCACTAAACCCTATTTACGTGCATCGTCGCCTGGACACCTCGCCACAAACCTAGGAGATGGGGCGGTGGGGTAGCCGAGGGAGAGTTAGCGTGAACCTCTGACTCCCTTCTGCATGACCTAATTAAGAAAACGCCTGGGCATCGGTCTCTAAGAAGGTCAGCCCGTCTTCTTCCGTGCGACTCTCCCTGACTCGTGGGCGCATACGAAAGGGTCCGGGATCATTTATGACACAGAGGCTGCTGCCACCTGCTCCTTGCTCTGGAATCTCTTGGCCTTTCTCCTCACCCCCTGGTTTATAGATGTGGGTGTAGAGATTTAGAGATAGACGTGGACACAGAGATTTCAAGAATCACTGGCCGAGGTCACACGGTGAGTCAATAATGGAGCAGAGACTTGAGCCCGGGTCTACCTCACCTCATTCACTCACCAGTAGATTACTTTGACCTGAGTCTGTCTGCACAGGCACTTCGAGTGAGGGCGTCAACGGTAACACACTTGATACATCAGATCAGTATCAGTATCAGTAATAGATCAGAGGTACGTCCATAAAGGCTCGCACGGACCAAATTTCGGTCACCGCTCGGCACGCTGCTCCTCTGACATTTCCAAAGCTGTGCTGTAATCATCTGTAAACCCGGTTTATTGTTAAACCAAGCCCAACCCTTTCCGCATAAGGGCTGAACCCTTCGTCGTGTTCTCTCTTCTTTCCCAGCAAACCTCCGATCCTCTTTGCTTCCTTGGAGCTGGAGAGGCCTGATTCGTGCTTTCACTAAATTCCCTGAAAAGAAGCCAAACGGGCTTTGAATTTGGCTCCCAGGTCGGGTGCAACGCATTTGGGAATGCCCGCGTCGCCAAGAAGCTGGTTGCCGTCCGGCCCAACAACCACGGCTGCAGACCGACGGCCTGGTAGCGTGGTTCGGCGGTTTCCGGGGTTAGTTTTAGAAGGTTCCCTGCAGCACATCGCTCAGGGGTCAGAAACTTGGAATTCGCGTGACTCGCTTCCAATAGGTAAAATGATCACTTCCAACAGGGAAAAGGATCAGCGGAGGATGAATGCGATTGGACATGATTTCTATGGTTAATGGTGTCGTTATGCTCCCAGCTGAGCCATTTGGATATCAAGGACTTTTTTTTCCCCCCTGATGTTACTTTCTTTGGCAACCACGCAAGGGTGGGTGGGAAACCCTTCAGTCGGGTTCAAGCGCTTTCTTTCCCTCTTTTAGGGGGAGCCAAAACAGGGGAAGCCAGGTGTTCCGCTGGTGTCTCAAGAAGAGAAGAGTACAACGACATCCCAAGAAGCTGTCCAAAAGAAGCCGAAAAACGACAGTGCAGGTTGGCACATCCTTACCCTCATTCAGAAACGCGTATTAGGAGCTTTATGGCACAGGGGTAGGTGATAGGAGCTGTGGAGTGAGATTCAGCTAAGCCTGCTGCCTCCGGTCCTCGGAGAGTGTTCAAGTTCAGGTGCACACCAACGGGGTCCAGGTTCCTCCATTGAAACTGCCCGGCTAATACAATTGCCCCTTGTGGGGGATTAAGGTAAAAGATTATACCCAGATCTCTATTTTATCTAAATGCGTTTCCAGCCAGAGATCTGGGCAGCTGTGGATAGGTGTCCTTGACAGCCGGCACCTACCAAATCCCCCAAATAACAAATACCACTGGGGTGACAATCTCTGTGTGTGTGTGTGTGTGTGTGTGTGTGTGTGTGTGTGTGTGTATGGGGACGTTGGTTGCTGCCGATGGCAGCCTAATTTCAAGCAATACTCGATACAACAAAATTCTAGCTCCACAATTAAGTTGAACAGGTATATTTTTGCCACAAAGGATTTCCCCGTGTGGGTTCAAAGACAGGAGCTCCCTAGACACATTTTCCCATGAAAATTCACAAAACTCATCTGCAGGAAGAAGGAGGAGGAGGAGGAGAAGGAGGAGGAGGAGGAGAAAATGCGATGAAAATTCAATTTACTTCTTTCTTAATCTTTTTCTCATATTTCTTATTGTTTAAGTTTTTTAACGTTTAAAATTGTTTTAATGTTTATTTATTTTGGAGAGAGAGAGAGAGAGAGAGAAACAGAGAGCGACGGAGCACGAGTGGGGGAGGGGCAGAGAGAGAGGGAGACACAGAATCCCAAGCCGCCGAAGTTGGACGCTTAACCAACTGAGCCACCCGGGCGCCCCTCATATTTATTTTTAATAGTTGTCCCTTTTATACATGGAGGCTAGACCTGCTTCCGTGTCCGTGGGGGCAGACACGCTGGTTTTCCGTATAATTTGGAGTGCAGCCAGCTATGCCCAGTGCTGCATGCGGGACCTGAGACAACTAGGCAGAGTTCGGGGCATGTGGCAGATGATGAGCAGGAGAAGGCGGTGAGGGCCCTCCCACCTGGGGACCCAACGGTTCCTCATAAATTACGAGGGAGGCGTGGGGCCATCTGTGTAACCGCTGTCTTGTGCTTGACCCGAAGCCTGTATAGACTGATGTAACTGTTCAGGCTTTCCAAGAATTGCTTTGCATGTGCATGACATCAGATTGATTTAATACAAGAGAGTAAAAAGCAAAAGAAAAGGGGGCCGCAATCCTACCTCCCAGATGACCCCCTGTTGGCACCTTGCAAAAAATTAAAGCGATATCTGCACATGATATGGAAATTAGAATTAAGTAAAAAATCTAAATACTAATCAGGAAGTGAAATTCCCCTTTGCCCGGCCCCAGTCAGTTTCCTAAAGGGTAATGCTTGTTACGGGTTCAAACCCAGGTGGCTCAGTCAGTTAAGCGTCTAGCTCGTGACTTCGGGCTCAGGTCGTGATCTCACGGTTCGTGGGTTTGAGTCCCCACATCGGGCTCTCTGCTGTCAGCGTTGAGCCTGCTTCGGGTCCTCTGTCCCCAGCCTCCCCCATCTCTGCCCCTACCCCCCTTGCACGCCCTCTCTCAAAAATAAATAAACAGTTTTTTTTTTTTAAATCTTACCAAAAACATTGCCTTTTATTGTGTCTCACGCCTCCTGGTGGACCGGACTACGGATTTGATGTTGACGAGCCAACGTTGTAGCCAGTTCGCAAAACTGGGATTTCACTTTGAGGTCAAAATTTCCAGCTGCAGAGGCTGACGGTGACCAAGGGGCTCCCTTTCTTCTGAATGGCTTCGTCTTTTAGCCTGAGGAATTCAGTGGTACATAGGTACCCATGGGGCCGGGGCAGAATAGTCTTATTTTAGGAAGTCAAAGGCCCACATGGTTTTCTTTTCCTTGTGTCCTCTTTGGCACAGGTGCCTCAAGCCTGGAGCAGAGCAAGAAAACCGAAACTCCGGATAAGAAGACGGCAGAGCAGACCGCAAACCCAGAGGCTGCTGGCACTCAGGGCTACCTGTCGACGGCGGCGTTTGGAAGACAATGTGCAAGGAGAGGTCCCGGTGCTATAGGAATGAGTGAGTGTGGGCTCAGAGAAAGAACCTTCAAACAGTTTTCTGTCTTCTCTGCGGACCTCTCTCTGGAGCAGTGCACGACTCCACCGGCCAAAAGCGTGACTCCTCAGGAGGGACTCTCGGATAAAGATGGCCTGGGAAAGAGAAATACTGGGATGGATTTTAAAGCTGGAACCGCAGCAGGAGCCCAATCTGTACCTGAAGACGTGGAAGGGTCCACGGTTGGCGACCCATCGACATGCCGTGAGGACGGGGCCCCGGGAGCCAACAGGCCAGAAGCCATAGCTTCTCTCTCGTCAGCGGCAACCGAGGCCGAGGTGTTTAAGGATCCTTCTCGCACCCAGTCGGAGAGGGAAGAAGCCTGCAGCTCCGATTTGCAAGGTATCCAGCTGAAAATGGAGTCAGTTCAAGGTATTCCAACTGTCTGCAGAGAAATGCCTCCTGGAAAGTGTCTCCCGGCCTTCACAGCAGGTATTTCGGCTCCGCCAAGTGCTTTGGCAAAGAGAGGCGTTTCTGTGGAGACGCCGCCTCTCGGAAGCCTTTCCCTGGCCGTGGTGAAGTTCCAAGCTGAAGAAGAGTCCTCTGATTCCGAGAGTTCTTCAGAGGTGGGGGGTGGTTCTGAGCAGGTGCCTCCCAGGCCTGCTTTCCAGCGGGAGAAGCCCAAAGGTGACCAAAAAGTCTTCCCCAAACCAGGAAGTTCAGCTGTGGAACCGAGCCGGCCCGGGCAGCAGCCGGCTTCTAGATCCCCTTCCTGGACCGCGGCGCGGCCCGAAGCTGAAGAGGCCTCCTTGGATTCCGAGAGTGCTCCTGAGGACGAAGACACCTCGGAGCAGCAGGTGCGTCCCAGGCGCTCTCTCCAGTCGGCGGGGAAGCCCGACCGTGGCCAGGAAGTCTTCACGGAGACCAAGAGCTCCGCTTCCGAGGTCTTGGGGGAGCCCAAAGCGTCCACCGAGTGGCACAGTTACGCTGACAAGTACAAGAGTGTTGACCCTCCCCGGGCCTGGAAGGAGAAGCCCAAGGACCAAGGAGGAACCCCCTCAGTTTCGAAGAGCGCGCTTAAGGAGTGGGATGTTTCCATGCAGCGGCTCACTCTCCAACAGCTTCCTCAGTCCTTCGCGAAGCCGGCTGTTTGGCAGCAAGTGTCGTCCGGCCCGACGAGGGCCTTGGCACAGTGGAGCGGCTCTGCGGAGCACCTGCTGCCCCAGTCCGGGACGGGTGCCAAGGCCGAGCAGCAAGCCTCGGCGTGTCTGGAGAGCACTGCCAGGGACTGGGGCCTCTCCCTGGAGCCGCTGCCTCCCAGGACCTCTTTGAAGCTCCTGATGAGGTGTAAAGTTGGGCAACCGGTCTCCAAAAGTCCAGAAATTGCTATGACCCCAGGGGTCAATCCCGCGGCCCTCAAATGTCATTCTAAGCCTCCCCCGAAATTCCCGGCGGGGGATGCATTCCCTCCAGGTCCAGAGCACGTATCTATTTCGAAGCAAGTGCTGCCACCCAAGGGTCCTTTCTGGACCTCACTGAGATCGGTAGTTGAGAAACAAGTCCCCCCCGGTGCGGAAAGTGCTGTGGTTGAGAAGGACACTTCTATGCAGCCGCTGGTCCCCAAACATCAGTCCCCGAGGCAACCTCTGGTCCAGCGACAAGTCTCTGCGAGTCCGGAGAGCGCTGCAGCTGAGGGGGGCGCTTTTGGGGGGCCACTGCTCCCCAAACATTCTGCTCGGCCCCTGGTGAATCCTCAAAGCCAGCAGATCTCAGAGAACGCTGCGGTCAACGAGGGCACGTCTGCCGAGCCGCCTCGCGGAGGCCCTTCCCAGCCATCGGGGAGGCCCAGACTCCAGGCACAGACCCTCCCCCCCGACTCGGTGAGGGCTTCTGAGGGCAGCGGTCCTGAGGAGAAGATGCCTCCCCCACACACCTCCCGGGCCTGGGTGAGCCCCAGAGTTGAGCAAGAAGCCTCCTCGGGTTCAGCGAGTGCTCCCGCAGCACGGAGCACTCCGGTGGAGCCAAAGCCTCCCAAAAGCCCTCTGCAGGCCCTGGGCAACCGTAAATCCAAGCAAGCGGCCTCCACGGGTCTGGAGGGCGCTGTGGCCGAGAAGGGCGGGTCCAAGGCGCAGCCCCCGCCCAGAATGTCTTCTCAGTCCCCGATGAAACCCGTGGGGAAACAAGCAGTCTCTGCAGGGCTGGAGAGCGTGGCCGCCAAGAAGGAGGCTTCTGCAGAACCACTGCCTCCCAGGCAGTTTTCCAGGTCCCTTGCGGGACACAAAGTCCAGCAAATATCTTCAAATTTTGAGAGCAATGCTGTGGAGGGCGCCGTCTCCGGGAAGCCACTGCCTCCCAAGAATCCTACCCAGGTCTTGATCAGGTCTAAAGTCCAGGAAATGTCCTTGCGTCTAGAGAACAAGGCCCTTGAAGGAAACATGTCTAAGAAGTCACCGATTCCTAGATATCCTTCCCAGTCATTTGTGAAGTACATGGCAGAACGAGTCTTTTCAGAGAGCCCCGCGGCCGAGTGGGGATTTCACACGAATCCCCCATCTACAAATCCACCTTCCAAACCTTCGATGAGGCCCGAGGCCCAGTGCCAAGTCTTCTCAGGTCAGGAGAACGCCAACATGGGGGGAGGCATTTCCTCACAGCTGCTGCCTTGGAAAGGCCCTTTACAGTCCTCAGGGAGGCCCCAAGACCCCAAAGAAGTCTCCTCGCATTCGGAGAGCGCTCCCGCGAAGTCGAGTGGTTCAAAAAAGCAGCCGCCTCCCAGATACCTTTCCCAGGCACTGGGGAAGCTTGAGTACCAGCAAGATGGCTCCCTGGTCTCTGTGAGCGCTCTTGAAGACAGGAAGAGTTTTGAAGACAAGCTGCCTTCTGGAGGCCCTTCCCAAGCCAAGAAGGGGCCTGAATCACAACCACATGTTTCCTCAACAGGCTCAGCGAGTGCGCCTGTGGGGTGGAGTTGTTCTGAGGAGCCCCTGCCTCGCAGATCCTCCTTCTGGGCTTTTGCAGACCCTGAACGTCAGCAACAGGTTCCTTCCGGTTCCGCGGGCGCTGCTGCTGAGGGAGCCATTTCTGGGAGCAATCCTAGCAGCCGGTCCGTCCCCAAAGGCCCGGCTTCTCCACACGGAACCAAGAAGCGTAGCCACAGCTCTGAAGACCTCATTAAGAATATCCTGGCTCCTGCTGCGAAACCCGTGAAGTTCACTTTTGCTCCCGCCAGCCAAACATCCACTTCCGGGGTCACGTACCCTAAGGAGGAAGTTGTCAAGAGCAGCGATCCAAATAACAGCCACTCAGACGTGGCCACCACCGAGGCTGATGTTGAAAACGTCTTTGGAATTCGACTGAGAAAAATCCCTACCTCGGACAAGTTCAAGGGTGAGACACAAGATGACCGGACCAAGCTTTCTTCACTCTCCCTGGGCCCAAAGTCATTTCCTGTATGTAAAGGGAAGCAAATCAGAAGAAGCGCTTCCCATGGGTTCCTGGGCACCGCAGAGCACCTCATCCCAGGATATGAGTTTGCAGAGAAGCAACAGGACAGGCCCAAATCTGAAATCATAGCTGGGAATCAACCCGCTTACAAGGTCCCAGGTGAGACTTTCTTTTTCCAGAGGGCAAGTACCGAGTGGAGGGAAGCACGAGAAATCAAAGCCTTGAACGGGAGGAAGTCTGTTCTAGCCTGGCCGGCTGAGCTGATGCTTCGATGGGGCTGTCTTGGTGCATTTTCTGAGCAGGGTGGTGCCCCGTTCTAGATGAATGGACGTGGAGACGGTCAGTTGTGAATCTTCCCTTTCCCGGGGAGATCCAGCCATCTGGACAGCTGTCCACATTCTCTGATGGACACACGACCACCTCCTTATTCCTTCTCCCCTGACCCTCTGTACACCTTACCCTGAGGTGGAATTGTATACTTTTCTCCAAATACTTTCACACGTCCTATGCTCTGCCCACAACACCGTGGGGATTTTCAAAGCCAACTCATTAGTAGAGCGCTATGGGCAGCCTCTCAGGCCGAAATCTTAATTCACTGGGAATGTTCATAGTTCCTTAGCTTCTTCACACCCCTGACGTGCCTAAGAATCCTGAGCTAGGTGGTCTTTGGGGCACTGGTCTCTCTCAAAGCCTTTGTACCTTCAGACTGGCCACCACATACTCTTGAGTAGGCCCGTAACCCCACCCGTGGAACCACACACTTGGGTGAGGGGCCATAAGGCTATGAGGTATCCCTTGGGGTTACAGGAATGACATCAATAGCCTGAGCCCCTGGCCTCCGGGGAGTTTTCGCGGCCCACCTGGCAACCACTGTCCTCCCCTGACTTGGGGACAGGAAGAGGGATGGACAAGGGAGGGAAAGGGACCGGTGAGAGGACAGTGTGCAAACGTGGAGGTACAGCCTCTTATCTTCGCAAGGAGCTCCTGCCTTTGCCAAGTTGTGGGGATGGCACAGAAGAAGGGGGCCTTTTCTGTGCGATAGCTGTTTATTTTCATCTGGCAATTAATGAGGATCCCACGCGGTTACGTTATCGTGGGTCGGCCCCAGCCTGGCCCGAGACGCTGCCTGCCTCACTTCGGTTGTAACTACTTTCTTTCCTTTCTCAGGAAAGGCTCCTGGTCGACAGGAATATTATAGCATCTCGGAGCCAACTTGGATAACCGAGGTAAAGGAGAGGCAGAAGAGTTCTCAGGCCCTCCTTCCTAGGAAAGAGCTGAGAACCAAGAACAGAGCCGCGATCAAAGAGCCTTCACGTGCGGTAGGACGTGCGGCCGCCCACAGAACACTCCCGAAGGGTGTTAGAACTGGTTGACTAAGCTCGCATTGGGAATTTGGCCAAGCGTGCAGCTTCCCACCTCTGTCGGTGCATTAATCAAGGCCGGGAGGCTCTTCAGGGAGAAAGGTCTTGCCTTGGACTCATACAATAACGTGTCCTGCTGGGGCGCCTGGGTGGTTCGGTCGGTTGAGCGTCTGACTTCGGCTCAGGTCATGATCTCACGTTTCGTGAGTTCGAGCCCCGTATCAAGCTTTCAGCTGGAGCCTGCTTCAGATCCTCTGTCTCCCTCTCTCTCTGCCCTTCCCACGCTCTCTCTCTCTGTCTCTCTCTCTCTCTCTCAAAAATGAGTAAACAAAAAAATGACGTGCCCTGCTTTATGGTCTTAAAGGGCTCATGAAAAGTAATTAATACAAAAAGGTTCTGTAAATCCAATCCTGTCCTAAATATTATAGAGCAGTATTCCATGAAGTCGGTTGAGAAGTGAGGAATAAATCATAGAAAAAGCTATAAATGGACTCAAACTAGCCATATTTTTTTTTTCCATGTAACATTTCACTTCTGGACACCTTTCCATATCATACACAGCAGTTTACCTTATAAAGGCAATGTTTGCTATTTGGGGTTTCACATCTTGCTTTGGTTTGGTGTGGCACCTCCTTATAGGTTAGAAGAAAAGTTATGTGATGAGCTAGACTAATGGTCCCACATGCGGATGGGGGGTGATGGGGTGGTGTTTTGCTTTCAGTGTCCCATTTGCAATGTCTTTGGAGGTGTTGGAATGAGAAGCCCTCTTGTCGAAACTGTCCAGAAAACAAATCAAATTTGCATATCAAGAGATATATCTACGGGGCCCCTGGGTGACTCAGTCGGTTAAGCTTGTGAGTTTGGCTCAGGTCATGATCTCTTGGTCTGTGAGTTCGAGCTCTGCATCGGGCTCTGTGCTGACAGTTCAAGGAGCCTGGAGCCTACTTCAGATTCTGTCTGTCTGTCTGTCTCTCTCTCTCTCTCTGCCCCTCCTCCACTTGTTCTCTCTCTCTCTCTCTGTCTGTCTTTCAAAAATAAACGTTAAAAAGGGCACCTGGGTGGCTCGGTCGGTTGAGCGTCCGACTTCAGCTCAGGTCATGATCTCGCGGTTGGTGAGTTCGAGCCCCGTGTCGGGCTCTGTGCTAACAGCTCGGATCCGAGCCTGCTTCGGATTCTGTGTCTCCCTCTCTCTCTGCCCCTTCCCTACTCGTGCCCTGTCTCTGTCTCTCAAACATGAATAAACGTTAAAAAAAATTTTTTAGGGGCGCCTGGGTGGCTCAGTCGGTTAAGCATCCAACTTCGGCTCAGGTCATGATCTCGCGGTCCGTGAGTTCGAGCCCCGCATCGGGCTCTGGGCTGATGGCTCAGAGCCTGGAGCCTGCTTCCGATTCTGTGTCTCCCTCTCTCTCTGACCCTCCCCCATTCATGCTCTGTGTCTCTATGTCTCAAAAATAAATAAACTTAAAAAAAATTTTTTTTACATTAAAAAAAGAGATATGTCTAAGGTCCCGTACTCGTAAGTGCTTCCTGTATTTGTTGATGGATCACGTTCAGATCTGTTGAACTCTGCTTTAAAGAGTTTTTTTTCACCTTCCATCATTAGTATCTTTGTGGGAAGAGGACCATAGAGGGGCCAAGTCCACCTTAGTTAAAGCTGTTGTCGGGGAAACGCGGTAGGGTATATAAACCCATTCGTTGAGACCAGTTGTGCAGAGGTTCGTTTGAAAAGCTTCAACTGTATAACTCCGAAAAGACTCATGGCTACATCTCTTTCTAATGCGAAGAGTGCAAGGCAGATGTCAACAGTTTGGCTAAGTGAGATCCTGTGGAACTCACTTCCATTCGCTGACAAGATTCACTGGTAACCGCCACATTCCGTCAGCTTGCTGTTAAGTGCCGGTGATGTGCTTGGGAAAAGGTTGTTCTCAGGTTAAATAATCATGTTATTTTAAGCATAATTAAACCATTTGTGGGATTAGAACAGCCTTTTTCTTCCAGATCTCGGAGGTGGTAAACTTGACCCAGCTAAGGTTTTGTGAACCTCAATTCTGAACCAAGGTCTCCCAGTGCTATTTCCTTCCTTCTCTCTCTCTCTCTCTCTCTCCCCCTCTCTGTCTCCCTCTCTCTCTTTCCTTTTGACTAATGTTGAACTCCTACCCGGGATGAGGCTTTGCCCCTTGTGGTTTTCTGAATAAGCGATTGGCTCTTTTCCACGTCAGGACTTACAAGCCTTTCGTTGTCGCTTTTTGTATTAAAGGGAGATATCTTAGAAGATGAAAACCAACCGGCAAGTAGTTGTATTTTCAACGTCAATAAACAGGGGCAGATGGCACTGAAGAAGCTACTTCAGCCTACCAAAGAAGGTAAAAACACACCCTCCCCCCAAAAAGGACCCTGGCAACAATCCACGCCTTCCTTTTCTCCCCCTCCCCCCCCCCCCGCCCCGGTGCAAATATTAGCTTGTTTTAGGCAAATCCAGTTATTACGACCGCTCTAAGTCCACTGTGAAACTTCCAGAGGGTCTTCCGGGCTCCCGCCTCATCGAGGACGCTGTTACAGGCACAAAATTGTGATCACTCACTAAAATGTTCCTGCGGCTGGTATTCAGGAGGAAAGAAGCAAAAGCTACTTTCCAGTTCATGGGAAAACAGTATTTTCTTGCCTCCTACAGCCCCAATGGCACTTTAATCCACTGTGAAGGCCCAGTGGTATTGAATTGTTCCTTTTAACTATTTTTTTTTTTTTTTGATGTTTATTTATTTTTGAGAGAGAGAGAATGCAAGCAGGGGAGGGGTTGGGGGGGCGGGGACTGAGGATCCAAAGCGGGCTCCGCGCTGACAGCGGAGAGCCCGATGCGGGGCTCGAACCCATGAACCGCGAGACCGTGGCCCGAGCCCAAGTTGGATGCTTAACCGACTGAGCCACCCAGGCACTCCTCCTTTTGACTATGTAAAACGCCTGTTTCTCCACCTTCTGAACAAGATGTGAGAAGTGGGGCGATGTCAACAGCTGAGAGAGCACTGGGCTGGGATAGAATAGAATGCGGTCTCATCGGGACGCCCGGGTGGCTCCGCCGGTTACGGAGCTGACTCTTGATCTCGGCTCAGGTCATGGATTCACTATTCGTGAGTTCGAACCCTGTGTCAGGCTCTGTGCTGGCTGCACGGAGCCAGCTTGGGATTCTCTTTCATTCTCTCTCTGCCCCTATCCCACTCGCGCTCGCTCGCTCTCTCTCTCTCTCACACACACACACAATAAATAAATAAAATTAAGAAAGAATGTGGTCTCATCAGTAGAGTTGTGTGCCAGGGGGATTTTCTTTTCAGCAGGAGCCGGGGGGGGGGTGGGGGGGGGCGGGGGGAGGGGGAGGGGTGGATGGATTTGTATTGAATCATCTTTGTCCTCTCCCGTAGTCCCTTTCGTGAAGAATTTGACGAGGAATTTAGGAAACCATGGTCTGGCCACGAAATAGTAGGACCCGACATTAACACCAGTCCGGTTTCTACTCAAATCTGTGTCTCCCGAAGCAAACAAATGTCTGATTGCTTAAAATAAAGAAAGAAAGAAAAAAGAAAGAAAGAAAGAAAGAAAAGCCCTTGGCGATTCTAATGTGTAACCCGCCTTGAGAACCACGGGTTGAGTCTAAGCCACTAAGTCAACCATAAAGCGGAATGAAGAGATAACATAACTATCTGCTTCCTCTCTGGTCTCAATCCAAAAGTGCAAGGCCATCCAGTAACAACAACCGGCCAAAGATTGGCCGTTACAGCTGTAGGTGTTTTCTCTCAGGCCTTCCCATGCCCAGGCCCCTGTGGCCATAGCCACGTAGATTTTGTCCCTTCGACATCCCACCCGGGGCAGTGCACATGCGCTGGCTTTTAGAAGCCAGAGGAAAGCTGAAAGGAGGAAGAACTGTACTGCTCTCCCATCGACGTAGCTCCGTGTCTCTTACCGCTTGTGTGTCATTTGCTGTGGTTCTTGTAGGATTTGAAGGTGACGGGACGTTTCAAGAGCTCGCCGTGGGAAAAGGAATCCAGCGCTCTTCCACTCCCCCCAGCCACGCTCCAAGAGCCGGTACAGCCAGAGGAGCCAGTCTGGTTCTCCGTGGCCAAGAAGAAAGCCAAAGCTTGGAGCCATATAACAGAAATCATGCATTGAGTAGTTCCCGGGTGGAGAGTCAACATTTCAAATGATAATCGCCAAGCGCTATATTAATGCCAAGTCGTGACTGACTGACTTTTAACCATTTTTCTTCATTAAGCAAAAGAGCCTTAAGATGGTCATGCAAGCTAATAACCGTTAGAATGCAGCCAATGCCATGAATGCCTAACCTTCAGGACAGTCACCGCCAACGTCTGAAAACCCAGCGTTTCCTCTATAAAAACGATGTGACAATGTTTGCACTGCCATAGGGTGGGGAAATCTCGAACGTTGGACAATGTGCCTTAGGAGACGGAAAGCAAAAAAAACATTTTGTTGGAGCAACTAAGACGCGGTCATTTCCCTTGATTAAATAAATTAATTCGAATGGAAATGGCCAGATGGCTTGGCCCAAGGATTGGCTTTTAGGTTTTGTGAGCCTGGTTGAATGTTTCAGTTCTTTGGTTCCTGCTCCAAGCTTTGCAGAGGCCCCTAGAGGAGATGGTGGAACTGAAGCTCCGAGGAAAATTTTGCCCAGCCTGTCCTCCAATTCGCCATTGCCCTTTGAAGCACCGCCCTTGTATCCCTGGGGCTCCCCAGCGCCTGCAGCTTAGAGCTCCCTCTGTGCACATGTCCCCATGTCACAGGTCTGGTAGCCGTGAACACCTCCCACTGAGACAGAGAATTTCTTGGGGATTATCGTCCTCCCTTAGATGGTTAGCTCATCAGTGTTTGACCTCTTGCCCCAATGCCGCTGTGACTCTTTAGTTGCCGCGAGATGTGCTGAATGCCATATAGATCTTGTTTTTTAAGCAAAGACCCAATTCAAAATCCTACAGACGCCAAAAACTACTTTCTATCAGGCAGATGGGAAGCCTTCCTGCAGGAAGTCTGGGGCCCCTGGAGAGCTGTCTTCTCTCTGGCTCTAGTTTTAAGGTGGAAAGCTCCACGTAGCTCGGTTTCCAGTCTCTTCTCCTCGGCAGCCTCTGTTTCACGAGATTTTAGCCCAAAGCAAGACCACAACCCCAAAGCCATAGAACAGTTCACTTTCTGCCAACTGGAAACCTTAAGTAATTCCATCCGCCTAGCCTCTGCCTGTCCTCATTCCTGGAGGCACACACCTCAAAAGTCACTCGGCTAGACAGCCCCCACCTCCCCCCAGTGAACCACTCACCCCAGATCCCTTCCTTCCATTCCAGCCCCCAAACACACCGAAGGGAGAGCTTCTTTTGGGTGCCTAGGCCGTACCTCGCTCATTTTCTTAGGAGACCCAGAAGTGTCTTCTCGGTATACGTTTTACTGTGTCTGCCTCTGTCACCACGGGGCTGCTTTGCTTCAACAGAAATGTAAGCCTAGACATCTAACTGTGCCTTTAAACTCAGAGTGGGGCACTGCCTCATGCAAAAACAAAATTCAGAGAGGCAGTGAGGTGCCAAAGTGAATTTAAACCCTCGATGCTTGGTTTTGCCGGTGATGGCGTGACGTGACCTTGTACAATCATATGCTGGATTTTGCATTTTCTTTATAAGGCAACGATTTTTCCCGATGCTGTATCTTTGCCGTTCTGATAATGCTAGGTTCTTGATTGATCGGGTTTGATTTCCTTTATATTCCCATAGTGAGCCGTTTATTTAGGTGGATGTGCTTTACCCAGTGACCCTGGTACTTAGCTGTTAACACCTCCTTACCCCCCTTCCCTCAGCGTAGACCACTATTAGCTCGTTCTCACTCTGAGAGCTCTCCATTAATCACTTCTTTCCCACGGTTAACAAAACTCTGTTTTTAAGAGGTTAAGGTTTTTTTCAATGCATAGATGCGCGTTCTGAGACGTTTTCAGCTTCTTTTAGCATTCTTGACTTTTATTATATACGTGCAAAGCAAATAAATTCAATAAAGCCTATTCGGTAGTCTGTCTTTGTCGCGTGGGGAGGGAAGTCGAATAGCGTTATTGATAACTCAGAGCTGAGGGCTGTCCGAGAAGCAGAATGTTCTTAAGAGGCTGTGCGGAGCACAGAGGGCCTCCACGCAGATGTGCCCAACCAAGCCGATGGCCTCCAGGTGGGGGTCTGTATGGGGAAGAAATGGTATCGAAGTTCTGCGTATAAATACCTGCTGTTGGGGGTGACGACAGGGGGAAAGATGGTTGGTGGCTGTACTCCAGCCAAGACTAGGGACTAGATCTACGTCTTGTAGCAAGATGGGCTATTAGAACAAGTGTTTTCAGAAGCGAGGGGCCCCGTCGTGCACAGGTAGGGAAGTGTAACATGGACCGCAGAAGGGAAAGGGGTGATGGACGAGGATATTTACCCTGGACCTCCTGTAGCATTTATGGCATTTGCAGTTGTCAGAAAAAAAGCTCGGGGGGGGGGGAGCCACATACCATATATTTATAGATTTAAATCAGCACGTTTTACTGGATAGTTTCTCTCCTCCCATGACAAATGTACCTTCGTAATGACCTGAAAGGGCCAGTGGGGATTTGGAATTCTCAGACCCCTCTAAGTTCTGCTCCGATGGTGTAGGTCTTCCTGCCCCACCCCCCCCACCCCACAGGACAGCTCCAAGAGGAGCGCGCAGGCCCTGGCAGCAGGCTTGGGACTGTTCCCGCTGCCCGGGGCCTGGAGCATGGGCAGCGGGGCGTACCCCTTGTCCCCGTGGACTCAGGTAATGATGACAAGGCATCTGGGCCTCTGTCTCACCCCCATGCGGTTCTAGCCATAAGGAATACACGATAACGCATTTTAAATGCTCCTTTTAAAAAAAAGGATGGTGAAAGTGTTCGGTTTACTTCACTTCAACAGGAGTTTGGTGGAGTATCCACTAAGTGAAAAACTCGGTGCCTAGGGCTTTGGGGGGAAAAAGATAAAAACCTTTTAAGGTCCCAGTAATTCAGAAGTTCACTGGCCAGGGGGTGGGGAGGTGGGGGGGAGGTCGACGCACGTATGTGTAAGTAACGCACAAATACTTGAACAGGAATGCTCATAGCAACACTATTCACAATAGCCAAATGGTGGAAAACAATGTAAATGTCTAGCAACAGAAGAATGGATAAAGAGATTGTGGCCTATACGTACAGTAAAATATTCTTTGCGGCGCCTGGGTGGCTCAGTCGGTTAAGCGTCGAATTAGGCTCAGGTCATGTGATCACGGTTCGTGAGTTCGAGTCCCGCGTCGGGCTCTGTGCCGACAGCTCGGAGCCTGGAGCCCGCTTCGGATTCCGTGTCCCCCTCTCGCTCTGCCCCTCCCCTGCTCGCGCTCAGTCTCTCTCTCAAAAATAAATAAACGTTAATAAAAAGTGAAGAAGAAAACATTCAGTCAAAAGAAAGAATGGAGTGCGGCTACCTGCTGCACCGTGGATGCCTCCGAAGAGCTTAAGGCTAAGTGAAAGAAGCTGGGGTCGAAAGTTCACATGTTGTATGCTTTTCATTTATATGTAATGTCTAGAATAAGGAAATTCTTAGAGATGGGAAACACGCTGGTGGTTGCCTGGGGCTGGGACAGGGCAGGATGGGGCAGGACTACTTAAAGAGTAAAGAGTTTGAGGGTGATCAAAGTGTTTTGGAACTGAAGTGATAGTTGCCCAAAATTGTGAACGTCACTGAATTGTTCAGTTGTAGATGGTCAATTTTATTTTTAAAATTTTTTTTTAACGTTTTATTTATTTTTGAGACAGGGAGAGACAGAGCATGAACGGGGGAAGGTCAGAGAGAGAGGGAGACACAGAATCTGAAACAGGCTCCAGGTTCTGAGCAGTCAGCACAGAGCCCGACGCGGGGCTCGAACTCACGGACAGTGAGATCGTGACCTGAGCCGAAGTCGGACGCTTAACTGACTGAGCCACCCAGGCGCCCCTGTAGATGGTCAATTTTAAGTGAGTTTCACCTCAATGAAAAAATAATGCTAAATAAATTAGCATATGAAATGAGCTACCACAAAATGCTGGAGAAGCTATCTCATGCCTCCAAGGCGGCACCTGGGAAACCTTAACTAAATGCAGAAATGAGGCCCCCTCCTCTCAAACCCCCGGGCCCTTCCCCTTCTCTGATCCTCTGGTCAGGTACGCCTGTACCTTTCTGCCCCCTTAAGTGGAGTCTAGAGATTAAGCTTCTTCTCTCCTCCTTTTGTTTTTTTCATTTTTTATTAGGAAATATTTCAGATCTATACAAAATTAGAGAGAATACTCTATCAACGTCTATGGACCCACCACCCAGCTTAAGAAATGCAACACTGCAGGGGCGCCTGGGTGGCACAGTTGGATAAGCATCCAACTCTGGATCTCTGATGGCGCAGAGCCTGCTCGGGATTCTGTCTCTCCTCTCTGCCCCTCCCCTGCTTGTGCTCGCTCCAGTGCGCGCAGGAGCACTCTCTCTCTCTCAAAATAAATAAACTTATGTAAACAAAGAAATGTAACATTGGAAATACAGTTGAAGCCACTGCGGAGCCCTCCCCAGTAGGATTCTCCTCCCTTCGTTTCCCCAAGAGGTAGTCACCACCCTAAATGAGTTATTTACCTTTCCCACCCACACATGCTACATTTGTAGGCATCTCTCCTATGCATGCTTTTTCCTCTAGATATTTGTATCCACGATCAGTACACGGTGATCATTTTGCATGTGCCGTTAGACTTTATATACATGGTGTCATGTTTGTATTCTTCTGGAATCAGGTTTTTTATTTCTGCAGTTTTCTGCCATCACCCAATGTGAGCCCTTCTGTGTCTCAGCCCCTGTGGGTTCTGGCCCCCTCCCCAGTCCAGCCCTTGCCACCCTGTTCAGTTGACCTGCAAGTCCCAAGCCAGTGAATTAAGGCTGGTTCTACCATAGGTGAGTCTCATCTTCCCCTGTGCCTCTGAAGCAGTGCTTCTGAAACCGTAGCTGCCTCAGAATCCCCTGAAGAGCTTGTGAAAGTACCCATTTCTGGGCCTGCCCTCGGAGGTTCCGATTCAGCAGGTCTTGGGTGGAACCTAAGAATTCCTGGCTGGTGCTGACGAGGCTGTCGTGGGGCCCAAACTTTGAGAACCACCCTCTAAATCGGTGTCTGGGTCGAGGCCCAGCAGCACCATGTGGCCTGCAGGCCAGCTGGGCCATCCACCAGGTTTCCTTCCAAACCACACTCTAGAGCAGTGCTAATAGACGTTACGATGCAACTCACGTGTGTCACTTTTTCTAGTATCCACGTTAAGAAGTAAAAAGAAGTGGGCACAATTAATTCCAGTAGTACATTTTAACTCAATTTGGTATCGTTTCGATATGTAATCGGTATAAAATTATCAGTGAGTTACGTCCTTTTTATGCCTAACAGCGCGTCTCAAATGAGACCGGGCGTGTTTCAGTAGCCACATGCGGCTAGTTCCTGACACAGTGAGCCACGTAGCTCTAAAGACCTGACCTCCATCTCCCTCTTTACAAAAGTTGTTTTCACCTTGACATTTTAATTTATTTGGGGCCATAATAAAATAATTTAAAACAGGCTCGTCAAATGGTAGGCAGTGATACCTTTTAATGAAGGCATGGTGCGTCAAAACAAAGAGGTAAAATAAAAGAGAGATTGGAGTTAAAATGATTTATCTAAATAAAATCTGCCTTCCTTCCAGTTTATTACTTTAAAACAAACTTATTTTTGATGAGAACACATGCTGTCAAACGTATCTGTCAAGTGTAACAGAAAAGGCAGATTTCATGGGATATCACTCTTTGGGGGATGCGGTTTGGAATGACGTCAGTGTTAATAAAATTCCCATGCGCTTCTAAAAAATGAGAAACCGGAAACAGTGGACAGATTCTTTCTTCTTTCTTCATCTCGTTTTGTTCCTCCCAGCTGCAGGATGAAATGAGAGAAAATTAGCAATCATAGAGCCGTAACCACCAACGGTGACTTTCCAAACCTATGAAAACAGCCCTATATATACCCGCTACGTCCGTGGGCTATTTCTCAACGAGGAGAGAACACAGTTTCCTCTTGTAACCTGCACCCTTGTGCCTGGGGTGCTCGTGCGGCCCATGGCTTCGATCACGTGCTCCCACCAACCTGGCCTCCCTCTTGCCTAATACCATCAATGCTTTTTTCTTTCCCTCGAGAGGATTCCGGGATTTAAGAAAATCACTTCACCTTAAAAGCCTATGCTCATTCCACAAACGATACTCCCTTACCCTCCCAGACCCTTGATTCTCCGTATCTACCATACGAGAAACGGGCTGTTATTGTAAAATACACAGCTTTGAAAACGCAAAAAAAAAAAAAAAATCAAATGTTAATCATTTAAATATATTCAAAGACAAGATATACTTCAAGACTTAATTACCAATTCAGTGATAAGTAATAGCCATACTATGACTAAGTTTCTTTGGACTGTCACATAAAATACAAAAGTCCACACCTGAATACTTAGGTATTAATCATTAAATGCAGTGCTACTTGAAATTCTGAACTTTTTGCCATTTGCACGTAATCACATTCGAAAGGGTATAGTCTCCTAGTTAGTACAAGGGGGTACATTTCCATGGCCAAGTAATGAATGCCCAAGTAGGAAACAGCCCAGCCACTTTAGCTGCTGCTTCGGCTGTTTTCTAAACAAAGACTGGTCTCAGTTACTGATACGTTTACCATTTGTTAGTAGTCTTATAGGTAGAGGACAAAAGAGCTCACAAGAACGAATGGGGAGCCATGAAATAGATTTCAAAATATACTGTGATTTCTATTACTAGGTACCTGAGTGTTGTGTTAACATTCTAAGTAGGTAGAACGGAATGTCTGAATTCATTTTAAACAAACTTCTTAATTTATTGGGAGAATTAAGAGAAAAAAAAACAACAACCCGGTCAGTAACAGGTAAATGTCAGGAATGGTTGGGTGATAGGTGGAGCTATACGGATACCTGGATTTTTTGGGCCTGTTCTGTGGTGGGTCCAAATGCTTTTCAGTGAGATCCTTCTTGTTGTCTGTTAAACGTCTCTTCTTCCCCGCTCTCCGAGACTTGCGCCTCCTTATCAGAGTTTTCCTGCTGATAGTTTGTTGTTCCTTTGGTGAAGAATAATACAGACTTTGGAGCAGACATTCACAGGAAGAAATAGTGTGATGCATAAGGAAGAGTGACGTCTAGTAGAGTACCCGCAGGAGAAGCGGGAGGATAGAAGGAACTAAGAGCTGGGGCCCTTCCTCCTGGTTGATACAGCCCCTCCATGGCCCTCACCCTTCTGCTGCTTGGTCACTTTCACAGTGACATTCTTTCTTTCCAGTCAAGCTGCCACCCTGTGCTGCTATTCTAACTGGCCCTCCGGAGAAGAAGGGATCAGAATCATCAAGTGTCTGCTGCATTGTGTGTGTTCTTGTCAGAGATTTCTTGCAACCATGTTTTGCCTCAACTCCAAATTCTCCCATGAAGCTCATTAGTCCCTCAATGCCCGAATATTTCAGTTTTCCCAAGTGCTCCCACGTCAGTTCATAACGATTGGGGATGAACGTTCGAAAACTTGGCATTTTTAACAGCCGTGGACAAAAATGAGGTGTGCCCCTGGCTCGCTCTATTCCTTCTGGCTGCACCCCCGTCTCGCCCTCTTGCGCACCCCTCCCACCCCTTGTACACCGCTGAACTGCAGACCCCTCCCGCCCCCTGCACCCCCATCTGCGCTGACCCGCACAGCCCCGCCCGCCCTCCTGCACATCCTCCCACCCTCCTGCACCTGCACCTACCCCGTGCAGACCTCCACCTACCCCGCGGCCTTCGGCTGTCTTAGCCGCGGCTGCCAGAAGGCGGCACGTTTCCTTCTCAAAGCCACTGGTAGCTACGGCACGGGGCTCCCACCCGGGCCCTCGGCCTTCAGTCTGGGGGCGCCCCCAACCTCGGCTTCTGTGCCCGGGCGCCCGCAACCGCCCACAGCCCCGGCCCCTGGGACGCGCGGGTCCCCCTCACCCTCTGTGGCTGCCGTCTCCTCCTCGTCAGGCTCCTCCGCGGTCTCCCAGGTAGCCTCCTCCTCCTCTGATGACGACGACGACGATGAGCCCTGGGACTCGTGGGCCGCGGTCGCCGCTGGGGGCGCAGGGGGAACGTTGAGCTGCAGAGGCCGGGGCCGCACGAGGATGTGGTTGTTGTAGTGGACGAGGTGTAGCAGCGAATGCACCAGGTCCAGGAACGGAAAGCGGAAGCCCACCATTGGGAAATGGTGGGCGTCCACAATTACGTCCCCGGCGGCCTCCGGCTCTTCCGCCCCGTCCTCGTCCTCGTCTGCCGGCCCGAAGTCCGAGTCCTCGCCCGCCTCGAAGGCGTTCCCGCCCTCGGGGCCCACCGCCTCCTCCCTGAGGCCTTCCGCAGGCGCGGCCGAAACGGCAGCCTCGGCAGGGTGGGGCCCGGAGTCCCCGGCCGCTCCGTCTCCGCCATCGGCCGCTCCGTCTCCGCCACTGGCCGCTCCGTCTCCACCGCCGGCCGCTCCGTCTCCACCGCCGGCCGCTCCGTCTCCGCCATGGGCCGCTCCGTCTCCGCCATCGGCCGCTCCGTCTCCACCACCGGCCACTCCGTTTCCAGCCACTCCATCTCCGCCATCGGCCGCTCTGTCTCCGCCACCGGCTGCTCCGTCTCCTCCATCGGCCGCTCCGTCTCCACCACCGGCCACTCCGTTTCCAGCCACTCCATCTCCGCCATCGGCCGCTCTGTCTCCGCCACCGGCTGCTCCGTCTCCGCCATCGGCCGCTCCGTCTCCACCACCGGCCACTCCGTTTCCAGCCACTCCATCTCCGCCATCGGCCGCTCTGTCTCCGCCACCGGCTGCTCCGTCTCCTCCGTCGGCCGCTCCGTCTCCACCGCCGGCCGCTCCGTCTCCGCCGCCGGCCGCTCTGTCGCCCATGGCCATCAGGTCTCCACCGCCGGCCACTCCGTCTCCAGCCACTCCGTCTCCGCCTCCGGCCACTCCGCCTCCGGCCACTCTGTCGCCCATGGCCACCACGTCTCCGCCTCCGGCCCCTCCGTCTCCGTCTCCGCCTCCGCCTCCGGCCCCTCCGTCTCCACCTCTGGCCACCTCGTCTCCACCGGCCACTCCTGCTCCGACCACCCAGTCTCCGCCGGCCACTTCGTTTCCGGCCTCCCCGTCTCCGCCGGCCTCTCCATCTCCGGCCCCCCAGTTTCCGCCGGCCGCTCCGTCTCCACCTCCGGCCGCCCAGTCTCCTCCAGCCACTCCACCCCCACCCACCCAATCCCCGCCGGCCACTCTGTCTTCGTCTCCGGCCTCCCAGTCTCCATCTCCGGCCACCCATTCTCCGCCGGCCACTCCACCTCCGCCCACCCGATCTCCGCCGGCCACTCTGTCCTCGTCTCCGGCCTCCCGGTCTCCATCTCCGGCCACTGCCTCTCCGTCTCCAGCCACCTGTTCTCGGTCTCCGGCCACCCCGTCGCCACCGACCGCTTCGTCTCCGGCCATCCCATCGCCACCAGCCACTCCGTCTCCAGCGGCCCCCGCCTCGCCGCCGGCCACCTCGTTGGCCCCTCCGGCCGCCGGGGCCCCCGCCTCATCCATGGGGTTCTCCTGGCCACCCGGGGCCTGGCCTCCATCTCCGGAGGCGGACATGGCACCAGGGAGTACCTCACCGGGGAGGCGACAGATGGGGCTGCGGCGACGCCGGAGGCTGCCCGCTGCCCCCGACGGGAGGCCGAGGGCAACGGGGCCCGGCGTGAGGTGGCCGCCGAGGGGGACAGCAGTCGGTGGCGGTGCCCGAGGAGGCCCCGGACGGGAAGGGCAGGGGGCGGTCGTGGGGAGCGGCCCACCCAGGCCTCCCCTCGGGCGACGCTGGCCGCGGCGGGTAAGTCCACCGGCCGCAGGACGGTGGGCGGGGCCAGAGGCGTCAACAATGGGCCACGTGCCCTCCTCTTGAGCTCCACCCTCATTCGTCCAGACGCAAAGAGTGACGTGCTCAGCGTCCAATGAATGACCGAGGCCCCTAGGGGTTGCTCCCACTTTACCTCCCTGTTTGTTCTTTGAGGCCTTAGGGTCTTGCCATTACTTTCGGGTCCGCGCAACTCTTGTCCTTTAAGTTTTACCATTGTCTGAAAAACTATAGTGGTCCAATGTGGACCACCTAGGTTGGGGAAACTCCTGTAAGAGGCAGAGAGGAAACATTTGGGTTTGGGGAAGCTCACAGGTGAAATCGGGACCATTATGTAGGTACTTACATAACAAGACAAAAAACACATTTCCACAAATATTTGATTGTTGAAATTAAAAATATAATAGTAACTGGGGTGCCTGGGTGGCTCAGTGGGTTAAGCGGGTGGCTCAGTGGATTAAGCAGGTGACTCTTGATCACAGTTGAGGTCATGACCTCACAATTGGTGAGATCAAGCCCCAGGTCTGGCTCTGCTCAGAGCCTGCCTGGGATTCTCTCCCTCTCTCCCTTTCTCTCTGACCCTCCCCTGTTTGTGCACTCTCTCTCTCAAATAAATAAGCTTAAAAAATATAATAACAAATTGCATACAGTTTTTTTTTTTTATCATAAAGGCCTATTAATGAGAAGAACGGAGTTCTTTTGGGAGAATAACATTTTGTTTAATGGGGGTTCACAGTGTTGTAGAGTTACACCAGTGAGTCCCCATTCACAGATGCCTAGGACTCATGGCTTGCCCTAGTTCACGGTCTAGAGAGGCAGCAGACACTTGGACACCGATGACACAGGTGACAAGTGCTAAACCAGGGATAAACACAAAGTGCTATGGGAATACGGGAGAAAGAATGCTTAAGTGGCGAGGGCGAGGGGAAGAGATTGGGGCCTGAGAAAATGCTCGACAGGAAGCATTTCACCTGGATTCTGAAAGATCCTTAGATTACCTAGTAAGGAAGGGATAGCAAGGAAGGGATAAGGAGGGAGGTCACTGTAGGTAAAGGAAACAGCATCGATAGTACAAGAGATGTGTGTGTGTGTGTGTGTACCTGTCTAGGGAATGAAATGGCTCCAGCATGGGCAGAGTGGCAGAACACTGACACTGGGAGGGCCTGGCTTCCAGAGGTCTGGCTTCCAGAGGCCCTCTGTGGGCCACCCCGTCCCCTCTCACCTAGCACAGTGCCTCCCGGCCTCCTCACCTCCTACCCAAACTGATCAGCTGTATTCATTAAATCATGCATTTACACATCGATGTATTGGGTGCCTTCCAATGTACCAGGGCTGTGTCTCACTGGAACTCTCATTTGTACCTGTTCTGGTTTGACACATGAGACACAAAGACGGCGGACCTGTCCATGGTCCCCATCCCAGAGCCTCGCATCACTCCTGCGCCCCTCTAGGGGGTTTGGCTAAGACTTCTGGAAGCCAGGCCCTCCCAGTGTCGGTGTTCTGATATCTTTGCCAAGACTCTGTTTATACTCAGTCATATCCTCTCTGGTTGGCTCCTTTACTCATCAGCGCGGTCGAAACATGAGATGATGACCTACCATTGATCGTGAAGTCTCCGGTGAAGAAGTGGGCACCTGGAACCTCTTCTCTGCCCAGAGCAGAGGACCAGGGCACTAGGGATGCCATAGGGTGGGCTGCTGTTAATGAAAACCTAGGGCTATGAAATGACAGGAGTGAGGAGGACCCTGGAAGAGACGGCCCTTTTACGGTGGCAGCAAACCATCCCCCAGGTGGTCGGGGTTGGCTCTGAGTCTGCGAGGGGTGGGGGGTGGGGGAGAATAATTAACGCCAGCAAACAATGGAGACAGGAAAAAGCTGGGCAGATGTGCGTTCAGCAAATACCCAAAGCAAAGCTGGGGGAGAGTGTCCTCCCAGCTCCGACAATGAGGCTCTCTTCATGACAAGTACATGGCCCAAGAAGTCCTTGGGACAGTCTAGGGCCTCGGTCATCTTCCTGAGGCTTCCCGGGGGTGCAAACCCATCTAGGGAGTCAGAATCCCTATCTCTGACCCCTGTAGCTGGTGCCTGACCTCCATCTCTAGCCATCCACCCATGATGTCTGATCTTCTCCAAGCCAGGAAATTAGCACAACCCAGGATTTCAGATTTCCTTGGGGAAAGGTATCCTTTTTGCCCACTCAACTCCCCCTGTCGATCAACAGAAGTGGCCAAGTCCTTTCCATTGGCAGACCTGTCTCCAGGGTCAGGGTGGGACAGGGGGAAGGCCCCAAGGCCCCAACAGCTTGAAGGAGTCTCTATTTAATGTCAGGCATGGCAAGGGACACTCCCCGAAGACCAATCCAGAGGTTTCCTTTACAGCCTGGTCCAAAACTCACCGCCTCCAGGCGGCCTTCTTTTCTGTGTCTGCTCCCCGCCCCGCCCCACCCCCACAGCCTCTCCTGAATTACAGTGCCCCGTGTAGACACTGTTTAGCTCCCCTATGAAAGCACAGGCCGTTGAGGGGGAACGTCCGGACCTTCAAGTTTGTAACAGCCTTGGTGTCTTTGCACAGGCAGGTGTCTGACAAACGTTTGTTGACTGAATCCCAAGAGCTTTGTAGTCACTGCCACCATCAATGGCGTCTCTCTTCTACCTGCCGAGGGCTGGGCTGTCTGCAGAGGGCCTCACCCCCTCTTCCTTTCTCTGGATCCTCTCCCCCCATGGCCTCCCGTGAGGTTTCTGCCCTTGTGGCCGGTGTGGGGCCCGTAGGGCCGTGATGCTGGGTACAGTGAGGGGTTACGGCCCCCAGGACAGACCCTGCCCGCGCCCCACACAGGGAACGACTCTGCCTGTCACCGGCGTCCTCGTCCACCGTGTCACAGCCAGACTGGGCTGTGGGTGCTCGCCAAAGAGAAGCACCCGCACGGGAGTGCCGTCTCCCTACGGGAGCCTGAAGCCCTCAGGTGAAGGTGCTCCAGGCCAGCACCCTCTCTGTTCACAGAAGCCCTGGGAGGGGCAGGGGACCTCCAGGAGCGCCGGCCTCTGGGGACTAGACCTTGCCTCCCCCGTCCCAACGGGGGTCCTTGCACAGGCCTGTGACCTGAGCCCAGCCCCTGGGAGAGGGCTGGGATGTGGGGGCTCCTCCTTTCCCGTCAAGCAGGAACCGCTGCCCTGCCGGGCCCTGGTCCTGGGCGAGCTGACACGGCCGGAGGCTCTTCTCCACTCGAAGGCTCACCTGGCTTGTGGGGTTTATGTCTCACCCTCCCAGACTCAGTTGTCCTCCCTAAACTGAAGCTCATTCATCATCCTTGGTGATCCTAACATCCACATGGGCCACTTATTCTTCACCCTGGACTTTCACCTCCATGACTTCCTTATCTGGACTTTTCTACAACCTTACGTCACACATTCATCTCAGCGATACGATCCTACGCTAGCCTGTTTGTTTGTTTTTATCACCGGAAACTGCCATTGAAATGACTTCTACTCTAGTTCCAGTTTTTCAGTCCCGTCAGATACTTCTCCAGTCCGTTTTCCATCCCAGTCTCTCCCTCTTCGTGTGCCTACCATTTTCTCCGTTTGCCCCCTTACCCAGCGTAGCGTCCCCCCACTGGCTTTTGTTATAATCGCTCTTTGGTAGGCAGGATGTTGGCCCCTGCAAAGACGTCCACACCCTAATCCCTGGGAGCCTGGGACTATGCTAGATGACATGGCAAAGGGGAACTAAGGTTGCAGAAGTAATTAAGGTCGCTAGTATTGGAGGGCTCAGCGTGCTCCCTCTAGTAGATCCTGTGCACAGCAACCAGCGTGATTTTATAATATATAAGGGGTGCCCGGCTGGCTCAGTCAGTTAAGCGTCTGACTTCAGCTCAGGTCACGATCTCGCAGGTCGTGAGTTCGAGCCCCGCGCCAGACTCTGTGCTGTCAGCGCGGAGCCTGCTTCAGATCCTCTGTCCCCCTTCTCGCTCTGCCTCTCTCCTGGTTGTGCACTCTCTCTCTCTCAAAAGTAAATAAACATTAATAAAATTATGTGTGTGTGTGTGTGTGTGTGTGTGTATTTCCCAGATTCTTTCACTCCTGCTTAACTACCTTCACTGGCCTCGCGTGGATTAAATGAGATACTAACCCCTTATTCTACCCCATAAGGCCCTGCGTGATCTGGCCTCTGCCTGCCACTGGTGTCATGGTTTCTAGAACACACGAAATACTCTCCCGCACGTGCTGTTCCAGCTGCTTGACGTGGGCCGTGGGAAGAGTTGAAGCAGGGTCCTTACCCTCTAGTCCCACGTACGATGGCACGGCTTGCTTTCGACACAAGGGTACCCAGCTGAGTCCCATGGTGCCCTGAGGTGGAGCCCACGGTCTGCCCTTGGAGCTCTGTGCCCAGTTGTGGGGCCGTGACCGTCTGGAGGAAGAAGATCTCTCGACCCCCAAGTGCCAGTGAGCACTCAGCTCGGGTCAAAGTAGACATTGGCTTGCCTGTCGTTCTCCCCGCAAGCCCCGTGAGCGCAGGGCGGGTTTGTCTCCTGCAGTAACGTACGTCTCAGCTCTGGCTGCACAGTCGCTCACCGAGAGGTGGCAGTTGCTGAGACGGAAGGAAGGGCCGGAGGAGAGAATGTATGGGCAACACAGCCGCTCCTCGCCACCACTTCAAGGTCCCATTCAGTCTGGGTGGCTCCGAAGGACAGCCCAGGTGCAGTGTCGAGACGCTGCCACTGGGTGGAGAGGTGTGACCGTGTTTTGGAGCAGAGGCCGCGCTTTGGGGCAAGGCGGAGAAGACACGTTGGGTTTTTTGTGGTTTGGGGGTTTTGTGGCTGTTGTTCCATTTTTGTTTGTTTGGCCACTCGGACCTCAGATGTCATTACTCCTTCTGCCACGTTCACGATAAAAGGACACCCGCCTAAAGCTTCCCTCACCTCTCCTAAGCGCCCCCCACAAAGCTCAGCCACCATTTTCTCACCTCTGGTGGACCTCTTTCCCTTTCTCCCCCCCCCCCCAGCTTTATCGAGATACAATTGAAATATAACACTGTGCAATGTCAAGGCCTCCAATGCGATGATTTAATACACATATATATATTGTGAAATGATCACATTCATTCATGTTAACTAACAGTTAACACTACCAACATGCCACATAATTGCCACGTTTTCTAGGGAAAACCTTTAAGATATACTCTCTTAGCGACTTTCAAGCGGATAATGCAGGATTGTTTTTTGTTTGTTTATTTTAGAGCGAGAGAGAGCGGGGTGTGGGGAGAGGGGCAGAGGGAGAGAGAGAGAGAGAGAGGGAGAGAGAGAATCTTAAGCAGACTCCACGCTCAGCATGGAGCCCGATGCGGGGCTCAATCCCACGACCCTGGGATCATGACCTGAGCCAGAATCAAGGGTCAGACACTCAACCGACCGAGCCACCCAGGCGCCACTATAATGCATTATGGTTAACTCTGGTCACCGTGCTGTATATTGGATCCACAGAACGTATTCATCTTAAACTGAAAGCTTGTGCCCTTTGACCAACATCTTTCCATTTCCCCAGCCCCTCCCCCGGCTCCCCAGTAATCACCATTCGACTCGCTTGATGAGTTCAGCTTTTTTAGATTCCACACGTAAGTGAGCTCATACAGTCATTTGTCTCTCTCTGACTCATTTCACTTAGCATAATGCCCTTAAGAGCCATTCGTGTTGTCACAGCCGGGAGGATGTCCTTATTTTTTTTTTATGGCCAAATAATATTCCATTGTATATACACCACATTGTCTTTATCCACTCATCTGCCGATGGGCACTTAGTTATTTTCAGGTCTGAGCACGGGAGTGCAGATTGTCTTTGAGATGGTGATTTTACTTCTTCAGATATATACCCAGAAGTAGGATTGCTGGGTCACAGGGTAGTTCTCTTCTTAATTTTTTGACGAACCTCCATCCTGTTTTCCAGAGTGGCTGCACCAGTTTGCATTCCCACCAGCAACGCAAAAGGTTCCCCTTTCTCCGCATCCTCGCCAACATCCGTTGTTGCCTGAGCTGTGAATGTGAGCCATTCTGACGGGTGTGAGGTGATATCTCCTCGTGGTTTTGATTTGTATTTCTCTGATGATGGGTGATGTCGAGCATCTTTTCATGTGCCTGTTGGCCATTTGTATGTCTGCCCTGGAAAAATGTCGAGTCGGGTCCTCTGGCCACTTTTAAATTAGATTTTTCTTTCTGTTTTTATTGAGTTGTATGAGCTCCCTATGTATTTTGAATATTAACTCCTTACCAGATAGATGGTTTTCAAATGCTTTCTCCCATCCCAGACGGTTGCCTTGTCATTTCTCAATTGTTTCTTTTACCGTGCAGAAGCACAGACGCACTGAAAGGTTTGACGTGGTCCCACTTGTTGATTTTTGCTTTTGTCGTTTGTACTTTTGATTCATATCCAAAAGCTCATTGCCAAGACCAATGTCAAGGAGGGGATCTAATTTCATTCTTTGGCATGTGAATATCTAGTTTTCCTAATACAGTGAAACCTTGGTTTGCATGCGTAATTCATTCCGGAAACGTGCCTGTCATCCAGAGCACTTATATCAAAGTGAATTTCCCCATAAGAAATGATGGAAATTCAGATGATTCGTCTCACAACCCAAAAATATTCATATAAAAATGATTATACTTTTGGGATGAGCACTGGGTGTTGTATGGAAACCAATTTGACACTAAACTTCATTTATTGAAAAAAATGATTATAATACAGTAATGTAATACAGAATAATAAAGAAAATGCAAAATATAAGGAAAAATAAATTAACCTGCACTTTGAAAACTTTTGTGGCTGGTGTCAGGGAGACCAGAGAGAAGAGGTTTATTGTGTAGGACGACTTTCACAATCACTAACGGGATCACTGCTATCTATTGGCTCAATGGAATCTTGTTCCGCATGGGGGCCATTGTAGACGCTCGCACGGATGTTGACTACAGTACAGTGTTAATACTCTGGTCCTATGCTGTATTTAATGTAACTGGCAATAAGGCAGCAGAGGAAAGGGCTATATCTGCCGGCAGCCTGACCTAGAATGAAACAAAGCATTCCGATGCTTCCTCTTGTCTGGAGAAGCAAAGGACTGTCCAGAGGTGCTGTGAAGTGACAAAAAATACACTAGTGTGGGTTGTGGGCACCTTCCAGCGTTCTGAAAGATCACTGATTTCTGCCAAACACCGTGGCCTGAGACCGAGCATCTGAGCATGGGAGAGGATCACGCACCCACAATCCCACAGAGAGAGAGAAAGAGAGAGAAGAACCATTGGCTCAGCTGTGATCATGTGATCTTCGGCATCACATACTACTCACATCGCAAGACATTGTTCGTTTATCAAGTTAAAATTTATTAGAAATGTTTGCTCATCTTGCGGAACTCCCACAAGAGCAAGTTACTCGCGATGCAAGGTTTTACTGTAACTGTTGTCGAAAAAATTATCCTTTCCTGATTGAATATTCTCGGCTCCTTTGCCAAATATTATATGACCATATATGGGTGGGTTTATTTCCGGGTCTTGATTCTGTTCCGATGGTCTATGTGTCTCTTTTATGCCAGTACCATATTGTTCTGTTCACTGTGTGCAGTACAGTTTGAGATCGGGAAGTGCGATACCTACGGCTTCGCTTTTCTTTCTCAGGATTGCTTTGGCTCTCCGGGGTCTTTTACAGTTTCATGCGTATTATAGGATTGTTTATTCTGTTTCCGCGAAAAATGCTATTGGGCTCTTAATAGGATTGCATCGGATCTGTAGCCCCACTTTCCTTTCTCTCCTCTTTTACTGCTTGATCTTGTGTTCCTCTTTTCCTGGGAGCCACTCTGGGCCTTGGTTTCCCTACCTGTACAGTGAGGACCAGGATAGCCTCGTGAGAGTCTAAGGAGATACTACATGCCAAATCTCATTGATCTACCTTGGCATAGAGTACGTTCATAGACTTTCCTCTCTCTCCCTGCCCCTCCCCCACTCGCGCTCTTGTCTGTCTCCCTCCCTCAAAAATCAATAAACATTTTTAAAAAATTTAGAAAACGAATGCCTATTTTCAAGAACCTGTGTTCCGTAAAGTGGGTTATACGTGAGGAGTGTTAGGGGAGAAAACCACTCCCTGCCTGTTGCCGTCCATCATGAGCCAGCCTCTGACTATACCGGACGGGCACGGGGCAGAAGGGGTAACAGAAAGGGCTAGGAAGAGGCGTTTTGCCTTTATCTGCAAATGGAGATCATCGCAGTACTTACTTCACAGGCTTGTTGTGAGTATTAAATACAAAACCTTAGAGGGGAGCCTGGGACATCCGTGAGCTCTCAGCACAGAGTTCCCGCCCTCAAGGAACTGGAGGTTCAGTTGGAGAGGTTAAGACTCACGCGGTAAACGGCAATTAACAGATTGCGCGTCGTGTTGGGCCCTAAGCCATGGTAGTGAGCCAGACAGTCTCGGTAGAACCCGAAAGGGCCCACGAAATAGAGCAAACAACAAAGTCTTTGGCAGTGGAACGGTCAGAGATAGCTTCGTGGAAGAGGCAGGACTTGGGGTAGGCCAGACGGAAATGCCTGTGGGGTGGACAGGGAGGTCAGATTTATTTGAAATGCACGTAAAGAAGAGCTGGGGCACCCGGGGCGGGGGGGGCTCAGTCGGTTGAGCGTCCGACTGCGGCTCAGGCCACGACCTCGTGGTTCCTGACTCTGAGCCCCGAGTCAGGCTCTGTGCTGACAGCTCGGAGCCCGGAGCCTGCCTCAGATTCTGTCTTTGGCTCTCTCTGTCCCTCCCCTGCCCGCGCGCACTCTCTCTCGCTTTCAAAAATAACTAGACATTAAAAAATAAGTCAATAAAAATACTGAAAACACACTAAACTGAGAAAGAGGAGAGCATCTCTTGACATCCAGGAGCTAGCCTGATACGGTCAGCCAAGCCTCGGTGTTGCAAGGAGGCAACCCGGCACCAGCAGTGACCCTAAACTAGGGCTCGATGGGCTGTTGAGCATACAGAATTTCACAGGACACTCGTATCAGACCAGGCGCCTCTAGAACTATGATGGTTCAAGACAAAACTAACAAGACTACCCCTCAGTGTCTGAACCCAAACAAAATATGAGTACTGTCCAAACCACAGAAATGGCTGAATCTCTCTCTCCCCGCCCCTCCCCCCGTCTCTCTCAGATAACACGAGTGACCACTGCTCCTCTACCAATCGTGGCTTCTGCTTCGCTTACGTCTGCCCTCCCCCACCCCAGATAAAATGTACAGAAATAACAATAACAAATAATACCAATCACAGGATCGTTCTGCTTTCAGACAGCCCCCGGCCTAGAGTGAACCACCGTTGCCCTTGACCTTCGCCCAAGTCACCCAACCGAAGCTTGAATCCTAACACCATACGGCATATTGATACTTTTTCCTTTTTTTCTTTTTTTTCTTTTTTAGGGAGAGAGAGCACGAGCAGGGGAGAGGGGGCAGAGAGAGAGAGAGAGAGAGAGAGAGAATCCCAAGCAGGCTTCACACTTTAGCCGCAGGGCCAGCCTCGGGGCTCGACCCCACGACCCTGGGATCATGACCTGAGTCGAAATCAAGAGTCGGATGCTCAACCGACAGAGCCACCCAGGCGCGCAATACCTCTTCCTTGAGCTGCCTCATAGTTCTCCACGGTGTACGTTCTCTCTCACTGCAGCAAGAGACAAACCCAGGTCGATCTGGCTAGGGAACATCTGGCTAGGGTCGATCTGGCCAGGTCTGTGGCTAGGGCACATCGACATTATCGCTACCATGAGTGAGGGCTACGGGTGCAGACCTACCACCCCGTCGGAGTTCAGAAATGCCCACAAACAACCGAAGAAGCGTCTGAAACGAAAGCGGCCCCACCGCACGCGACACGGCGTGGTTAACGAAACGACAGGGACAGTCACAGGTGCTGCAGGGACAGAAGGGCAGAAAGACGGAAATGTTGGTAGCAACACATGACAACCGCATGATCCCCTGGGCCTAGTGCTTTCCTTTTATCCTGACCGTGCCCCAGTTCTATTCCTACACCAACACCCGGGACAGTGCCTTCCCACTTCCCAACAAGACATTCATCCGAGGCTGGGTTTTCTCTAATCGCTGGCTAAGGGCCCAGGGGAGATGGGGCCAAGCTTCAGGCTGGTTAAATACAGAGCCCAACGTGATTCTCTTCTGGTCTTAACATTAGGAGAAAATTGCAATTAACGTGCACGCAAGATCCCTCCTCTAGCTATTTTTTTAAAATGCTTTATAGGGACAGAGACATTATGTTTAAGCCCGTTTTAATTGTTTTGAGAGAGAGAGCGCGTGCGCGCCAGCGGGGGAGGGGCAGTGAGAGAATCCCAAGCGGGCTCCACGCCGTCAGCCCAGAGCCAGACTCGGGGCTCAAACTCACCAACTGGGAGATGGTGACCTGAGCCGAAATCAAGAGTCTAGGAAAGCTTTGTGGAGGAAGAAGCCGGGGCGGTAAAATACAATTTAGATCAAAGACTTTTGGGGCGGGGTGGTGAAGAAGAATGTTACGCTTTGATTTATTTTTAGTATAAAGAGAAGCGGGATAATTTTGAGGGGATCATACACTGCTCCCTTAGGACCTCTGGAACCAACCTGGGATGTGCTAGAAATGTCCCCTTTTAATTGCGATCCCAGCTCTCCTGGGAAATGTTGCCAAGCAGCTCTCTGCACATTTCATCAAATATCAGTTTTCTCACGTTTGGAAAAATCATAGACTCATAGAATCACAAGCATGTAAAGGCCTGCAAGGTGTGTGGTCATATGCTTATTTTTATTTATAACATTTCATATACTTTGTCCCCATGCGGTTCTCTGTGGTTTCATTTTTTCAATACATTATACGCAGGATTCCATACAGTGTGATTTTTAAAATGCCTTTCTGAGGACAGTGTAATTTTATTTTTCGGGGTGTTATTTCCTTTTTTTTAACGTTTATTTATTATTGAGAGACAGAGAGACACAGAGCATGAGCAGGGGAGGGGCAGAGAGAGAGGGAGACACAGAATCTGAAACAGCCTCCAGGCTCTGAGCTGTCAGCACAGAGCCCGACGTGGGGCTCGAACTCACAGACCAGAGATCATGACCTGAGCCGAAGTTGGACGCTCAACCGACTGAGCCACCCAGGCGCCCCTATTTCCTTTTTTGATTGAAGTATAATTAACATGCAATGTCATATTCGTTTCAGGTGTACCACCTATTGATTCAATAATTCTGTACCTTAGGGACCCTGGCGGGCTCAGCTGGTAAGAGAATGTGACTCTTGATCTCGAGGTTGTGAGTTTCAGCCCTACGTTGGGCACGGACATTACTTAAAAATAAAATCTTTAAAAATAAATAAATAAATCTACACATTACCCAGTGCTTACCACAATGAGGGCAGTCACCATCTGTCACCATACAACGTTATGACAATATTATCGACAATATTCCCTATGCTGTACTTTTCATCCCCACGACTTACTCTGTAACTTTGCTTTAGTTATACTAATGGCATATCTTAAGTGAAACAAAAGTGAAAACTTTTCTCTCCAGCTTGGCTGTTGCAATCATTTTTGTAGTTTTTTTTTTAAATTTTATTTAATTGTGATAAGAATTCAACACGGGATCTACCTTCTTCACTTGCTAAGTGTAGAATACGTTATTGTCAACTATAGGTTGATCTCTACAGTTTATTCACCTTACTTAGCGGAAACCTTATGCCCCTTGATTAGCAACTTCTCGATGTCCCCCTGCCCCCTGGCAACCACCATGCCCCTCTTTGTATGGAATTGACTATTTTAGATACCTCATATAAGTGGAATCATGCAGTGTCCGTCTTTGTGGCTGGTTTATTTCACTTAGCATAGTGTCCCGTAGGTTCATCCGTGTTGCTGCCTAATGCAGAATTTTTCTTTCTTTCTTTCTTTCTTTCTTTCTTTCTTTCTTTCTTCCTTTCTTTTTTTTGAGGCTGAATAGTGTTCCACTGTATGCTATATGCCACATTTTTTGGTTGTTGATCATTCACCCAGCCTCTGTGTTTTTACTATTAATGTCATTCTCGATCTATGTTTTTATCTTCAGTTTCTTGGGCTACAGTCCTCTTGAGAGAGAAAGGGAAGAGTTGTGTGTTTGTCAGTTCCAATATGTATGTCTAAATGGTCCCACAACATTTGAACGGCTTAACATGTCCGCCGCCTGTGAAAACCAGCTCCTATTTGGCTATGCAGTTAAGAGTTATTGGCTTTGTAAATGTATTGCTGGAAGGTGCATTAATTCCTACTGTTAGGGTTTTGCTTCTCCTGTAAGTATAGGACACTTATATTACGTTGTAGATGCGGCATGCTTCTCGTTTTCCTTTTCATTTTTTTCCTTTTTATTTATTATTTTGATGTTTATTCATTTTTGAGACAGAAAGAGCACAAGCAGGGGAGGGGCAGAGAGAGGGGGAGAGAGAATTTGAAGCAGGCTCTGCGCTGTGAACCCGCAAACCGTGAGATCATGACCTGAGCCAACATCACATGCTTAACTGATCGAGCCACCCAGGTGTACCCACCCCCTGCCGACCATTTTGCTTTTTCAAAGATTACAAATATATATGCAAAGAAAAAAGACTAGAAAAGGTAATGATGGTTTCTGGGTAGTGGGGCTGTGGGGAACTTTAATTTTCTTCTTTGTAAGTTCCAATTTTAACTTTCGAGAATGAGTATATATAACTTTGAAAATCAGAAAAATATATCATTAAGGGAAACTCCGTTTAATATACAGGGAAGAGCATATCACATAGTAAGTGTTGATTTATGCTTCCTGAAACTAAAAGATAAAATATTTCGCACATTTTATAGATTTTCCTTTCTTTGGTTGTAAAAGGTAGGGTCAAGTTCTATTTCTCTTTTTATGCATGTATATTTCATATTTGACTTTTTAACTTCATTTAACTTTAATGTCATTTCTTTTCAGTATGATACTCATCATGGGGTGTCATGAGGTGCCTGAGTGGCTCAGTCGGTTGAGCGTCCGACTTTGGCTCAGGTCACGATCTCACGGTTTGTGAGTTCGAGCCCCGCGTCGGGCTCTGTGCTGACAGCTCGGAGCCTGGAGCCCGTTTCATATTCTGTGTCTCCCCCTCTCTCTCTCTCTCTGTCCCTCCCCCACTTGTGCTCTGTCTCTCTGTGTCTCTCAAAAATAAATAAATGTAAAAGATAATAATGTTGGGGCACCGGGGTGGCTCAGTTGGTTAAGCGTCCGACTCTGGATTTTGGCTCAGGTCATGAGCCCCGCGTCAGGCTTTGCACTGACAGCGTGAAGCCTGCTTGGGATTCTCTCTCTTTGTCTCTCTTTGACCCTCCCCGCCTCAGGCTCCCTCTGTCTCTCTCACAAAATAAATAAACATTAAAAAAAAACAAGATTAGAATGTCAAGTGTTTGAAATACACTTAATGGTAATTATTAAACTGTGACATGGGAAGAACATTCCTGTATAAGACTGGGAAATTCTGTGCCCCAATTTGAGCCGTGAGAATTTTAACATTTTTAAAGCAAGTAACTCTGATTATAGCTATTAAACGTATTTTCTTTTAAAAATATTCTGTAACATTTGGATGCATCATCTTTTCAATTAATAACACAGTGATTTTTTTCCTAAAACTGGTTATAGTATTTCCTGAGTTACGAATAGATCACAGACCCACAATAACAAATTCAGATTCATGCTCCTGTACCAATTATCTCCGAAACTTCAAATTTAGATTCCTACTTGAACAGAAGCAGCCCATTCACTGTAGCAACAGTTACAGGAAGGTCTGTGTGCCGTGATTTTAGACACTTTTGAAATATGTTCAGTGTTCTTAGTATTATCTTTCTCCCATTAATGAGTTATTAACAGAAAGCCAGTTCTTTTCTTTTTAATTTTTTAATGTTTTTTTAAATTTATTTTTGAGAGAGAGAGAGAGAGAGAGAGAGACAGAGCATGAGCAAGGAAGAAGCAGGGAGAGGGGAGAGAGAGAGAATCCCAAGCAGGCTGCGTGCCAAAACAAAAACCAACAAACGATGGGGGCACGACGAAAGGACACCGGAGCCAATCTGAAAGAGTTTCCAGTGAACAAAGCTGGAACAAATAGGCAATGCTAGTATCGGATTATAACCCAAAGTATAAAATAAATATCTATGTGTCCCCACTGACAGAAACAAATGAGCGAATAAATAAATACATGTGAGAGGAGAGAGACAAATCTCCCGTGCAGAAGGGTTCCAAATAATGTATGTCGATCTTCTGCCCTTAGAGAGGTGGCACAAAGCTCCCCACTGTTCAAGTGTGGGCTGGGCATAGTGCTAGAGAGTGTCGTATGAAAAGGGAGGGTGGGGAAGGGTGAAGACAGCTGATAAACACTCCCTCCAGCCAGGTGACCGAAGTCAACGTCAACAGCGATAAGTTACGTTGATAGCGTGTACCCTTGATAGGATGTGATGAGAAGGGCACTTGACCTCTGTGGGTTTCCTCTCCCCACACCCTTTTATAAACTCATGTTAAAAAACACCAGATGTGGGGCGCCCTGGTGGCTCAGTCGGTTAAACATCCGACTCTTGATTTCGGGTCAGGTCATGATCTCTTGGTGCGTGAGTTCGAGCCCCTAGTCAGGCTCTGTGCTGACAGTGAAGAGCCTGAATGGGATTCTCTCTCTTCCTCTCTCTCTGCCCTTCCCTCTGCCCTCGAACAAACATTTGAAAAACAAAAACAAAAACAAATCAGATGTAAATCCAATGCAATTCCAACAAAATTTTTCCTTCAAAAGCTAATTGTAAAATTTGTACTAAAAAATAAAAGGCCAAGAGTAGCCAGGATAACACCAACTGATAATAATACTAATGATAAATGCAGGATTTACCACCCCCCATGATACCAAGACTTATTATAAAGCTATGGTTATTTTCAATTTTTTATTGAACACATTTGACGTAACGTTGTGTGGGGAAAAAAAAAAAAAACCCATCAGGGGCACCTGGGTGGCTCTTGGTTTCGGCTCAGGTCATGATCTACTGGTTTGTGAGTTCAAGCCCCACATCGGGCTCTGTGCCGACAGCACGGAGCCTGCTTGGGATTCTCTCTCTCCCTCTCTCTCTGTCCCTCCACCACTCCCCCCCCCCAACACACACACTCAAAATAAATAAACATTAAAAAATAATAATATGCCAATATTGGTTCTCTAATTGTCACACATGCCCCATACGAGTGTGCCATGGTAACAGTGGGAGAAATCTCTGTCCTCTGCAACATTTTCTCAACTCGGAAACCCTTCTAAAATTAAAAGTTTATTTAAATAATGAATTGTTTGTTTGGCACGTGCTTAGTTTTTAGTGTGGTTTAGGCATGGGGGGGAAACACGGTCATGAATGAAATGGACACACACAAAAAAATCCCTGCCTCATGAACCTGACATTCGAGTGGGGGCTGGGGAGACAACGAACAAATCATGTCCCATATTAGCTGACGGTAAGTGATATGGAGACACATAGGCAAAAGAGGTGTGGGTAATGGGGAGCTGAGATGTTTTAGACAGGCGGTCTGCTCTAAGGGAGTCTTCACCGAGGAAAGCATCACTATTAGGACAAAGGCATACCTTTTAGAAGGAAATTTTTTAAGGGCCAAAACATGGTAAATGATACAATCTCTCCTCCCCTCCATTAATCAGAACAGGGAGCCCGTAGGCATTTCAGTGCTTGGTTTCCCTACACTGTGCAAAGTGGGGTGTGTGTCTTCTACCCATTTGGGTTCTCTTTCCCCCAAGTTTGTGTGGGTACCAGGTAAGAGCAAAAGAGAATTGCACGAATACAAAGCAAGTTGCGATTACCTCAAACTATTTTAGGATTCTCTTCACTTTTATTTAATGGTGAGCTTAGGAAAGTAAGTAAATGTGCCTTCAACAGAACTAAAAAGATCGGATAACTCCTGAGCTGGCAAATCTGCTTTCACACCCCCTTTATTACTTTTTTTTTTTTTAGGGTTTATTTATTTTTGAGAGACAGAGAGACCATGAGTGGGGGGGGTGCAGAGAGAGACAGAGAGGGGACAGAAGATCCGAAGCAGGCTCCACACTGACAGCTGAGAGCCTGATGCGGGGCTCCGACTCCCGACCCCCGAGATCATGACCTGAGCCAAAGTCAGATGCTCAACCGACCGAGCCACGCAAGCGCCCCTGTCCCCTTTATTTCTAAGGACATCTGTGGCCTTATTTAAATATAGCTTTTGCCCTCAGTTGGCGAAAACATTCTTAGGCATAATCAGATCAAGCCAGTGATAATAAAATGGGCATTTTCTATTTCTGTATGTTATTCACGAAACGCAGAGTAACTCGATTAGATGGCTGGAGATCCGTGTCTTCTAAATTAAGAAGCCGCAGGCTCCAACGTATTAGTTTTCAAATTTTAGAAAAGGGACGACAGAAGGTCTAAAATAAATCAATAAACAAAATCAATCTGTGTAAGAGCACGTGAATACATAATCAAGGAAAAAAATAACCAGCCCCCATATCCTTGATGAGAATAAGACGCTTGAAAAGCGATGTGTTTGGAAATCAAGCAAGCCAATCTGTCAGTTCAGCACGGCCTCAAAGCATGCTGGGGCAGCTGGAAAGGCCCGTGTGCCCGTAGGAGGAGGCAGGCTCACCTACCTAGGAGGTGAGCGCTGGCACTCAGCCGTGTCTCACTGCAGGGTATTGCTACTTCTCTGTGCATTTCTGGGTCTGTTGTACCCTCTCTGTGTATGCCCGCCTTCACGTGTACCCACGAAGACTGTGGGCTCTTAATTCTTTATGACTTTGACATCTTGGTATCCTCTGGCACACAATAGATTCTCTTTCTCCTTCCTTCCTTCCTTCCTTCCTTCCAACTTTCTTTCCTTTCTCGGTCTCTCTCTCTCTCTGTTTCCAAATTACATACACGTATATATGTTTCATTAAATGGTAGTGAAAGGTAGAAGTCTTAGCATTCTGTGACCTTATGAGTAATGAAAGGCTAACAGCTCAGCAGGAATCCTGAGATGGCTATGAAAACTATTGAGCGGGGAGGACAGACTAAGATTAAGAACTAAAATTCGAGGGGCGCCTGGCTGGCTCAGTCAGTTAAGCATCCACCTTCGGCTCAAATGATGATCTCATGGGTTGTGAGTTTGAGCCCCACGTTGGGCTCTGTGCTGACAGGGTGGAGCCTGCTTGGGATTCTCTCTCTCTCTCTCTCTCTCTCTCTCTCTCTCTGCCTCTCCCCTGCTCTCATCTGCGTGAGCTCTCTCTCTCAAAATAAATAAACATTTAAAAAAAAATGAAAGTTCGAAAGTTTACACTAACTAAAAATTGTAGCGCTTCAAAGATAAAAGGGGATGGGGGAGAGAGCCAAATCAGAAGAGACTCTTAAAAACTGAGGATAAACTGAGGGTTGATGGGGGGTGGGGGGAGGGGAGGGTGGGTGAGGGGCATGGAGGAGGGCACCTGTTGGGATGAGCCCTGGGTGTTGTATGGAAACCAATTTGACAATAAATTTCATATTTTAAAAAAAAGAGCTGGGGGAAAAATCCTATGGGGGGGGGAGGCTCTTAGTTCAAGGTGAATTCCTTTCAACTCTGAATTGTCGGTGCCAGCTGCTGCCTGGCTGTGGCAAAGCAGACATGAGCCATGATCTGAAGGCATTTAAGTTTAATTATGGGCATAAGACACTGACCTATTACTACAAGTTAGAATGTCTGCTCATTGGGGCGTCTGGGTGGCCCAGTTGCTTAAGTGTCGGACTTCAGTTCAGGTCATGATCTTACGGCTCATGGGTTCGAGCCTCGGAGCCTGGAGCCTGCTTCGGATTCCGTGTCTCACTCTCTCTGCCCCTTTCCCACTCACGCTCTCTTTCTCTCAGAAATAAATAAATGTTGAAAAAAAAATTTTTTAAAAAGAATGTCCGTTGAGAAGCGAATGGAAATGAATTTCAGGAGCTGGGTGAGATTTCCATAGAGAAATGGGAGGGAGTCAGCTGAGATTGAACGAACGCACAGAAGGAGGAAAGTGCAGGTGATAATCGGGGTTTACTAAGATGTGGCTGGAGGCTGGGATATGTGTAGAACAGTGGTGAGAAGCAGGGCAGGTGGGAGGAGCCACGGGAGGCCTTTTAGAAAACATATTTATTTATGTATAATTCGCATGCCACACAATTCACCTGCTGCAAGTGTGCCATCGAGTGTTTTTATATCTACTGACTTGTGCATCCGTCAACACTTTCTCAGTTCTATAAGTTCTTTATGTATTCTGGCCACAAGTACCTTACCGGAAATACGATTTCCAAATATTTTCTCCCATTCTGTGGGTTGCTTTCCACCTTCTTTAAGATATCCTTTGAAGCACGAAATATTTTAATTATGGTGACATCCAATTGATCTATTGTTTCTTTGGTTGCCTGTGTATTTGGTGTCATACCTAATAAACCATTGCCTAACCAAGGTCACAAAGATTTATGCCTCTATATTTTTCTGACAGTTTTATAGTTTTAGCTATGACATTTAGATCTTGGATCCATTTTAAGCTAATGTTTATATATGGCGTGAGGTAAAGACTCAACTTCATTCTTTTTTTTTATTTTTAATGTGAAATTTATTGTCAAGTCGGTTTCCATGCAACATCCAGTGCTCGTCCCAACAGGTGCCCTCCTCAATACCCATCACCCACCCGCCCCTCCCTCTCACCCCCCATCAACCCTCAGTTTATCTTCAGTTTTTAAGAGTCTCTTATGGTTTGGCTCCCTCCCTCTCTTTTTTTTTTTTCCCTTCCCCTCCCCCATGGTCTTCTGTTAAGCTTCTCAGGATCCACATAAGAGTGAAAACATATGGTATCTGTCTTTCTCTGTAGGACTTATTTCACTTAGCTTAACACTCTCCAGTTCCACCCACATTGCTACAAAAGGCCATATTTCATTCTTTCTCATTGCCAAGTAGTATTCCATTGTGTATATAAACCACATCTTCTTTATCCACTCATCGGTTGATGGGCATTTAGGCTCTTTCCATAATTTGGCTATTGTTGAAAGTGCTGCTATGAACATTGGGGTACAAGTGCCCCTATGCATCAGCACTCCTGTATCCCTTGGGTAAATTCCTAGCAGTGCTATTGCTGAGTCATAGGGTAGATCTATTTTTAATGTTTTGAGGAACCTCCACACTGTTTTCCAGAGTGGCTGCACCAATTTGCATTCCCACCAACAGTGCAAGAGGGTTCCCGTTTCTCCACATTCTCCAGCATCTATAGTCTCCTGATTTGTTCATTTTAGCCACTCTGACTGGCATGAGGTGGTATCTCAGTGTGGTTTTGATTTGTATTCTTTTACATGTGGATATCCAGTTGTCCCAGCATCATTTGTTGAAGAGCATATTCTTGAATTATCTTGGTACCCTTGTCAACAATCAACTAACCATAGATGTATGAATTCATTTCTGGACTCCAATATAATAGAATTGTCTCCATTTTGTCTATATATATGTTAGTATCACACTGTATAGATTACTGTAGCTTAGTAGTGAGATTTGCAATTGGGAAGTGAGCATCTTCTGAATTGTTCTTCTTTTTCAAGATTGAGCTATCTAGGGTCCCTTGCCATTTCCATATGAATTTTAGAATCATATTGTCTATTTCTGTCCAAAAAAATACAGCCAGGATTTTGATAGAGATTGTCTTGAATCTGTAGATCAGTTTGGGAAGGATGCCACTGAACAATATGAAGTCTCCCAATCCGTGAACATAGGGTATCTTTCCATTTATTTAGGGTTTCTTTAGTTTCTTTCAGACATGTTTTGTAGTTCTCACTGTACAAGTCATATACCCCCTTGGTTAAAGGCACTCCTGAGTATTATATTATTTTTAATATAATTGTACATAGAATTATTTTCTTAATTTCATTTTTGGAACGCCCATTGCTAGTATAGAGAAATACAACTGATTTTTGCATGTTAATCTTAATTCTGCTGTGGAACGCTTTTGACTAGGTGCCTGACTTCTTACTATGTAACTCAGAAAGCATCGTATCAGACCTTAGTCTAGATAATCTCTAGGTTTCCTTCCACGTCCTGTGCTTCTACAGATAACGAGTTCTTGAAATCGGAACAGTCGAAGTGACGAGGAAGAAGTGTTTGTGAGAGAACTTTGGTTTTATTGTTTAAGAGATTTTCTGCACGTATCTCCTTTTTTCCACCCTCAGCACTGCTGCCTCAATCTCAGCCCTTATGATCTTTCCTTTGCAGTTGGAGTAACAGTGATTTTCTTTTTTTTTTTCCAATATATGAAATTTATTGTCAAATTGGTTTCCATACAACACCCAGTGCTCATCCCAAAAGGTGCCCTCCTCCATACCCATCACCCACCCTCCCCTCCCTCCCACCCCCCATCAACCCTCAGTTTGTTCTCAGTTTTTAAGAGTCTCTTATGCTTTGGCTCTCTCCCACTCTAACCTCTTTTTTTTTTTCCTTCCCCTCCCCCATGGGTTTCTGTTAAGTTTCTCAGGATCCACATAAGGGTGAAAACATATGGTATCTGTCTTTCTCTGTATGGCTTATTTCACTTAGCATCACACTCTCCAGTTCCATCCACGTTGCTACAAAGGGCCATATTTCATTCTTTCTCATTGCCACGTAGTACTCCATTGTGTATATAAACCACAATTTCTTTATCCATTCATCAGTTGATGGACATTTAGGCTCTTTCCATAATTTGGCTATTGTTGAGTGTGCTGCTATAAACATTGGGGTACAAGTGCCCCTATGCATCAGTACTCCTGTATCCCTTGGGTAAGTTCCTAGCAGTGCTATTGCTGGGTCATAGGGTAGATCTAGTTTTAATTTTCTGAGGAACCTCCACACTGCTTTCCAGAGTGGCCGCACCAGTTTGCATTCCCACCAACAGTGCAAGAGGGTTCCCGTTTCTCCACATCCTCTCCAGCATCTATAGTCTCCTGATTTGTTCATTTTGGCCACTCTGACTGGCGTGAGGCGATATCTGAGTGTGGTTTTGATTTGTATTTCCCTGATGAGGAGCGACGTTGAACATCTTTTCATGTGCCTGTTGGCCATCCGCATGTCTTCATCAGTGATTTTCTAACAATGATTTTCTAACGTTTCCAATCCTACTACCATCTCCTGCCCACTCAATACTCACACCAACACTAGAGTGATCTTTTTTTTAAAAAGTTTATTATTTATTTTGAGAGAAGGAGGCCAGCAGGGAGGGCACAGAGAGAGGGAGGGAGAGAGAGAGAGAGAGAGAGAGAGAGAGAGAATCCCAAGCAGGCTCTACACTGTCGGCATGGAGCCCAATGCGGGGCTCGAACTCACGAACCGTGACATCATGACCCGAGCTGAAATCGAGAGTTGGACGCTCAACTGACTGAACCACCCAGGCGCCCCTAGAGTGATCGTTTATAAATCTGATGTATCACCAAATCTAGTAACCACTCTCCATCATTTACCTTCTAGCAACATTCAACATGCTTGACCGTACTTTCCTTCATGAAACCCTCTCCTCACTTTACTCTGGAAAAGCACTCTCCTGATATTCTTTCTACTTCACCAACCCTTTCTTCTAAGTTTCTTTTGCAGGATCCCATTACTCTGCTCACTTTCTAAGTGTTGGAGTGCCCAGGGACTCTTGTTCTCCACAAATTCTCTCTAGCAATCTCCTCCAGTCCTATGGCTTTAAATCCTGCTGCTGCCGATGATTCTCAAAATTTTACCTCCAGAACTGACTTTTTTCCACGAACTCCAGACTTGTATATCTAGGTCTCCACTTGTATGGCATATCCCAAACCTAATATGTCCCAAACGGTAATTCTGATTCTCTTGGAGCTCCAATTCCCTTTTTAGTGCCAAGCTGCTCAAGCTAAAAGCCTAACGGTCATCCTTGTTCCCTTCCGTTGTTTTACCCCCACCTGCAATATCTTTGCAAGTGCTATTTTCTCTACCTTCAAAACATACCCCAAATCCATCCGCTTATCTCCATCTCAATGACTACCGCGTTAGGCCAAGCCACCATCATTTTCTTTTCCTTTCCTTTTTTGTTTTTTAGAACTTAAAATGCTTTTATTGTTTTTTATATTAAATATAATTTATCGTCAGATCGGTTTCCATACAACACCCAGTGCTCATCCCAACAGGTGCCCTCCTCCAGGCCCATCGCCCCCTTTCCCCTCTCCTCCACCCCCCATCCACCCTCAGTCTGTGCTCAGTATTTAAGTCTCTTATGGTTTGCCTCCCTCCCTCTCTGTAACTTTTTCCTTCCCCTTCCCCTCCCCCGTGGTCTTCTGTTAAGTTTCTCAGGATCCACATACGAGATATATATCTATACCTACATTGAGAGAGAACGAGAGAGATGATAGATTTCTTGCAACCAATTGGCTCACATGATCATGGAGGCTGACGAGACGCAAATCGGCAGGGTGAGTTGGCAAGGTGAAACCCCAGGAGAGCCAGTGGTATGTTTCCAGTCCGAAGGCAGGAGAAAACTGATGTCCTAGCTCACAGATAGGCAGGAAGAAGTCTTTCTTACTTAGGGGAAGGTCAACGTTTTCGGTCTATTCAGCCTTCAATCGGATAAGGCCCACCCACGTTAGGGAGGGCGATCTGCTTTACTCTATCCACTGATTCAAAATTTTTTAAATACTTATTTAGTTTTGAAAGAGAGAAAGAGACAGAGTGTGAGCAAAGGAGAGGCAGAGAGAGAGAGGGAGAGAAAGAATCTCAAGCAGGCTCCAGGCTCCGAGCCGTCAGCACAGAGCCCGACGCGGGGCTCGAACTCACAGACTGTGAGATCATGACTTGAGCCGAAGTCGGACGTTTAGCCTAGTGAGCCACCCAGGCGCCCCCTGTCCACTGTTGCAAATGTTAATCTCATCCAGAAACACCCCCACAGACACCCCGAGAATAATGTTTGATCAAATATCTGGGCACCCTGTGGTCCAGTCAAGTCGCCACATAAAGTTAACCATCACAAATGATAACTTGCATTTGTAAAATTTGTCATTTTTCAAGGAACATTCTCAAATTTCCCCACATTGCCTTGATAGCCACTCTGCATGTTGGAAAAGGAGGTCTTGAATCTAGGGAGAACTGAGCCTCCGAAAGGATTGCTGAGACTAGAGTCTAACTCTATAGACTACCAACTCCATCTGTTAGCTCAAACTCCACTTTGAAAGAACAGTGGAATGTCTACACGGTCTCACGGAAATAAGAGGGACTGAAGCGATCCAAATGGGTACCAAAGAAGGTATTCCCTAAATGACCAGACAGGTCCTCATAACCTGTACATTCTAGCATTGTCTCTCTCGTGGCTTTCGCCCGAATGTGGGATTAAATGAGTTGCTTCAAAGTGTTGCCTTACGGTTTACCTGGGTGACATAGAGGGCACCCAGTGCTTAACTGCAGAGGAGGAAGAGAGTGGGAGGTGTGTGTGAAGGAATTTGGGGGGGGGGTTGGAATAGGAAATAAAACAGAGGCTAGATCCATTACCTCAAGTGGCTTTCATTCAAGTGGCTTTACTGAAATTCAGTGGGAGGAGATTTATGAATAACTGGGAAGAACGAATGGAATACAAAGATGTGGCCTTTCCAAACGGTCCAGGATACCCTGTCTATTCAGTCAATGTGTTTTTTTTTTTAATGTTCATTTATTTGTTCATTTTGAGAGACAGCATGAGTGGGGGAGGGGCAGAGAGAGAGAGAGAGAGAGAGAGAATCCCAAGCGGGCTCTTCACTGTCGGCGCAGAGCCTGACGTGGGGCTCGAACTCATGATCTGTGAGATCACAAACTGAACCGAAATGAAGAGTCAGATGCTTAACCAACTGAGCCACCCAGGCGCCCTAATTCAGTCAACGTTTTAATTCTTTAATCTCTACCTTTCCGCTCTTAATTCCAACCTGTGCGTACCTGCTATGGCTCATCATGTTACCATTCCTAAACACGGTGTAGCGGTGAGTGTCGATGAGAGCATTCAGAAGGGGGAAGAACCTCCCAGAAAAAGACTTGTATGGTTTTTTTGTTTAATTTTTAAATGTTTTTATTTATTTTTGAGACAGAGACAGACAGAGCATGAGCAGGGGAGGGGCAGAGAGGGAGGGAGACACAGAATCCGAACCAGGCTCCAGGCTCTGAGTCTCTTATCTCTTCATCTATAAAATGGGGGAGGGGCGCCTGGGTAGCTCAGTGGGTTGAGCGACTGACATGTTCCGCTCAGGTCATGATCCCAAGGTTTGTGGAATCGAGCCCCGTGTCAGGCATGAAGCCTGCCTAAGATTCTCTCTCCCTCAGGATGCCTGGGTGGCTTAGGTCATGTTGTAATGGTTCAAGATTGAGCCCCCATCAGGCTCTGCGCTGACAGCACGGAGCCTGCTTCAGATTCTCTGTTCCCCTCCCTCTCTCTGCCGTTCCCCCTTCTCTCTCCCTCCCTCTGTCCCTCTCCCCTGCTTGTGCGAGTGGGCTCTCTCTCTCTAAAAAAATTAAAAAAAAATAGGGGCGCCTGGGTGGCTCAGTTAAACGTCTGACTTCAGCTCAGGTCATGATCTCACGGTCCGTGGGTTCGAGCCCCGCGTCGGGCTCTGTGCTGACAGCTCGGAGCCTGGAGCTGCTTCGGATTCCGTGTCTCCCTCTCTCTCTGCCCCTCCCCAGCTCACACTCTGTCTCTGTCTCTCTCTCTCTCTCAAAAGTAATTAAACATTTAAAAAAAAAATTTTTTTTAAATGAATAATAGCAAAATGGGGGAACTATAAGTCCCCACCTCTTAGCATTATGTGGTGGACAAAATATGATAATGCCCTTTAGTGCTGAGCACACGTCCTGGCACATGGGGAGTGGTCCGTAATATTAGCTGTTATTGTTTAAGGTCAAACAAATGCCATTGCAGAGGAAAGCAGCAGACTTCCAGTTATAAAATAAATCAGTCACGGGGATGAAACATAGAGCACAGGGAGCAGAGTCAATAACACTGCAATAATTTTGGATGGGGACGGCTCGCCGCGGCAAGCGCTGAGTAACGTATAGGAGTGTCGAATCACTAGGTTGTACACCTGAAACGAATGTGACGTTGTGTGCTAATTATATACTACATTTTAAGAACACGTCCGTGAGGTTATCAGAGGAAACCTGTACAGGCTCCCGAGCAGCCCTTTCCAGCCCTTGGCTGTCGTCTGCTATGAGAGGTGGCGGCCCGCAGGGCTCCTGCAGTAACCCTTCGGAGAAGGTTAGCACCTGTGCACCAGTGGTCATTTGGTCATTTGCCTGCCGCACGAGGCCACTGAGCCCACGCCTTATCCACACTTATGCGCCGCTCCTCTGCATTTGGAACACAAGGGGGTGCTTCAGAGGCGCCCACACAATAGTCCTTTGATGACTGATTCTGGGGCAATTAAAACATCCGCACTGATCTTGCCTTTGGCTGTGTGTGTGTGTGTGTGTGTGAACCAATACGGAAGCTTTGTTCCTGGGGGGCGGGGGGGTGGGGGGAAGCTGCCTTTGGAGGCTGGAAGCCTGTCAATTTCTTATGACTGCAATCTGGGATTGAAAGGCTATGGGACAAATTGGTCATCTTGCTTTGGGGGGGGGGGTATTAAAAGCACAACCAGCCCCGATATTGGCTTTCTGAACCTGCTGTGGGAAAGACTTAGCAACACTTCATGGAAACTCACTTGCAGACTTTTCTTTCTCTGGAGGAAAAAATGAATGAAGGAAAGCAAGAAAGAAAGAAAGGGAGAGAGGGAGAAAGAGAGAGAGAGAATGGGAGAAAGAAAGGAAGGAGGAAAGAAGGAAGGAAGGAAGAAGTTCAGTAAGAAATATCTTGATTCCTGTGCTATTTCCAGAGAAAGAAACTAGCAAAATAGCCTTCAACTTGAGGACTGGCCAGTTTCACAAGTTGAGTGTGTCAGAGAGAGAGAGAGAGAGAGAGAGAGACAGCCGAGCAGGGGGAGGGGCAAAGAGAGAGAGGGAGACCCAGAACCTGAAGCAGGCTCCAGGCTCCGAGCTGTCAACACAGAGCCTGACGCGGGGCTCGAACTCACGAACTGCGAGATCATGACCTGAGCTGAAGTCGGACGCTTAACTGACTGAGCCACCCAGATGCCCTTCAACACCATTTTTTCTAAATGGATTGGACAAACCATTCCATTAGCATAAGTGTGGAGAACCCTGGGATACGCTGGGATATCTCTGCCCTTATCAGAGGTCTCACAAGCAGAAGGTAGGTAAAGCCTAGGCCACTCCTTCCCATGCACAGGGGAGGGACGGAGAGAAGCCCATTTTCACGCATAGCTTTGTGGGATATGTGCCCTTTGATGTGATCTACACATGCTTAGGGTTGGTCCGTAGCTTTTTTTTAAAAAAAAAAAAATTATTTATTTTAAGAAATCTCTATACCCAACGTGGGGCTCGAACTCACGACCCTGAGATCAAGAGCTGCATGCTCTTCCTACTGAGCCAGCCAGGTGCCCTGGTCCTTAGTTTTTAAGGTGCAGAAACCAGATCGGGTCTCTGCCTCCTCTTCCAGGGTGATGAGATTCTGAAGAAATAATTCTCACTGACCAAGCTCATCACCGACGGGTTTCCAAAAAGATTTCCAAAATAATTTGGGGGAATGACTTAATAGTGACTCCCAATCTCTGGGTACTTACTAGGCGACCGGGACTCTGAACAAATGCTTCACAGGACCGATTTCATTTAAACTTCACAATAATCCCGTGGTATAGCATGAGGCACTGTCTTATCCCCTCATTGTGGGTAAGGAAATTAAGCCGCAGACGGAGGAAGTAATCTAACGATGGCAAATGACAGATCTGTGTGACTCCAAACCCGTTCTAGAAATTCATGTCATAAGAGGAATGGAAGACGCAGCCCCTTCCTCAAGTGACTAGGAGGAATGTGGGAGGAGATAAGGAAGAAGGTTTATAAGTGGAAAAGACAGCCTCTCTCCTACTGCCTATGACTCAGCTGCAGCTGTGACTCACAGAAGACTGAAGGTCACTGAGCAAGCTGGAAATGACCCTGGACTTCAGTATTAGAGCCAACGCCTGAGTGCGGTAGCTCTGTTAGCCGCGACTGATGCCTCTCACTGGCACTCCTACAAAGTTAACCATTTCTCAGTCTTCACCCCTACCTTCGCTCGGACAAATGTGATCACGGACAACACAGGAGGTGCCCGAGCGAGCGTGCTGTGTGCGGGGTGGGGAGGGCAGAGGCGGGTCCTGAGACGCAAGGGCAAGTTGGCAAAGACACAACTTCCCAGGGTCCGGGAAGTGGTCTCGGCCTCGGCGTGGTTGGCGAGACTGGGGACTCCGGCCCCTTTGATGGGGCTGATGTTGATCAGGTGACAGACTTTCCTCCCACAGGATGCTGAGGAAATAGAGTGTGTGTGTGTGCGTGTGTGTGTGCGCGCGTGCGCGTCTCCTTCATCGTATAACCCAGGCTGGAAACAAGTGTCTCTAAGTCCAATCCTGTTCTTATCAGCAGGAGCAAAATCAAACAGCTGCCTTATATAAGGCTCTGCAATTGCCCACGCTAAGCCAAAGCGGGTTGATTCATCTATTTACATCTGGTTTGCTGAGGTGTCGCCACGATAAAAGAAACTAATGGTGGGTATTCATTTCTAGAAGTCTCTGTATTAATCATCGAGGGTTTTTTTCCCCCCAAATGTCTATTTCTTTATTAATTTTTTTTAACTTTATTTATCTTAAGAGGGAGAGAGCACAAGCTGGAGAGGGGCAGAGAGAAGGAGAGACAGAATCCTAGGCAGGCTCCCTGCCATCAGCACAGAGCCTGATGGGGGGCTCAAACCCACCAACCGTGAGATCACGATCTGAGCCGAGATCAAGAGTCGGATGATTAACCGACTGCGTCACCCAGGTGCTCCTTTAACTTTTCTTTGAAGTTTATTTTTGAGAGAGAGCACGCGCGAGAACACGGGGGAGGAGCAGAGAGCGAGGGAGACACAGAATCCGAAGCAGGTTCCAGGCTCCGAGCTGTCCACACAGAGCCGGACGCGGGGCTCGAACCCATCAACCGCGAGATCGTGACCTGAGCCGAAGTTGGACGCTTCACCGACTGAGCCACCCAGGCGCCACAGTCATCGGTTTTCTACCTGACACTTGTAGGCCTAATGGGACCTTATGGCTGTTGTCACAGGTCGTGGAATGGGGGAGAATGAGGGCAGCAAGGGATGCGTCACTGGACAGATTAGCCCTTTTAACCTTGCTCAACCCTCAGGTCCCCTAGGTTTGGTTTTGGTTTGTGGGTTTTTTGTGTGCCTACCAGCTCCTACATCCTGGCCTTCCAGTGCTTTCTTGCCCACACGTGTCCTCATCTGCCTCCCTCACCTCGAAAACAAAGAGGCCCGCCCGACTCTTACCCGGGTAGCAGATCGTCAGGGAAAATCACCGAGTCCAACCAAGTAGCACCAGGCTTTCCAGACTCAAGCCTTAGCCCTTCTGCTTGCTCGGGATTTATTCTTCTGTTCTTTAGGGCACCCCTCCCGCCGCCCCCCATCCCGAAGACACACACACAGCACAAGATAATCCCAGTCCCCGCAGCCTTCCCCCAGTCGCAGGCCCTCCCAGCAGCAGGACGGGACGCACAGAGCCTCAGGCATTTGTAAATGCCTCCTCGCCTCCTCATTGGTGAGCGGCCTTAGCCTCCACTTATTCCAGTTAGAGAACCACTGGTCAGCCAATTCCCATAAGGCTCTTCTCTGACCTACTTGTACCTCGTAATGTAACGATTCCATAGGTTACAAGAGGTATGGCGGCCAGGGTGCTATAGAAACCTTTGCTTTACTGACCTTCCCCCCCACCCCCCCAGTAAAAAGAGTTTTGTTTTGGTTTTTTTTTTTAAGTTAAATTATTCCATGAGGGATTGGGTAAACTCTAAGGAGCATGTGCTCTCTAGCACTGGGGAATGCTCCAAAGTCTTCTATCCCAGACGCATTCGATTTGTCTCCCGGGTTTTTTGCGCTGTTTTGTATTTTTTACAGTTCTTCGGCCCCATACTCCCACTGAGTTCCCCAACAGGAGAAATAATCCAGGAATGACCCCTTCGCTGTACCTGCTGTTGCTCAAGGACTCACTTTCTTGTCGTGCCTGGACACTCCGCAGGCTGGAACGAGGCGAGGAAGGCCGAGGAACCGATCAGACGTGGCAAAGGAAGGTTGCAGGTAGCGGACATGGGACAAGCCTGAGGTCACGTGAAAAACCTCGCAGTTAAGGACTAGGCTCTCGGCCCAAGGGTTGAGGCCACAAAAGCTGCCCCTGTGTCTCAGCTTCCAAGTAATAGAGAATCAAAATTTACACAGAAATGATGTCATATTATGATTATCCATCAGTCCTCGAAGCTGAGTACAGGAAGGGCTGGATGGCGGGGTGGGGTGGGGGTGCATCCTGGGGCGGCTTTCGTTCCCAAGGGAAGCCAGACTGAGCCGGGCTCACAGCTCCCATCCTCCCAAGGGCCCCACTTAGGGCTGAACAGCGTCTGTGGAGCTTAGCGGCCTAGTCAAAGCATGAGTGGGCCCAAGGCTGAGGAATAAAAAAGAAGGACCCGAAAGAGGAGGACAAGGGGAAGGAGGGAAGGCAAAAGGAAAAAACATCTCACTCAGGGCGGGTGTTCCCCTTGGTAGCACCTTCCACGGCCGGAGCACTGCTCAAATTGCCTGAGTCCTGAGATCCTTGAGGCCACCTCCCTTCCAACTTTGTCCCTGACGCTTCGTCGTCGTATTTGTAGTCGAGTTACTCTCGGGATACGGATGTAGGCCTGAAATCATAGTGGTTTCCAGTCTCGATTAGAAGCCCCGGAAACCATCTTTAACCGATTAAGGGAGAAAATGTATTTATTTAAAGGTTCTAAGAAGCTCCCAGGGTCCCTGGGGGACCTAGGGAGCCAAGCCCAGGCCAGCGCCAGGTAGAATGACGACCAGCACGTGACAGAACTAGCCCGCTCGGGACAGCTGTCGCCGCTGGGCACCCAACATGACCACCTGCCCCCTAGACACCCTCATCACTGAACTGGAAACTCCACCTTGATGCCCGCCATTGCTGCAGCTAGCCAGGCCTTGCCTCCCACCAATATTCGTCCGTGGAGACTTCTCCAAGTCCCCCAAGAAGGCGGTTTGGAGTCTGGGAAGTAAAAGAGAGGGACCGAGTATACTTGCCAAGGTTGCCATGACAAAATAACACAGTCCTGAAGGCTGGAAGTCCAAGATCAAGGTCAGATTTCTCCTGCCTCTCTCCTTGGCTTGCAGACGGTTGCCTTCTCACTGCGACCTCACGTGGCCCTTCCTCTTACAAGGACACCGGTCAGATGGGATGGGTGCCACCTCTGACAGCCTCATTTTACTTTAATCACCTCTTTAGACGCCATATCTCCAAATACAGTCGCATCCGGAGGTACTGGGGGTGAGGCTTTGCACATACGAATTTTGCAGGGGACACAGTTCAGCCCACAACAGGAACAAATGTTTATTTCCCCAGGTCTGCTACCCTGCCTTGGGCACTATCGGCTTGACGTGGCGCTCGACTCTTCTCTACCAGTTCTCTACCGAGGTCCCAGCATGCTTTGCGGTGGCACGTCCCCAAATTAAGACACCCGGAGTTCGTAAACCTCCTGATCGTATGGTCTTCTAGATGAGCTATTAGATTCCAAATGGGCACATCTAATGGCACCTTGTTCCTGCACAAGTATCAACTCGTGCCCCAAGGACCAGATGGGCGAAGATATTTGGGAACGTTCGACTATCGTGTTCCTCAAGACAAGCTCTGGAGAAAATAATTCAGAATGTGGTCCCCACCACCCTTGAAAACGAGCCCAGTGTATATGCTCCACTGTTGATCTAAAAAGGCTGGGTACAGATGTCATGTTTTCATGATCAGAAATACGCTATTTCCTTCTCGCAATGTACTTTTAGGTCGACGAGGAATATTAACCCAAGAGTTACCTAGCTCTCATTTTGCCAGTGTCCGTAGTCCTGTTATGTAACTTGATAGCCCTTCATTTCCCCCCAATGCATGGCTGTCGGAAGACCTGACCTAGCTAAAACGCTGTTTGAAAAGAATCAAATGAGGCTATTTTGTTTACGAGCCCCCACATACACACCCCCGGGCTCAATCTGATGACCTCCTTTCCTTTAGCCAAGTAGACGGAACGTTCTATTCTTTAGCTCCACGGCTTTGGGGGTGGGAGAGGTCGGGAGACATGCTCCCAGCAGCGGAGGGGTGTTGAATGGGGGAAACCAGCGCATGACAGGACGCTAGTCAGACTAGGCTTTAAAAATGTATCAACGTGGCTTCCTGAGTTGTGGGGTTTTATATCTATCTATCTATCTATCTAATGTTTGTTTGTTTATTTATTTACTTTAGAGAGAGAGAGAGAGAGCACGAGCAGCAGGGAGGGGCAGAGGGAGAGAGAGACAAAATCCCAGGCAGGCTTCATGCTCAGCACAGAGCCCAACGCAGGGCACGATCGTGCGACCCTGGGATCATGACCTGAGCCGAAATCCAGGGTCAGACGCTTCTCTGAGCCACCCAGGCGCCCCGCTGAGTTGTGGGTTCTTTTAAAGAAAACTTCCTCTTGAACTATAGCTGACGTACAAGGTTATATTCGTTTGAGGTGTGCAACAGAGTGATTTGACGGTTGTACACATTGTGCGACGCTCGCCCAGGCAAGCGTGGTCTCCGTTGTGGGTTTTGTCTTTGTTGTGGCAAAGCTGAGATCTAGGGGAATCATAATCTAAATGCACATGTATGTTGAAAAGCCACAGTGAAATTCTTCGGGAGACTAAGGCACAGCCTATTTGTGGGAAATGCTGGGCCAGGCAGAGGCTTCGGGGGTTGGGGGTGGGGGTGCGGGGGGAGGGGAGCCGAGACCAAAAGAACGGAGAAGTGTCGCACAAGCCTCAGGAAAATAACAGCTAAAGGACCAAGGCAGGGAAACCGGTGGAAATAGGATTAGGGATCCGAGACAGGAGGGCTCCCGTGTAGTGACACAGGGACAGAGGCTTCCAGATGCATAAAACAGGAAGTGAATGTCCAATTGGTCGTAGTCTAGAGTCAGAGAAAGACTGTTTCCAAGAAGGGCCCAGGTCCGAAGCGAGAGAGCAAATAGGGCATGGCGGACGATGGACGCGAGCCAAGGGGCTGGGAGGCCCCCAGATATACGTGCCCATGTGTAGGGCTTTTAGCTGATTCGCAAAGGCAGAACAATTTATACACGTTTTCTCTTTACGCAGAGCGGCCCCGGGGAGATTTGCTGAGTCTCCGCATTTGTTTGTGTGCTAGATGATTCTAGCAACAGCCGACCCACCAGGGAGACTAAGTCAGAGGAAGGTGGGGGAGCGGTCCTCAAGCTTGTCAAACTGAGCAAGTTGGGAGTTTGGGTCAAGTACAGACTTAGCATATTGTCCTGATGTGCTAACCACCACCAGGTCACTAGAAAATGATGGGCTCTCGTGGTAAACTCGGTGGCCTCAAACAATTTTGGCTTAGAACTTCCTGTTAAAGACTGTGGACTTTAGTGCGTAGCAAGTTCTTATACAGAGAATACGCGAATGGACTTCCTTGGTTCGGAGGTCTGTGAACGGTATGCAAAGTGTATTCAAAATAGCGTGTGTGTGTGTGTGTGTGTGTGTGCGCGCGCGCTCAGGCCTGCGCCTTTTTCTAGACAGCAGATACATAATGTTCCACATTTTTGTGTGACACGATCGTGGTGACAACCCACTGAGGCGCAGCAATATAAAGAATGATGAGGGGCGCCTGGGTGGCTCAGTCCGTTAAGGTCCGACTTCGGCTCAGGTCATGATCTCACGGTCCGTGAGTTCGAGCCCCGCATCGGGCTCTGTGCTGACAGCTTGGAGCCTGGAACCCCTTCGGATTCTGTGTCTTTGTCTCTCTCTGCCCCTGCCCCACTCGTGCTCTCTCTCAAAACTAAATAAACATTAAAAAAATTAAAAAAAAAAAAAAAAAGAATGATGAAATAAGTTTCAACCATCTGCTCAGATGACCAGATGTCAGGACAACGTTGCCTTGGCCTGGAAGGTCCTTCAAGCTTGTGCTGCTTCTGTGGAAGCTAGAGTGAGAGCCAGAGCCCCGAAACCGAGTGGACTGACCATGAATTGAGGGACCCTCCACTCCCCGAAGCCTTACGTCGGAGCGCGATACACGGATGGGGCAGCTAAGAAAGCCATTCATCAAGGCCCTACACTCACGAAGGGCCTTGATGTGGCCGGTTATCTTGCAACAAGACTATTTTTCACACATTCACAGAGGTTCACCCACCGGACCAGCCAAAACCACTCATCCTTCAACGTAAAGCTCACGTTCCCTTTCCAGAGCATTTCGCGCAGAGCTCGGTACAAACGAATTGCTACGTAAATCCTGGGTTTATCTTGTAACTAGTAAAAATACACTGTATTAAATTTTTTTTTAACGTTTATTTATTTTTGAGACAGAGAGAGACAGAGCATGAACAGGGGAGGGGCAGAGAGAGAGGGAGACACAGAATCTGAAGCGGGCTCCAGGCTCTGAGCTGTCAGCACAGAGCCCGACGCGGGGCTCGAACTCACGGACCGTGAGATCATGACCTGAGCCGAAGTCGGACGCTTAACCGACCGAGCCACCCAGGCGCCCCAAAACTACACTGTATTAAACTGCTCTGTTTAGCTCTGCACTGTCAGCGCAAAGCTGGTCGAGGGGTGAGGCTCGATCCCACGAACCGTGAGATCGTGACCTGAGCCGAAGTCGGACGCTCAACCGCCTGAGCTGCCCAGGCGCCCCTCGTCTTAACCATCTTTGTGTAAAGTTCTGTAGTATTAGTGTAGTCACATTCTTGAATATTCACAACAGATCTCTAGAACTCTTCTCTGGCAAAACTGAAACTCTATCTTCATTGAACAACGCCCTATTTCTCTTGTGAATCGCAAAATTCCATTGCATTAAACTGCTCTGCATTAAATGTTTGTATTATCACAAATTCTGTGAACTTATCTTTGGCATTTCCTCGTTTGTTTTAGTACATTAGAAGGATCAGGGGTGCCTGGGTGGCTCAGTCGGTTAAGCGTCCCACTTCGGCTCAGGTCGTGATCTCGCGGTTCGTGAGTTCGAGCCCCGCCTCGGGCTTGGGTGCTGACAACTCAGAGCCTGAAGCCTGCTTCGGACTCTGGGTCTCCCTCTCTCCGCCCCTCCCCCGCTCACACTCTGCCTCTGAAAAATAAATAAAAATGTTTAAAAAAATTAATAGAAATACATTGGAAGGATCATACGATGGCAATGATCGGGGACTTTCTCAGCTTCTGTGATTTCCTCATGTAACAGTCAAGTTCAGCCTTACAGCTAAGCCCCTATGAGTGTCACCACGAAATGGACAGGGAGAAAGAACAAGCTGGTCAGAGAGAGCATGGGATGAGCCCAAGCTAAGCCATGGGAAGGGCCATGAGGACAGCTCTGATGGGAGACGGCTCCCTGCCATGGTGAGAAGTGAGAGTTCTGGAAGCAGACCAACTGCCTGCATTCATATCTCCCTCCAGTGCTCGATTGCTCGGTGCCTTTCAGCAAGTTCCTTAACCTCTCTGAGCCTCAGTTTCCTCGTCTATAAAATGAGGGCGGGGGCACTTGGGTAGGCTCGGTCGGGTAATTGTTCAACTTCAAGGTAGCTCAGGTCATGGTCGCATGGTTTGTGGGTTCCAGCCCCACAAATCGGGCTCTGCACTGACTGCTTGGGGTTCTCTCTTTCTCTCTCTCTCAAAATAAATAAATAAACTTAAAAATAAATAAATAAATAAATAAAACAAGGACGGTAATAGTACTTGCCTTATAGAACTGCTGTGAGTGGTAAGGTACATAGTAAGCACTCAATTTATATCAGCTGCTGCTATTATTATTATTATTAATCTTTGTGTAGTGGTGGTGGAAGGAAACTTCTCTAGCTGGGAGTTCCCGGCTGGGGACAAAATGTAAATCCATTTTGTCACGACCTCAGTGGGGTGAGTGGGATTCAGCTGCTTAATTCCACTGAAATCCTCGGCAAGAGGACTAGTTTCAGCCTTGTGGTTTGAAGGGGTGGGTGACCTTAGGCAGAAGCATAGGAGATCGTAGTCTGTCATGTATATTTCACCAGCCTCTGAAAAGTCGGGTCTAAAAAGTATCTCTCACTCGTATCTTCGTGGTGCCTCCAGAAGACTTCTGCTGAAAGAACAAACCACCTACGAGCCCAACCCAGAAATCTGGACTCCTGGCACTTCGCGCGTCCACGTGAATTTGTTTCCAGGATTGTTCTTTCCTGAAAACAGCTACTGGCGATGGAAGGAAGCGTAGAGAGGGAGGGAGGAGGGAAGGCCCAGAGCCGGCGGGGTGCTCGTAAAAATGTAGCCAACAGCGCTCCGGGAGGGGAGCCGTAATTTCTAGGGGGGTACAAATACTCCCACCCTGGCTGAGTGCTGCTACCAACCTGACGTCCCCGAACGTGGACTTGGGAAGGGTGCTCAGCGACATGCCATTATATGGCGTTTTGACCCTGCAGACGCAGTAGGACCTAAATAACTTCAAGAGCATAGCGTAAGAGGAAAAAGTAGTACGATAATCAGGATGTGACAAGCTTTGGGTATTCACTACTTTGCGTCTAATGTAATTTATTTCATTGTAAGTTTACACAACTTGCTCTTTAAATAAAGGCTGTGTTGAACGACTGGCTTGTAAAATTTCTGAAATCTTAGAAGTTGGCTCTCGTGACCGCCGATCGCTCTTTCTCTTCCTCCGGTCCAAACCCTGCGGGGGCTGCTGGGCTCGGCACCGGGAGTCAGGCTGTGCCGACAGGCCTCCCATGGCGGTTACGCGGAGAATCCCGACTCGGTCAGCCAGCCGGGCTCTCCTTTGCCCCAAAGCCTGCCGCGCAGGCCTCCCAGGAGACCAGCCGGTGGCCTCCATCAGGATAAAACAAAAGCGAGAGAAACTGGGCCCTGCTTCGCCGTCAAGCCTTCAGCCCCGTGCTCTGCTAGGCTGGGTTGCTCGCAATATTCCCTATGAGTGGCCAGTACTTTCCCTATGGGCCACCAGATATTTTCCCCTTGTTTCTTCTGCCTGGAATGTCCTCCAACCCCTTTCCATTCTTTCATCTGGAAAACTTCTTATCCTTCATGAGTCAGCTCCTGCACACCTCCTCCAGGAAGCCTTCCCTGAACCCCTCCCCGGGCAACATTAGGTCCTTTCCTCTGACGGGCCACCAATGGTCTGTGTGATGCTGTATGCTTCCCTCCCCAGGCTGTGAGCCCCTCGACGGCACGGACGGTGTTGCGCTCGTCTCTGCAGCCCCACGCCCAGCGTAGAATATGTGTCCCGTAAACACTTGCGCCCTTAATAAGTGAATGGATTGGAGGTATTACAGCCTGCGGAGGGGCCTGAACTAGGAACCGCCATGGCAGCTGAGCCTCTATTTTCCTGGCAGTTCCTACAGGTGGAAAGGCCTCCGGTGAACACCCCGGCATCTGAACTTGGAGGCGGACGCGAGCGCCAGAAGACTCTTTTCCCACTTTGCTGATTTATTTTTTGAACACGTGTTACAGTTTTTGTTTACCTCATGAATTAATGAGGGAGCCAGCAAGACGTCACGACCTGCTCCAAGGAAAACGCAAAGCACTTTTTCCCACCGTGAAAACTCCTTCGTCTGTGGCCTTCTAGCCCTGTACTGCTGATGGCCGACAAAACCCCTCCCCTTCGGGCATCTGGCCTCGGGCAGGAAGGACTGGGTTGAGAGCCTTCTTGGGGAAGCTGCTTCATTCAGGGGCTTTAAGAACATGGAGGAAAGATGGAGACAGACCAGGCACTGGATGAGATCATCGGACCTGAGCTGAAATCAAGAGTCAGACGCTCAGCCAACTGAGCCACCCAGGAGCCCCTATAGGAAGCCTTCTGATGTCCTGCCCCAGGAAGGCCATATTTGGACAAAGGAAAATGAGGAGAGGAAACCATTAATCACCTGCTAGGTCACATGTGTAGTAAGTGGCAGGGGGCAAGATTCTAACCTAAATAGTTTGACTCTAGGGTCTGTGTTCTCAGCCACTATACTTTACTAACATCTGATCCCCAAATCTGATTTCATTCGTGGCTGGGATATGGACCTCAACTCCTTCGTGATCGTCTAAATGGCTGCAAGTGGAGGGGTGTCTGAACTGGCAGACGTGCTTCTGGAGGATTCCTCTTGCCCAGCCTAAAGCAGCCTGACTCAGACCCACCGAACCCAAACTTCTGTGGGTGGGGTGGAAGTTTCTCCCAAGCAGCAGGTTGTGGGAGAGAAAAGCTCCTTGAGCGGAGAAGCAATCTGAAGAGAAGAGGCGAGGCAGTGGGGTGGTAGGGGTGGGGGGAACCACAGAGAGAGAGAGAGAGAGAGAGAGAGAGAGAATAATTCCCAAAGGGGCCTTACCAAATAGGATGTAGCTGCTTAAAAACAAAATTCTTTGGGGGCACCTGGGTGGCTCAGTCGGTTGAGCATCCAACTCTTGATTTTGGCTCAGGTCATGATCCCAGGGTCGTGGGATCGAGCCCCGTGTCGGGCTCCGTGCTGAGCGTGGAGGCTGCTTCAGAGTCTCTCTCTCTCCCTCTGCCCCTCTCCCCTGCTCACGTGCTCTTTCCCAAATAAATAATAAATCAATCCCTTGTTCTTCCCAGTGAAAGTTCCATGTCCAGGCCGCCCCCCATCCGAACATCCATGGGGTGAGGGGGGCAGCTGGGAGCGCTCCCTAGTGTGTAGAGCGTGGATCAAATATGTTGGCTACTGCCTCACGGACAACAATACCGGCTGAGGCCGGAAACTGAGCTACATTCCTTAAGGCCTCTGTCGGCTCTGAGATGTATGACTCTAGAAGTGTGGGGTTGCAGCATTTGAAGTTTCTCATTTCATTTTACCTTTTGAATCTCCAGATCTTTGTTTATACTTTGGTGACAGAATATTCCAAGCCGCCACGGGAGCGGGTAGGGTAGGGGGAAGAGGTAGCTGGGCAAGCCTTGTTGACAACTGGGGCACCCCTTGAGTGTGTGGTCACTAGGGAGACAGGCCTTCCATAGAGGAGGGCTCCAAAGCCAGAAGAGGGGCAGTCTTGGGGGGACTAGACTAGAATACTCTAGAACAGAGGAATCAAGGCCTGCCACTCTCCTCCTTGTGGCTCAGAAAGAGAAAGCAATTTGTGGAAGGCCACGAGGCCAGGGAGGAGGGAGGCCGGGCTCGGAATCCAGGCTGTCTGACCCCACAGTGTGCTCCCCACTGAAGGGCGGGGGGGGGGGGCGGGTAACGATGGCGTCTGCCTCGGGACTGAATAAGAACGCGCTCAACGCAGTGGCCGGCGCATAGCTCGCATTCAACAGATGGGAGCTGCTATGGCTGCTGCTTTGTTGTCATTATTATTGGAAGCTCCCCCCTGGGTAGCCACGAGCTGAGTCCCTCTCCTGGGTCTGTGCCACTGCATGATGGGTGACTCAGAGTAGCAGTTAAGAGTGTGGGCTCTGGAATCAGACTGCCCAGGGCTTAATCCATGTGACCAAAGGCAAGTCACATAACCGCCCTGTGCTGCAGTTAGTCACTTATAACATGGGAATAGGGGTCTACTTTGTAGATTATGGTGTAGAATGAAAAGCTAAATGTTAAAAAAAAACAAAAACAAAAACAAAAACAAAAACCAACTAGAAAAGGGCCTGGCATGCAGTGAACAGTCGGTGGACATTGGCTTTTGGATGCCCCAGGGTGGAAGAACAGGGCCCATGTTTCCCGAGCACATGCGGCGTCCCCCTTCGGGATGGGAGGCCAAATCCAGCCACTTTGAGAGGATGCGTGGAGTTCTGCCCAGAGGGAGGTGAAAAGATAGCAACTTCAGTCGCCACGATTAGCCATTTCCAAGTGAACGCATCCCTGCAGACGGCCTGCACAGAAGAGCTCGGTGCCGTGTGTGGGCACGATGTCCCCCCACCCCCCGCCAACCGTAACCGCTGGTCCTCTCATGTAAGAGCTCGTTTGGGCTTGTAGGAGGAGCAGAAAATGTATGCTGGGAGTGGCAACAGGTATCCCGATGGGCCAAAGGGGCAGTGATCCCTCCCCGTCCCCATGATTCTGCTGCATATTCCCGTAACGTTCCCTCTAAAATGTGAGAGAAGCAAGATTTTTAGAGCAAAGCTGGACTTAGGGCGAGCGGGCTATTTCAGGACTTAAAATTTTGTTGCGCTTGTGGCATCCAGAAATCGTTGAAGTTGACTTACGAGAAGGTAGGCAGAAAGGGTTCCTTGGGGCTTTCTAACGCAACAGCGACACTTGCTAATCCGTGTGTATAAAAGCGGACGGTAAACGTGGATGGCCAGTCAATGCGAGCAGAGGCCGAGATGGGGAAGTCAGCAACAGAAAACCGGAAAGGGGAGGAGAAAGGGGCTCAGAGATCCAGAGGCAGGGCTCCTTGGGGCCTGCACTCTCCTGCCTTGACCAGCGCATGCCTTCACGTGGGGCTGAACGCGGACAAGTCCAGCAGGGGCATTTCTGCATTACCTGGAAGAAGCCAACGTGGGCGGTACGGACACCGGCCCTTTCCCATCCCCCCTCAGCCCCTCCTGGGGATGATGAAGTCATGGGAGGAAGGGAAAGTTGAAATTATCTGGTAGCCTGTGGGTCTAGGCCATTTGCTCTTTCCTTCTCTTGCTCTGACCTCATTTTGAGACTGGGGGCTCCTTCCAGGGAGACATCTCTGGCCTGAGAGAACTCACAGGAGCGGAGCCAGGCTGGATCCCAGAGAGGAAGCAGAAAGTGTCAGCTTCGGCTTCGCTCAAGGCCTGCAGGGTGGTTCAGAGTCGTGCAGGCCTTCTGGGCAGGACCGCCTGGGAGGGGAGGGTGTGCCTCTGGCCGAGGTGGGCTTTGTCTCTCGACCACCAGAGAGTGGCGGCCTGGGCACACAAGTCCAACGGGGCCAGGCATTTCCTCTGGGACCTACTCGGTCAGGAGTTCTCATTTTTCTCAGTGACCCAAAGGACCCTGTTACACAAAGGCCAGGCCCAAGTGGAATTTGCTATCCTTTTATCTTAATTGTCCCGCTCCGCTTGGATTTTTTTCCCCCCCAGGGGCAGAACAGAACTTGTATAAAGTCACCGATGGCAGGAGACTACAACAGGTACTGAGAAGACGAGGCATTGCTGACTCTCTCTTGCTGGACTCCGCTCGGTCAGCACCGCTCCCTGCCCCCGTCAATTTTACCAGTGTTCCTGTCAAAAGGTTCACGCGTTGGGCCTGAGCTACAGCCCATCGTTGAGAAACAGTTTAACTGAAATAAAAACAACGTCATTTACTTTCACCAATGTTTTATAATGCCAAAGAAAACACAGTAGGTAGCGCGTTCCGCTGTAAGCAAACCCAACATCCGAATGGACTTAACAAGTAAACTAGGGGCGGATTATTGGCAAGATGCTTCGACAAAATTCTGTAAATAACAAGATTTTCTGGTGCATTTTTTAAAACCGTTTGTGGCAAGGTTTTCAGAACACATCAGTCACATTAATTAGCTCGCGCCGGCCTCACTGTCAAGTACATAAGAGCTTACTTAGTGTCTAAGTGCAAGGCTACTTGGACCAGAGGTCTTCCGGTCAAACGTATTATAAGCAACGGGAACGAGATCAAGTTAAATGGTCCGATAGCTTTCCTTTCTATTCGGCTTCCAAAACACGATACCTATTTGGGTAATCCTTGCCCTAAGGTTACGGGTAGAATTCTGTTAGATGCAAAGTGAGACAACGGGAAACATTCCTAATGAACACACAGCTTTCACAGAGACTGTCTATATCACATTGTTATGACAACGCAGAAGAGCTGAAATCTTGCTTTTGTACAGATTTGGAGGGAAGAAAACCCTAAAGAGAAACCAAGCATATAGAGGTAGTTGAACAGCAATATGGGGGGGAAGAAAAAGCATTATCTTAATTCCCCTTTCAGTTTATTACAGTGCAAGAGTAAAATGGCTGCTTAACAAACAACTGGAATAACAAATACACAGACACATTTGCCACTGTTTGAATGCCTTGCTTGATATTTTAATCCGGGCATTACTGAGGACTGCATACAATGATGGAACTAGTTTATCTCAGATAAGCCTATGATGCCACATTGACCTACTTGCTCTCCTTTTATTTTGTTGTTGTTGTCTATTGTTGCTGCTTTTACATTAGCTAAACGTTAGGCAACTTTTAACGTAACACATAAGCTACAGTGCCGCTTTGTAAACTTCTGTCAATCACATTTGCTGCGACAAGTTTTTAAACGGCTACAGAGTCATGAAGCGAAAGCTTTAAAATGACACCAGGAACAGAGATTACAGGCACTTCTCTCTCAAGGTGAACGTAGCGCGTTGCAAAATACCTATTTGTAAGCGAAAACGTCTTCATTCCGACTCTGGATGTGCTCCACCCAGATTATTAAACAGTTGGACAGCGGGAGCTATCATTCTAAGAGGAACTGAATGTGTACATCTTACATGACTCCATTTCCTTCTTTCTCTCTGCACTAAGGAAGGGCCCCAAGCTGTAGCCCCGTGCAGCTGGCTGCTTTTCAGAACTGTTTTCAATCGTCAATCAACCTCATCCCTCAGGCCCCAGATGGGCTGAAAGATCTATTCTTTTCCGCTATGGGGGCTGCCTTCCATTTGCATCCTTGCCCCAACCCCTCTGCTATGATTCTGCCTTGATAAAAGGAAACGGATGCAAAGTCAACATGTTGGGAACTCAAGGAACGAGTCCCTGAATAAAACTCCCATCTTGGAAATGGAGTTTGGCAAGGGGCACGCTGTCCCCAGTGGATTCTGGCCCATCAACAGCGTGCAGGCTGTGGACAGTACGAGACCTCTGGGTGCTGTGAGCCAGCCTCAGGAGCTCCGCGACTCCGACGGCCAGTCACAGGGGATTATCTGAGCCCAGGCCAGCCCCGCAGGCAGAGCTGGAAGCGCCACACACACGCAGCGACTCGACTGGCCCCACGGGGCGGGAAGCAGTCGGCTTTCAGAAAAGGCAAATTCTTGACATAGTCAGTTCTCTGCCCCCATTAAGTCAGGGGCAAGCACTCTTTTCTCCAGGTTGTCTATAGAAAATTAGCTTTATCCTTTTTCATTTTCTACATTTTGCTGGTTATTAGCTAGCAGTGGTAGTACAGTACAAAGCAGAAAGGCATAGTATCTGCCTGGTACCTAATGTGTACACACACACACACACACACACACACATATATACATATATATATATATACACACACACACACACAAACACATATACATACATATATATATATATATATATATACACACACATACACAGAAAAAATAATCTAGGTCATGATAGGAAAATTAACCAAATAAATGGCACTATCTACCAAGGGGGAAGTCTTGTACTTCTGGCCTAGATTTAGCTTTATGTCTCTTCTCCGTATTCTCTTCAAACCCAAGCTCTGCAGCAAAATCAATTCATAAGTGGCGAAAATGGCCACATTCAACTGACTGCCCCATTCAGGTACATCCCACAGAAAGCCAAGGCTTAGCCTTGCACCCTGCCTCCCACCACTGCTGAAACCAGAGCTTGCTATAAAATAACCCAAACGCGTATTTAGGCCACTGAACGTACAGGGGAACTCTGTTCCAGCCAAGATCTACGTTTGCTGGAGTTAGGTGCTCACTTACCGACATGGAACATTCTAGGATGTGGAACTTTATTTAAAGAAAAAAAAAATCAAACTTCCCTTTCTACCGAGAATAAGTAGAAATGTGTGTGAGGTAACTGAATTTTATTGAGCCTGCAGCTTCCATCTGAGCTGTGAGCTTCTGGGGAGCTTTGGTGACTCAGTTGCCATGCCTGTTTAATAAAATTACGTGCAACACAAACTGTTTCAAATGTTAAACATAGGCAAAGGAAGGGGTTCAACGTCAATCTTGGCTATGCTAGTAACTGCTTAACTGTGCTATCTGGACAAAGTATTTAACATCGCAGAACCTCAGCCTTCTCATCTGTGATATTGGGCGTGATAACTGATCTCACAGGGCTGCTGTGCAGAATAAGTGACTTAATGAGCTCACATATGTGAAATCGCCTGGCTCAGTACCTGGTACACAGCAGGTTCAAAATAAATTTGTTGGGCAGCATAAGGAAATCCCATGAACTAAGCACAGAAGTCAGACTGTGAAACCTGTTCACCCCGGCACGGCCAAGATTTTTAATACTTTTTGGAGAGCAAGGAGGGATGAGCTGGTTATTCTAATGGAGCTACAACTTAAGGCTTCCATTATATTGGGAATTCTAGACCTGCAGACAGCACTGCTTTTTAATCTTATTGGAACAGGGAAAACTGGCTGGCCCAGAAGCCTCCTTTGTCTCTGACCCTCATCTCTTCTCGAGTCTTTTCGTTTTCCCAAACAGACGTGGCTCCAAAAGGAATTAACTGTAAAGCATCAAGTTATGGTCCGAAAATCAGTGGTGGGGATCTCCCCAACCGAGTTTAAAGGGGCAGATACGGGTACTGCATGGAAAGGCAGTGTTTTATGCAAGTGTGGGCCCCTGATGATACTCCGTAACTATGAACAATCTAATCACAGCTATTATTTTTTGGATGTCTCCTAGGTGCTAGGCACTGTGCTAAGCGATTTACGTATGTTACCTCATATAATGTCCGTTAACATCCCCACACGGGGCATTGGTCACTACCCTTTGCTAGATGAGGAAACTGGGGCCCAGAAAAAGTTCAATCACAAGGGAAAACATCTACCAAGCGCAGATGTTTACGACCTTTCCTCTGCTGCATTTACACGAGACGACAGGAAACTATTTCACGAGGACTGTGCTCTGACCTTCTGGCTGGCTGGGCACCGAGCCGGAAGAGGAACGCTTAATTCCCTGCTCCCCGAGCCCTGCAGAGCTTGCTTGGGCAGTAACCACGCCTATACGTCCATTCTTTGCCGGCCCAGTCTGGCTGCGAACATCAAACCTGGTAACACAACACAACGCTCTGACAACCCAGCACCCATTTAGCAAGTTCAGAAGGGATCATCTGGTTTCAGCTTACGTGGATCACGTCATTCTCTCTCCTCCGTTTCTGGCTGCAGGTAGTGGGAAGAAGTCAGGTCGATTCCCTGAGGCACTCGCCTCTCCTCGAAGGAGTAGATGGGCTGCGCTGGGTCCGTCCAAGGATCACGTGGGGGGATAGTTTGCACGATGGTACAGATGCGTGATTCACTTCTCGCCTGCCCTAATCTCCTCACGCCGTCGTTGGGACACCCCCCCCCCACAGTCTTTTTCAGGTTCTCCTGGCACTGACAGAACCACACTAGCACTAAGCAAGCTAAACAAGGGCTCCCTCTTACATTCTTACCCACTGTTCTTCCCCTACGTTGAAATCTTTGGCCCGCGGCAGCTAGGAGGGAAGGCAGCGTTTAGCTAAAACCACGGGTTCGTCGCCTGTTTCCTTTAAAAAGATGTACAAACCCGAAAGACAGCGTGTCTGTGTTTTTAAGGGTTCTACTGTCTCTACTGGCTTCTTTCCGCCTTCAGTGACCGGCAGGCAGCCCTTCATCATGTGTTTTCATACGCGCCAGCCAGGTAACTAACCCTGGGGAGAAGGGAGAGACCCTTCTGACTAGATTGCTGAAAATAAACGCCTAAACCAGATCACTCACAAACGATGCCCCTCTGAGTCACCTCTTCATTCAAGAGCAATCATTCCTTCGGCCCTGCTGGGCGTCCCACCCAGAAAATGGATTGTTTTCCTTCACCCTGGCCTATTCCATAACGCCTGCCAAATCGCTTAGGTCTTTTGTATTGTTGGATTCCAAACGAAAGCAACATGGAACCCGTGACGAGCGGTGGTCTCAGCCTGATCCCGAACCTCCTTTACACATCCAATGGGACAGATACAAAAACGGTTCTCGAACCGGGATCAAACACAGCAGAATGTGGTTAAAGCAGAAACGGCACGTTGCTAGCACTGCTCCTTCCCCCTGGGTAGATGGCAAACCGCGTTAATAAATAAAGCAACTGGCTCTTCAGTAACGTACACTTAAACAGTTACAAACAGACAGGTAGAAAAAAGGGATACGGTGGTGCCAAAAAAATAAATTATGAAAACGGAAAGGATGAACATTCTTTTCTACACAATGCCGTATAAAACCCGAGCCATCTGGAATGAGAACCCAAGTCCGTGAAAATAACGCAGCAGCGTTACCAGAATGTGTGCTTCACATTTCAACTACACATTTATCTGTGCAAGAAAGAAAATGAAAGCAAAACCATTTTAAACTTCCAGAAAACTGGATGTCAAAAATCAAATGAATTTTTTTTTTTTTTCTGGGCTCTTAAACACCTCTGCTGAGCATGTAGTTGTGCAGCATGTCAAGAAGCATCTCCAGCCAGGAAGTTTCAAACAGGCCCCGTGCTTCTGGCCTTTCTACACGATTCCTCTCTGCTATCAACAGCAGGGAAATGCCTGTTTGATACTTCCTTCTGTTAAGATGTTATTGCAGTTAGATATATTTACAAGATGACTCCCCCAAGCCGGCAGGGAGGGTGGGGGCTTCTCCTCAGCGATCCACTCTCGCTAGTTTTGGTTCCGGGATATAAAGGCCAGGACTCGCCGAATCCCATTCAGTCTGTCCTTCAAGGACCTCATCGCTAGGAACGGGAGCTGAGCTCGGCTTTCCAGTGGAAGAACCGCTAATGTCCACCAGCACCAGGCTGGACCGTTCGGGCTCACCTACAACAGAGAAACACACGGCTTCACCCCACTCCCGCAGAAGTGAGATCGGCCTGCAGGTTTCCCAAGCTGCAAGGCAAACATCCCAGGCGGAACTGCTTCTGTGTCGGGCAGACGGCTAGTTACCCCCACGTCTACTTCCCCCCTTCTCTGAGCTGGGCATACAGCCACCCAGAAGACAGAGACTGCGCGGCAGCGAGGGGCGGCCACGAGACAAAGTTCCGGCTAATGAGATGTAAAGGGAAGGGACGTCCGAAACCTCAGGGCCATGCTCTGGGAAGGGGGCATGTGCCTACCGCCTCACTCTTTCTCTCTTGCCCCTAGCTGGCGCGCGAGCACGGTGGTGACCGGCCTTCTTCTATCAGGAAGACAGGGGTAACATTCTAAGGATGGTAGAGCTTTGTCATGAAGGAGACTGGGTCGCCGAATGATCTCATGGGACAGAGCTGCCCTAGCCCTCTACCTGGCTCAAGCTACGGCCATGTTTAGTAGTTGTTGAAGCAAACAGATCGGTGTCCTAACAGATACGCTACACTTCCCAGCCGGTGGGAGTCTGCGAGCTAGAGTACCCACTGCTCAGTCTGGTCCACTTCCAAGATTCTGTTCAGGTTCTCGGGACGGACACCTAACAGCATATGGGCCTTCGATTCCCATGATCCCTTGGGCTTGGCAGGTCTCTTAACGCCCTGTATTTCCCTGCTTCTGGCCGTAGGCAACACAGGCCACATACGCCGTGTCGCTGTACAAGGCCACAGCGAGCCTCTCCTCTGAAACCGGAGCCTGTGGCCCACAGCCCCAAAGCACAGCAACCCCCCTTTGCAAACATCCCAGTTTGAGAACACATTCATGTCAGAAATGTATCACGTCCCCAGGTTTCCTTCTAATGAGGAGCTTTCCCATCCCACAGGAATCCTTCACCGAAATTCTGTCTGTCAGCAGCTTCCCAGCCACACGTTTTAAGACACTGGTGACTTACTTCCTATGGAGCCTGAAACAATCACAACTTCCGGAGGGTTGGTTTAGGACTGTGGAGAACCACCTTCTGGTCAGACCACCTACACAGGGGATTATCTGCCTCCAAATGGGTTCACCTGGTTCTTCCCAAACCTTGCCATCTTCTTGGCTTCTCTGTGCCTATAGCTTCATTTGAATCCTTTTTTCCCCTCACTGTGATCTGTAACAGGCTCTCCCTCCTATTATTAGTTCTGAATATGAAACTGACATATTCTAAACTTTCTTTCCCAGGGCCATTAACAAAGATATTTAAGCTGATGTTAACACTTGTGGCTGCTTCTGAGAAGCCTCCTTCTGAGGCTTAGAACATTCTTATTAATGGCACCGCTGGGGCTGCAGCACTGACTGGATCAAACTGGATGATTTTTTTTTTTTTTTTTTTTTTTTTTTTGCGCAACTGCTGCCAAAGCAACGTGAGAACAGTTCTAATAAGAAAGGAAATGAACCAAGATTTCAACTTTCTGTGTCATCGAGCCCTTATGAATCACTCTGTGGCATCTGTGTTTTCTCTTATGAAAGCTGCTGTATCATTGCTGATCGTTACCTTCTGCCTGACTGAGGGAGAATGCTCTCCAGAAGGTGAAGGGGAACATTAAACTTGATCATGAGCTTGCTCAGAGCTCTGATGTAGTCCTGAGTCATAGTGGCCCAGAGCCAGGAGCTGGGTCACTGGGAAGCACTGACTGGCCTTGCTCCCTTCAACATTCACGATGCCTTTGCACGGAGGCAAAGGAGCCACCTTTGCGGTCTGGAGAGAGTGAGACATTTCAGCCCCTCAGGGAACAGACTGGTGTTCTGTAGCCACAGATGCAAGAGGAAGAGGGGACGTTAGAGACCGCCTCATCCACCTCCCTCATTCCAGAGCTGGGAGACAAGTTGGGAAAGGGGCGGGTCTTACCCAAGGCCACACAGCTAGAGCGGTAAGGATCAGTCTGTTGGCAGCGGAATCAGAACATACACATTCTTACTACTGTGACAGAGTCAGGAATGAGTGTAAGTAAAGAATCAAGGAAGTCACGGAGGTGATGATGTAGGGGAGCCAGCTCAGAATGCAGGAAGGGCGACGGCGGGCAAATACTTGACTAAGTTATCTCCAGCCTCGTCCTAGAGAGACAGTATTGTCCGATTTATCAGGAAACCAAAGTTGAGCTGGTGAAACTCAACTATCTCCACTTTCCTGAAGAGCTTCCGATCTGCAGCTTGATCTCTCAAGTGGGCCTGTCCCCCCAGGAAACAGACTTGACCCAGTAGCACCTAATCAACTGCTTTCTAGTGTAACTCGGCAAAGGGCAAATTTAAAGATTGGGTCTGTTTGCTCAGGACCTGCTCACCCCTGATGAGGACAATGACAAGGGTCTACATCTGCGGGGCTAAGCAGGGAGGGACCCAGAGATGAGAAGGTGCTGCGGTCTGGCAGCTGGAATCCTGTAAGGTGACTGGTGCCGTCTCCTAGCTCCTGCAGCAATGGGGGTGACGGTTATGAAATAGAAGCCTTTAGTCTCAGCTCCCGGGATACCCTTCTCTTAAACTGGGCCTTTGTGTGAATCTTGTCACCCCAACACATTACCACGGTGTGAATCTGGACTCCCACTGAAGGTTCTTTGGTGGATGGTGTCTATGTTCCCAATCTCTCACCTGACTTATGTCTCAAAGCCTGTCTGGGATCCAAGTTCCTACTGCTTTCCTTTATCACTCCAATTCTGACTTCAGATCCTTGAGTCTTACCCCTGATGCCCACTGCCCGGTGAAACAGTACCAGATTGGATCTATCTCCCCCTCTGCACTCGATCTGCTGAATGGCAACCATGCACCCACCCAATCCCAGACCCTGGGCTCTCTCATCTGGTGGGGGCAGCCCATTACAGAGAGACATTTTTATATACCTGAGGATCAGCATCTTTCTCTGGCATTGGACCAAAGTGATTGAGTATCCGATTCTTCAGAGAGGTTTTGAGCGAATGAAACCATGATGACGCTTGCTCATAGACACAGTTATGTAATCCCATGAGCTCAGCCTGATCCTCTCCTTGAACCTGAAAGTATCAAAGTGGAAATGAAGCACTCTGTCCCTTCTCCATCACTCCCAAAGCTTCTGCTGACACCAGACTCCCTTTGGGCATCCGGCCTGCGTCCCTAGGAAGGTTCGCCCACCCAGCTTTCTCCTGTGTGGTGTGTGAAAGGCTCCTCAGCCAGAGGGTGGGCTGTGTGTGACTACTGCTGAGTGCGGAGGAAGAAGAACGTTTCCGCCGGGCGCATCAGCTGAAACAGCGAGACAGACTGAAAACCAGAGATGCGAACTGGCCTGAGTGGAGGCGTGCTGTTGAGCTCGCTTATGCTAGCTTATGCCTCTCTCCTTTTCACGTTTCATATCTGCTTTCCCAGTGTCCACTGGGAAGAGGGACACAGGTGTGTCTGTTTCTCACTGTGTAAGTCTATTTCCTAAGTCCAATACCTTCATTCGTCGCCCGAACATTTACTAACCTTATCCTATGTGGTGAATGTAAATATAAACGAACGTGGGATTATTTACTTCTTGTTCTTCCAATTAGTCCAGAAAACCGAGGATGAACTGGACACGTTATCTTTCTCCTTGATGGGATGACGCGTTATAGGGAAGAACCCTTAGCCGGGTCGCGCATTTAAAAATACAAACGTACGTGTGAATCTACAATCATCTCAAAATGAAACGTTTGAAAACATAAACGAATTGATACATAAAATACGTGGGTGTAGATATCACTCCCGGATCTATCCCTTGGTATCTCTGGCAGAAACCAAACCCCTGGGCTGAACGGGCCCCAGGGTTGTTGATCTGGCCTGGCGTTTCTTATGCAGGAATACAACTCAGCAACTAAACAGGGGGAAAGCCAGGGCACGGGGTGCTCCTGGTGCCATCCTACAATCGAACGGCGAGCCGGCGGCATTCGATGTCGCTGCAGCCATTTGGTGAGAAATCCCAAGGCCCCCCGACAGCGCTGAGCAATTCTTCTGCAAACACCTTTGCCCGCCAAGCTACAGGGATAGCCTGGCCCTGGGATTCTTGGCACGGGCCACCCTCACCTTTTGGTCTTCAATGTATTCAATGTCGGCTGTATTGTAACCATCTCGCTGGCCCTGATGGAGGACCCTGAAGCGCCTCTTGCCTACGCTGTCCACCACCGAGCGGCCATCAGCAAAGAATTGAACATTTCTGATCTCTAGGATGCAGCCATATTCCGCAAACCTGCTTATCGGGAATGCGTAAGAAAGTAAATTTTTGGTGAGTTGTTTCTGCGGCCTGGCTCCCCAGCCGTTTCTGTAACCCCGGGCTGTGCCTCCAGGGACTTCTGCCTATTTGCCTGTCCCGGGGGCTACAGCTGCAACTACACCACAGGCAGCGCCTGTGCCAAGAAAAATCTTCCTGTAATAATGTAACTGCTCCCATTCATTGAGCATATACTGCGTGTGGTGTGCTCAGTGCTTTACGTGCATTAACGCACCAATCTTCCCAACACGCCCGCTATCATTGTACCCACTTTACCAACCAGGAAACCGAGTCGCAGAAAGGTTAAGTGACTTGCCCAAAGGCAAACTTGCTTCAGGGTTGGAGCCGGAACATGAACCCACGCACGGTGACTCCAGGTCCCGCGGTCTTACAGTAAAACAAGTTTTATGGTATATACCACTCGTTTAACAAAAGATTAATCCTTGGGGTTCCTTTAAATAGGCAGCCTGTTACATGGTAAACCAGGGGCCAGAGAGACCCCGGTCTCTATGGGTGCTCACGGTCGTGAGCTGGCTAAATCTCAGGAGCTGTGCCTCCCTATCTCCTGGGGGCACCCCAAATAAGCCCAAATCCCTCTCTACCCAACCTCCCTTTACTCACGTAGCTCCTCACTTACCCTTTGACAGGATCTCCAAGGCACATGCCAAACTGTCTTGTACCTGTTTCGATGCATCTACGGATCATCAGACGGTAACAAGGCTCAAAAATGTGCAGGGGACAAGGGACCGTGGGGTAGGCCATAGTGCACACGAAAATAGGCACGTTCTTGTTCAAGCTGTCAGGAAGAGCAAATGACAGATTTCTCAAAGCCGTGAAGCAGAACACAAAAAGGTTGGTCAAATGTCACTTTGTGGTTCCCCCACAGTAAGGCCAGGGGACCTCAGGTTTTGATGGCTGATTAAAAAAAAAAAAATACTGAGATGCAACCAACACTATGGGCTAAGTCCCATTACTGGTGCAGAGGTTAGCCTAAGAGCTAAGAGATTGAAACTGACATTCTGTACATTCCAATTTGGCTTAAAAAACGTCCTCTAGTACCTTCACATTGTGGGTGATAGTTAAACCTCATAGTTCTTTCTTCCTCTCGTGCCCTCTACTCAGAACAATCTCTTCAGGTGTCCTGCTGGCAGTAAAAGCGGACCCAGCTCTCCAGGGGGATGGTGGGAAAATCTCTGCAAGGTCTCATCAGCATTGCAAATTTGCAAAGCCCCCAGAAGGTCTGCTCGGCAGGCAGGCCCCGGCCCGGCCCGGCCCGGCCGGGAGGAGGAGGGAGCAACAAGAGAGGCAAGTGTCCTCTAGCCCAGTGACGTTCCCATGCGTCAGAATCACTGGGGGCCCTTAAATCCAGACAACTGGGCTGCATCGGCCCAGAGACACTGGGATATAAGCTCTGGAGCCGGGACCCAGGGGTCTACCCTTCGAGTGTCCATGAAGAAGCAGGCACACAGCCTGATGGGAAACCACGCCAATGGGGCCAGCTCCTCCTGGATCACTGTTCTCCTCTTTGATAAATCCAATACTGGAACTTATCAGTGGATACAAGACCATCTGCCCAAATCCCCCAGAGGATTCAGTTTAGGATTTCTTTAAAGAGAAATCCCTCTTGGCATATTCCAGTGTTTATTAATAAAGCATTAAATGATATTTGAGACAAGGGCTCAGAGAGACTCGCGGTGAATTTAAGAATCAGAAGTAAAAATAAAGATGCCCTGACTAGATCTACTGTAAGTCAATGAGAACAAGAGGATTTAGTTTCTAGCTTCTCAGGAAAACACAGCGTTCGAAGCGAGAGGCCCACTCAAACGAACCAGTGGCAGTTTAGAAATGTGCTCTACAGGGCGGGCAGAAAACCAGAGCAGCTTTTGCGATCGGGAACCCGGCCCCCAGAATGCTGCGAGGACCCTACCGGGGGGATCCGGAGGTGGGAGGGCAGCGGTATGAGACGCAGAAGTGAGAGAACGCCTCCTGCTGTTTCTGCTAGGTGGTCTGTCCTTCCAGCCAGGCAGAGAGCTTGGAGCCCGACAGCCACAAATGTGCATGGCAGAGGACGCGTGTAACAAGCAGCAGCCTTACTCTTTCCACGTATTGAGTGCTTCCTGTGCACTGGCTCATGTGATCTTCCACATGAGGTAAGGACTTAACTATTCCCAAGCTACAGATGAGGAAACTGAGGCCCAGAGAGGTCAAGTGACCTGCCTAAGGTCCTGAAGGATACTCGCTTTGTGGCAAAACTGGGTCACGAGCCCAGGTCTGGCTGACACCAAGGTTCTTAACCTCCCAACACTTTCTGAGGTTTCTGCAAACAACCTTCCGTGCGCTGTGTAAGTTCCCCTGATCTAGCTGCTTCGGTTTGCTCCTACCAGTGACACCCAGTTACTAGCGCCAAGACGTGACCTGGTCAGTGGTTTGGCTTATGCGTCTTCAGGGGCGTGCTGGCAACTGCCGAACAACTGGCTGTCGGCGGGTGGAAAGCTCCGGCTCATAGCGATTGCCAATTCCTATATCGTGTAGATACGCCCACCGAGGCCAACATCAAGCTACCAGCACGATATCGCTAAGTGAGCAGTTAGGGAGAAACGTGCACATTCAGTTCTACGAGCTGCTATGAGTGAAACTGAAAAGAGATGCATATACGTACTTAGAAAGTTCTTCCATTTCTTCCTCATAAAGCCGCCTGCGTTCCTTGAATTCTTCTGGCAGGAATTTAGCTATTAGCTCTTCCATTATGACATTTTTGCTATATTTTCTGGATGCCAAGCACTATAGAGGCAACAGGGCACCGAGACATTATGCAGCCATCAGAAAACCACAAAGCACTTCTCATGTAATCAGCAGAACAGCTGAATCAACCACACATTGAGAGTAATTTGGACCCACACATTAGCAGCTGGTAACATCATCATGCACGTATTCTCTGGATGTTACATGCGATTACTTTTGTAATTAGAAAAAAATACTTTAACAAGGGGAAAAGACCCGCATTGAAGTTTCAAAAGTTTAGCTTTCCCAAAACACTCAAGTTGAGATTATGTTCTTGTCAAAAAAGGGGGGAAACCCTTCCTTTTCCTTTTATTGGTCACTGCATTTACAAGCTGGCAAAAATGGTCTCCATCTGGGATATGCAGGAAGTCTGTGGTCTAAAGGTTCAGGGAACGAGAAAGCCACTGTCCATCACTGATCTTTTCCTGACCTGTCCCACCCCCGCCCCGCCCCGCCCCACCTCAATGCTTGGCTTCTGGATAAAGCCACTGTCCATCACTGATCTTTTCCTGACCTGTCCCACTCCCGCCCCGCCCCGCCCCACCTCAATGCTTGGCTTCTGGATATTGCCAGTCTAAATATTTTTCCCCCTCTAACTTTAGCTGAAAACAAAACAAAACAGCTAAATACTGGGGATTGTGTCTATTTGTTTTTTAAATATACCATCTGGGTATCACTGAAATTATGTTATAAACCATGAATTCAGAACCGAACTCAGGCCCAAGTGTCACTATTAGTATCCTCCCAAACACCCCTAACTAACTTCATGCATATCCAGGGATCCGTAGGTAGAGGGAATTGAGCTGTGTGAACCAGACCATGGGAGTTAAAACATCTGCGAATTGTTTGCTACGGACACTACCCACACAGACCCAGCAGGGGGAGCTCCTGAGTATAAAATTGCTGGTTCGAGACTATTTTTCCTTTCCCAGTATGGGCTGTGTGTGTCTATTCCGCAGTGAACGCGATTAGAGTAAAATATTTATCTCTCTTGGAAATGGTGTAAGTGCGACCCTGTGTGAACACGCAGAGATAGACGAGAATATTTTCTGGGACCCCACAGCATCTGCTTCTAGGATGCCTTCTCAGCCACTGCCATAGCCTGGCTGCAGAAGATCCACTGCTTTGCCCCGTCCCAGTCTTTGGAGAAAAGCAATGACTCGGGAGGTAGCTAATCCATGGAGGAGGTGACTCCCCCACTGATGCTAAAACAAAAACCCAGGACAGGCACACAGTAAAATGTTAATGGTGGTCTTCTCCAGGTGCTGAGCATACGGGTAGGTTTTTCTTCTTTCTGCTTATTTGGATGTTGGAGTGTTACCACAACACAGATGTATATTTAAGTATAAGGACCGTGGGCCTCTCCCCCACAATCAGGCCAGGAAAATCCCACCCCTTGATCGAGGCAAGGGATGGCAGGGACCCTCCCCTCCAACCCAATACACACCCCAGGGTCGTCCTGGATGATCATTTTACTCCATTCTCTTAGTTTAAACGTTCAGGTGTTGGGAAAACTCAACATGTGACTTCACTGGACCTACATTCACCTAGAGGGTGTCCTGCATCGCTGAGCTCTCCTCAGGGATGACAAGGGCCAAGGAACATTAACACTGGCTGTAATGTGTGCCACACAAGTCCTTGGGGGAGGGAAAGCAAGGTGGGTTCCCGGGCATTCCTGTGCTATAGGAAATTCCATTGGGCCCACCTGAAAAACGATGGTGGCAGTCCGTGTGGTTCATCTGAAAGGACTTGGAAGCCCCAGAGCTTTCCAAGTAGCTAAATATCTGCTAATAAGTACAGCAGCTCCGGGGGGGTGGGGGTGGGGGCGGGGCAAGGACCTCGCTGAAGGTCTGCGAGGTTTTTCTGGGGAGCTGGGAGTGATCTCTGCAAACCACAGAACAAACATGGATGATAAGAAGATTTCAGAGCTCCTCTAGTCCAATCCCAGAGAGGACAGAGGATTCACCCAAGATGGCAGTGAACCAGGTGCCATGATGGATGGGCTTAGCACCAGGATCCATGTCTACCATCGATTTAATACTTTTGTTTCCAACACAAATTAATTTCACTGTTGACAGTTCATAAAAAGCTGGATGTCGCCTCATTTTCCTGAAGGGCTTTGCAAAGAGGGGAGGGGTAGCCGTAAGACGGGAAAGATAGACAGGTGGCGTGAGAGGGTATTTTTCCCTAGCACAGTGCACTGGCTTAGGAGCGAACAGGACACCATTTTAGTATCCGATTCCAAATAATCTAACCTAATCAAGAAAGAAATAATATTTTACCTGTGAAAGACCATCTTTGCACAGCGGACACTTTGCATTGTGATCTAGGCATCTTTCAAGGCATTTTAAACAAAACGTATGGCCACAAGGTGTTGTGACTGGCTCGTAGAATAATCTGAAATTTAGGAATCAAGATGGAAGAAAAATGATGCAATCAGACAAAAAAAATAAAAGAGCTACTCAACGTTAAGGTTCTACAGTGTTATTCGGAAAATTCCGTGTGTATAAGGGTGGGGGAGGGTCCTTTCTTTTTTACCAGAATTCCCTGCAGTTGCTGTGCTTCAGAAAAGCATTTGCTTTTTATTTCTGAGCTGGATTTGAAAATAATGCATTTATCAACATTTCTGATATAGCTAGATCATTCTGTAACATTAGTTCTAGTCAGCCTCTTCCGACTGGCATCCAGATTGTTTTTCCCTGTCGGGTCTCAGAAAAAGCGAGATTAATGCCCAGAGGGTCTAAGTAGATTACATTCTAAAATATTTAGCCAACCTGCTCGCCTGAAGATATGTAAACACAGAGACAGATAAGCACACACACAGACACACACACCCCGTCTCACACATTTATTCATTTAAGTACCTTATATCATATACACAACGGAAAAAAGACTTGGCTTATTTGCTAACCTTCATTCCATTTTTACCTAAGCAATGTTTACTGCCTGAAGGATCCCGAAATTGTGCCTGCAACAAACACGTAGCTGCCTTTTGTATGAACGGACCATTTTCTTGGGAGCGGTAGAGTAATTCTGTTAGTGTGCTTACTGATGAACACATACATATAAACATATGTAGGTATGCACACATGCACTTCAATTAGATCCTATTTTAATCCCTTTACAGGAGCCGGATAATTTCAAAGCAACGTGGGGAACCTTTTTAAAAGCTGTTCTACCCATTCAGAGATTCACAGATTTGCTTTGCTTTTGGAAAAAGAAAGGCTCACCTGCAGCAGGACCACCGGGTGGGGGCAGCTGACGACGGTGGTTCAGAAGCGGGGCTGGCGCTCACCGAGAGGACAGACAAAAGGGAAAGACAGACGCCTGACCAGCCTGTTTTGACCTCACGAGTGTTCAGTTGCGAGGAAGAGGCCGCCAGCTGCACAGCCCCCTCGTGTGGCCGGGAGGTGTACCAACAGCCTGGCCCACACGGCCAGGCTGAGCAGAATCAAAATGTCAGAGCTGAAAAGTACTGGAGAGAAAAACCGAACCCACCGACCAGAATGAAACTGAGCTCCAGAGGGGACAAAGCGGCTCATCTGTTGGCACATGAAGGTCTATCCAACTTCCACTAGCAGTCGTGTGCTCTTTCTCTTAAAACCGCGACTCTCGACCCTATCGGTGTGTGAGAATCACCTGGGGTGCTTTTTCTTTAAACAGCTTTACTGATGTCTAATTGACGTGCCATAAACGGCACGTACTTACGGTGTACAACCTGATAAGTTTTAACATACGTACACACCTACGAAACTATCTCCGCAACCAAGGTCACGAACACACCCATCGCCCCCAGACATCTCCTCGTGTGCCTTTGTAAACCCTACCTCCTGCTCCTCCCCGTGTGCCCCACCATCACCTGCAGAACTTTGAAAAACTTACAGGTGCCAGGACCACGCCTGCAGAGGTTCGGGTCAGTCGGTCCAGGGCAAAGGCCAGGCATCAGGATTTTTTTTTTTTTTTCTTTTAAAGCTCCTTGGTGGTTTGAATGTGCAGCCAGGATTGCGAATGACTGTATTTCACAATCCTACTAATCTCCGCATGGGCAAATCCTCCGTACAGGTCTCCAAACCTAATTACCAAATCTACCAAGGAAAAGACTAGCAGCGGCTGGCACATTCCCCTCTTTCTTGATTTAAAAAAAAAAAAAATTCCAGTGGAATTTGAGGGGAAAGCATCTTGTGGGAGAGGAAAGAACAGTTTCTTAAGAGAAATCAATTTCGATTTAGCAAGCTCTCCACCAAACAGATTCTCGCTTGTCCGCTCAGCAAAAGTGCTCCGGGTGCCTACTGCGTGCTGACGCGGAGCTAGGCGCTGGCACGTGACAGGGACAGGGTGCACCGGACTTGTAGGAGGCGAGAGGACAGACGTCGAACAGGACGTCGGAAAGGTGAGGTTTCGCAAGTACACGCCTGTACGAATAAAACTTGCTAAAATGTTGAAATTAAGCCAATGAAGGTTTGGAGTAGGAGGGAGGCTTTTCATATATTCACTTTTCCTCCTTTTTGAATGTTTCAATCCTGTTTTAAGAAGCAGTTAATTTGCGCCGCCAGTTATTAAGTCGGCCAAAAACTAAAATTAATTTTCAAAAGCACTCTTTATGATGGAGGTCCTAACCAGCGTACTAAGGCGAGAAGAAAAATAGAGAAGTACGAGGACTAGGATGGAAAAAACCAAATCTGTCCCTATTCACGCACGGTGCGACGGTGGACTGGGAAAGTCTAAAGGGATCTGCAGGATGAGTCTTAGAATCCGTAAGAACTGCTAGTATGAGCAAGGATGTCAGTTACGTATACACACGCCCACAACTGTGTTCCATACACCAGCGAAGCGACATGAGAAAATACATTTTTAAACACGGTAACATTGACAACTGCTTTCAACAATCAAGCACCCGGGAATAAACCCAACAAAAGTTGTACGAGCCCTCTGTAGGGGAAAAACTATAAACGCCTCACTGAAAGGAAGCAGAGAAGACCTAGTCGAGTCCCGATGAAAATCCCGGCGGCTTATTTCACGCGTTTGTTTTTGCGGGACTTGACAAGTTGATTTCTAAACTGTGTGAGGCAAGGCAAAGGGTCAAGAGGATCCAGGACACCTCTACGAGCAGCAGTGTGGGAGGCCTTGCTCTACCAGACGTGAGACCTTATTATAAAGCAGCAGTGATGGAAACGGTGTAGGGCTAGCACGAGGACACATAGATCCGTAGATAGAATAGAAAGCCCAGGAAAAGACCCAGATCCAGATTCTTCATTTATGACAACTGTGGCACTTCAAAGCAGAGCGCGGGATTTTCAGTAGATAAATAGCATCCTCAATAAATGCTATTTGGGGTAGTGGGCTATCCATATGGGGAAATGGAAGTTGGACTGTCTGTCACACCGCGCGCAAAAAATCACTTCCATGTGGGCTGGAAAGAGGAACGTGAGACAGTAAAGCTTTTAGAAGATACAACAGAATACGTTTACGACCTCCGGGTAAAAGAAAAAAAGATTTTTAGGCAAGGTAGGCACCAAAAAAAAAAAAAAAAAAAAAAAAAGCAAACAAAACCCACTAACTATAAATGAAAGGATTGATCATTTTCATTAAAACCGAGAACTTGTAAGTTCATCCGAAGATGCCACTGAGAGAGCAGAGAGGCAAGCCGCAAGTGGCAGAAGGTATTTCCAGCACACGTGACTAACAGAGGCCTGGTATCTAGAACATACGTAGAGCTCCTATAAGTCCGTAAGAAAAAGAGAGAGAACCCACTCAAAAATGGGCAAAGATTTAAATGCACGAGCATACATAAAAACTGCTCATGGCAATGCTACCCGCAGTAACCCCAAACTAGAGACAGCCCAAATATCCCTCTACCATAGAACTGGTAAAGAAACTGTGCGGTAGGTTCATACAATGGGATGCTATACACTAATGAAAACAAACAAACTTCACCGATGCGCAGCGACATGAATAAATAAACCTTAATACTCTGGTAAAGAAGCCAGAACAAAAAGAAACAGGACAATTCGATTTATGTAAAGTTTTTTAGAAATAGGTAAAGCTAAATTACCCCACTTAGAGACGCATACATGGGTGGTAAAACTATTTTTAAACAGAGGAGACAAGGGGGAACCCAGGTGGCTCAGTCGGTTAAGCGTCCAACTCTTGATTTCAGCTCAGGTCACGACGTCACGGTTGGTGAGTTTGAGCCCCATGCCGGGCTCTGCGCTGGCAGTGCGGAGCCTACTTGGGATTCTCTCTCTCTCTCTCTCTCTCTCTCTCAAAATAAATAAATCAACTTAAAAAGATAAAAAGAAGAGACAAAAGTCAAGGTAGCGGTTTCGGTGGGCAGGGGGCAAGGAGTCGTGATTTGGAAGCGGCACACGGAAGGCTTCTGGGGTCCTGGCCGTGTTTTAGTTCTTGAACTGAGAAAGGCTGACTGAGTATCCTCTTTACAATATTTTGTTAAGAGAATACGTTTTTAATTTTTATGTACTTGTCCAAAGTGTTTATTTCACATTTTGCCATGTCTCTCAAAAGTGTGATTGGCAATAGGGCGCCTGGGTGGCTCGGTCGGTTGAGCGTCTGACTTCGGCTCAGGTCACGATCTCACGGTCCGTGAGTTCGAGCCCCTCATCGGGCTCTGTGCTGACAGCTCAGAGCCTGGAGCCTGTTTCAGATTCTGTGTCTCCCTCTCTCTCTGACCTTCCCCCGTTCATGCTCTGTCTCTCTCTGTCTCAAAAATAAATAAACGTTAAAAAAAAATTGGCAGGCTGATTTGGAAACCACTGCTGTGATCTACTAGAATGGCCAAACAAGAAAGTCTCACAACCCGCAGTAATCTGAATCCTATGAATCCGAATACTTGTTGTACATTAGTCGATGACGTTAATGGTGGCAACGACTGAGGAGTCTGTACCTGCAAAACTGTTTTTCCCAAGAATTTCAAAATTGGGCCTTTTGTCAAACAACGATATCGCTGGCTAGTTAACTGCAGTAAATCCTGACACTTCATGAGCAGATGGGTGAAACAGACACCGAAGGAAACGGCAACTCTTAGCAAGAACTGCGAGCAAAACGCCCTGATCGAGGGGTCACAGACAAGAATGCTGCCACAGATGTGGTATAATGATTGCCTTGAAATAACTCAAAGTTCAGATGCTTCGAATGTATCACCTTTCAGGACGCAATTCGCTTCTAGCTTCGGAGCTGCTCCGCTCCTCTAGAAAGGCCGGTGGAGTAAAGTGGCAAGGAACAGGTGGAGTAGATTTCACTTGCTATTCTGGGTGCCTGTCAAACTGTTTCTCATATAAATTAACTTTGTACATTGATAGGCGGTAACGAGGATTCGTTCCGCTCTACTATTGAGGAAATTAAGACTCAGGTTAGATGACTTGCCCAAGGTCACACAGCTAGGAAGCGGCAGGGCTTGGGAGGTACAGTCACATCTGATTCCCTCTGCACTCCGTGACACGGCTGTGAGCATGTGCACATCTGGAACAGACATCATCTATCCGTGTGTACCTGCACGTACTCACAATATAGTTTTCTCTGTCCCTCTCTGTCTCTCTCCCTCCCCTCTCTCCCCACTCCAGAGAGAGAGAGAACTCCATAGAGAGAGAGCTCGAAATAGGAATATACTCGAATTCCTCTCCCTTTGATTTGCCGCTTTAGGTAATGATTTCAGAAAACACGTCAGGGAGGCATTTGTAAATCAGAGTAGAGCCGGATTTTCTCACAAGAAAGCATTTTACATTGTCACAGCGGTGGAGTAAACAATAGTAATAATAAATGCTTTCAGTTAGATGTCAGCCCGGATAAAATGCTTGGCTTGTCTGGAAATAGCTATCTTTGCCCACCAGTTACATCCTTGTATTGTGTTCTTTTGGTGCTATCAAATGAGAGTGAAGAAGGAATAAGAAGGAGGGGGTGGAGAGAGGGAAAGAGAGAGAGAGAGAGAGAGGGAGGGAGGGAGGGCAGGAAGGAGAGAGACGGTGAGGGGGTGGGGAACCGGCTGCTTAACGCCCAGCTATTCGAGTGGCTAAAACGAGGTTAAATACAAAGTTTTCATTGCGATTGACAAAGAGGTCACTGGGCCATTAGGTAACTGGTTCAAAAATCACACATGCTTGCTCCACATCTCGAAATAGCCTTGTCACCCCAAAGGCGCTGTTCCACACCAGCCCCAGAGGTGCCCCCCCCCCCACCCCAGCGGCGAGAGGCTCCCACCTCCGTAGATCTCAAGGGAGGGGTTTCGGTCACTAAAGACTGAGGAGCAGAGTTCTGAGGCGTTGGAATTAGGAAGCAGCCTCCCTCGACGGAGCTCTCCCAATCCAGCCAGCGGGACTCGGAGATTATCAAGTGTCTCATTAACGCACGCTCCAGTTACCGTTCCATTCGTCTTTTCCGCCCCTTTCCCTGCGAGACACGGAAGCCGCTCCCGAGTGTCTCTCCAGAGCCAGGCCGGCTTCACGCTCCAACTTGTCTTCTACCGATGCGGTGCCGCGGGACTGGATTTCGTTCTAGAAACTTGCGCAGGAGGTGCAAATGTCTAGTTTCGTGAGCCAGCAGATGGTCTGAAGATATCTCAACCCTTAGCCGCCCTCTCCCCCTGCCAAAGACAAGTGAGGGTCGTGCTAGAACCCGGTACGGATCCCAATGACAATAAAAAGGGAAAAAAACACTAGGGGGTTGGAAGCAGGAAGTCTGTCAGGGCTGTGTTCAGACCAAGCCATGTCTGTGAAACAGCCTTGTCAACATCTGATTTCCGCCATGCAGACAAACCCTGCGGGAGGGGGAACTACGTGCTTCTGACCAAGGGCTAGGGCCTTCAGAGCCTCGAGGTCACAAACGCTCTCCGGACTTGGCAGGTTTCTCGGCACCCTAAAGCGGCTGGAGTCCCCCTATAACTTCCTAGGCCTATCCGACAGTTGCCCCCAGACAAAGATGGGCTTTTGTTCTGAAGCCTCACTCAGAGCAGAGGGGCAGGATAAGGGAAGTGATGGCTTTTAAACTCAGGGCGAGCAAACCAGAAGGGGGGCGTCTCATCCTCCTGGTGTTTATTTCTCGGAGCAAATTTCTAACCCTTCTCCGAAGCTCCCTGTTGAGATCGGGGACAAACAAGACGGAAGGGAGAGAGCGGAGGAACCAGAACAAAAGAACTCCAACCTCGGGGTTGTGAGTCCTCAGCGAAAACACAAACAGGACGAGTCTGTGTGTTTGGTTTTGCTGGCTTCGCTGGATGTCGGGAGGAGCGTGAAGAGGAGGGTGAGTCCGGCGAGGACTCGGGCTCTCTGAGCAAGCTGAACCAAGTCTGTCGAAGTCTGACACCCGGAAGACCGCGGCTCACATCGCAGGCTTAGAGCCTCGATGGCAAAGGCCCATTTCTCTGCTTGGCCAGGACCCGCCTACTGCTTTGTTGTGATGGGGAGAGGGAGATGGCAAAAGGGAACCGGTTACATAGCCCACCTCACTCTCGCCCCCTCCACCCAAACCTCCCGTATTATATCCAGAAGGCTCTCCTTGGGTGCTGCTGCGTTCCATCTGCCGAACTGGTCATTTTCAGGTCTGCCTGATCCCAGGAGCAAGTCTGACAACTCAATTTTTTTGACATGTTTATTTATTTTATTTTTTTTTATTTATTTATTTTTTAATTTATTGTTGGGACAGAGAGAGACAGAGCATGAACGGGGGAGGGGCAGAGAGAGAGGGAGACACAGAATCGGAAACAGGCTCCAGGCTCCGAGCCATCAGCCCAGAGCCTGACGCGGGGCTCGAACTCACGGACCGCGAGATCGTGACCTGGCTGAAGTCGGACGCTTAACCGACTGCGCCACCCAGGCGCCCCTGTTTATTTATTTTTGAGAGAGAGAGAGACGCAGAGAGTGAGTGGGGGGGGGCAGAGAGAGAGGAAGAGAGAGAGAGTCTGAAGCAGGCTCCGGGCTCCGAGCTGTCAGCACAGAGCCCGACGCGGGGCTCGAACTCACGAACGGTGAGATCAGACCTGAGCCGGAGTTGGACGCTTAACCGGCTGAGCCGCCCAGGCGCCCCGCAATTTTTTTTTTTAAGAGAGAAAAAGTACATGTCCAGGCAATGGCGGCCTTACTCGTTTGTATGCAAACAAGAAAAGTCCTTCCGAATACAAATGCACGTGATTGATATGGAAGGCATCGTGCTCGCAAAGGGCAAGAAAACATCTCAGGATCCTTGGTTGGCTGGATCCCAGTGTGTGGTAGACCACGAGATTTTTCTTGACATCTCTTGGGTCAACCATCTTAACAACTTTTGTGCAAATGTCTCAGTCTTCTTTTAATGCTATGTTGAAAAAAAAAAAACAACCCACATTTGAGAATCTACTGAATTCTGTGGACCTTGCTCTGGAAACACACACCCACCCACCCACCCACACACACACACATACCCACACACACACACACACACACACACACACACACATTTTTACATACAACTTGAGGCAATTCATAGATCTATTAGAATCCACACATAGAACTTCCTCAGGGGTCCGGGGGCCTAAAGTTGAAGAATTTCTGGCCTAGGGAAGAAGTTCCCATTTATGGAGTATTTACTCTATGTCAAGCACTATTCTAATAAGAGAACTGAGAGTCTCTCAATCATGACAATCTCACAGGGTAGGTAATACTCTTCCCTATTTACTGACGAGAAAACAGTGGCAGAGAAGATCACTTGCTCCAGGCCGAACAGCCAGTAAACGCCAGAGCCAGGGCTCAGGCCCACCCTGTCTGGCTTTGGAGCTCATCCTCTTAGCCACAAAGTCACAGCTGTGAAATGAAACAGATGGACGTAATTTTTTGCACGCAGACCATGCTTCTACCGGCTTCCTTTTTTTTTTTTGAGGGGAGGGGTGGGCAGGTGTGTGCATAACCTGCCCCCCCACTGGGTAGAGAAGAGATGCCAGGCCGAGTAGTACGTGCCTAGTACTAACACTGTTCGAAACAAAAACCAGTTGGGCCCTCTACTTGACTGCCAAAGAACAGGCCCATGGCATCGACATTAGCCCCTGAGCTTCGAGATCTTGATCGAGCAGTTGCGATTCGTTCCACGGTCAGGAACTCAACTACCTACGAGGTGCCAGGAAAGTAATGCAAATATGAGACACAGGCTGGTACTGTCAGGCGGCGGGGGGAGAGGGGAGCCATGGCCCAAGTGGAGAGCGTGTGTCCTGCCTCGGAGCATTCACATTTAACAACAACCAAAAAACTCCCGTGAAGGCCACACTAATGACATTCAGCCTGTGGCCATCAGTTTGCGACTCTGAGTGGACCGTTTCCTCCCCACTGTCTAGGTATTTCCCAGTCAGGAGTGCAGGGAATGTAATCTGTAAGCAAGGGACACAAGCCGGCCCGCGTGACAACCAACAGGGAGATTTTCATTTTGTTAGAACCATGCTTTTCTGTGCTAACCAACCAAACGGTAGGTCACTGGCTGAAAGGTCCAGAATCCCCCCAGAAAAAGCAGCTTCAGGCAGTAAGCGATAGTACCCTTCACATACCTCATACACAGGGAGCATTCAAGGTCAGATGCATCAAAGGACGGGAGTGGAGCACTGACCGCAGCTCTGGCCCCCTGGTCGGCGGGAGGATCTGTGATTCAGAAAGCAGCATGTCAGAGGCAGACCAAGCTGACTTGCACAGTCAGCACTTCTGAGGCAGAACCACCCCACTAGATTTTCAGCTTTCCACCCTCAGCGCCTCCCAGAGGGTTGATTCGGTGGCCACCCGAGCCACTGGGAGTGGGGTCCCCTGAGGGAGGCCCTGGTAGGTTTCCAGCAGGCCCACGGGAAGAGAGATGCGAACCAGGGAACGTCCGGGAGCCCTGGGGACTTCACTCCAATGCAACAGGCACCTCACCCTACAGAGGCAGCGGTTCCCTGGGCCGAGCGAGGCCTTCAAAGCCGACACCGAACCTCGGCACCGCCAGCCTCTCTCGGAAAGACGCCGGGCTGTGGCTGCTGCTTCTCAACTGCCTACCTGCGGGCGGCCAGCTGGGAAGGATGAGCGTGAAGCCTGATCACGCCTCCCTGCCCCTACATTCCTGGAACGGAGAGGAGGGTAGGGACAGGTTGGCCTGGAAGGCGACACCATCAAGGGTACGAGGTGTCACTACTCGATACGGGGCTTGACCTCAGGCCTCGGCTTTCCGTTATTAGCGAGCCCCGGCAGTATGCTAGCAAACCGTGCGCTCTCACAGAAGCTTCACCGTGACCTGAGGCGGCACAGCTAAGTGCCAGAGCCGGGCCGCACACCCAGAGCCCAGGGAGCCCGCGGAGCCCCTGGATGGAGGCTAAGGAACCCGCATATGCCGGTGAGCCCAGGCACCTCCTTCAAGCCCCTTGGTCCCTGGGTAGAGTCAGTACCTGGCTTTCTGGCTTTAGTAGGCACCTCTGGGTCTTGGGGTCCAAATTGACAACGTTTCCTTTTCTTTTCTTGGCATTTGCCAGCCTTGGCAGAGGCAGCATCCCCCTTCTCCTCCTGGTCTCCTGCCTGGCCTTTCCCGTTGCCTTCTTGCCCCTCCCCCTCTACTTTAACTGGGTTCTCCAGGCTGCTGCGGTCTCCCGCGGCCGCTGCTTCCTCCTGACTAGAGCAGTGTGGGAGCTCCCGGCTTTCCTGGACGAAGAAAGAGCCAAATGTCAGCACCAACTCGGGCCCAGGATCATCCTCTGACATCGCTACCCACCGGGGGCAGAGAGAAAACTGCACAGCCCTGATCATTTAGTGGACACCCAGCTTAAGGAGCAAAGGCATGCCTGGCCTGGGTGAAGTTGACGACCTTCCCTGGGCGAGGACAGAAGGGTATGTAGGGGACAGACTCCTTGGGCTGCGATAAAGGGGACAGATGCAGAGTGTGGCACCACCGGGCCCTCTCCTGGCCAAATCTTTCCCGTTACCACCTGAGGGAAACAAAGACAGGCGGTGAGGGCAGGTCCTGTCACTCGATCCTTCCTGTCGCTCTCGCTGCCCTTCCAGGCCATCTGCGAGCCCCACACCCAGCTCCAAAAGGACTTTCGCTAAGGCTCTGGCATAGGCCTGCAGGGTTACCACAGGTACCAGAGCCCCGTGTTATACGGGTCAAAAGAATCAGGGACAAACCACTCTTTCGACTGGTTTTTGGGCGAAAAGTGAAAAAGAGACAACTCATTTGGCAAAACGACCAATGATGTCTCTAGCCTTTTAAAGAATTTCCGTCCAGGAGGGCGTATTTGAAAATGGATCTAGAAATAAATCCAAACACCAGGGGGTGTTTGTGCAGATTCACCCGGAGAACCCTGAACCCTACTCTAAATCCACAGTCCGGGAGTCCAAATGCTCATGTGGGTTTTTTCCCCCTCCAACCCCCGAGCCACCCCCCACCCCCCGAAATCGGTAGATAGATGGGGAAATGGGGGGCGTCTGGTCGGGAGAGGTCAGTGAGCTTGATATGGGTTTTCTCAGTCTCTAACCTGGGGGGGTTCAGGGGTTCGAGCCCCAGGCATCCACATGGGAAGACACTGCTTTGCCAAGCAAAGCGTGTGTGGAAGCCGGATCCCCGCTCCCAGCTGGCTCACCCTGGAAAAGCCAGGGGTGTGATTTTCCTTCCTTTCTGTTCCAGCTGCAATGGGAAGCCACTCCAGACACTCCAGCTCCCGATTAGTGTTCTCAATCATGTAACAGTGATCTCAAACATTACTGAAATGCACTCGGGGTTCTCTGCTTCCAGGAGGTACTCAGTCCTGCTCCCCCTCTTTCTTCTTAAAGTCAGGCCCACCTGCATTTCGTTCCTTCTCCAGGGTGGGGACAGAAGCAGGGAAAATGGAAGGCCCCTGCCTGCCATGGAGATCACAGGGCTTCCGTACAGGGGAAGAACACACCGCCTGGATGGAGGGGAGACTGTTGCCTCAAGGTGCCTCGGTGCTCAGTGCTAAACTTTGCCTTCAAGTCTGGACCCCTGAGCCCCGGCTTCCGCCCACTTGCCCTCTGCTGGGAAAGCGAGGGCCTGGAGCCCATCTCTCTCTCGTTCTGTTCCCTCGTTTTCAAGGACAGGCGCAAATACCCATCTTTCTCCCAGGGACTTAACGCTTCCCAGATTGCTTCCCTCTTCCTGGCTACAAATACATACTGGAAGTCTACACATGTGTAAGACATTGCGAGGGAATATAAAACTACCTCCGCTTGGGGATCAAACGGAGTTGTCTTTGCACAAGGAACTCAGCTGGTGCTCAAAGACCAGCAGCTTGAACAAACAACAAAAAAAAGCAGGAAAGGAGGGGTTGTCAGGCCTCTTTCCAGGCTCCCCCCCCAAGCTGATAAAGCCACCCGGATTGAATGAATGGTTCCAGGGGAAGCAGGCCGATTCCTTTCTACTTCGGTCAAATCTCTCCCTCAGCTGGATCTGACCAAAAACTGAAAAATGACTGTAATAAGATTAAAAAACAAAAAACAAAAAACAAACCCACAAAAAACAACCCGGGGACCGTGCCTGAAATTCAGTTTTATCTGCAAGAAATATAGCCTCCTAGCAAAGAACACGGCCACCAGCGACTCCTTTTCTTCTTTCTCGGGAACCGAAGGAGAGGCAGGGCTCACTCCCACGTCTGCCCACACAACAGCCAAACGAAGCATCACGAGCGAGCTGGGCGAGTTGAGTTTTACCTGTGGCAACTTTGGTAGATTATGACTGGTGCCTTCAGTAGCCATTGACTCTACGTGTTCCTTTAATCTAGGGTGAGGTGCCAACAACTTCAGGATATCGGGAAAATGTTCCTGAGACTCCCCCGGGACTGATGGTGAAAAGAAACTAAGGAGAAGCTGTGACATAAAACAGAAGACTTCACTACTTGAGTTTTCTACAGGTGCTCGGGTGAGAGGGGGAGGGGTGGGAGGGGCAGGGGGCACAGCTTGTGGGGTGACACTCCAGGGAAGCAGCGTGGGACCGGAGACCCCAACACGCCCGGGCAAGGGGCCTCCCTTCGGCGTGCATCAGAACCAGGGAGCGTAAGAACTCTCCAGGCTCCGAGTTCCCACGCCTGGCTGCCCCAGGTCTCAAGTGCAGCCCAGGCATCTGGACTTCAAAAAGGCACCACGGCTGCCTTTGTCACCCCGGCCAGTTAAGAACCGTCACTCCCATGCTAGTGTTCCATAGAAATATCTACGGTGGGAATTCAAAACCTATCTAGGAGGAAAGAGACAGAGAGGTGAAGGCAGGCGAGAAACATCACTGGGCCTGCAGTCAGCTCCGTAGCACCACCATGGGCAGAAGTCTACAAACGTCCTCCAGGCTCCTGGATAGGTCTTTCCCCTGCCGGCCCGTTGCGCTCCCTCCTCCCCGGACCGTCCTCCTTGGATTTGCAATCCCTTCCACAGCAAAGTGGTGGGAATAGCAGAACCCAGCCTCTCCTCTCCCATTCCGGCCTCCGCTGTGGGGAGACTGTCAGGTAACTTCAAACACTGGAGGCAGGCAGGCTCCAGCCCGCGGCTGGTTTCCCTTGCAGATGGATACGGTGCGGGGCGGGGGGACGGGGCAGGTCCAAGACCCAGAACCCCCAGAAGGGACTGGGAGGCAAGGATGTGTGTTCTCGTGCGGACTGCCCGCATTCTTGCTTCAATCCTTCCCTGCGCCAGCACGGGTTACAGGCGGACACGTGTCTCTACCGTACGTAACACGGAACACGAGAAAGCGGGTCGCCTGGCTTCTAAAACACGTTGAAGTGCCTGCCACTGGGCAGCCGCTGTACTGCTCGGAGACCCACTTAAGGGCTGCTCCGTGCCCTTGCTCAGGAGAACAGGGTGTTTACCGATCAAGGGAGTCGGACCGAAATTCTGAGCAAACCCTGTCCAGGTTGATCTGTTCCCTTGCTGGCCCCCAGCAGGGCCTTCACCATGTCCCTTCGGATGTCAGCACTCTCCACACAGCCGAACCCTGCTCGGCCTCTGAGGCTGGCTCCAGTGCCACCACTCCAGCCTCCGGGACCTCACTTGTCCTTTCGTGCCCTCCGCTGCACCACGATCGAGCACCTGGTACTGACTACACAGTCTCTCGCCAGCCTCAGATGGTGTCGCACACCTACGTCTTTCTGACCAGATGGCCAGCTTTTGGAGGCACGTCACAGATGTCCGATACGTACTCATCACACCGGATGGAATGGAATTAAGACACTTATCCATCCCAGGGCCCAGGGAGAGGCCGAGGGTTCCAGCTGCTTGTGGGGAAACCCACTTCCCAGGTCTCGGTTGGTAAAGGAGGGAGGCGGGGAGGTACTCACAGTGCCCAGGGCCAAAAATGCCAGCTTTCAGAGGCCCCTCCTCCCCAGGAGCCAAAGCTGGCCTTTAGAAGCCCTCCTGAGCGGCCCAACAGGACCAACCCGCTTCTGAAGCAGTTTCCCTGGAATCCTCCCCCAAAGAGCACGATACTTGCTTGTCGTGCTGAGCATCAGGTGACGAACGCAACTGCTGAATCACTATATCGTACACCTGAAACTAACATAACACTATGTGTTAACTAACTGGAATTAAAACAAAAACTTAAAAAAAAAAAAAAAAGAGCAATGGTGCTCTCCGGTGGCAGCCACACAGCATCCAAAGGTACGAGGATTAGAGGGCAGAGCATGGAGGGGGGAGGGGGGCAAGGAGGCAGAGGAGAGAAATCGATGGAAACAAGGGAGAAACCGCGACTGCACTTCGCTTCTTACCTTTACTACCTAAGATCTCATTCTAGACCTTCCCAGCGGCTTTGGAAAACAAAAGTGGGGGTCAACGCTCAGGGAGAATGATCATTCCACGTGAATGAAAGTCAATTCCACCTCAGGGTCAGCCTTGGAAAGGCCCAAATGGGTCAAGAAGGGGCAAAAAAGCATCTGCAGGAAAAGCAAACACTAAAAAGAAACCTAGGCCTGTGAGTGTCTAAGGTCACTAATTACTGCCAAGTGAACCTGGACTGTCTTCGTCAAATCTGTAGCCCCGAAACTGGAACAATCCAGTAAATCAGAACTGCTGAGGGCCCTCAGTGTTCGTACACGGCTGCCGTGCCCTCATCACAGCCCGTGGAAATCCGCCTCTAAGTTCTCGCCCCAGCTTCAGAACTCCGGGACACTCATCATGGGCCTAGGCTCCCTTGTACAACACGTGCAGGATCGCGAGGTCCTTAAGGACCGAGGCTGTGGCTTCTGAGTCTTTGGGTCTCCAGCGAGGTGCTGTGCCAGAGCGAGATTCTTCTAACCAACCTTTGTCGATCCCCCCGCCCCCAGAACGGGACAGCCCTGTTGCTCCTCTCCCCTCCACCCCACCAGTGAGCGCCGAGAGGCCCGGTGTGTCTTCCTGGGACAGAAGAACGGTGGGCCGCCAGGAAGGCGGACTCTGGAAGCAGACGGAGCTGGGTTTGCCTGCCCTTTCACCAATCACGAGCTGCGTGGCCTCGGGGGAAAAAGACTCCCGGCCTTGGCTTCCTCACCTGTCCCATCTGTAACTTGGGATTAAATAACATCACCTACCCTCAAAGGGATGCTGTGGAGATGAAATCATATCTCCCACAGAAAGCCCCAGCACAGTGCCTGGTACACTGGGAATTGCTCGATAAACATTAGCTGTTATTGTTATTAGTCGTGCCATGGACGGCACTTAAGATTCGGGGAAGGGTCCACAGCTTGGAGCACATTCTCTGCCACCAGTGCTCTGCTCAAGAACACCCTGCCCGCTTTCCCAAACCAGGCCATGGCACCTTTCCAGGAAGAAATCTGTGTGGGGCAGAACCTCCAGAGCTCGGCTCCCCTAGTTCACTGATTTTGCTAAAGATTCCTTTCCCGAGCCTTCAGAAACCAGTCCTGTCCCTTGCTCCCTTTCTTCGTCCACGGCTCTGCCAAACCTCACCGGGGCGGGGGCACTGGAGACAGGTGGTGAACAGGGGGACGGGCACAAGGAGGGCAGAGGCGACCACTGTCTGTCAGCATCCAACTTCTAGGCCAGTTGGCCACACAGTCTGAAAGCACACTGCAGAACAGTAAGCACTGACGTCCATGAACTGAGGACCCTTGAGCCCTTCACCAGTGCAAACATCTCATGAATTAAACACACACACACACACACACACACACACACACACACCAGCCACATTCTCCTGGCACTCAAGCGTCGGAATGGCTGCTTGCATTATACCGTAATGGTCCCTGACTTACATCTGTGAGACAGTGTGTGTGTTCTATTTCTAGCAAAGGCTGAAGGCTAGAGTTCTGCATATAGCAGGGGAGATGGTGACCAACATTCCTGGTGAGGAGCTGGCTGTCCTGTGTGTCCGGTGAGGCCGTGACTCAGCCAAAGCAAAGTTCTACAACCGCAGGCAGCCCCACACCCCTGACCTCTGGTCAACAGCCAGAATCTCCAGAATCTTCCATCCCCCTGTTAACTTCTCTGGCTTGATTTGGTTTGGTGTGGTTTTCCCACTCACAGCTCAGACCCTGAGTTTAAGAAGCAAGAACATGCCTCAGAGCCTCCTACAAAAATGCAGGAACTGCTCAGACTGATTGCACACGCCAAGAGGACGGTGTGTTTCTAAGCAATCGATTGGCACTTGTGTCTCCTTCCTGCCCCCTTAACCAAGGGAGCCACCCACTGAGGGCCCTAAATGCCAGGGAGGGTAGTTCCCTCACTCCCTCCCTGGACAAGACAGACAAGTGGGAGCCCGCTGGGCAGCTGGATCTGATACCATCTCAACTCACCCTTTGGGCTTCAGATCTTGCTCTTTTGTTCTTTCCATCGAGGGACACACAATATAGAAACTCCCTTAGTGCTTCCTCCACCTTGCCTAAGGTGGCCAAGGCCTGTGCTTTTCTGAAGTGTGCCTGGAAGAAAACATCGGCATTCAATCCTGTTCTTATTTATCTATTGACTTCTTGACACTGGCTAAATGTTTCGTGAGTATTTGCTACTGTGTGAAGGGGCTTAGAAGGACTATCTCTTGTCGGGGCTCCTGGGTGGCTCAGTCGGTTAAGCATCTGACTTCGGCTCAGGTCATGATCTCATGGTTCCTGAGTTGGAGCCCCACATCGGGCAGAGCCTGCTTCGGATCCTCTGTCCCCCTCTCTCTCTGCCTCTCTCCTGCTTATTCTCTCTCTCTCAAAATAAGTAAATAAAAACTTAAAAAAAAAAAAAAAAAGAACCGCCTTATCTACAGTCCTATACATGTAGACAAATGGTCTGAAGCCCATTTTACAGAAAATAAAACTGAGACCCAGAAAAGTGACATGCCCAAAGTAACACAGAAGGCAAACTGTGGAATCAGGGTTTAAGTCTGGGTCCGACTGATACCAAAGTCCAATCTCTTAATCCCTGTGCCATACGACCTTCCTGCTGCCCCACTGTTGTATTGGAGGGATCACCAAATGCAGCAAGAACCCTCATCTTTTAAGCACCTACTAGCCAGCTTTTAAGACCCGTTCCAATATGCCTTTCTATTCACTAGCCCATCAAGCAGAGATCTAGTTCACATTTGGCTGCTGAGTGACCACCCATACTTGCTGATCATCTTTCAGAAGAGGCCCAAGGGAAGGGACATGGCCTCTCCAAGACGTCAAGGTAGTTAGTGGCAAAGCAACTAGAACCGTGGTCACGACGCCCAGAATGCTCTTCCCCATAAAGCAGATTTCCCTTCAGAGGGCCGACCAGGGACCAAGCAAATGCTTTCCGTCCTGTAGGCTCAGCTCACTTCTGTTCCCTCACCCCATCTTTAAAAAGTATAAAAAGTTTTAGGGCTCCTCGGGGTCCCCGCCCAACTGCCCTGGCAAAGAAACTCTAGAGGGAGCAGACGAGCATTCTGGGGGAAGAGGCAGGAACGAGAAAAGAGGTGGGAAGAGGGCTATACTCTCTCTGTGCCTTGGGACAGGTGGCCCTTGAAACTTGGCCGGGAGGGCATTGCTCCCGAGTCATCTAGGGTGCCCCTCGGGGGCCTGCTCCCCACTCCCTTGCCCCCATGGCTGACCCTGAGTCTAACTTAGAGAAGGAGATGATCCAGGTTGCAGCTGCTGGGCACTCCCAGCTTCCCCTAACATGCCTCTACAGGCCCTGGTGAGGTGCCCTCTGGCTCCAGCCTGGCTCCAGGCGCCGGCAGGGATCTGCCTTCTTGAGCAGTGGCCTCTGCTCCAATCCTCTCGGGGACCTCCCCCCGTGTCCCCCGCCCCACTCCTGGGGCCTAATTTCGGCTGATACTTGGGTATCGATGGCTTCCCTCGCTGCTCCTCCCAGCAGTGCTTACCAGGGGCCCCCTGGAGAAAGGCTTGCCTGACATTTCAGGGCGGATAGAGGCGATAAGTGTTGGGGGACTGGAGAGGCCTCTGGGACCCCTCCGATCATACCCAATAGCAACCCAGACACGCCACCTGTTCAGGGCAGCCAGCCCGGCCCACCGAGAGCGTTCCACAAGCAGGGTATGCTGAGTACCACTGCGCCTGGCTGGGTTGGCTGGAAAAGGGCTGCGGGAGATGCCCCTGCCCTAGGGGCACCGCACAGAGAAATGGCGGGAATGGGGCACCCGGGTGCTTCAGTTGGTGAAGCATCCGACTCTCGGTTTCGGCTCGGGTCACAACCTCCCAGTTTGTGAGTTCGAGACCGGCACGGGGTTCTGAGCTACCAGTGCAGAGCCAGCTTGGAATACTCTCTCTCCCTCTCTTTCTGCCCCTCCCCTGCTTGCTCGCGCTCTCTCTGAAAATAAACAAACTTCAAAAAAAAAAGAGAGAAAGAAAGAAAGAAAGGGTGGGAAATATGCAAATCGGGGTATGAGCTGGTTTTGAATGGTATGCATCCACTCAAATCTTCTCTCAGCCCCCAAGACAGTTCGTTCTCTGGCTTTGGCGCTCTGCTTACGCCAGCAGTTGGGGGGAAACGAAACTCCCGTTCACTGCTTCCGTCAACCCTGATTTCACTGAGGAAGTCACTTTTCCCAGTTCATCTCAAACGGTCCACCGCTTCTCAGCCCTGCTTCCCACCGCATCCCCTAGGGTGAGGGTGGGGGTGCAAGAAGCTGCAAGAGGACTCCTCTTACCCCCAGGCAGCTGGCTGACCTGCCCCTGCTGTGAAGTGTGAAATGCTCTCACCGAGGCTCCTTTGGGTCAAGACACCGGCGACTTTTAAAATCTGTTCCTTGGGAAAGAGAATATGCTACTCCACCCCCCACCCCACCCCCCACGAAAACCTTCTCATCAAAGAACATACGGGATTCACTCGGACCCTAATGGCTCCGTATGCACGTCCACAAATGCCTGAGCTGAGCGTCCTAGTTCCAGAAACAGTCTGATAAGCCACAGTTTTCCTGCCGTCAAAAGTCATCAGGTGTGGCAAAACCCAGGCTACAGTGATATGGACTGCATTACAGTCGCTTAGTGTGAATTCTCACGAATTCTCATCTAATGTACTGCAGAAATATTAGCGTGTGTGATCGCGGAGCGCTGTCCAGAGCTCGCCGAGGGAGCCACGTAGTATATGGTCTTTCTGCAATCAGAAACATTCTGGACTCTGAACGCTTCTGGCCCCACGGGATTCAGATAAGGGATCACAGATCAGGACCCGGCTAAGTTGGGGTTCGGAAGAAGGCGTCCCGGGGCTCGCGTCGAGACAGCACTGCACCAAGGCCGGGCAAGTGGTAGCGCTCCCAGCATGGCCCCTTGGCTGACCCTCACCACATCCCCAGGAGGCGATCAGGGTGACTAGTAATAGCTGCGCTTTGCCACCAAGGACACTTGGGGGCCAGAGAGTGAAGCGACTTCCCCACGGTCACTTGGCTTGCAAGCAGTAGAGCTCGGGCCTGAACCTAGTCTCCCAAACAAAATATTGACGTGTGGCTAAGGACCGGTCCTGAGGCCCGAGACGCAGAAAGTGATGCTTCGCATCCTAGAATCCTGAGAGATGCCTAACCCGGCTTTCTCCCTACCCATCCAATGTGACCCAGACGTTTAGGGCCACCAGCAGGCGATTATATTAAGGACTGGAAATGACACAACCAGCCAGCCATACTTGGCTCATGCTCCTCTCTACTGTCCCTGGAAAATGATGATTGGACACATAATGCTACGGGCCAGGCATCGTTCTAAGCACCCTACATGTATAAGCTCGTGTAATCCTCGCGATTAACCCTTTGAAGTGGGTGCTTTGAATATCCCCCTGTTGTACAGACGAGGAGAGAAGGCCCAGAGAGGTTAAGTAGCTTGCCCAGGCCACACGGCTGGTAAAAGTAGCAGAACTGGGACATAACAGAAACTCAGGTGGTCTGACCGCTAAGTCCATGCTCTGAAGAGTTCTGGACAAGTTCTGAACAGAGCCCAGGCTGCTTGGCAGGCCATCAGGTGAGTAAGTAAGCTGGGGAAGAATCCGGTTCCCTTGCAGACTCTTGAGTCACCCTTTGCCAAGGGACCCCCAGCTCCTTTGCAAAGCCTCTTCCCTGCTCTGCTTGAGCTCTAGTGACCCAAACTCCCAGGGAGGCAGCTCTTCCTGCCATTTCCTGTCTATAGTACAACCCATTCCCAGCCCTCCCATCCCACTCACCTTAAAACCCATTGGGCGGAGCTTACATGCTATTTCTGCATCATGCAGTGCGTCCTCGTGAGACTCCAAGGTGAAATAAATTTGAGACCGGTTGCTATAAAGCAAGTGGTCGTTTGGAGCTGCCAAAATGAGGGGGGGAAAAAAAAGCTCTCATTAATGGTCCCAGCACAAACACATAATTAAGTCCTGTATGAGGATGGATCTTAGCAAACGGCAAGTTATCTGGGAAGTTTGTTAAAAGTTAATGTATTCATTCTGAGAGAGTGTGAGTGGGGGAAGGGCGGGGGGGGGGGGGAAGAGAGAGAATCCCAAGAGACGCAGGGCTCGATCCCATGAACCGTGAGATCATGACTTGAGTCAAAATCAAGACACTCGACCGACCGGGCCACCCAGGCGCCCCTAGGATTTTTCTACGGGGGATCCCGATGTCCAGCCCGAATATTGCCCTGCCTGCCACACACCCCCAGCCGCTCTGGGTCTGAGCTTCCCCAACTAGGAAGAAGTCACGTTTGCTCCTCTCTCAGGTGGTTCCTTAGAGGGCCTGTGGGTGCATTAGTGGCTCTGACATAGAGGAAACCCTAGCCGCCCTCCTTCGTGGCTATGTACGGCTAACTGTAAGCCTGGCTTCGGAGTGAGGATCCCCACGAAGAAACAGGCCAGGGCAGGGAGAAGGGGAGGTGGCCAGATGTGACTCCCATCCTACCCACCAGAAAGGCAAGTCCAGGTTAGTCTTCTAGTGACATTAGCAACATCTCTGTCTACAAAGTCCCACACATACGAAATTTCTCTGAATGCACTTGCGAGGTTCCATCCTTTCTTTACAGATGGCCACATGTGCGTGAACGTAAACAAGGCTGCTGGGAATAAAGCAAGCTTGGTCCTCACTCACACTTTGAATCTTTTTTTTTTTTAACGTTTATTTATTTATTTTGAGAGAGAACACTAGCGGGGAAGGAGCAGTGAGAGAGAGAGAGAGAGGGAGAGAGAGAATCCCAAGCAGGCTCTGTGCTGTCAGTGCAGAGCCCAACATGGGGCTCGATCTCAGGACCCATGAGATCATGCTTAACAGACTGAGACACAGCCCCCGCGGGGGTGGTGGTGGACCCCCCGGCGGGGGGGGGGGGAGGACCCCCACAGAGCCCGATCTGGCAGCTGCAGCTGGAGCTCAGTCCCTGGGTCCAAGCAGGAGGTCCCTTAAACCCAGATCTCCAAGGGAGGTTTCATTCCTTTTATTTTAACGTTTATTTATTTATTTTGAGAGGCAGAGAGACAGAGAGAGGGAATCCTAAGCAGGCCCTGTACAGAGTCCAGACTCAGGGCTCGATCCCATGAACCGTGAGTCCTGACCTGAGCAGAAATCCAGAGTCAGATGCTTAACCGACTGAGCCACTCAGGCGCCCCTCTCTCACTAACACTTTGAATCACTAAACGCCAGGGCTGGACAGGCCTTTAGAGATCACCTGGCTCAACCAACCCATTCTTCAGAAGAGGAAAATCAAGCCCAGGGAGGGGAAGGCATCCGCTCCAAGTCATACGGCTAGTTAGACGCTGAAGCTTTGAAGCTAGGGTGGGGGGCATGTTTTCTTTTTCTGAAGGGTGTGCGGTACTTAGAAAAAACGAGACACTGGCCACCTCTCAGCACATGGATACTTGCCTGCTGGGGAGGCCCCTTAATAGGGTAAGGCTGTAGTATGTAAGTGATGAATCACTGAATTCTACTCCTGAAACCAATATTGCACTGTATGTGCTGTAACTAATTGGAATTTAGTTTTTGAAAAGTTTATTTATTTTCAGAGAGACACAGAGAGCACAAGCAGGGAAGGGGCAGAGAGAGAAGAGAGTGAGAATTCCAAGCAGGCTCCCGGTGGTCAGTGCACAGAGCCCAAAGTGGGGCTTGAACCCATGAAACTGTGAGATCCTGACCTGAGCGAAAATCAAGAGTCGGATGCTTAACCGACTCAGCCACCCAGGAGCCCCAACTAACTGGAATTTAAATAAAAATTTGAGGGGCACCTGGGTGGCTCAGTCGGTTAAGCATCTGAGTCTGGATTTCTGCTCAGGTCAGGACTCACGGTTCATGGGATCGAGCCCTGAGTCTGGACTCTGCACAGGGCCTGCTTAGGATTCCCTCTCTCTGTCTCTCTCTCAAAATAAATAAATAAGTAAATAAATAAAAGTTAAAATAAAAGGAATGAAACCTCCCTTGGAGATCTGGGTTTAAGGGACCTCCTGCTTGGACCCAGGGACGAGCTCCAGCTGCAGCTGCTGGGAGGGTTCTGTGGGGGTCCTTCCCCTGGGGGTCCACCCCCCCCCCCACGGGGGCCGTGCAGAGGGCTTGCCTGAGTGCTCTCTACTTGCTCTCAAGACGTTACAGAGTTTGCAGTCGACGCTTCCCTTTTGTTCTGCAGCACTCGCCAGCCCGGAGGAGACTCAAAGTGCGCTTTCCCAGGCCACAGGATATGCATGGGGGTGGGGGCGGGGGTCCCTCTCTCCCTCGGGTGCCAGCCTAGCCCAGCCAGCCCTCCGTTCCTCCTCCTCCTCCTCCCCCCCCCCCATTACCTGTTGCAATCTCGGGTGGAGATTCAACACGTGGAGACTCGAGCCCACCCCTCTCCTCCGCCCGTCGGGAGTCGGGCTCAGGGCACCCCCGGATCCCAGAGCCCTGCCTGCCCGGCCCTGCCGCCTCCTCCCCGGCACGCTTCGCCAGACACCGCGCCCCGCCGGCCGGCCGAGCTCCTGGCGGCCGGCCCGAGCTGGGCACTACCCGGCCCGCGGCTCTGCGGCCACTTCCTGGGTCCGGACACGGAGGGGACCGGGGCGAGCGGCGGGACGGGAGGAGGGGAGCCGCTTCGCGTGGGAGCTCTGGCGCCCGGCCGTGAGGCTTCCCACGTTGCCCTTGAAGCCGCTAAGCGCAGCCGCGGCTCCTCGGGCCGCGCGGCAGCGGGTCCGAGGCGTGCCCCCTCCGTAGCGGGCGCGCGGTCCCGGGGATCCCCGCGCAGTTGACGGCCGGGTCTCCCGCCGGGCCGACGGGATAGGGGTTCGCGGCGAGGGCGCGCGGGCTGCGGGCGGGGAGGGGGGGGCATCTATTTCGGCCGAGGATCCTGTGATAGGAAGCGGTGACAATGAGTCACAGGGCAGCGGGGCGCGAGCGCTCCCCTCCCCCCCGCACACGCTCGCGGGATGGTTTCCGAGGCGAGCGTGGCCCACTTCGGTTACCTCAGCCGTTACACAATCCCGCCCGCCCGCGCGGAGGAGGGGCCGCCCGGCCCGGGCCGCTCGCGGCCCTTATGCAACCAGTGCTCTCCTGACCTAATTCCACGCCGGACCCACCCCACCGGGAGCCGCGGCCCCGGAAGGGCCAACTCCCGCCGCGGCGGCCGCCCCGGGGCCGGGCGGGGAGCGGGGCGGCCGCGGGCGCCGAGCGAACGTCGCGGCCCCGGCGGGAGCGCGAGGAGGGTGCGAAGTTCCTCCGCCGGCAGGGGAGGGGCGGGCAGGTGTCCGAGGGACCCCGGCGTGCGGAGGGAGAGCGGGGCCGGGCGGCCGCGGCGGTCCCGCGCACGTGACAGAGGGCCAAAACCACGAGGGGACCAGCGAGGGAGACCCAGAAACAGGGACACCGAGCGAAAGCCGACTGGCAGGCGCAGGAATGAAAGCTACGAGGCGCCACGGAGAAAGACAAAGAGCGACAGAGACACGGGCAGGGACACAGAGTAAAAAAAAAACGATGCCTCGGTAGCGACCGAGGCAGAGTCAGAGACCGGACTCCAGACGCCCCCTCCCCCACCCCGGCCCGGGGGCCTCCGGCGCGGCCCGCCCCCCGTCGCGCCCCCCTCGGCCCCGCCCCCCGGCGCCCCCTCCCCTCGGGTCCTCCGAGCAACCCCCGCCCCGCCTCCCCGCCGCCCGGCCCCGCGGGGGGCTCACCTAGCCGAACCGCCTCGTTGTACTTGAGCAGCGCCGCCTCCACCTGGTGCTCGCGGTACAGCTGGTTGCCCTCGTGCCGGAGCTGCGACGCCCGCGCCGGGCCTGGGAACAACTTGCCCAGGAGGCCACTGAGCACCACGTTGACCCGCAGCGGCGGCGGCGGCGGCGGCGGCGGCGGCGGTGGCGCCGCGGGTGGCGGCTGCGGCGTCGTTGTCGTTGTCGTCGTTGTCGTCGTCGTCGTCGCCGCCGCCGCCTGCTGCCCGTCCCGCTGGGGGGCCGGGCGCGCCTTGCCGCCGGCCACCATCAAGGCCGGGAGCTTGACCCCGCACAGCGCACACCGCCGGTCGGCCGCCCGCCCGCGTTCCAGGCAGAGTTTACAAAAGGTGTGGCCGCACGACAAGGACACGGGGTCTGACAGAAAGCCGTGGCACTTCCGGCACTTGAAGCCGTCCCACACCTCGGTAGCCTCGGCGGCGGTTGGCGCCCCTGCCTCTTCGGCCGCCGCCTCGCGGCTCGCCGCACCGCTCCCGTCCGGGGGCGCCAGCGCCGGAGCCCCGCCTTGCGGGACTTTCTCCGCCAGGCACCGCACCAGCTGCTCCAGCTGCTCGGCCACCAGCTGCTGCCGTTCGGAGAGCTGGCGGTACACCTCGAGGGCTTCCCGGAGGCGCCCCCCAGACGCCAGGGCGTCAGCCTTCGTGAGCAGGACTTTGCACTCCGGCGTCGAAGTCTTAGGAGGCGGCCCCGACTCCCGCTCGGGCCCCGGCTCCGACTCCGGCCCCGGCTCCGGTCCCGACTCCGACTCCGGCCCCGGCTCCGGTCCCGACTCCAGCCCCGGCTCCGGCCCCGACTCCGGCCCCGGCCCCGGCCCCGGCTCCGGCTCCGGCTCCGGCCCCGACTCCGGCCACGACTCCGGCCACGACTCCGGCCCCGACTCCAGCCCCGGCTCGGGCCCCGACTCCGGCCCCGGCTCCGGAGCGTCTAAAGGTGCGGGGCCTTCTGTGGCCGCCTCCGGGTGGGGCTCCGTGTCTCCGCGGGCCGCCGATGCCGCCGGCTCCGCCAGTTCTAAGTTGTCGCTGCCGAGCTCGGCGGGCAAGCTCAGCATCTGTCCAGTCTGAAGTGAATCCATAGGGATAGAGAAGCAGGCGTGAGGGGACGAGGCGTCTAGGGGCCGGGGACTCGGAACAGAGAGCGAGGGCTGCTGGGAATCGGAGCTGCCTCTGCCGATCGGAGTGGCCTCAGCCGCGCGCTACCGCGCGCCGGTCGCTGCCGCGCCTCCACGAGCTCTCGGCCGGCCGCCGCGCGCCGCCTAATAACTGTCTTGTCTCAGCAAAGTGTTATATAAAACAGCACCACGTGACGCGCCGCCACGCCGCTCATTGGCCGGCGGCAGGGAAATTGTTACAAAACCAGACAGTTTTGTAACAGTGTTGCGCTTGCTTCTTTTGGCTTCGCTTTTCTTGGCTCGTTTTTGAGGTTGTTTGTGTTTACACTCCGCCTTATTTTTCCCCTCGCAGTGTGGTTCCTTTTCGGAAGAGAGGGAGGGAAAAAACCCAAAGTCTTGTCTCAGGCTTCTCGGTCTCCAAACCCTACCCCATCCCACCTCCAAACCCGCCAGCAAACAGGTCCCCTCTGCCGGCCGCGCGCTAGCGGGCCCCTCCCCCAACCCTTCGGTGGAGAAGCAGGTACCCCGAGGTGCGCAGTCCGCCAGGTCTGTGGAGACGCTGCAGGCTCTCGCGCCTACGGGCTACGGCTGAGGTCTGCGGAGGGAAGCGTGTTGGAAGGGTCCCCGGGAAGCCCACGCCCCTCACCTCCGTCCCGGCCGCGACTCGCGAGCCCTGGGAGCCCCGTCCCGGCTGCTGGCATTCGGGGTCCCTATCCGCCTTCTCGGGGAGCCACCCCCCCAAAGGGAGTGAGTGTGGACATCCGAGGCCGCTCGGTCCCCTGTGCTGGGAGCCACGCGGAGCAGCGCACCCGGCGGGCGCAGAAGTTGGGTGGCGCTCGCTGAGCGCCGAGGGACGCGCCGCCAGGAAGATGCGCTCGCCGGCCGAGGCCCGAGGGAGGCGCCCTGCGTGCCCCGCTCCTCGCCTCTCCCTTCGCTCAGCGCCGGAGACGCCCCGGGCCCCGGGGGTGGGTAGGGGGGTCCCGCCGGCCGGCCGGCCGGCCGGGCGCGGCCACGAGGACTCGGCCCTCCGGTGTCGGTGGGTACCCGGGGGGCGTGGGAGAACGGCCGGCGGGCCAGGAACGGAGAGCGCTCCTCCGGGGAAACTCGCGGCGGCCCGAGCTGCCTCGAGGTTCGCGGCTCCCGAGTGCCGAGTTCCGACCTCCGCGCGTCACGGGGTGGGGGCGCTGCGCGGGACGGGAGGGCTGCGCGCAGGCCGCGGGGCTCGGCTCACCGTGGCTAGGCGGCCCGTGGGGGCGCCGCGCTCACCTCCAGGAGGCCGGTGTGAGCCGCTCGGGCTCCCACCCTCACACTTCGGACGGGAGCCCCACGCACAAATAAACGGGCTTGGAGCCCTAAGGGAGTAACGCACTTCCCCCTCGGTCCCGCGGCGGCGAGCAGGGAGGCGGGGGCTGGGCTTGCCTCTGGCTAGGTCATCCTCCAGGGCCTGTGGGCTCCTGGGGCCGTGCAGGGGCGGAGCGCCGCCCCAGGGCCTGAACACCTGCAGTTGGCTCCTGCTGTGGCCGCTTCTTAGCTGAGTGACCTTGGGCAAATGACCTAAACCCTGGGAGGCGTCGCTCTGGGTTCTGAACAAATGCCAGGGATGATCTTGGTCGCGATCAAGTCATGTTTCAGAGCTGGGGACCACAGGCTCCGTCGGGGGCGTGTGTCTCTTTAGATCGTTAATCTCCCCATTGAGTCAACGCTAAGGTCCCAAAGGACGGGTCCCTTGTGGTGCTGCGATTTCTAGAGCTTCCCTCTGGCGAGACAGGCCTGGGGAGAGGGTCAGAGGGGAGAAGGGACACTGGGACAGAGGAGAAAGAGACCAAGAAAAGAAACCAAGGAACTCAGGATGTAGCCAGTAAGGCATAAGGCGCTCATAGGAAAACTTGGCTTGTAGCCCTGGCTTTGCCATGACTTGCTATGAGACTTTAGGCAAGTCCTCCACCGAGGCCTTAGTTTCTCCTGATCTCCAAGGCTCCTTGGAGCTCTCACCCTCAGTGGGTTCTAACCCAAGACTGGATTTCACGATACCAACTCAACTACTTAAGTGCAAGATTAGTCCAGATGCTGGGGTGGGGGTGGGGGGGCGTTGACCTGGACAAGGGGGTGAAGTCAGCAGTAGTAGTGAAAGGGCAGGGGTGGCTAGTCCGCTGTCCTGTTCATCAGGGTCAGGCCTGAGCTAGATTTGGAAGATCTGGAAGTCAGGGGACTGGCCAAGAAGGGAGGAGATGGCCATGCCAGGCAGTGGAGGAGAAGCTGGGGCTCCCTGTAACCTACTAAGGGAAGCTCTTTTTCACCCTTCGATTTCCCCAGCTGTTGAATGGGCCCACAGTCCATTCCGGTCTCCATAAGAAAACACTATAGATCGGGTGACTTATAAGAAACAAATTTATTTGTCACACTTCTGGAGGCTGAACAAGACCAAGATCAAGGCTCCAGCAGACTTAGTGTCTGGCGAGGGCTCCCTTCCTGGTTCGTAGACAGCCATATTCTGGCTGTGTCCTCAAACGGTGGAAGGTGAGGGATCCCTCCAGGATCTCTTTTATAAGGACACTAATTCCAGGGCCCCACTTCCAAATACCATCACAAGGGGGATTTGGTTTCAGCATATGAATGGGGAAGGGACCAACACTTTCAGTCTATAGCAGGGTCCCCAGCATTAATTCTCTGTCTGCCCCTTCTGATACCTGTGAGGAGGGACAGGCTGAGGGGCAGGTAATGAGATTTCTATGAAAGGGTCGTGAGATGAATCATGATGAAAACTTCTTAATTCAAGATCTTTATCCCTTTGACAAGTTTAATTTAAATTTTTTTTTTTTTTTAGAGAGAGAGCATGAGCGTGGGGGCGGGGGGGAGAGAGAGAGAGAGAGAGAGAGAGAGAGTCTTAAGCAGACTCCGAGCTGAGTGTGGAGCCCGAGGTGGGGCTCAATCCCATGACCTCGGGATCATGACCTGAGCCAAAATCAAGAGTCCAGCGCTCCACCAACTGAGCCATCCAGGCACCCCTGACAAATTTTAAAATCGATGTCGGTTACTGCCAATTGTCTTCCTGATGCAGAACTGAGATGTGCCTTGCTCCCTGGACCACCTTGACAAGTAAGTATCCCCTGGGTTGGTTTCCCTCCCTTGCCCATCGGGGTTGGAGGGATAAGAAGGCCAAGTCAGGCAGCAGGCAGGGGTCCTGCAGGCATGGGGGAGAGGTGCTCTCACCGGGTAGCCCCCTTGGCATCTGTGTGTGCCCAAAGTTGATTAGAAACTTGACCAGGAACGTTAATAGCTGCCAGGGTGATGCAGGGTGTGCTGGTGCAAAAAAAAAAAAAAAAAAAAAAAAGGGGGGGCAGCGCCATCTCACTGGCCAGACAGACTCCATGAGAGTTTTCCATTGTATTTGCAAATCACAGGACCGCCTGTAGGACAACACTTTGAAATGGGCTTCTATGGAATGCTGGAATTACCACAGTGGCTTTCTTTCCTTCTTTATTTAAAGTAAACAAATACGGGGCACCTGGGTGACTCATTCGGTTAAGCATCCGACTCTTGCTTTCGGCTCGGGTCATGATCTCAAGGTTCGTGAGTTTGAACCCCGCAACGGGCTCTCCGCTGACGGTGCGGAACGTGTCTGGGATTCTCTCTCTCCCTCTCTTTCTGCCCCTCCCCCACTCATGCTGTCCCACCCCCCCCCAAAACAAATAAATAAACTTAAAACACAAATAAATATTACCTCGATATACATTTGTGGACCAACTCAGAGGTCTCCTACTCAAAACTTCCTCCCCTCTGTTTTTACTAATTAGAGTTCCTAGAAGGAGGGGACAGAAGAGATTGACAACATGTTTTCAGATGCAAGTATTCCCTTTGGAGCCCCTGGTTCTCCAAACCTCCATTTATTTTGCTAGGCCCCACCCCCCACCCCCACCCACCCAGTGTGGCTAAGGTTAACCAGGAAGAAGAGGAAGGGTTGAGCTGCACCTCCTTTCCAACTGCCTACAGTGAGTTTTCCAACTGGGCGCTGGGAAACCTCTCTGGGGCCCAGAGGAGACAGCTGGCAGGCTCTTGCCCTAGCTCCCTCCACCAGGGCAGCACCGCACCCGTCCATCTGTCTGTCTGTTTCGTTGTGAGCTTTGGGTTAGAATTTCATTGAATAGAATTTTATTGAAGACAGGCTTTTCCGTCTTTAAAATAAAAAGTGTGAAAACCGTGGCAATGTCCACCTATTTTTACATATCTGCCGAGCATCTGCTCTATACCAGGCCCTGTTGTAGGCACTGGAGAGGTAGCAAAGCAGCACTGGGCTCCCGGGTACTCCCTTCACGCATCCAGCTCCCTAGACAGACTGGAAGGTTCCACGAGAGCAAGACTAGTGTCTCATATCTTTCACCTCCTCCTCAAAGGACAGTATTTGAACAGATCTTACTGAACGTGGCAGTGGACATTTTGGCCCTGGGTGGGAGAGTGCAGAGGGACAAGAGGACATCCACCCAGGAGGTCATGCCTTTGCCCTGGGTCACTCAGAGAGGAGACGGCGGGCACGCAGATAATTAAGAGTTGACTATACAACTCTACACACACACACACACACACACACACACACGCTACGCATGGAAGCTTGGCCAAAGCACGCACTTACTCTTTTCTTGAGTTTCTCCTTTGATAAACTGGGGGTGACCCATCAATTAGGCAGTCCTTACAGGGGAGAAAAAAGGCATCGCGGGCATCAATGGCACCGACAGGAAAAAGGCCCCTTGCAGATCCAGAGTAGCCAAAACCCAGAGCCAAAAACTGAAAGTGTAAAAACTTGACAGATCAGCCCTGGCTTCGCACACAAGGGAACTGAGGGCTAGCGGAAGCGGGTGACTTGCTGTGGGTCACGGTGGCAGTCTGCGGCACAGCCAGGATTGCAAGCGAGGGCTCCTGTCTCTTTGTCGAACCTTCTTTCCGTGTGAGCAGAAAGCTTCGAGACAGAACGTCTCCCCAGATGAGGAGGAAGCTACTTCGGGTTTCCGAATTACGACGATTTGCAGTTCAACAAATATTTATTGAACATACACTGGGTGCTTACTGGAGCTGGCATTTGTGGACAGTAGTAGAAGGATATGGCGCGATGCTTGTGCTCCCGTAGCTAACTGAGGAAACGGGAGGCAAAGGTTTAAGGAAAAGTAACCGGCGGTAGGTGAGATGCCAAAATCGGGGGATCAGTGAGTCTAAGCGGGAGCTCAAAGGAGACAGACTCCACTGCTTCCCAGCTCATTGAGAAGGTGCCCTTGAGCCCAGCTGGAGAGGATTTATTTAACCGGGGAAATTAAGGACCACCTCAATTCTCAACTCGAGGGGGTTCCCTTCACGGTAGGGGCCACACGGCTGGAGAAAAGGAGTAGAAATAAGCTGGGCTGGCCGAGGCCCAGGAATTTCTATTACCCATGTGATTCTGATGCTCAGCCAGGCTGGGGGGTCCATCCATGTAAAGGATAGTGCAGAATGGATTGGTCAGTGCACCCCAACCCTTCTCTCCCTGGCTCATCCCGAGTTTCTCTCCGGGGTGCTGGGTCACAATAATTCTTGCCTACATTCTACTGAAGGGAAACACTGAGGGCCCGGAGACTTCCAATGATGTGTTGTTCAAGGTCATTCAGCAAGTGGTGGGGGTCTCTGTTTTCCTGCCAACCGGTGGAAACAGAAAGATCACCAGATACCATCCCAAGGAAGATTCTGCTTCATTTCTCTGCAAGACAAATCAGACCCACTTGGTTGGCCAGAGTTGGTCGCCCAGGGTACAAAAAGGAGCAAGTCTCCGCGGCTGCCAGGTGTGTGGGCGAGCGAGGTGAGTGCCTGGGAGCTCGGAGTTCTAACTTTGCCGTGTGACTCAGCCCAAGCCACTTCCCCTCCCTCTTTGTGTGTCCTTCACCTATTAATAACGATGCCCCGCGTCACTGTTGGGCTTAGCTACCAGGGATGGAAAATGCACAGTGCAGTTAGTCGCGATGTGATTGCTGGGAACAGAAGGGACCCGCAGCCATCTGCCGACTGTTGCGAGTAAAATATGTGCTGACTGCCTTCGGAGTAGAGGTGTTTCCTTCCCAGAAACTTTCCTCCAGAAACGTTTTCATCTTGCGAACCCCAAACTCAGCACCCGTTAAAGAGCAGCCCACCCTTCCCGATGCTCTCCAGCCCCCGGTATCCACTATTCTACTCTCTGTCTCTTTGAATCCGACAACTCCAGATACTTCAGATCGGTGGAGTCATACAGTATTTGTCTTTTTCTGGCTGGCTGACTTCACTTAGTATCACGTCCTCAGTGTTCATTCGTGTTGTAGCCTGCGTCAGGATTTCTGTCCTTTCCACGTTTTGACTGTTGCAAACGGTACTGTTATACACGTGAGTATACAAATCTCCCTTCTAGACCCTGCTTTCACTTCTTTTGGATGTACACCCAGAAGGAGAATTGCTGGCTTGTGTGGCGACTGGCTGGTCATTCTCCTTCTACTTTTGTTGAGGAACCACCATATCGTTTCCCACGGTGGCTGGTACCGTTTCACCTTCCCGCCAGCAACACATAAGGGTTCCCGTTTCTCCATATCCTCGTCAACGCTTGTCATTCTCTGTTGTTTTCTTTTTATAAAAGCCATCCTCGTGGGTGTGAGGTGGCATCTCATTCTGGTTTTGATTTGCATTTCCCTGATGATGAGTGATTTGAGCACTTTTTCATATGCCAGTTGGCCATCCGGATGTCTTCTTCGGAGAAGTGTCTATTCAAGTCCTTTGCCCATTTTTTTTTTTTTTAGGTCGGGTCGTCTGTTGTTTTGTTGTTGAGTTTTAAGAGCTCTCTCTCTATTCAGGGTATTAATCCTTTATCAGATGTGTGAGTTGCAATTTTTTTCTCCCACTTCTCGCATTCTGTGGGTTGCTTTCCACTGTTGACAGTGTTCTTATCTGAAAACTTTGGCAGAACTGAGAGATGTTAGAATTAGGGTTTGAATCTTAAACTCAAAGCACCTGGATTCAAAATCTAGCTGTTTGATGTTGTGCAAGCGACTTAACCTCTTTGAGCCTGCCTTAGTTCTTCCATCTGAAAAATGGGTATGATGCTTATAATCGAACCTAGCTCATAAGATTACTATGATGATGTATAAACGAGATCGTATGTCTCAAATCTTACCACAGAACCTAGCCCAAGTTAAATACTCACTACGAGGTAGCCTTTATGGGCATTGGCTTCAAGAAGGAACCAGCATCCAACTCTGGCTCAGGTCACGGTCTCACGGTTTGTGAATTCGAGCCCCGAGTCAGGCCTCAGAGTCCGCCTCAGATCCTTCGTCCCGCTCCCGCTCCCCCCACCCTCCCGGCCACTCTCGGACCCTGCCCCACTCACGCTGTCTCTCGAAAAGATATAAACATTAAAAAAAAGAAGGAACCAGAATGATGTAATTGAAACGTGATATTCGTTATTATCAAATGGGTGAGTAGGCCAACAATATTAAATAACCAGCCCGAACACAGTAATGTTACGTAATATTTAACCCTTGTGTTGCAAGTTGCCATTTACAAAGCATTTAAACATTCATCATTCATTCGAAAGGCTCCTCTGGAAACAGGATGAAGAGTAAGACAGCCCTACAGAACTGAGTGGGAGAGACCAACATGGGAAAAGGCAGTTTTAATCAGGTGATGAGTGCTAAGACAGACGCACAGCGCGCTGATGGGCGCAGAGGAGGAGAGTTATGATCCGTGGAAGGCTTCTCAGGTGGGTAATATGGACACAAAATTCTGCAGGATTACAGGGCTGAGGGGAGGAAAGGGGCGCTGGAAGGGGCTGCGCATTCTAGAGGAAAAAACTACTGCAAAGCCTGGAGGTGAGTGAGGCCGGCTCATTAGGGAACCGCGACCAGTTTATCACGGCTGGAGCGTCAGTGAGTTTGAGCCCCACATGGGGCTCTCTGCTGCCAGCCCGCTTGGGATCCTGTCTTCCCCTCTCTGCCCCTTCCCCACTTGTGCACACGCTCTCGTGCTCTCTCAAAAACAAAATAAATATTACACACACACACACACACACACACGATGAGTAACAGAGAACGAGGAAGGCTCAATGATTTGTACAAGGTCCCAGAGACAGAATATGCTATTTGAGGAGTTCCTAGATCTTTACGTGTAAATCCCTTTTAAGGAATTCAAGTCTTGTTTTCCCATCGACCACTTTGCAGCACGTGATCATTTCAGAGGTACTTTATCTGAGTTTTTAGTTGGTTGCCACTGTACTTATGGCTTTGCACCCTTGAGCTTTAAGACATTCTTTTCCTTTCGTAGTACTTAGTGTTTAATGAGTAGTCTGGAAGCAAACCTTCTATCCCAGGGAAGCTCAAGTGAAGAGTCTGGGGCTCAGAAAGAATGAGCTGGATTCCTAGGCTCAGCCACTAATTAGCTATGGGATGGGGCAAGTCACTTTCTATAAACGCCTTATCTGAAAGCCCTGGGGAATAGAACAAACGCATGCTCACTCAAATTCAGTAACTTTATGAATCTCTTCTAAAATAAGTACACCTTCAGGGGGCCTGGGTGGCTCAGTCAGTTAAGCATCTGACTCTCGATCTCAGTTCAGGTCTTGATCTCAGGGTCATTAGTTCAAGCCCCATGTTGGGCTCCGCCTTGGGTATGTAGCCTACTTAAAAAATAAAATAGAATAGAATAGAATAAAATAGGGGCGCCTGGGTGGCGCAGTCGGTTAAGCGTCCGACTTCACCCAGGTCACGATCTCGCGGTCCGTGAGTTCAAGCCCCGCGTCAGGCTCTGGGCTGACGGCTCGGAGCCTGGAGCCTGTTTCCGATTCTGTGTCTCCCTCTCTCTGCCCCTCCCCCGTTCATGCTCTGTCTCTCTCTGTACCAAAAATAAATTAAAAAAAAAGTTGAAAAAAAAAATTTAAAAAAAATAAATAAATAAATAAAATAAAATAAAATAAAATAAAGGATACCTTAAAACTGTGAAATAACCACTCTCTCATGAATCTGTTTGGTAAGTTGGGTTTCTGACTCTGTAATATGCTCATAGTTATTACAAATTTTCCCTGAAACTCTACTGTTTGCTCACCAGGGAGTATGTATCTGCTCTGCAATTGCTGAGCGGAGTGTAATCAGACTTAACCGTCAACCAAGATACGTGGGTATGTTTGTATTTTTCTCAGACACTTGTAACTGCTAGGGTTTTTTTTTTCTTTTTTCTTTTTTTGGTGGGGTTGTGTGTGGGGGGGGGGGAGTACAATTCTCTAAGTTATGAAACCGGAAGGGAGAGAAAAAAATGAAAGAAGAAGGTGAATTTACACTTTCTGGAAAACCCACCACCTAATACGCCTTCTGGCATCATCCAAGTGTCTTCCTCTCTAGACCATGAACTAGGGTGAGCCACGAGTCTCAGGCACCTGTGAACCCACAGCCCCCAGCACAATTCCCAGTACATAGTAGGTGTTCAATACAAGCTCAGTGAGTGATTGAATGATGAGGGTCTGGAATATTTTGTCCTGTAACTTCAAGTGGACAGCCCAGTTTTTCGTGATCTCGGAAGATACTTGTCTTCCTATAAAAACCTGTCTCCCTGGGCGCATTTGATTTCTCAGTGGGCTTCCTTATTAGTCATTTCCTCATCGCAGGACTTCCATCAAACCCCCCAGGTCTGCCCTCTGGCCGGTACAATATCCCCCCTGTGCCTCCCCACTGCAAGACTCAGGCTTTTCTTACAGCCAAGGAACCTCTGCGGCCTTGTGTGCATTTTCACACACGCCCTGCGGAGACAACGTCCTGCCTTCAGTGCCCCACCCAGTCAGGGGTGCTGCCTGTGTTTTGAGACCCAAATTCTTCCTCCTCTGGGAAACCTTTCCTGAGAAGAGCCCCCGCACACCATGAACCCCTCCTGATCGTCCTGGCTGCAAGTGAAGTGAGCCATTTTATTATATAATAGGTAAATGGCCCAAGCCACAGAGATGTTCCACAGAGAGTGGAGCCTTTTTCCCCAAACAGATGGTGAGCCCCTTGTTGCCAGGGATGATGGCACCTGCTTCTCTGTCCCCAGGGAGTTCTCCCAAACAAGCCTCACACGTAGGTGTGCAATCAATGCTTGCTGGTTGAGGGGGAGGCAGAGAACCGATCCGGGCCTTTCGGGGATCCTCAGGTCACAGATATTTACATTGTCTATGATTGCTTAATTAACCGTCTGCCATCAAGTTGCCCCAGAAGCTGGACAGACAGGAAGCAATCCTGTCCCGACTTCAGATTAGATATCCGGAAGTCTCGGCTAGTCCTGACTCTGCCACTCACTAACGTGAACTTTGGCAAGCCAGTTAGCTGCGTTGGGCCTCGGTTTCCCCAATTAAAAAAAATAGGGAGACTGCTAACTTCTGGTTACGATGAGTAATAGGATTTGTATTTACCCTCCTGCATGAAACAACAACAAAAAAGACAATGTGAAGCAACAGTCTTCAAGACGCTAGGTATTGGGCAACACAGGACAGTGATCCCAGAGAGAAAATAAGCAAGACGAGCCCTATGAATGCGTCGGCTTATTTTTTTAACCACTCTGTTGAGATATAATTCACATACCATGCAATTCACCTGTTTAAAGTGTACAATTCAGAGACACCTGGGTGGCTCAGTCGGTTGAGCATCCAACTCGATTTCCGCTCAAGTCGTGATAGCAGGGTTGTAAGAGCGAGCCCCATGTTGGGCTCCATGCTGAGTGTGGAACCTGCTTGGGATTCTCTCTCTCTCTCTCTCTCTCTCTCTCTCTCTCTCTCTCTCCCTCCCTCTCCCTCCCTCTCCCCTGCTTGCACTCTTACTCTCTAAAATAAAACAAAATGAAATGTACAATTCAATGGTTTTTAGCATATTCACAGAATGTGCAACTTTCACCAATTTTAGAACATTTGAGCGCAGGGGAGGGGCAGAAGGAGAGGGACACACAGATTTCGGAGCAGGCTGCAGGCTCCGAGCTGTCAGCACAGAGCCCGACGTGGGGGCCTGAACTCACAAACCGAGAGGTCATGACCTGAGCCAAAGTCAGACATTAACCGACTGAGTCACCCAGGCGCCCCTCAAAGTGGCTGCATCCTTTTAAATACCCACCAACAATGTACAAGGGTTCTGATTTCTCCTCATCCTTGCCAATACTTGTTATTATCTGACTTTCTTTAGTACAGCCATTCTGGTGGGTACAAGGTGGCATGAAATTCATTGTGGTTTCGATTTGCATTTCTCTGATGACCACTGAGCAACTTTTCATGTGCTTATTGGCATTTCGTACATCTTCCCTGGGGAAATATCTCTTCATATTCTTGGCCCATTTTCAATTGGGTTATTTATATTTTTATCATTGAGTTGTAAGGATTCTTTATATAGTCTAGATACAGCTCCCTTATAAGACTGATGACTTGGAAATATTTCCTCCCATTCTGTGGGTTGTCTTTGTACTTTCATGAGTGTTCTAGGAAGCACAAAAGTATTTAATTTTGATGAGCCCAGTTTGTCTATTTTTGCCTTTTGCTGCTTATCCCTTTGGTGTAATAAATAAAAATCCTTTGCCAAATCTGAGGTCATGAGGATTTACCCTTATGTTTTCTTGTACGAGTTTTATAGTTATAGCTCCTATATTTAGGCTTTAAAATCCATTTTGAGTTGATGTTTGCATATGGTGTGGGGCATGGTCCAACTTCATCCTTTTACATGTGGTTATCCAGCTGTCTTAACACTATTTTTGAAAAGACTATTCTTTCACCATTCAATGATCTTGGCACTCTGGTCAAAAATCAGTTGACTACAGACACATGGTTTTATTTCTGGAATCTCCACTTTATTCCATTGATTTATATGTCTGTCCTCATGCCAGTACCACACTGTCTTGATTGCCATTGCTTTGTAGTAAATTATGAAGCCGGGAAGTGTGAATCCTCCTCCTTTGTTCTTCTTTTTCAAGATTGTTTTGGCTATTCTGGGTCACATGCAATTCCATATGAATTGTAGAATCAGCTCACCAATTTCTAAAGAGAAGCCAGCTGAGATTCTTACAGGAACTGCATTACACCCGTAGGGCATCTTGGGAAGTACTTCCATATTCACCATATTAAATCTTCCAGTCATGGGCATGGGATGTGTGCCCACTTATTTAGATCGTTAATTTCTTTCAACAGTGTCTTGACGTTTTCAGAGTATATAAGCGTTGGTCCTTTTCTTAACTTCACACCCAAGTAATTTATTCTTTTTGATCTTATTGTAAGTGAAATTGTTTTTTTAATCTCATTTTGGGATTGTTCATTGAAAATATACAGACATACAGTTGGTTATTGTATATCGATCTTGTGTCCTGCAACCTTGCTGAACTTTTTTACGAACACATAATGGTTGTGTGTGTGTGTGTGTGTGTGTGTATTCCTTAAGATTTTCTACATACAAGATCATGATGGGGCCCCTGGGTGGCTCAGTCGGTTAAGTGTCCAACTTCAGCTCAGGTCACGATCTCATGGTTTGTGAGTTCGAGTCCTGTGTGAGGCCCTGTGCTGAAAACTCAGAGCCTGGAGCCTGCTTCGGATTCTGTGTCTCCCTCTCTCTCTGCCCCTTCCCCGTTCATGCTCTGTCTCTCTCTGTCTCAAAAATAAATAAAACGTTAAAAAAAATTTAAAAAAAAGTTACTAATCAGTCTCTTCACTTATCATAGGTCTATTCACATTATTTTTTTCTTCGTCACTTTCAGTAGTTTGTGTTTGTCTAGGAATATGTCCATTTCATCTGTCTAATTTGTTGGCATAGAATTCCTTTATGTTTATGAAAGTTCATTTCTGATTCTAGAAATCTGAGTCTTCTGTATTTCTTTCCTGGTCAATCTAACTAAAGGTTTGTCAATTTTGTTGACAAAAGAAACAGCTTTTGGTTTCATCAATTTTTCTCTATTATTTTTCTATTCTCTCTCCCATTAATTTCCACTCTGATCTTTACTATTTCCTCGTGACTTGCTTTAGGGTGAGTTGGCCCTTCTTTTCCAATGTCTTAAGGTGGACGATTTGGCCCAATTTATTGACTTCAGGAAGTTTCCAAGATAGGACATGGGGAAGGGGAGCTGAGGCAGAGCCTGGCAGACCCCTGGAGTGGAGAGCACCAATCTGAGGGTTCAGGAAACCAAGTCAGGGAGAGTTTGTATATATTTGTCCTGCTTTTTAGTTGTTTGAAGTGAGAGGGTGAATACGGGCCCATTACTTGGTCAGAAATGGAAACTGTGCACATTCTTACAAAAAGCTTTATTTAAATCCCAGAATGGTCTTTCTAAAAATGGGAGGAAGGAAGGAAGGAAGGAAGGAAGGAAGGAAGGAAGGAAGAAAGATAGAGGGGCACTTGTGTGGCTCAGTCGGTTGAGCATCCAACTTCAGCTCAGGTCATGATCTCACAGCTCGTGAGTTCGAGCCCGCGTCAGGCTCAGAGCCTGGAGCCTGCTTCTGATTCTGTGCCTCCCTCTCTCTCTGCCCCTAACCCACTTGCATTCTGTCTCTGTCTCTCTCAAAAGTAAATAAACGTTAAGAAAGAAGAAAGAAAGAAAGAAAGAAAGAAAGAAAGAAAGAAAGGAAAAAAGAAAAGAAAAGAAAAGAAAAGAAAAGAAATAGAGGAGAGAGGAAAGAAAAGAAAGATAGGAGGGAAGGAAAGGAGGGAGGGAGAGGCAAGCATTTGACGTATTAGCATTGAGGCTGGCCAGTCAGGTGATCGAAGCCATCAGACACACAGGATTCCAAATTACAAGGAGAAAATATATTATTGAGATATAGCATGTATATACATAAGACTATTTTCTTAGATTTAAAGAGTCACTGGTGCAGGTGAATATATAATTGTTAATTTTCTCTTATTTTGCTCTGTAGCTAGGAAGAACAGAAGGAAAAGAATGGAGAAAAAAGAAAAAAAATCTGTTCTTCACTCTTTTTAGTTTGTTGTTGTTGTTGTTGTTGTTGTTGTTGTTTAGAAGCCCAGGGAAATTTTATCAACACTGGTATTTACTCCAAATCTCATCTCCCAAAAAGTGAGATCCACTAACATCTGACTTTTATCCTAAATTCTACACATATATTTGCCAGCATTCATTTAAGTTAGAAATAAAGGTCTGTTTTAAATGAATAAACTCGAATGTGGACTGATTCCTTGTTAGGTAAATAATAAGAAGTGAAATCTTTCCCGACATGATTTCTTTTGTTTTGGCCCCCCTTACCTTCTTCGAAAGCCATCACTTTCCATCATTGGGTAGGCCTCTTTTGAGTTCTTTTCTTGGTAGCCAATATGAATTAAAATGTCAAGTTGAAACAGTTTTTCTAAAGAGAGAGATGCACATCTAGCCTCTGGAATCTTCTCGCTAAATACGGGGTCCATGTATCAACAGCACCAGCAACACTTGAAAGCTTTGGAGAAACAGAGAATCCCAGGCCCTCCCTGGACCTTCGCAATCACATTTTAACAAGGTTCCCTGGTAATTCCTATGCACATTAAACTTTTAGACACATACTGCTGTAGAAAGCAAAATTATCAAAGGAAACCCAAATACATATATATTTGGGATATATTTGGGTTTCCTTTGATAATTTATATATGTGTGTGTACACATATATGCATCATATATGTATATAATATATAGTATCACATATATTATATAATATGTGTGTGCATGTATTTAGATAGGCATGCAAGGGGATGATGCATATAAATGTAGCATATATATAAAACCATATAAAGGAATGGCAGCACATTTAGGATAGTGGTTACCTCTTAGAAGGTGCATTTGTTATCATGTGGTATAACCAATTACCCCCAAACTTGGCTGCTTAAAACATACATTTTCTGGAATCCAGGCATGCCTTACCTGCGGCTTCTGCTTCAAGGTCTCTCGCGAGCACTGCAATCAGGTGTCAGCCAGGGTTGCAGTCTCATCTGAAGGCTCTACCGAGAGCATCTGCTTCCAAGTTCACTCACATCGTTCTTCGAAGGATTCAGTTTTTCACAGGCTGTTGGACTAAAGATTCAGTTCCTTATAAACTGTTGGCTAGAGGTCTCCCTTGACTTTCTGCCATGTGGATCTCCCAACAAACATCTCATAACATGGCAGCGGGCTTTATCAGAGCAAGTGAGAGGGCAAGAGAGAGTGCCAGCAGGATGGAAGGCAGGACCTTTTGGACCCTAATTACAGAAGTGACATCCCATCACCTTTGTCACATTCTAGTCATTAGAATCAAGTCCCTAAGTCCAGTCCACACTCAAGGGGAGGGCATGAATACCAGAAGATAGGGCTTGATGAGGGTCATCTTTGAAAGCTGTTAGTCAAAAGCAGAGGGTGTCGGGAAAAGAAGAGAATTCTAGGGTGTGGGTACACAGGGAGCTTTGAGTGTATTTGCGATGTTTGATTTCTTAAGCTGAGTGGTGGGCACTTGGGCATTTATTTTAGTGATTTATATACCTTTCTTAGGTCTGAAAGATTTCCTAATAAGGAAGAAAGAAAAAAAATTAAGAACGAGCAGGCCTAATCGTTGAATCTGTTTAAGAAAAAAAGGATGAAGGGATGGTTATTCGGCAAGGGGATGAAAGGGGCTCTGGGTGGCTCAGTCGGTTAAGCATCCAACTCTTGATTTCAGTTCAGGTCATGGTCTCACGGTCAGGAGATTGAGCCCCGTGCCCTGCTCCAAGCCCCGTGCCGAGCCCCACATAGGGCTCCGCACTGAGCATGGGGCCTGCTTAAGATTCTTTCTCCTGCCCCTGCCCCGCTCATTCATTCTCTCCCTCTCTCTCTCTGTCTCGCTCTGTCTCCCCTTCTCTCAAAAAAAAAAAAAAAAAAATTAAAAAGAAAAAAAAAGAAAAGGGGATGCGATCAGAGTAAGGGCCCAGGGGGTTGAGGGCTCATAGAATCATTTCTACTTTTAGTTAAGGCTTCCTAGATGCTCTAGTTTGCATTAATGCCTTCTTCTCCCATATTATATAGCAGCACATCTCATAATCTGTCTTACATGAATGTTGTGTAGGTGTGTATGTGTGCATTTGTCTACTCCCCTAGGGACTGTCAGGTTTTTATCAATTGTATGTATCTCCCTATCCTAGATCAGCCGGCACCGCGCTTTGCAAAGAATGGGTGCCAGATAAATGTTTTGCCAAAGCAAAGTGAATTTATTGCTTCCCCACCTCATTCTGACATTTGTGGTAACAGTTTAAGAGGCATTACAGCTTACTATTTATTAAGGCCAGAACCACAGGGTGAAACAGGAGGCATAAATCCCTTTGTCACCATACAGTTTTCAATTTTAAGTAAGGATTCATGAACTTCCTGGAGTAACTTCTACCCTCGCCCTTCAAAAGACTGAATTAGGACATCGAGGGACCAAAGCGCCATTCGTGGATATTTTAAAGTTGAGGGACCATGAAGGAGACATCGGAAAGTGGGACCATGGCCTGGAGAGGGGAGAATTAGGTGGGAATTTTCAACACAGAAAGGACCTGGGCCGCTCCGATGTAGCATCCTGACTGAAAGTGTCTGGGTCTGGGGGACCCATGGGAAAGCAGGCAGGGAGGCAAGAGGACCCACAAGGGTAGGGAGTCAGGATGCCCCGAGATCCTATGAAAGAACACCAGAAGTCAAACTGCCACTGAACTTAAGCAGCCATCGCAGCAGACTTAAAAAAAAAAAAAAAAAAAGATCCTGAAGTTAGAAGCACGATGGGGATTATAATAGCTGTAGTCGGTGAACATGTCATTTTCAGAACCCTGAGGAAGTCCCAGGCGAGGCTGGAAAGTCCAGGTGTCATTACTGGCGTCCAGAAAGGGTGCTAACCATACGCATGCTCGGAGGGCGCGCTTCCTTCCCAGCGCTGAGGACACTTTATGAGCTGCCCTACTCATGCTCCGCGCAAGCAGAATAAAGAGCTTCGCTTTGGGACAGCTGCGTGCTCGTTCTGTACAACTCAGAATGGTATCTTGCCCGTTCCCGAAATAGCGATTACAAACTTTAAGCAGGAAACTCACATACAGCACGTGGCTCCCGTCGCCGCCGCCATATTCGCTCTCCCTTTGTTCAGAAGACATGTCGGTGCCTCCATCCCAGGGCTCCACTGAAGAAAGAAATGGCCTTGTTAACTGGAGTGGAATGGGGAAAAAAGGGAATGGCATGGTAACCCCACCTCCTTCTTTTGTCAGAGCGGAACCTTTCGATACACACCGCACCCCTGGCTGGCCCCTTGGGCCCCGAAGGATACCAGCTGCCATATTGGAAGGGTCGCAGGCCCACGCTGTTCCTCTCTGCAATGACATGAGTTCCTCCCCAAATAATCTCTTGACGTCTTTGAACTTCTCAGAAGAGAGACCGAAGAGATAAGTAGAGGCCAAGTACACGCAGCTAAACCACAGCGTCTCATCTCTCGAGCCCCTTTTCACTTCGTGAAGCTTTTGCAGAATCCATAAAGCAGGGGCTTTTAAAGTACTTCTTGAAAGTTTTCAGAAACAGGAGTTGCCAAATGTTCAAAAATAATTTTGATGAATCACAATCGTGAAGAAACAGTTTTCTCTCTTTATTACAAAGTTATTTTTAAAGCGTTTCTTCATGAATCATGCAAAATAACTGATTGCAACACAAATTGTCGTCTTCATGACTATTTCCGAGAGAGGGAAACTCTAGTTTAAAAAAGGCAACCGGCATTTTCATTAGAAGAACTATTTTCTGCACAGTAAAAGAAATGATACAGTAATGAACCAACAGACTCCCCAAATGTAAATTATATCATCACTTGATATTACTATTCTTAAATTTTGATGCAATTCGAATCCACAGCAAAGCTCTAAATCATCCTGGCGAAATGGCAGATCCCTCCAGACTCTTCAATTCTCTCAGGATCAGAGCACCATTCTGTCTTAATTTTTGAAATTGGAACCAAAATGTTTTTAAGAGAGAGACATATTGATTATAAGGGTCTATGAATTCTCTGTCCAGACTGGTTTCTATTCAAAGTGAAGTGAGGAACACTGAATACTTTCACAGTCATTAACACCACATACCATTCCTTTGTTTAAAAAAAAAAAAAAAGTATTTTAGTAGAAGAGTGTTATCTCTAGTCGCAGGTCCTTCTGTTCTCATCACTACCGTGAATATCAAGCATCTGGTTGACTGACACTCATATTCTCGGGACACAGTGCTCTCTGAGTTGCATGGAGGGCGTTGGATGCTTATAGACGTGCACAGCGATGGTTATCGCTACTAGACTCCTCCCTGTATCCGATGTTTCTCCCACAGTGACAGTTGGCTCTATATTCTAAGCACTTTATGTGATTAACGCAATGACTCCTCACAATGACTCTATGTTGGAGATAACGATTTATCCCCATTTTACAAATGAGGAAACTGACGTACGAGCAGGTTGAGTAACTTGTCAGAGACTATACAGCTAAGTTTGTTGCAGAGCCGGGACTTGAACCCAAGTAGTCCAGCTCCGGAGAAATGCTCTGAACCTCTAAACGGTATGCTCTGCTCCCTAGAGCAGGCGTTCAGGAATTTTCAACACGAATAGTTATTTGTTTGATTTTTCTCTGACTGCATGTTGGACCCTAAACATCTAAATGAATGTAGATTTCAAAGCTATTGTCCTGGGAACCTTCAATTGCTCAAAACCTTTTGTGGTTCCTTCTTTGGAATAGTTTTCAGAGCCAGTTCATGATTCGCAGGAGAAAAGCAGTCAGCTCATTTTTTTTTTTTTAATGTGTATTTGTTTTTGAGACAGAGAGAGGCAGAGCATGAACAGGGGAGGGGCAGAGAGAGAGGGAGACACGGAATCTGAAACAGGCTCCAGGCTCTGAGCTGTCAGCACAGACCCCGACGCGGGGCTCGAACTCACGGACCGTGAGATCATGACCTGAGCTGAAGTCGGATGCCCAACCGACTGTGCCACCCAGGCGCCCCCACTGCTCGTTTTTAAATAAAGACGGTGTTATTCGGTTTGGCCAATACCTTATTTGCCCAACATGTTTCTGAATAACATGTTTTCCCGAAATCACATTCTCCATTAAAAGAAGAAAGATTTGCTACCGTTGAAGATAGTCCAAAACTGTGATGCAGGGATATTTTCAGTCAGCTAGCAGACATTTACTGAGCAAGATGTCAAACAAGGCATCTTCCCTACCTTCAGAGAGCCCTCGGCCAGGTAAGGGAGACAGACAAGCCAGTGCAATAAGAGCTCTGACAGATGGAAGCACGGGATCCTCAGGGTGCCCAGAAGAGGGGCATCAAACCCAGGCTTGGGGTGAAGGCCAGCTTCCTGAAGGAGGAGGTGAGGTCTGGTTTTAGTTGCAAAAGACAAGTAGCTGTGGCCACCCCACAAGAACAAGGGCACAGACTCTGAAGGTGGCTGTGCTAACTGGGAGATTTTATGTCCTTGATGAGTACACTCATACTCTCCCAAGTTTATTTTTAGAAGATGATAATTGTATTGTTTTATGTTCACACCTGGTACTCAAGTTGTGTTTGCCTTTATTTTTTTTTTAATGTTTATATTTACTTTTGAGAGAGAGACAGACAGACAGACAGAGACAGAGTATGAGCAGGGGAGGGGCAGAGACAGAGGGAGACACAGAATCCGAAGCAGGCTCCGGGCTCCGAGCGGTCAGCACAGAGCCCGACGCAGGGCCCGAACCCACGAACCGCGAGATCACGACCTGAGCCGAAGTCGGACGCCCAACCGACTGAGCCACCCAGGCGCCCCAAGTTGTGTTTGCCTTTAAATGAAACCTGGAAAGATCTGCTGATGGTAGTTTCAAAGTTGCCTCACTTTGGGGCGCCTGGGTGGCTCAGTTGGCTGAGCATCCGACTTTGGCTCAGGTCACGGTCTCAGGGTTCGTGAGTCAAGCCCCATACTGGGCTCGGTGCCGTCAGATCCTCTGTCCCTCTCTCCCTCGGCCCCTCCACCCCTCCTGGTGTGTGCTCTCGCTCTCTCAAAAAATAAATAAAACCTTCAAAAAAGGTTGCCTAACTTTATGTTTGAGTGTTGTTTGCTTTTGTAACTGAACCATTTGCAGGTCTCCAAGTTTCTCTGAAGAGTTTGGCTGATGGAGTAAACAGAAAACAAACCAATATACCAAGGAGGTCATTGTCAGAATCTATTTGTGTACGGGAAGTACGTGATGACCATTTGTTTGATAAATAAAGAAAGGAGTGAATCTTTAACGTTGATCCTCTGTAACCTAAACAAAATAGCTACTTTCCTTCATTTCCCGTGGGCCAAGATAGGACAGAGCAACCCATGCGTGGAGATGCCCTGGTAGAGGCTCATACTTTTCTCAATGTATCAATCTGGAGGACAGTGACTTTGAACCACCAATGGGAGATACAGCAATCTAAGAAGGAGCTGTTCCGTTTCTGTGGCTTATCTGCCCTCGAAAACCAAACTACCCCAGGCTCGTCCAAAAGGATCCCCAGAGAGGGAGAAAAGGGCTCGGGAGGTGGGGAAGTATCGTCCGACGCCTGTGGGCTCAGTGCTCAGCTATGGCGACAGACGGTGCGAAGTACGATACCCTCGTTGCGTGAAGGCCCTCTTCTCTGCGACCGTCATCCCCTAGGCGGCCCGACCGTAACTCTGTAGAATTGATGTGGATGGAGAGCAGGAACTGGAACACACAGCGAGGGAAGAACAGGATTTTCTGGGATTTGAGAGTGAAACGACCTTGGGTGGGAGGACACACGGGGCACTTGGGAGAAAGGAACAGTTGGCAGGCAAAGGGCACCAGAGACAACCGGATCTGTTGCCCGAATCTGTCTAGGGCCGGGCCCGCCGAGCTCAAAGAGTAGGGGCAAGAGATAGTAGGAAAGAAAAGATATCTGCCTGCCCCCCACTAATTTACTCATTTTGCACACCAAGTGTTTTGAGAACCGTGCTAGGGAGCTGACGGCTAATTCCAAGAGAATCCATTGAGACATCCCTCCCTGTGGTTCCATGCTACGCCGGGGCAGCCAAAAGTTGTCCCTCCCCCCATAACACGCCCTTTATTGACCCTACCAGGGTGCCTAAAGTGTATCCATTGCTTTCCCTGTTCCATGAGCTTTGGTTCCTTTTTCAGATAAACATTTGTTGAAAAAGAATCCCAAGAAAACGGGCCACGACACGGTGTGGCATTGACGGGGAGGTGAAAAAAAAAAAGACACTGTGGAAGGCTACGGCTCAGATGGATAGACCTAAGTATTTAGCGGGTGCGGATGAAGAAATGAGTGAAAGGAGAGGATAGCTTCCGAATGCCTGTTAGGTGTCAGGTGTGCTCAGATATCCTCCCCGAAACCTCTGGGTAGGAGGCATGACTCTCTTTCCATCTTTCCCTGGTGACATTCTGAGGATTAGAGATGAAGTCGTTTGCTTGTACAGCTAGTAAGTGACAGCTGAACTCATGTCATTGGGATTCGAAGTATTATCGCCATGCCGCCTCGATGATGAAACTGTCCGAATAAACGTATCGGTCAGGGTCTAACCAGGAGAAAAAGCTGCACGAGCTATTTGCTCAGGGGGGATTTTAATATAAATACCAATACTGTATAATCTTACTCATACGAGGTACCAGAATCGTCACGTTTATAGAGATGGAAAGGAAAATGGTGCTTGCCAGAGGCTGATGGGGGGGGGGGGGGAGTGGAGTTATTTAATGGGTATCGAGTTTCAGTTTTACAAGACGAAAACAGCTCTAGAGGTGGACAGAGATGATTAATGCCATGGGAACTGCACACTTAAAATGGCTTAGATGGCAAATTTGATGCTGTACGTATCTTACCACAATTTTTAAAAGTCAAAACAAAAGCGAAGACGAAATAAAGACATTGTAGACATATGAAAGGTTCAAAAAGTCATCACTGGCAGACCTGAACTGTAATAAATGTTGAGGGATATCCTTTAAGCAGAAGGGAAATGAAACCAGATGAAGATATGGATCTACACAAAGTAATACAGAATATTAGCTTGGTGACTAAATACATAAGATATATTTCCTATTTCTTAAATCTCTTTAAAAGATAATTGACTAGGGGGCACCTGGGTGGTTCAGTTGGTTGGGCGTCTGACTCTTGAATTTGGCTCAGGTCATGGTCCCAGAGTTATGGGATCGAGCTCTGTGCCCGGCTCTGTCTGTGCTCAGTGTGGAGCCTGCTTGGGACTCTCTCTCTCGACCCCTCTCCCCCTCTGCCCACCCCCCACCCCGCTCACACACCTGTTCTTTTTCTAAAAAAACAAAAAGATAATTGACTATAAACAAAACGAATAAAAATGTATTGTGAGCTTTACAACTTACGTATTAGGAAATTATATGGAAACTCTAGTAGAAAGATCAGGAGAGGGGAAATAGAGGCACACTATTGTAAAGGTTTTACATTATTTGTAAAGGGATAGACTATCACTTGAAGGTGGGCTGCGATAAATTATAAACTCCAAAGCAGCCACTAGGATTAAAAAACAAAGAATTACAGCCAAAAAGTCAACAAACGAGATAAAGACTAAAGCATCCAATCAATCTGACAGAGACAGAGAAAAAGGAACTACAGATGACACAGAGAGAAAACAAAAAGCAAGATGAAACATTTATACCCAATGGCATCAATAATCGCATTAAACGGAAGCGATCTAAGCAGCTGATACTCGTTTGCCACCACTGCTGTAACAAACTACCGCGCACTTAGTGGCTCACGACGACATAAATGACCCGACCGCTAGTTGTGCAGGTCAGCAATCTGACACGGGTCTCGTTGAGCTAAAATTAAGGCGTCAGCAGAGCCCCGTTCCTTCCGGAGGCTCTAGGGGAGAATCTGTTTCCTTGCCTTTTCCAGCTTCCAGAGGCCGCCTGCATTCCTTAGCTCGTGGCCCCTTCCTCAATATTCAAAGCACATCTCACCCAAACCTCTGCCCTGTCACTACACCTCCTTCCCACTCTGACCTTCTTGCCTTCCCCGTTTGTAGATGTCTGTGATTAGATGGGGCCCACCCCCATAATCCAGGATAATCTTCCCCTATCAAACTTCTCAATTTGTCACATCAGCAATGTCCCTTTTGCCATGTTAGGTAATATCTTACAGGTTCGCAGGATGAGAATATGGATATCTTTGGGGGGGGCATTACTATCTACCGTACCCCTCAACTGAAAAGACTGGCAGACTGGATAAAAAAGCAAGACCCAAGTGTATGCTGTTTCCAATACTCTTTATGCTCTAATACCCAGAACCTGTGAATATCACCTTATTTGGCAAGCGATACGATTTAGCGCAAGGATTTTGAGAAGAGGAGTTTATCCTGGGGAGTTCTAAATGCAACCCCACATATCCTTATAAGAGACACACAGAGGTAGACGCAGACACACAGAGAAAAGCAATATGGAGATAAAGCGCAGAAACAGATACACTCACAAGACAAAGAATGCTAAGAGACACTGGAAGCTGAAAGAGGCAAGGAACAGTTTCTCCCCTGGAGCCTTAGAAAGGAATGTGGTACTGTCTAACCTGGATTTTGGACTTCTCATCTCCCGAACTGTGGGAGACTAAATCTCTTGTTCTAAGCCACCACAATTTTGGTAATTTTTTTATGGCAGCCACAGTAAACTAATAAGCCTACCTAACTAATAGCCAGATACAGGAAAAACAGATGGCTACGTTAATAACAGACAAGTAGATTTCAGATCCAATGCTGTTACCTGGGAATGATAATAATAAAGGGGTCAATTCATCAGGAGGATATAACTATCTAAGGGTTTATGCCCCTAATAATAAAGCTTCAACATACATGGAGCAAAGAGTCCACTTGAGTCATACTACGTATGTATTCTGACATCAATGGAATTAAATTAGATTCTAGTAACAGAAAGATATCTGGACACTGCCCTAATATTTGGAAACTAAATGATAACACATTTATAAGTAACACCTGTGTCAAAGAAAAAATCAAAAGGGAAGTTGTAAAGTATTTTTAAGTGAATGAAAATGAAAACATATCAAATGTGTGAGATACCTCTAGAGCAGTACATCCAGGAAAGTTCAGAGCACTAAATGCATATGTAAGAAAAGAAGAAGGATTTCAGATCATTGACATCAGCTTCTACCGTAAGAAACTAGACAAAGTAGATCAAATTGAGCCCCAGGTAAGAAGAATCAGAAAGCAATGAAACAGAAAGCGGAAAATAAACAGAGAAATTCAAGGATCCTAAAAGTTGGTTCTTTCAGATAATGAGAAAGAAGACAGCAGAAGAGATTCTACAGATATTAAAAGGATAATGAAGAAATGTCAGGAATGGATTTATGTCAACAAATTTGAGGACTTAAGTGAAATGGACTAATCGCTTGAAAGACACAAACTACCAAAGCTCATTCATAGTTCTAAACCTATTACAGAAATTGAATTTGCAATTATAAAACTTCTCACAAAGTAAACTCCAGGCCCAGAGGTTTTCACTGGTGACGTCTACCAAAAACTTAAGGTAGAAATAATATCAATTTTACCCAAATTCTTCCAGAAAATTAAGGGCGGGAAATACTTCCCAATTTATCCCATGAAAACAGCATTACCTTGACACCAAAATAACATTATTTAAATAAAAATTAAATAAATAGGGGCACCTGGGTGGCTCAGTCGGTTAAATGTCTGACTCTTGATCTCAGCTCAGGTCATGAGCTCATGGTTTGTGAGTTCGAGCCCCACACCGGGCTCTGTGCTCACAGTGCAGAGCCTGCTTGGGATTCTCTCTCTCTCCCTCTTTCTCTGAGCTTCCCCTGCTCATGCTCTCCCTCTCTCGCTCTCTCAAAATAAATAAATAAACTTAAAAAACTTAAATAAGCTAAACTACATGCTAATATCCCTCATGTACATAGATACAAAAACCGGAAATAAAATTTTATAAAACGGAATCCAGCAATATGTAAAAAGAATAACACATCATGTGCAAGTGTGGCTTACATCAGGTACACAAAGTTGGTCTACATTAAAAAATAACTCAGTATAATTCACCATATTGGCAAAGCAACAAAGAAAAGCCAGAGGATCATCTCAATAGACACAGAAAAATCGTGTGACAAAATCCAACATCGATTACTGAAAATAACTCTGGGCAAACTAGGCATAGAAGGCAACTTCATCAACCTGATAAAGGACATCGACACAAGACCTCCACCTAACATCACACTTAATGGTGAAAGACCAAGTGCTTTCCTTAAAAGATCAGCAACCAGTCAAGGATGTCCCTTCTCACCCTTTATACTCAGCGCTCTACTAGAGGTTCTGGCTAGAGCCATTAGGCAAGAGAATGCAATAAAAGTCACTCAAATTGTAATGGAGGAAGTACAAGTTTGTTTACTTGCAGATAACCTGTTTGTATACAGAACATTGGTTGAAATCTAAAAAAAGTTCCTAGAACGAACACAAGAGTTTAGTAAAGTTATAGGCTACATCATTAAGATACAGATTTTTTTTTTGCAGCGAAAACTACGGTAATGAACAACTGAACCAACGAACAACTGAAATTTCAAAACGTCATTTACGATCGCATCCAAAATACTAAACGATTAAGGATTAATTGGACGAAAGAGGTGCAAAACCTGTACACCGAAACCTACAAAGTATTGCTGGGAGAAACTGAAGAGAATCTAAATAGAGATTCATACTCGATTCATGGTTCGGGCAGAGACTTCACGCTGTCTTCGTGTGAGTCAGTTCTTTTGAACAGCTTTATTGGCCCATTCACCTGTTTGTCCATTCACCCGTTGATGGACATTTGGCTGCTCTCCAGTTTTTGGCTATTGCAAATAAACCTTCCACGAACTTCCGTGTACAAGACTTTCTGTGGATGCAGGCTTTCTTTTCCCTTGGGTAAATATCTAGGAGAATAATGGCTAAGTCACTTCATAGGTGCAGGTGTAGCTTTTTAAAAACCACCAAGCTGTTTTATAACCATTTACGTTACCCCCAGCTGTGGGAGAGGGCTCCAGCTTATTGACTTCCTCAGCGACACGTGACGTGGCCGTTCTTTTTAATTTGAGACATTGTGCTTGCTGTGTAGTGTTATGTCGTTGTCGTTTAAAAGAATTTTTTTTTAATGTTTATTTATATTTGAGAGAGAGACACACACAGAGCGAGCAGGGGAGGGGCAGAGAGAGACGGAGACAGAATCTGAAACAGGCTCCAGGCTCTGAGCTCTGAGCTGTCAGCACAGAGCCCGGCGTGGGGCTTAAACCCATGAACCGCGAGATCATGACCTGAGCCAAAGTCGGCCGCTTGACCGACTGAGCCACCCAGGCACCCCTTTCATTGTGGTTTTAATTCGCATTTACGTAGTGACCAATGGTGTTGAACCTCTTTTCATGTGTTTTTGTGCCATTTGTACGTCTTCTTTGGTGAAACGTCTGTTCAGATCTTTTGGCCATTTTATATTGGTTGGGCTATTCATGTTCTTATTGGGCTTTTAGAGCATTTTTTATATTCTAGACACAAGTCTTTTATCAGATACATGCTTTGCAAATATTTTCTCCCAGTCTGCGAATTATCTTCTCATTGTCTTAACAGTGTCTTGGAAAGAGCCAAAGTTTTATATTTTCATGAAGTTTAATTGATCAATTGTTTTTAATGTATTGTGCTTTTGGTATCATATCTAAGAAATCATTGCGTCGCTCGAGGTCATGAAGGTTTTTCTCCCGTATTTTTTTGGAGGAGTTTTACAGCTTTAATTTTTATATTCAGTCCTATGATCCGTTTTGAGTTAATTTTGTGTATGGTGCAAGGTATGAATTCAAGTTGTTGTGTTGTATTTTTTCTGCAGAGAAATAGCCAATCGTTCCAGCACCATTTGCTGAAAAGGTTATTCTTTTTCCAATGAATTGCCTTTGTACCTTAGTGTGCATTTTACTGTATGCCAATGATATGCCAAAAAAACTGTTAAAAACGACTGACTCAACAAATCTATCCAACTGATTTTTGATTAAGGTGGAAAGCAACTCAACGGAATGCGAGGGAAGGCTAAGGCCTCACAGATCCAGCCAAGAGAGACACAATGAGCCACTTTTCGATTCAGTTCATTACTTGCATGGAGAACGAAAGGCAGAGTGGCCAAAGGTACCGGCAACCCCCGCTCCTTGTCCTGCATATCAAAAGGGACAACGCGGAAACGAAAGGTGCCTCCCATCCTCTTGTGTTCTGAGTGCATCACGAGGACTTCTGCTAAGACTCAGATAAACTGCAGGTCAGGCTTTTGCTTCTGTGGCCTAGGTCACCAGATGGCCATGGCAGGGCTGTTCCCCTCCACATAAAAGTCTCAGATCCTGATCCTTGAACAGGCTTCCCTGGGCAGAGCTATTCTGCACATGTCCGTTCGATTCCCTGCTAGAGAGAAACCACATCCTGTGTGGCTTCGGATGGGGAAGTCGATGCCTGATCTCTCGGAACTCTGTCCAATGCACATAGTTTTCCTATTGCTTTTGGCCTGTATCCTTTGCTGTAATAAACCTTAGCTGTGAGTAAAGCCTGCAATTGAGTCTTATGAGTCCATCCGGTGAACCATTGAATCTGGGTGGTCATGGGACCCCCCAAAACAGGTTCTTTTTCTCAATAAATGGTGCCAGGAAAATTGGAGATTCATAGGCAAAAGTATAATAATAAGCCTAGATTTAAACCTCATCCCTTCTTTTTTTAAATTTTTTTTTTAACGTTTATTTATTTTTGAGACAGAGAGAGACAGAGCATGAACGGGGGAGGGTCAGAGAGAGGGAGACACAGAATCCGAAACAGGCCCCGGGCTCTGAGCTGTCAGCACAGAGCCCGACGCGGGGCTCGAACTCACGGACCGCGAGATCATGACCTGAGCCGAAGTCGGCCGCTTAACCGACTGAGCCACCCAGGCGCCCCTAAACCTCATCCCTTCTATAAAAATTAACTCAAATTGGATCGTAGATTTAAATGGAAAATTATAACCTTTTAGAAGAAAACATAGCAGAAAATATTCATGATTCAGGATTAAGGAAAGAGTTCTTAGACTTGAAACCAAAAGCAATACATAAAAGAAAAAAATGGATTTTGCACTTCATCAAAATGAAAAACTTTTGCTCTGTGAAAGACCCTGTTAAGAGGATAAAAAGACAAGTTACAGACAAGGAGAACATATTTGCAAATTACATCTCTAACAAAGGATTTGTATCCAGAATACACGAAGAAGCCTCAAAACTCATCTGTAAGAAACCAACCACACGATTTTTACACGGGAAAGACGTGAACAGACACTTCACCAAAGATGATATACAGATGGCAAATAGATGCACGAAAACACGTTCAACGTCACCAGCCTTTAGGCAAATGCAAATTGGAGCCACAATGAGATGCTACTATAGACCAACTCGAATGGTTAAAATAAAGAACGCTGATAACACCAGATGCTGATAAAGATGCCAGTAAACGGGATCTCGCATCATTGTTGGTGAGAATGGAAAATGGTACAGCCATTCTGGAAATTGCTCTGGCAATTATGCACAGAGTTACCCTATGACCCAGCAATCACACTCCTGGGCATTGATCCCAGGGAAATAAAAATCTGTGCCCCCACAAAAAAACTGTACTCAAATGTTCACAGCAGCTTTTATTTGCATAGCCAACCATTGAAAACATACCAAATTGTCCTTCAATAGGTGAATAGTTTGGGGCGCCTGGGTGGCTCAGTCGGTCGAGCGTCCGACTCTCGATTTCGGCTCAGGTCAGGGTCGTGGAATCGTGCCAGGGTCGTGGGATCAAGTCCCACATCAGACTCTGCGCGGAGCATGGGGCTTAAGATCCTCTCTCTCCTTCTCCCCCTGCCGCTCCATCGCTCGCGCATGCGCACACGTGCACTCTCGCTCTCCCTCAAAAAAAAAAAAAAAATAGGTGAATAGTTAAACACATCGTGGTACATCCATACCATGGAATACCAATCAGCAATAAAAAGGCACAAACCACTGATACACTAAAAAACTTGGTTGGATCTTAAGTGTATTATGCTGAGTGGGAAAAAAAAAGCCAATTTCAAAATGTTATGAATTGTAAAGATGAGGAGCTCTGTTTGAAGTGACGGGACAGTTTTGTCTTTGACTGGGGTGGCAGTAGTTATACAAATCTATCCAAGTGATAAAATGCCATACAGTCACAGAGGCATACAAAAAACTTGGTGCGTGTTAACTGATGAAATCCAATGGAGACCTGTCGCCTGGGTCGCCATGCCGTGCCAATTAATTTTCCGATTTTGGTTGTGAAAGCTATACTTATGAGAGATGTCACCGGGGGGGGGGGGGGAAGCTGGATGGTAGGGGACGTGGAACCACCCTGTAGTATTTGTTGTGCAACTTCTTGTGAGTACACGATGATTTCGAAATAAAAAGTTATAAATCGGTACTCAGTTCAGTTACTGGCAAACTTTTAAGTATGTTGGGAACACCTCGAAAAATGTGAATCTACGTTTTGTTTTTTAAGTAGGTTTCACACCCAGCGCAGAGCCCATTGCGGGGCTTGAACTCACGACCCTGAGATCAAGACCTGAGCTGAGGTCAAGGGTTGGGTGCTCAACCAACCGAGCCACCCGGGCGCCGCTGAATCTACATTTTCTGACTGCAAATGTTATGAAATCTAAATACAGATCAAGCATTGCTGGTGAAAACTTATCATTCAAATTGAAATATGCCATTAAGTGTAAAATACACAGTTGATCTCAAAGAATTCGTATAAAAATATCTCAGAAGTAATTAAAAAATTTCATGTTTATTTATTTTTGAGACAGAGACAGAGCGCAAGCAGGGGAAGGGCAGAGAGAGAGGGAGACACAGAATCCGAAGCGGGCTCCGGGCTCCGAGCTGTCAGCACAGAGCCCGACGCGGGGCTCAGACCCAGAAACCGTGAGATCATATCGCTTCTCAGCCTTTTGGCTAAGATCAAGTGCAGAAACCGTGAGATCACGACCTGAGCCGAAGTCGACTGCTTAACCAACGGAGCCAGCCGGGTGCCCCTCAGTAATAATTTTTATAGTGCTTATACGTTGAAACGAAGCAGATGAGACATGTTGGGCTGCACACAATATATTACTGGAATTCATCTCACCATTTCTTTTCATGTTTTTAACATCGCTACTAAGAGAATTAAAGATCACTGTATGGGGGCGCCTGGGTGGCGCAGTCGGTTAAGCGTCCGACTTCAGCCAGGTCACGATCTCGCGGTCCGTGAGTTCGAGCCCCGCGTCAGGCTCTGGGCTGATGGCTCGGAGCCTGGAGCCTGTTTCCGATTCTGTGTCTCCCTCTCTCTCTGCCCCTCCCCCGTTCATGCTCTGTCTCTCTCTGTCCCAAAAAAAAAAAACAAAACAAAAAAAAAAAAACAAAAAACGTTGAAAAAAAAAAGATCACTGTATGATTCGCATTGTGATGTTTCTATTAGTGCTGCTCTAAGGGATCACACAGGTTAAAACTTCAGGAAGCAGCCGTCACTCCTCGGCTGGGGGTGAGGGTAGGAGGTAAGAGAAGACTTTGTAATTACTGAAACTTGGGGGAGGGCCTCCTTGGAGCTAAAGGTCAGACTTCTGAGGAGGCACCTGCTATCTGGTGCTGTGATCTCTTGACGTTCAGCGCGATGGTTCGAAATTCTCTGTGTATGTGCCCGCTGCTTCACCATGACAGTCTTAAAGCTTCGTAGTCTCTGAGGTCGCATGGTATGGTGGTTAGGTCCCGAAGCGATCACGTCACAAGTCCTCACCAGTGGAATGTTGGTGGACGGGCCGTGTGTGACCTTCAGGCCCATCTCAGAAGCTCACGTGCCTTCTCCACTCTTTCTCTTTTCCCATCTGTTGGCTGGTTGTCAGCCTCCAGGGCGACCTTGGGGGCCATATGCTACAAATGACAGAGCTGGTGTTACCTTAATGGGTACATAATTCTGCAGACACGGTGTCTTGGCTGCAAGGTGGAAGGGGGCATAGTATCCTCAGTTACCAGGAGATCGCCAAGGAGGGTTTTTTTTTTTTTTTTTAGTCCATTCATTTATTTTGAGAGAGCGCGAGAGCAGGGGAGGGGCAGAAAGAGAGAGAGAGAGAGACAGGATCCCAAGCAGGCTCCACGCTGTCAGCATGGAGCCCGACACGGGGCTCAAACTCACGAACCGTGAAACCATGACCTGAGCCGAAATCAGGAGTCAGACGCTTAACCAACGGAACCACCCAGGTGGCCCGCCAAGGAGGTTCTTAAATCCACCAGCAGGGACCTCACAAGTTCTTTTTTTTCTTTTTTAAGATTTTATTTTTAAGTACTCTCTACACCCAACACGGGGCTCGAACTTACCACCTCGAGATCAAGAGTCACACGTGCCACCGACTGAGCCAGCCAGGTGCCCCGAGCTCACAGATTCCTATCAAAACTCTACTCCCACATACACGCCACATTTTGTGTAAGAAGAAATATTTCTTTTACCTTTTGGACTCACAGATTCGCTGAAAAAAAAAATGGATACTCTTCTCTGAAAAGTCTTAGAGAGTTTATTCAAAATTGGAGAGTACTTAGCATTGATAATGCTTCTGGTATAATATTGCAATTAGAGTTATAATAACACGCTATTAACGGTGTTAAGAAAATCTGTCTGATTTTATGTAAAATACACGTTCATGGTGGGGGGGGGTGAGGTTGAATTCTAGTGCCTCTCTCGTCACTAGAATAAAGGTGTTTTCATTTTTCATATGCCAAATTATTAACAAAGGGTCTTCAGGCTCTGATTCGAGTCCCATGTTGACATACACACGTGAACTTCCGGCAAGAACTTCATTCAACCAAGGTGCCAAAGGGAATGGGCCTTAGAGATCAGTGTTAACACAAACGACACTCAGAATTCTCTCAGATACGTGGGGGCTGGATTCAAGGAGGTGACGGAAGTAGAATTTTTCTGGGTCAAAGAAAACAGCTGCTTTAAAGCCTTCCGTCCATTACAAGAGGAAGCCTGAAGCCTCTGCAACAAAGTCCTAAGATTTACTTAAATTCCTTTTTCGATTACTATCAAGTTTTACATTTCTACCGCTAAATTTTGAAATACCACGAAGGAACTGGTCAAATACATTCTTTTTTTAATTTTATTAAAAAAAAATTTTAGTGTTTATTTTTGAGAGAGACAGAGACAGAGTGTGAGCAGGGGAGGGGCAGAGACAGGGGGGAGACACAGAATCGGAAGCAGGCTCCAGGCTCCGGGCAGTCAGCCCAGAGCCCGACGTGGGGCTCGAACCCGCGCACCGCGAGATCACGACCCGGGCCGAAGTCGGACGCTCAACAGACTGAGCCACCCAGCCCCCACCCCCCGGCCAAATACATTCTTAGAAAGGTACCCGGCAACCCCTTGGGAAGCTCATGGTGAGTGTTGGCGAAAGGGGCCAGAGAGAATGGAACCCAGAGCCGTCCGTACTGGTGTGTAAGTACAGCAACAGTAAGATCTTACAGGACTTCACGATTCTGCTTCCCAACGAGAGAGATGCTTTGGAAGAGCAGGGAGGGTGGACGTCTTGAAGGGCGATTTGAAGGGCCCTTTCTCTTTCTCTCGGTCCGGCGTCTCTGGTAGCTGAGATGGGTGGTGACTGAGCGCGGGCTGCAGTGGCTTTGATGAGCAAGAACAGGCACCAGAAGGGCTCTGATCCGGTTACTAGGCTGCAGCAGGCATGCCAACCTCTCTTATAGAGAAGCCTGAAAACCTGAATTCCCTCTCTCCTCACTGATCCCACCAGACCGCAGATCTCTGCCATGCTCGCTTTCCTTCCACCTGCTTTCTCTCTCCTGACACTTCCCTCCGGAAGTGTTTACTGCGGTTAAAGGGGCGCTATGTACCTCCCCACCCCAATTCAAAGTTATCAGCTCTCCGTTCCCTCTTCCGAGGTAGGCTTGAAAGGGATGACAAACAGCTCTCATATACTGGAATCAAAATGTATAAGCTTATACAAAACAGTACCTAAGATAGCTTTATTTTTGTTAGCCTGTGTGTCAGAAGTAAAAAAAAAAGATTACAGGTGGTACCTACTGGTAGTTTACGGGGCCATCAAGTCACCCAGGGATCACGGGGGTTACGGCAAAGAGATGAAACCACTTATATCGGAGATCAGCTGCCAACCTCCAAACTATTGCCCTCAGGAGCTTTCCACTAACCCTAGAATTCTCACCAAAGGCGTCACTCTTAAGGGGCCTTCCGAAGAGATACTAATAGGTTTCCGGGTTCTTGGAGCAAGGCAGTGGCATAGTTCACATTTGGCTTTGGCACACTCCCTGCTCAACAGCTGGGGAGTGGTTTGGGCTCTCTGAACTTCTGTTTCTTCATTTGTTAAAAACACAATCTCTTCCAGGGGCGCCTGGGTGGCTCCGTCGGTTAAGCGTCCGACTCTTGATCGTGGCTCCGGTCACGGTCTCGTGGTTCGTGAGTTCGGGCCCCACATCGGGCTCTGCGCTGACGGCGCGGAGCCTGCTTGGGATTCTCTCTCTCTCCCTCTCTGCCCCTCTCCTGCTCCCTCTCAAAATAAATAAACTAAAAAAAAAAAAATCTCTTGTCTTCTCTGTACCCGACACCCGTTTCTTAACATCCCTGAGCAGCTGGTATTTATGACCCAGTAAGAAGGAGGCAGACAAGATGGTCTCTCTCCCATGGTGTCTACATTTCATTAATAGTCTCTCAGTAACTGACATTGGACGGACACTTGTAAGCTTTCACCTAATCCTCCCACTAGTGGTAGATTGACCATACGTCTATCCTTCTCTTACCTGACAAGCAAATGGTGTGAGAGAGATTTACATGTCCCCTCCGTTATGGGACAAATCAGCAGTCAAACCGGATCAGAAATCCTATCTCCTCACTCCCGGCCCGATACGCTTCCTGGAGGTGAACATTCCCAACCTCTGTGTTTCTGGACCCTCCATGTTTCTAACCACGTGGACAGAAAAAGGGAGGGGGGTTCCAGGCTCTGCCCTGAGCATAATACCACAGGCCTCACTCCTAGTTTCTTAGTCGCACGGTCTGCTCTGACTCATGTCCAACCAACCCTCTTCCACGACTCTGGAAGCCTTTACCATCTGAAGTCTACCAATTCTGGCCGGACACCTTCTCCAGGCAGCCCGTCTTGGCCAAACCCATACCCCAGTCATTATTCCCTTACATTAAATTCCTTTAGCACCTGAGAATCCAGAACCCTCAACTAGTTGGATGTGTGTGTGTGTGCACACACGTGTGTGTGTGTGTGTGTGCGCGCGTAGCGGTTCTATACACTTGATTTTAGGACAAAAAAGAGAAAAATGAAAACATACCAAACCATCAGAGGTTTAATCAAACTGCCAGATTTTAGGCTGTGACCAGGATTAATACAAATTCAGTTCCGTTTTCTTCAATTTGTCTCTCCATCTAAAATTCCGCGGGAATCACTGACGGTACCCAGCTCAGCCTAGAGGCTACACGAGATCCACATGGAAAAGACAATCAGAGGTTACTAGGCTGTCTTCTTTTAGGAAGGAAAGTGGGTTCCGATATTACAGAAAGATTGCCCAGCTGAACCCAAATGAGGTTTCTCCTTAGCCCCAAGTACACCAAAAAATTCTACTTGAGGAGCTTCCCAGCCCTAACCCTGGTGTTGCAGGCAGTTGTGAATTCCCTGAACGTGACATAGATGTCTATTTCAGCTTTTCAAGCAGTATCTTCTGCTGCTCCTGGGCACAAGAAGATGGGCATTTAATTGACCCCTGGGACGTTTTCGGCCACAACAACCCTAGCCAAAGGTGACTTGGCCAAGTCTGATGACTGTAAATTTTCATCCATTTGACAAGCGCAATGTATAGCAGAAAGGATCAAGGCCCTAGGAAATTTGCATGGGAATTTTCAGAACTGAAGAGGCCAGCCACCCATGAGAACGAATGGCCCTGGGGACTTCTGAAGCTCCTGTTCTAAGAAAATGAAATGAAATGGGGTTCTCTTTCATTCTGAAGGATGGTAAAATGGTTTAGGATGACGAGGCTCATTTGGAAGTGATGAGCTATCCCATTTGAGTCTTAGCTATATTAAAATAAACGGGAGCAAGGACCGACATGATATGCTTGTTACTTACATCGATTGAAGAGCTACAGGGCCATCTGCTCTTTGGAAGCAACACTCTTTTTTTTAAGTTTTTATTTATTTTAATAGAGAGAGAGAGCGCACGCACATAGGCAGGGAAGGGGCGGAGACAGAGAGAGAGAGAGGGAATCCCAAGCAGGTTCCACACTGTCGGCACAGAGCCCCGCATGGGGCTTGAACCCACAAACCGTGACATCGTGACCTGAGCCAAAACCAAGAGTCTGATGCTTGACCGACTGAGCCACCCAGGCACCCCTGGAGGTAACAGTCTTATGGGTGCCCTAACTACAGGGGACCATCTCCGAAGCGTTATCCGCTAAGTTATACTTTAGATATCTACGTCACTCTAGAGGACTTCCATAATTGTTCAGTCCAACAAATAGCTCTCAAGTGTCTATTTCCCAGGCACTATGCTAGTTGCTAGAGATGCGGAGGTAATAATAACTAGTTGTGAGAGTCAAATATTACCGAGAGTTTTTGCTGGTTTTGGTTTTACTGTGAGAGACCCTCTGCTAGGTGCTTTACATACGTCGTCTCATTTTATTCTTTCCATTACCCTACAGAGTATTCTTAGCCCCACTTTACCAATGTGGATAAGGGTAAATAATTTGTGTGAGGTCACACAGCTAGTACGTAACAGAGGTGGGGCTGAGCCCCAGGTGTATCTACCTGCATGATCTAACCACCATACCACACTGCCTCAGAGACTATTAAGCTTTAAGGCCCTCGTGGTGGGGGTGCCTGGGTGGCTCAGCCTTGACTAAGTGTCCGACTCTTGATTTCAGCTCAGGTCATGATCTCATGGCCCATGGGATCGAGCCCTGCGTCCGGCTCTGTGCTGACAGTGCAGAGCCTGCTTGGGATTCTCTCTCTCTCTCTCTCTCTCTGCCCCTCTCCCTCGCTCGCACTCATGTGCAGGCTCTCTCTCTCTCAACAATAAATAAATAAACATTAAAAAAAAGACCCTCACAGTGAAGCGGGGGACACACACACAAAGAAACAGTTGCAAACTTTTATGTTAAACGCTGAGACAGAGGTGGGCTTAGGGGGATGTGGGAATATAAAAGGGCCCTGGAGAAGCAGCACAGCACACGGATTTCTAAGAGCACAGACTCTGCAGCCAGATAGCCTGGGTTTGAAGTCTGGCTTTGCCACTTCCCAGTTATGTTCTGTGACCTTTGACAAGTTAAGCCTCTATGTGCCTCAGTTTCCTCATCTGAAAGGAGGGATAATAACAGGATCTAACTCACAGAGCTGTAATGAGGATTAAAAGTGCCTAGAATAGTTCCCGGCACATAATAAGCACTATGCACGTGTTAACATAAATAAGCTTTACTCTGAATGGGATTACAAGAAAGGCTTCTTGAAAGGCCCGATGCCGGGCTTGAGTCACAGAGGGTGAGTTAGAGGTAGCCAGGTGGAGGCAAGTGGGGGAGAGAGTGAGCCCAAACCGGCATCGAGGGTGGGGGCTAACTCCATTCAGCTGGTAATTCTAGACGGGAGTGTTAAGTCCAAAGAGGAAAGAGGTAGGGGAAAGATCTCGAAAGGCCTTCTATGTCACTTGAAGAAGTCTGGATTTTATTTCACGTGGACCAGGGAACCATGGAAGGGTTTTATGCAGTGGAACAATATAGACAGATGTACATGGGAGGGTAGATTTGTTGTATGGTCTAAAACTTACTTTAAAAATATTCAGCACAGGGTGCCTGGGTGGCTCAGTCAGTTAAGCGTCCGACTTCGGCTCAGGTCATGATCTCGTGGTTCATGAGTTCAAGCCCCACATCGGGCTGTGTGCTGACAGCCCAGAGCCTAAAGCCTGCTTCAGATTCTGTGTCTCCCTCACTCTGCCTCTCCCCCACTTGCGCTCTGTCTCTGTCTCTCAAAAATGAATAAAAACGTTTAAAAAATACTCAGCACAGGGGCACCGGGGTGGCTCAGTTGAGTGTCTGACTCTTGGTTTTGGCTCAGATCACGATCGCATGATTTGTGGGTTCAAGCCCCATGCTGGGTTCTGTGCTGACGGTGTGAGGCCTGCTTGGGATTCTCTGTCTCCCTCTCTCTCTCTCTCTCTGCCCCTTCTCTGCTCTCTCTCTCTCTCTCTCTCTCTAAAATAAAAACAAAATACTCAACATAGACATACATCTATGCATATACGTGTGTGTATACACGCACCCCAGGGACAGCTCGTATCTGAAGCACCCCAATGCGGAACACACGTCCGTGACCTGCCCTTTCATGAACGGGGCCTAAGAAACTGATGAGCCCAGAGCGGCATCTAAGCCCGGGAATCCACTGGGTCCTGCGTCCCGACGCCTAACGGATGGTTCCATCGCCTGATCGAACCACAAGTTTAGCTAAAATGCTACTACTGGAGAGGTTCCAAATGCGCTTCAGTGAGCCTTTCCTGCGTGGGGCTTAATGGATCTTATGAGGACAGGGTGGGGCACTATGTCTAACTACTAATAAATACATGCCCGGCAGAACTGGGTCGAGGTCCTGTTTTCACTAGAGTGTGCCGGCTGGTAGGGCGATGGGGCGTGGGGCGTGGGGTAAGGATGACAACCCACAGCCATCTCTAATCATTGGAAGCTACCGATATTCACTGAAAATCAGCGGCGATGTGAGAGGCTACATGGGCTTAAATCGATTTCCGGCAGGATTAAAGGAGGGCGAATACAGAGGCTGCTGCAAGGGTGGCTCGATCAATAAGCGATGAAATTTCTGAACTACAGCAGCGGCAGTGAGTAAGAAGAAAACAGAGTTGAGACACTGAAGAGGGAAAATCAGGACGTCTTGGTGATCCGTTGGACGGTAAGGTCCGGGAGCAGTTGTGACAACTTCTAGGTTTCTTCTTTGAGTGACTGGGCAGCCTTTGGTGACGCTCGCTGGGGTAGGGGACAATACAATAGCCAGAGGAAGAGGAAGGTTGGAGGCGGGGCAGGGACAAGCATTTTGGGATACACTGAGCTTAACATCAACATGGAGACGTCCAGCCAGCATTTGGATAATAAAAGTCTGAAGCTCGGGGTGGGGGGTGGGGGGCGGGGGGAAAGTCAGGGTTTGAAATATAGATGCGAAGCCATCAGCACATAGGGGCTAGAGAGCGGATGATCCCTCAGTTACCATAATACAAAGTCAGTAGATGATGTTTAAAAAGTATTTGCTGGGGCGCCTGGGTGGCCCAGTTGGTTAAGTGTCTGACTCTTAATCTTGGCTTACGTCATGATCTCACGGTTCATGGGATCAAGCCTTGCGTTGGGCTCTGTGCTGACAGTGCAGAGGCTAAAAAAGCAAATTTAGAATTACCATACGATCTAGCATTTCCATTTCTGGGTACACACTCCAAAGAAGGGAAAGCAGGGAATCAAACGGGTATTTGTACACTTACATTCATAGCAGCATGTTCATAATAGCCAAAAGGTGGAGACAACTCAAATGTCCATCAACGAATGAACAGAAGAACAGAATCTGGTGTGTGTGTGTGTGTGTGTGTGTGTGTGTGTGTGTGTGTGTGCATGGGCGACCGTGTGTGTATAAAATAGAATATCATTCGGCCTTAAAAAGGAATGAAAGTCTGATATCTGTTACAACATGGATGATCCCTGAAGACGTTATGCTAAGTGAAATAAGCCAGACAGGAAAGAACAAATATCGTAGGATTGCATTTAGAGGACTTTCCTGGAAGAGTCAAATTCACAGTGACAGAAACTAGCCTAGTGGTTAGCAGGGACTTGCAGGGAAGGGGATCGGAAGGCACTGGTTCATAGATAGGTACAGAATTTCAATTTGAGATGATGAGAAAGTTCTGGAGGTGGAAGGTGCGGATGGTGGCACAACGGTGTGAATGTCCTTTTTTTTTTTAATGTTTCTTTTGAGACAGAGAGACAGAGAGACGGAGAGAAGAGAGCAGGGAAGGGACATACAGAAAGGGTGAGAGAGAATCCCAAGCAGGCCCCGTGCTGTCAGCGCACAGCCTGACTCAGGGCTCGATCTCACAAACCATATGAAATCATGACCTGAGCCAAGATCAAGAGTCAGGGGCTTAACGTACTGAGCCACCCAGGAGCCACAACAGTGTGAATGTCCTTAATGCCACTAAACTGTACACTTAAAAATGGGTAAAATGGTAAATTTTGTACTGTGTATATTTTACCAATTTAATTAAAAAAAAAAAAAGAAATAGCATGTTTCTTTTAAACGTGCTATTTAAGATAATCATATTCTTTTAAATGACTGAGGGAAACACTGTAAGGAATACTTCAAGGAGTCACTGCTTCTGGGAAGTAGGAAAGGGGTAGGCACAGGGACTTTTGCTTATCATTAGAAACCTTTGGTACTCTTTTATTTATTTATTTTTAGCTCTATGCATGAATTACATTATAGAAATAAAAACGCTTTTTTAATGTCTTGTATTTATTTTTGAGAGCGAGAACACAAGCAGGGGAGAGGCGGAGAGAGAGGGGGGCACAGAGCCCAGTGCGGGGCTTGAACTCATGAACTGTGAGACCATGACCTGAGCCGAAGTCGGATGCTCAACTGACTGAGCCACCCCGGCGCCCCCAGAAATAAAAGCGTTTTAAACTGCAAAAAGAAGTGAATGAGATCACTCAGGGAGAGTTTGAGAAGTTAGAGGGAGAAGAGGTACCTCGGGATAAAGGTTGCAAGAAACGATATCATCCACTAAAATGAGGTACTAGAAAGGGCTGTTACCAGGCTCCAGGAGAATCACACAGGCACCTACTGCAGTAAAGCACCACGAGCAGCTCCCAGGATCTAGAAAGTTGTCTCCGTGCCCTCTCCTGGGCTCTCCCTCCACCACTCCCCTCTCCCCGCTGATCCCTCCCACAAAGTTTCCCCTCTCTCCCTCCTATGCTACTCCGTGTCTCTCTTAGGATCTCTTCCTCAGTTCTCTGGGAGTATCGGCTTGATTTCCCCACCCCCTTCTCTGCCCAGCAGTGTCTTCAGGTCACGTGCCCTCTCTCACATGGCCCGAATCATAGCTTCAGCCTCTGGGTCTACACAACTTCTCAGTGTTTTTTCCTCCCAGTCACCTTCCTCCGTCTCACTCCATTCCTAGGAGGGACAGAACAGACCCCTGCAGGTCAGGGATCCTCCCTCTGCTTACGTATCTATCCCTAGTCCCACCGGCTGTGTCTGGGGCTCTACCATCCCTTCCTGAGACACGATAGGTTGGGAAGTATTGCAATAAAGGAGATTTAACCCCAAATATAACTACTATCAAATAAAATCCTTGAGGAATACAGGAGTGGGACAACCAGAGAAGAAAAGCCACGAAGAGAGTTTGAAGCAGGTGAGTGGCTGGATGATGCCGCATGCTGCAGAGCAAGATTACTTAAAATACAGACTAACAGGGGAGCCTGAGTGGCTCAGTCGGTTGAGCGTCCGACTTCGGCTCAGGTCATGATCTCGCGGCCAGTGAGTTCGAGCCCCGCGTCGGGCTCTGTGCTGACAGCTCAGAGCCTGGAGCCTGCTTCGGATTCTGTGTCTCCCTCTCTCTCTGACCCTCCCCTGTTCATACTGTCTCTCTCTCTCTCTGTCTCAAAAATAAATAAACGTTAAAAAAATTTTAAAATACAGACTAACAGGCGTCCATTGAGTTTGGCATTGGGGTGAATGAAAACGAAGGAAGTAGAACATCAAGTATAGACTCTTCTTTCAGGGAGTGTGGCTGACCAGGGGGACAACGGGGGGAAAAAGATTTTTGTTTTTCATTAAAACAAAACAGACGTTTTGTGATGGTTACAAATGTAGCCGAGTATAAGGGAAGACGAAAGAATTGTTGGGCAGGTGAAAAGGTTGGCATTGAACTGGAGAAAGGATACATGACCCTCAAAGATAGGCAGAAAACCCTAAGAACTGCAGTTAATAGCTTTTCAATCCAGAGTGAGTCTTATTTTGCCATAGAGACCAATCCTGACTGTAGACCTTCTCTTTCTACAAGAAAAGAGGGCCAAGGGGCACCTGGGTGGCTCAGTCCATTGAGCGTTCGACTCTCGATTTTGGCTCAGGTCACTATCGCACATTTCACACGATGGAGCCCCGTGTCAGGCTCTGCACGGACAACGTGGAGCCGGCTTGGAATTCTCTCTCTCCTCTCTCTCTCTCTCTCGTCTCTCTCTGCACGCTCTCACTCTCTCTCGAAAATAAAGAAACTTTTAGGAAAGAAAAGAAAATATGTAACAGTAAAGTCATATATCCTGGAAAAAGGACGGGCAGAGGAATCATGAGGCCAGCTACCTTCCCCCCCGCCCCCCGGGCCTCTGTTTCCCCATATGTAAAAGTGAATGGGGCTGGCCCCTTCTATGGCTGCTTCAGTTGGAACGCTCTGTTACTCTTTGACTTCTGGTTTATATAGGCTTTTCTTGTGGCGGTATTAATACTCTTCCACGTTAATACAAACGGGTGGAAGCTGACCACATCGTTTTCAAGCTCCTGGTAAGAGGCAAAACTCCAAAGGACCGAGACAATCCCAAGATAAGGTCAACAAAAGCAAGTAGGAGGCAAAGGGAAAATGTGAGGGACCTCTGTCGATGTCGGTGCTCGGCTGTACAACAGTGAGACCGGGTTTCCTTGAGATCAAGTCAATGGCTCAAAAGTGGAACCTGCAAAGCGTCTTTTGTACTGCTCAAGTCAAGATGCACGCCCCAACCCTGCCAACTTTGGAGGAGATGGTGAGTATTTTCCTCTCCTCATAGCATCCCTCACAGTTGTCATAAGCATCGAGAATATTCTAATACATATAAAAGAAAGGGGGGGGTCACTGATGTTCTCAAGTGATGAGCTGTTCTTTTTTTTAATGTGTATTTATTTTGAGAGAGAGAAAGAGAGTGAGTGGGAGAAGGGCAGAGAGAGAGGGAGACAGAGAATCCCAAGCAGGCTCTGTGCTGCCAGCGCAGAGCCTGACGTGGGGCTCGATCTCACGAACCGTGAGGTCATGACCCGAGCTGACATCAAGGGTCGGACGCTTAACCAGCTGAGCCACCCAGGCGTCCCCAGTAACCTCCTATTCCTACCAAACCTTCAAAGCTTTCCTGAAGGGGCAATGAGACTAAGGACGCTGTGTCCTGCCCGCCTTCTTCCATCCTGCCAGCTAGGAACGATTCACCAGTGTTAACGCCTGGGTCCCTCACGGTTCTCCTGAAGCTCAAAAATACTTTGGTAAGAGTGGGACTGTGAATAGACCGTGCTGTCCTCTCCACAAAAAGCTGGTACAACTGATCTATGAGTGAGCCACATCCTTTCAGCTGTTTCGCAGGCCTGAAGATGGGATTATTCTGTACCGTCTAGACCCTCTCACGCTCTTGTGCCCAGGTGACCAGGGAGAGAGGTGAAAGCAGTGGTTAAGGAATTCACTTGTCCAGGGCGCCTGGTCGGCTCAGTCAGTTAAGTGTCCGACTTCGGCTCAGGTCATGATCTCAGGGTTCGTGGGTTCAGGCCCCACATTGGGCTCTCTGCTATTAGCACGGTCCCTCCTTGGGATTCTCTCTCTCTTTCCCCCTGCACCCCCACTCATGTGCTCTGTCTCTCTAAAATACAAATGAGGGGCGCCCGGGTGGCTCCGTCGGTTAAGCGTCCGACTTCGGCTCAGGTCATGATCTCACGGTTCGTGAGTTCGAGCCCCGCGTCAGGCTCTGTGCTGACAGCTCGGAGCCTGGATCCTGCTTCTGTTCTGTGTCTCCTTCTCTCTCTGTCCCTCCCCAACTTGTGCTCTGTCTCCCTATGTGTCTCAGAAAATAAATAAATGTAAAAAAAAAATTAAAAAATAAATAAAATACAAATGAACGTTTAAAAACGTAAGCACTGAACACCATAGGCAAAGGCTTCCACTTGGAGCACGGGTCAAGTTCTCGGTTTCTGCTTCACTCTGTGAAGCTGAGTCAGTCCCCTGAGCAGGGTCCGGGGGACCACACGCTGCCTTTCTGTTTCTCGTGGCGGGGCAGGTAGAGGCAGGCCCCGAGTTTGGACGACGGGGACCGCTCGGCTGCCAGCTTTTCCGGCAGATGGTATCACCACCATGAGATAAGTAGCGTGCCATCCCACAGGGGGAGCTGGGTAAAAAGCACGAGCAAGTGAAAATGGAAAATTAGATGTACGAAAACGTAGGGGAGGTTGCTGCCCAAGTTGGAAGCGTTCGTGCCTCGACACGAAAGGCTCCCGGCTCCCTGGCTCTGAAGGTGCCTTTGTTTCCCTTTTGCCATCCGCATTTGGGTCTCGGGTGCCTTAGTGGCTTCCTGCGTGCATTTCGCTTCTGCTCCTTCTCAGAAAGCACCTCTTTTGAGACTATTACTTTGCAAAGGTTTGGGGTATCTTTTCTTTTTAATGTTTATTTATTTATTTTTGAGGGGGGGGGCGGTGGGCAGAGAGAAAGAGAGAGAGAATCCCGAGCAGGCTCAGCGCTGTCAGCGCAGAGCCCGATGTGGGGGCTCGATCCCATGAACCATGAGATCGTGACCTGAGTCGAAATCAAGAGTCAGATGCTTAGCTGACTGAGCCACCCGGGCACCCCAAAGGTTTGGGATATCTTACCGCTCCGTTCTCCCGCACCCTGGGCCACACGTGAGCACACCTGCTTCGAGTAGGGGTGCCGCAGCCAGAACCCCCCACCCCCCGCCCCCCGGGAACAGCATCCATGCTTCTGCTGTCGACCTGTTGCCTCGCTTACTTAACCAAGGGCCGCTGTCATTATACGGCTTGAATCTGTAAGGAACCAAGGTGATAAGTGGTGCTTTTGTTGTCTTAAACATTCTTTGGATGCATTTAAGAGCCGCCTATATCCGCATAAAATAAGCAGCCTTCGGTTTTACGAGCCATTAAATTGAAGACGGGTTAATTCAAGCACAATTTACCAATTGACTAATTGCTGGGCATTGGCTAATGGACAGAAATTAGCTGCATCACTGGACACACGCGCTCTTGTTCCATTACTTGTACGTGTCTGTGTCGCGGGAAGGTTGTGGAAGAACGCTGGTGCAAAAGACCAAGGCTCTGGTTAACCCCGGGCAGAGGGGGAGCTCACTTTCCGGGAGCGGGCTGCAAGGGCTGTCCTGTTCCCCTCAGCTCTGGATAAATCTGGTCACCTGACACCGAACCTCTCCTCACACAGAAACCGGTTCCATTTACCCTCCACCTGAAGTCTGCCATAGCTGGCCAATGAGCTCCCTTCACGTATAGGACTTGAAGAGCGGCCTGCCTTTGGGGTGCCTGGGTGGCTCAGTCGGTTAAGCGTCCGACTTCAGCTCAGGTCATGATCTCGCGGTCCGCGAGTTCGAGCCCCGTGTCGGGCTCTGGGCTGATGGCTCAGAGCCTGGAGCCTGCTTCCGATTCTGTGTCTCCCTCTCTCTCTGCCCCTCCCCCGTTCATGCTCTGTCTCTCTCTGTCTCAAAAATAAATAAACTTAAAAAAAAAATTAAAAAAAAAAAAGAGCAGCCTGCCTTTGGGGAGAAGGATAAACTAAAGAATAAAGTTCTCCTGAGATCCGAAGGTGCCCCTCTCTCCTTAGCTTTGGCTCAATATACTGGATTCAAACACTTTTTTTTTTTTAAATTGGGGTTCAGAGCTTTCATTTAGTGTTTACTTGGCAGATAGATAAGACAGAAACGAACAAGGCGTCTAGCTTTCCAACTCAACAGTGGGGGCCCACGGAGGCAGGACCCAGGTACATTAGTGAAACAGGCAACATGTGTTCTCAGCATGCCCCCCTTGGAACATTTCCCCTGTTCTAGCCCAGCTCCCTGGGTCCCAGTACCTCCTGCTGCCACTTGGCCAGACAGGGTCATTCCCTGTCCCACCTCTAATTTAAGCTGGGGTTCCCATTCCTTAGCACTGAGCACCACTCCAGACCTGTCCTACACCCCAAATCAAAAAGTTTTCTTCTAATCTCTCAGGCCCCAACTTCATAATGGGGGATCCCCGTAAGTGACATGTTTGCATTTTTTGTAGAGAGGTGTTATGGAATTCGATAGCCTAGATGAGTGATTCTAATGGTAGAAATTTCAGCCATGACTAAACCTTAGTAAAAGACATGTCGGGGTACTCAGGAGGGCCGTTGAAGGACTCCCAAGACAGGTGTACTCACTCCTTTGTGTGGGACCGGCTCAAGAACCACATAGGAGCCCCAAGGCAAGAACCATATGCATGTCTAGAAGTTCACTGGTCACTGCTGTCCTGACGTGTTCCCCAAGTGGTGAGAGAAGTGATTTAAGAATAGTTCAGGGGCACCTGGGTGGCTCAGTCGGTTGAGCGTCTGACTCTGGATTTCAGCTCATGTCATGATCCCAGGGTCGTGGTCAAGCCCTGTGTCGGGCTCTGTGCTGAGCATGGATCTTAAGAGTCTCTCTCTCTCTCTCTCTCTCTCTCTCCCTCTCTCCACCCCCCCTTTCCTCTGCTTGCACACTCTCTCTCTCTAAAATAATAATTAAAAAAAAAACTGAATAGTTCAGATTCTCAGAGATGCTGCTTTCTGGCTTTAGAACTCTTGTAAAGCTGGTTTAGAAATTACCACCTACTTCTTGCCTCTCTACATTTTTCATCAGAAGAAATAGATTAAAAACTGGATAAGAGAAACATGTTAATCACTGTCAGTCACCAAAGGTGATTTAGTGGCACAGAAATTATATTGTTACTATACTATTACAGAGCCTGCTTAGAGAACGAATCTGAATAAAATCAGGGAGCAATTCTTAAACTTAAAAACGTGCTTGGGGCACCTGGGTGGCTCAGTCGGTTAAGCGTCTCACTTCGGCTCCGGTCATGGTCTCGAGGTTCGTGAGTTCGAGCCCCGCGTCGGGGCTCTGACAGCTCAGAGCCTGGAGCCCGCTATGGATTCTGTGTCTCCCTCTCTCTCTCTGCCCCTCCCCCACTCGCGCTCTGTCTCTCAAAAATAAACGTTAACAATTTTTTTAAAAATTAAAAATGTGCTTAAATGAACTACTGATAGATGCAACAGCATGCTGAATCTCAAGGACATTTGCTGAGTGAAAGAAGCCAGTTTCAAAGTTACCTACTGTGTGTTTCCATGCATATGACATTCTCAGAAGAAAAAGGAAAAAATGTAGCAATGGAGAAAGACATCAGTGGTTGCCAGGGTTTGGGGGGGGTGTATGACAACAAAAGGGTAGCTGTAGGGAGTTTTGGGGGATGAAACAACTGCTCTGTATCCCGATTTCAGTGTTGATTACATAAATCTATATATATGTTAAAATTCATAGAACCGTATAGACCAATAAGTCGACCTTCCTACATATTAACTTAAAAACTAAATTAAGGGACAATTACTTTTCCCATTGAAAAATCAGATTTACCCCCTAAAAAAAATCGTGATAAGTTCAAGATGCTCCAGGTCTGGGGGCAGCTGGGGGGGGGGGGGGCTCAGTCGGTTGAGTGTCTGACTCTTGATTTTGGCTCAGGTCATGATCCCAGGGTCATGGGACCGAGCCCCGCATCAGCCTCCGTGCTGAGCTAGGAGACTGCTTAAGATTCTCTCTCCCTCTCTGTCCCCCTTTACCCTCTCCCCCATTCGTGTCTTCTCTCAAAATAATTTTTTTTAAAAATATGCTCCAGATCTGAAGAACAGGCATAAAAAAGGGCTTTTGGGAAAAGATTATGGTAACCCTCTGAGCTCCTCCTAAGGAAGGTGTTGAATCCGAGGGGAAGGTAAAGCATGTGTTTGGAGGTGATGGCTAGCAGTGAAACGGGGTTTATAGCCAACCATCCACAGCCTCTCACTCCACCTCGAAGTTTCTCTTGTGGTCAGAGCCAGCTGACGGACTGGCTAGGGTTGGGGATGGCTTTTCACCACGTAGAGTTAACAGGCCCACTGAGGCCTCACATGTTGGCCCCACAAACAGATCAGGCCAGTGATTCGGCTTTTGGAAAGACTGGAGCGGGCACAGGTTGAGATACCGTATTTTGATTTCCTAGTGCTGCCCCCTGACACGAAGATGTAGACGACAAATGCTTGCTTTCTCGTGAAAGTGATTTTCCATTAAACGCGGTTACTGTGTGTGGTACCTGGGTGGCTTGGCCGGTTGAGCATCCGACTCGTGATTTCGGCTCAGGTCACGATCCCAGGGTTGTGGGATCGAGCCCCGTGTCTGAGTGTGGAGCCTGCTTAAGATTCTCTTTCCTCTGCTCGTGTTCCCTGTCTAATACTTAAAATAAAAAAATAAAATCAATTTGGTTACTGAGAATTTCCAGAAGGTGAACAGTATCTCTGTGGATTGTTAAGGCCCTCTAACGTGCTGCATACCCAGGTCTGGGGAGTCATTTTTTAAAAATACTTATCCAGTCTGGTAGCCAGATGGCCAATTAGTTTAATGCCTGCACAATGAGCCAGATTCCTTAATCCAGCTTCTGGCAACATATTCAAGGCCCTAATTTTCTGTCTTTATCTTTGTTTTAATTAAACTTTTTATTTTGAGATGATTGTAAATTCACATGCAATTGTAAGAAATAATACAGTGAGATCGTGTGTACCCTTTACTGAGTTTCCTTTAGTGGTAACGTCTTATAAAACTGGAGTAGAGGGGCGCCTGGGTGGCTCAGTCGGTTGAGCATCCGACTTCGGCTCAGGTCATGATCTCACAGTCCGTGAGTTCGAGCCCCGCGTCGGGCTCTGTGCTGACAGCTCGGAGCCTGGAGCCTGCTTCGGATTCTGTGACTCCCTCTCTCTCTGCCCCTCCCCTGCTCCTGCTCTGTCTCTCTCTCTGTCTCAAAAATAAATAAAACATTAAAAAAAAAATTAAAAAAAAAACTGGAGTAGAATATCACAGCCAAGATATAGACATCGCTATAATCCACTGATCTTGTGCAAATTTCCCTGGTTTTACTTGTAATAATTTGTAGGTGTCTCTGTATTTAGTTTCATGCAATTTTATCACAAGTGCATGTTCATGTACCCACCAACACAGTACCGAATTGTGCTATCACCAAAGGATCCTTCCCGTTACCATTTTCAGCCACACCCACCTCCTCTCTGCCCTATTCCCTAACCCCTGGCACTCACTCTCCACGTCCCCATGTCTTTTTGTCATTTCAAGAGTATTATATAAATAATCACATAGTATGTAACCTTCGAAGACTGGCTTTTTCTCACTCGGTGAAATTCCCAGGAGATCCATTCGAGTCATTGTGTGAACCATACCCCCATTTCTTTTATTGCTGAGGAGTATTCCATGACATAGATATACCACGTTTTACTTAACTATGAATCTGTCGAACAACACATGGATGAGATATCCGGTTTCTTGACATCCTCGCCAGCATTTGGTGTTGTCGTTATTTTTTATTTTAGCCATTCTGATGGGTGTGTGGTAATATCTCATGGTGGTTTTGATTTGCATTCTCCTGCTGGCTGGTGATGCTGAACATCTTTTCATGGATCGTTTGCCATCTGCACATCCTCTTCAGTGAAACGTCCGTTCATCTCTTTTGCCCATTTTCTAATTGTATGGAGTGTTGAGAACCCTTTATATATTCTAGATACAAATCCTCGGTCAGATATGCAGTTTGCAAATATTTTTTTTTAGTCTGTAGCTTGATCTTTTAGAGAGCAACTTTTTTCATTTTGATGAACTTCAATTAGATGTTTCCTTTTATGTGTCATGTTTATGGTGTTAAGCCTAAGAACTCCTTGCCGAACACTAGATCATGATTTTTCTCCTGTGTTTTTTTCCTACAAGTTTTATAGTTTGACCCTTTAAGTGTGTGATCCATTCTGAGTTCCTTTTTTGTATAAAGTGTGATGATTAGGTCAAAGTTCATTTTTATTTCTTTTTTTCCCTTTTCCCTTTTTTTTTCTTTTTTCTTTTCTTTTCTTTCTTTCTTTCTTTCTTTGCCTATGGAAGTCAATTGCTCTCACATTATTTGTTGAAAAGGCTACCCCTTCTTCACTCGATTGCTTTTATACCTTTATCGAAATTCAGTTGAACAAATTGGGTTTATTTCTGGGTGCTCTATTCTGTTCCATTGATCTATATGTCTACCCTCCACTATTGTCTTGATTACTGTAGCTATATAGTAAGCCTTTACATTGGAAAGAGTGATTCCACCCCCACCCCCAGGTTATTCTTTACAAACATCATTTTAGCTACTCTAAGTCCTTTGTCTTTCAATATACATTTTATAATAATCTTATCTATGCCTATAAAAATCCTTGCTGGGATTTTGATAGGGATTTCATTAACCTATATATAAATTTGGGGAAAACTGATATCTTTACTATGTTGAGTCTTCTAATCCATGGATACAGTAAGTCTCTCAAATTATTGTCTTCTTTGGGTTCTTTCCTCAGTGTTTTATAACTTTCAGCATATAGATGAAACATGTTAAGTTTGATACCTAAGAATTTCATTTTCTTTGAAGCAATTATAAATAGTATTGTGTTTTTTATCTAGATTTCCACATTGTTAGTATATAGAAGCATGATTGATTTTTGTGTATTGATCTTGCGTCCTATGACCTTGCTGAATTCAATTATTAGTTCTAGAAGGGGTTTTTTTTTTTTTTTAGAACCCCTGTGATTTTTTTTTTTTATGTAGACAACCAAGTCCTATGCAAATAGAGACAGTTTCACTTGATTCTTTCCAATCTGGATGTCTTTTATTTCCTTTTCTTGCCGTGTTGTGCTGGCTAGAACTTCCAGTATAATGTCGAATAGAAATGATAAGAGCAGACACGCTTGCCTTATTTCAGCCTTAAGAGGCAAAGTATTCTGCTTTTACCATCAAGTATAATGTTAGTGGTAAGTTTTTTATAGATGGTTTTTATGAGGTTAAGGAAGCTCCCCTCTCTTCCTAGCGTACTGAGTTTTTGTCATGGTTGTTGAATTTTGTCTAATGTTCTATTCTGTGTCAAGTGATATGGTCATATGATTTTTTCTTTAGTTTAGTGATATGATGGTCTACACTGAATGATTTAAAAATAGTGAGCCAGCCTTACATACTTGGAATAAATCCCATTTGATCATGGTATATAATTCTGTTATACATTGTTGGATGCATTTTGCTCATAAGCCTTTGTTGAGGAATCTTGTGTCCAAATTTATGAGGGACACTGGCCTGTAGTTTGCTTTTGCTTTTTCTTTCTTTCTTTCTTTCTTTCTTTCTTTTCTTGTACTGTCATTGTCTGGTTTTGATATCCATCTGGGACTCAGATGATATAAGTGTTGGATCTTTTGATATTTCATTAAAAAGAATTTTGTTTTAACATTTATTTAGTTTTGAAAGACAGAGAGAGACAGAGTGAGAGGGGGGGAGGGGCAGAGAAAGGGAAACACGGAATCCAAAACAGGCTCCAGGCTCTGAGCTGTCAGCACAGAGCTTGATGTGGGGCTCAAACTCACAAACCGTGAGAGCATTACCTAAGCCGAAGCCGGATGCTTAACCAACTGATCCACCCAGGCGCCCCAAATCTTTTATTTCTCACAAGTCTCTGAGGCTCTATTTTTTTTACCAGTCTATTTTCTCTCTGTTGTTCACACTGAGTGAATGCTATTGATATGTCCTCAAGTTCACTGATTCTATCCTCTGTCGTCTCACTATACTATGGACCCACTAAGTTGTTTTCTTTTTTTAATTTCTGTTACTGTAAGTTTTTGGTTTTATAATTTCCACTTAGCGCTTTTTTTCTATAATTTATATTTCTTTGTTGTGATTTTCCATTTTTTCCTTTGTTTCAAGAGACTTTGCAATTGTTTACTGGAGCATTTTTGTGATGGCTGCTTTACAATTCTTGTCAGATAATTCTAATATTTGATTCATCTCCCTATTGATGTCAGCTGATTGTCTTTTCTTATTCAAGTCCTGATTTTCTAGTCCTTGGCATGAGAGGAGATTTTTCATTGCATTTTGGCTATTATGTCAGGAGACTACTTAAATCTTTTTGCGGGGACGGGGCGGGGGAACACCTAGGTCAGGCTCAGTCAGTAAAGTGTCTGACTTCAGCCCAGGTCATGATCTCACAGTTCGTGGGATTGAACCCCACATCGGGCTCTGTGCTGACAGCTCTGAGCCCGGAGCCTGCTTCAGATTCTGTGTCTCCCTCTCTCTCTGCCCCTCCCTTGCTCGTGCTGTGTCTCTCTGTCTCTCAAAAATAAATATACGTTTAAAAAAATTAAACTTTTTTTAAATGTTTATTTATTTTTGAGAGAGAGAGGGAGACAGAGAATCCTAAGCAGCCTCTACGCCATCAGCCTAGAGCCCAACGTGGGGCTCGAACTCACGAACCCTGAGATCATGACCTGAGACGAAATCAGGAGTCTGCCGCTGAACCGACTGAGCCACCCAGGTGCCCCAGGAGACTATTTAAATCTTTTGTTTTAGTAAGTGGTCACTCCCTTTAGGTTTAGCGTGCAGGTCCTGGCCTACTTTTGTAGGCTGTGATTTCAACGACCATTTACTTGCAGAGCCTCTGCGATGCTATTTTGGTCCCCTTGTTAATGTGGCGCTGACGGGGCCCCCCGCTGGTCTGCACCGGTGCCGCCTAAGGGAGCAGAAGGTGTTCCACCAGGCTGGGTGGCCTGAGGCTGGCAGGTGGAGGGAGTGAGTCTCCAGTCTGCGGGAACAGCTAAGCTTCCCTGGTTTTGCTTGCTCTGGTGGAACCCGCAGCCCTTGCCGGTGCCATAAGCCATCCTGGTACCTCTCCTTCCTGGGCCAGAGGACTCGTGGTGGTCGGATTTGCCCTTGATGACGATGCCCTGGCTGCACAGTGCCTCGTGGCAAGGGAGGGGAGCCCCGCGTGGCGGGAGAGGAGGGCGTGTCCCCCCCGGCTCTTTCGTGTCAGCGGGGCTCCCCGCTGGATTCCCTTTGCTGGGGTTGCCGGGGGCCCACGGGGCCCACGGGGCCCACGCGGATTGGCGCATCCAATCCGGAGGAAGAAGCTGCCTACTGGGAAATGCGGGGGCCCGGCTCCCCTCCTTCTGCTGGGTGGGGAGTCAAAAGGCGCCCTGCTGCTACGATGTCTCCCGGTCCTGGGGTCCCTGACCATTCTGCCTTCCTCTTTACACCTTTGGGAATTCTTCTTTGGTTGCCTCTCCAATCATTTCTAGCACCTGCAGCTCTACTTGGCGGGGAGGAGCGAGGAGAAATGAGACTATGCCGTCTTGTCCAGCCTGAAAATAGAAGACCGTTTTTACTCTGGTTTCTGCTGCTGCTTCTCCCAGGAATGACTCAGGCTTTCAGCTGCCACCCTTTCCTGGGCGAAGAGAAGCTCTGGGGGCTTTGCCTTGGTTGATATATCACGCTTCCAGGTGTTCTGGGGGTCTGTGTGTGGGAAAGAGAGAGAAGAAAGGCTGGCAGAGAGCAGCCCTGAAACAGAGTGGGGCGAATGCTGTGGCGGGGCACGGAGTTAGCTTGGGGGGTCGGTCTTGCCTGAAAGATACTCCTGTGCCACTATTATTCATACGACCCTACTGTGAGACGTCAGAACAACCACACTTTGGTATTTCCTGGCAGGACGGAGGCAGAAAATAAGATTTTTTAAATTTATTTATTTATTTGCTTATTTATTTATTTAAAATCTTAATGACTTTGAGGTAGGCAAAGTCTTTTCATGTTATTTATTTATTTTATTATTTATTTTTTGGAGACAGAGAGAGAGAGCACTGGGAGAGGGGTAGAGGGAGAGAGAGACACAGAGAGAGACAGAGAATCTTAATCAAAATTTGGTATTTCCTGACAGGACAGAGGCAGAAAATAATATCTATCTATCTATCTATCTATCTACCCATTTATTTATTTATTTATTTATTTATTTATTTATTTTCTTCATGACCTTGGGTTAGGCAAAGTCTTTTTATTTTATTATTATTATTATTATTATTTTATTATTATTATTATTATTATTATTATTTTAGAGAGAGAGCATGCAAGCAAGCAGGGAAGAGGGGCAGAGGGAGAGACAGAGAATCTTGAGCAGGCTCCATTCTCGGTGCAGAGCTCAATCCTGATGCAGGGCTCAGTCCCACGATTGATCCTGGGATCATGACCGGAGCCGAAATGTAGAGTCGAACGCTCAACCGATTGAGCCACCCAGGCGTCCCAGAAAAGAAGATTCTCAAACACGCTCCTCCCTTTGTGTAAAACCTTGGGACATCCGCGTACATGATCCCCCCCACACACACACACCGGAAAATGTCCATGCCCTAATCCTTGGGATGGATGAATATGTCACCTTACATAGTAAAAGGCACTTTTCAGGGGCAGTGAAGTTAAGGATATTGAGATGGGGAGAATGTCCTGAATTATCCTGGTGGGCCCGATCTAACGACAGACTTCATATAAGAGAGAAGCAGGAGAGTACGAGTCAGAGAAGGTGATGAGCCTGTGGAAGCAGACTGAGGTCAGAGAGTGTGAAAGAGAATCTAAAGATGCTCTGTGCTGGTTTTGAAGATGGACGGGGTGGGGCATGAGCCAAGGAATGCAGGCGGCCTCCAGAAGCTGGAAAATGGCTGCTTTTAGACTTCGGAGCTCCAGAACCGTTAAGGTAATAGATTCGTGTTGTTTTAAGCCATAAAGTTTGCAGTAATTTGTTATAGCAACAACAGAAAACTACTATACTGACAGTGGACAAGTGACATGATCAGGGATGGGAAGCTGGGGGCTATTGTAGGATAGGGAGGAGCGTGGCCTCCGCTCAAAACATGAGACTCTCCAGTCCGGGAAGGCGAAACCTGACAGGAGACTGGCTCAAAGACTAGGCCACCGCTGTCTGATAGAACCATCCGTGATGATGGAAACGTGCTATATCTGCGCTCTCCAGGATGGAAGCCCCTCGCCACAGGGGACTGCCAAGAACTTGAAATGTGGCCAGTGCTACTGAGGCCCTGAATTTGTAATTTGATTTACTCATTTAATTCATATTTAAGTTGTAAAAGCCACACGCAGCCAGTGGTGACGATATTAAACAGAGTGGGTCCCCACCATGGAAAAGAGTGTGGATAAGGGGGAACACACACTTATTCCTTAACGTCCTCAGTGCCGGAAATCTAGCCTGCCCCAAATAGCTTAGATCAAATTAAAGAGCCACCGATTCTTCTCTGGAGATCAGATTTCTCATAACCTCTGCCATAATGTAACCACAAACCTACAAGAGGAAGAAAAAGCATCGAAACGGCATATAAAATTGCTATCGTGAAACCCATAAACTTCACAGGAGATGCAGGGTGTCCAGTCCTCGGTCAAGAAACCGTATATTAGAAGAACCTACAGTAAGCTCTGACATCGCAGTCTCCGACACCAAAAAGTAAAGATGGAAGTTGAGGCAGATAGGATTTCAAAAGCACAGAGATCTGGGACCCATTTAATAGAGAAAGACATATTCTTACATGCCTCAGAGGTCCAGGGCAAAAGCAGATGGTCACAATGCACACTCTGAGTCATAAGACAAAGTTATATTCTGTTCTGAATCAGCCGTTTGAGAATGCAAAGCAGTGAATGATGTAATCTTAGGGAGGGAGGGAGGGAGGAAGGAAGGAAGGAAGGAAGGAAAGGAAGGAAGGAAGGAAGGAAGGAAGGAAGGAAGGAAGGAAGGAAGGAAAGGAAAGGAAGAAGGAAGGAAGGAAGGAAGAAAGAAAGGAAGGAAGAAAGAAAAGGGAGGGAAGGAAGGAAGGAGGGAACAAAGAAAAGAAAGAAAGAAAGAAAGAAAGAAAGAAAGAAAGAAAGAGAAAGAAAGAAAAAAAGAAAGAAAGAAAGAGAGAGAGAGAGAGAGAAAGAAGGAAGGAAGGAAGGGGGGAAGGGGGGAAGGGGGGAAGGGAAGAAGGGAGGGAGGGAAGGAGGAAGGAAGGAAGGAAGGAAGGAAGGAAGGAAGGAAGGAAATCAACAGAGAAAATGGGTAAATGCAAAACAAGACAAAAAACTAGCTCTCCACTCTCATGCAAAACCTACACTCCAGCTTCTTGTCACTGTCACTTACCAGGACTGATCTGTGCCAGGGCCGATCACTCACTTCAAGTACTCACTTACCATTACCATCAACACCGTTCCTCACCTTATCCTTCTAAGTCACCTGCCATACAACTTCCAAATCGGGATCGGTGCGATCATCCACCACCACCGTTTCTCTTTCCAGGCTGTCGGGCCCTGCGGGGAGGAAATAACACAGTGGTATAGGCAGGATCATCTTGAAAAGAAGGATCTCTGTGAAATATCACGTAGCTTTTAAATGTACAAGAAATCTGTATGGAAATACGGAAATAAGCCATATTGGCATATTGGCATATTTCCGTATTTGGAATACGGAAATATGGAAAACTATTCAAGGCCCATTAAATAAAAAAGCAAGTGACAATGGGGCGCTTGGGTGGTTCTGTCGGTTGAGCGTCTGACTTTGGCTCAGGTCGCTGCTGTCAGTCTGGAGCCTGCTTCGGATCCTCTGTCCCCCTTTCTCTCTGCCTGTCCCTCGCTCACGCTCTCTCTCTCAAATAAGTAAACCTTTAAAAAAAAAAAAAAGTAAGTGATAGCAAACCGCCCAGTGGGGATGGAAAATGGTACAGTGACTTTGGAAAACCGCCTGGCAGCTGCTCAGAGTGTCAAACATAGACGATTCCGTTCCCAGGAATATACTCAAGAGACGTGAAAATACGTGTCCACATAAACACTTGGAATTGAACATTCATAACAACATCCTTCATAACGGCCAACAGGGGGAACAACCCATCATCCACCCACCGCTGAATGGCTAAACACAATGCGGTCTTATCCATACAGTGAAATATTACGTGGCAATAAAAAGAATGAAGTTGTGATTTACAGTACAACATAAATGAACCCTGAAAACACCATGCGAAGTGAAAGAGGCCGGTCGCAAAAGACGTGTTCTATGCTTCCATTTATATTAAAGCCCGGAACAGGCAAATCCGTAAAAACAGAAAGGAGATCGGTGCTTGCTTAGGGTTGGGGGCGAGGAGTCTGGTGACAGGCAGGGAGAGTGAGAAGATTCAGGGCTTCTTCTTGAGATGATGAAAATGTTCTAAAAATGGACTATGGTGGTGGTTGCACATATCTGGGAAGATACTAAAAAACCATACACTTTTCTATGCGCGAATTGTACGTTATGTGGATTATAGCTCAAGAAAGCTGTTGTTTTAAAAAAAAAAAAGCAAGGGGTAGAATAAATGCATGTACTCTGAGCTCATTTATATTAAAACCACAAAACTACATATGCATGTAATATAAACATTTGTGAATGTATGTAAATATACAGAAGAGGATTTGGAAGGCTACCCGCCCATCTGCTAGCACGGGTTACTTCTGGAGAGGGAAGCGGGACTGCCTTCTGTAACATCACACTTCCCTGTTTCTCCTCCCACCACTCCCGTTGTTTCTTCAACTTGCTTTTCTAAGCAGTCCTTCCTCTGCCCACCCCTTTGGAATCTCATTTCACTCTTCAGGCTCTCCCCGAAGCCACGCTAACGAAGACCGTATGTTCCCCGTGGCTTCGACAACCTCCATCCAGGCCCTGACCCATTCGGTCCACAGGTACCCACTGAGCACCTGCCGGGGCCTGTGCTAGGACCTTTGGCTGCCTCCCCTCCTTCAGCTGCCATCCCTCACCCAGCAAATTCCACCGGTCTCCTCAATTAACGTATTCCTCTCTCTTTCCTTCTCTCCTTGTCCTCGGCCTCCTCCGGCCTCCCGTGTAACCCGAGCCACCACTGTCTCTCCTGGATCAGCGCAAGTCTCCTCCCTGGCCTCCCTGCCCACACAGGCCATTCTCCACACGGCAGCCAGAGCCAACTTTTAAATATTTAAATCATGCCATATCTGGCTCCCTGCTTCAAAACTCTCCAAGAGCTTTCAGTTGTACTGAGTATAACATCTAAGCTCTTTACTCTGACCGAGTAAGATAGAGCCTTTGTCTGAATCTCTAATCTTATGTCATCATGCTATCCTTGTTCGCTATGCTCCTAGAATTTGTTTCCTCTTTTTTTTTTTTTTAAGTTTATTTATTTTGAGAGAGAGCGAGGCGGGGAGGGGCAGAGAGTGTCCGTGCAGAGCCCCATGCGGGGCTCAAACTCATATGAACCACGAGATGAGCCGAAGTCGGATGCTTAACCGACTGAGCCACCCAGGTGCCCCGATTTTGTTCTCTCTTGAGAGCCTTTGCATTTGCAAAGTGCAAAACTGATCCACATCTCTGCTCCAATGTCAGCTCCTCCGAGAGGCCTTCCCTGGCCATCTTGACTAAGTAGGGCCCCGACCCCGGTCAGTGTCTCATCACATCACCCTGTTTTATTATCTCCCTTACTATCAATCTGGAATTCTTTCATTTATTGGTTTGCTTGTTTATTGTGTGCCTTCCCCACCAGTCAAAGATAAACTCCATGAGAGAGGTGACTCTATCTGCCTGGTCCCTACTGAATCCCTAGCGTTCAACACAGGACCCGGCAGGTGCTCAGTGGGTATCTGTGGAACGAATGGGCCAGGGTCTGGATGGAGGTTGCTGAAGCCACGGGGAACGTATGGTCTTAGTTAGCGTCACTTCAGGGAGAGCCTGGAGAGTGAAATGAGATTCTAAAGGGGTAGGCAGAGGAAGGACTGCCTACAAAAGCGAGCTGAAGAAACAACCAGAGCGTTTGACCCCCAGGTTGTTAGCTTAAGCAACTAGACAGACGGTGGGTACCATTCACTGAGAATGTAAGACTAGGGGAGGGGTGAGTGGGGGTGGGGACTGATTCAAGAACTGAGTTTTAGAAACGGTAAATGTGACACGTGCATTAGTTATCCAACTGGGAATCCTAAGTAGCTGGCTGCATATAGAAGTCTAGACCGGGGCGCCTGGGTGGTTCAGTTGGTTGAGCATCTGACTCTTGATTTCAATTCAGATCATCTGACTCTTGGTTTCAATTCAGATCATGATCCCAGAATGGTGGGATCGAGCCCCGCATGGGGCTCCATAGAACCTGCTTAAGATTCTTTCTTTCTCCCTCTGCCCCTCTCCCTCTCTCTCTCAAATAAATAAAATGGAAAAAAAAAACTAAGAAAAAAAAAAGAAGTCTAGACCTTAGTGAGGTGGTGAGTGCTAGAGAGATTGAAAATTGAAATTCATCAGCCTAAAGGACTGAGAGCAGTGGAGATAACCTCAGAAGAAAGTGGAGAATGGGCGGAGAAAATGAGGGTCTGATGCAGAGTTTAAGATCTCCTGCATTTTTTTTTAAGTTTATTTATTTTTGAGAGAGCGCGAGCAGGGGAGGGACAGAGAGAGAGGGGGACAGAGGATCCGAAGCAGGCTCCGTGCCGACAGCAGCAAGCCCGGCGAGGGGCTCGAACCCACGAACCTCGAGATCGTGACCTGAGCCGAAGCAGGACACTCAACCGACTGAGCCACCCAGGTGTCCCAAGATCTCCTGCATTCACACCTCCAGTCCCAACCTCTTTCTTCCATGAGTTCCAGAGCCACTACCACACCACCTTATATTCACCCAACATGTCCTGAAATGACTGCATAGACTCTCTCTCCAAAAGTGGTCCTCCTTCCGTATCCTCTACCACTTATTCGTCAGCTGATCGGGTCTCTTCTTAACATCTACGGGGCCGTTCCCCACCTTTCTGTCCCTGCAATACTTACTTCACCTCCTCAATCTCATCATCTGCTACCTGGAACTCTACAATCATCTCTTGGTCGCTATGTCTGCCGCCGACCTTGCCCCCCACTGCCGCCACTGGGGTCCTTTTAAAGCGCCTTGATTGTGGTACTTCCCTAGTTAAACCCCCTTGAGGGTTTCCTGTTGTTCAAAATAAAGTACAAATTCCTTTTTTTTTTTTTTTTTTTTTTTTAGTTTATTTGAGAGAGAGAGAGAGAGAGAGAGAGTGCACGGGAGGGGCAGAGAGAGACAGGGAAAGAGAGAATCCCAAGCAGGTTCCACACTGCCCATGCAGAGCCCGTCGTGGGGCTTGAACCCATGAACTTCAAGATCTTGACCTGAACCAAAACCCAGAGTCGGACGCTTAACCAAAGGAGTCACCCAGGCGCCCCTAAAGTACAAATGTCTAAGCCCAAAACGTAAAAGGTTTTCAGGACCTGCTCCCTACTGACCTTTCCGACCTTATCTTCCATTTACTCCCTTGGCCTTGTATCCGAGCCTTACCGATCTATCAGTGGCCTTCACTCCTCTAGACCCACGATCCTTGTTTCTGTCCGCAAACATGTACTTGCCATGCACCCCCACTGCCACCTGTTCTCCAGTTCCATGGAGCTTCCAGACTGCTCTCCAACCAAGCCAACTTGATCTCTTCTTTCTTGATTCCCCCTCAGCGGCCTGTGCACACTCCATCTTTATCGTCGGTGACACCGTATTGGATTTAGACGTTTGTGTGTCTTTCCCTCTCTGCTAGCCTGCAAGCATAATGAGGGCAGGGAGGGCACTTACTCATCTCGGTTTTTCTAGCGCCTGACACAGTCTCTAGCATATCGTGATCACATCAGCCAATCTTTATCAAGTGCTCATTAGCGCCAAGTAATTCCGGAAGCGCTTTGCACGTATTGGTTCTTTACAGCAGCCCTAAAGACGGGTACTATCATGATGCCCAACTGACAAATCTGGATATAGCGACAGAGAGGTGAAGTAACTTGCCCAAGGCCACACAGCTAGTAAGTAGCAGATACAAGCGCAGGGTCTGTGCCTGTAATCACCCGCCTCTCAGTACGGATTCAGGAAAGGCCCGTTCAATGAATGGGGGAATTGGGAATGTGGGGCATATGACTTTTTTCATGTTGTTACCCTGACCTTGCCTATTTCATCTTTTCTTTCATTTTAAAATCTCATTTCGTTCAAAGCTCAGACACAATAAAGTCCTGAAATCAAATAACGGATCTTCTGCTGTGGCGCTCCAGGGAGTCAAGGAGGGCAAACGCCATTATCCTCATACCCCTAGGCATGAGCAAGGGAGGTTGATTTATTGGCGTTCTGTGACTAGGGCCAAAGCACAGGAAAATAAGGTAGGAGTAAACCTCATAACACCCTGCCACCGAAAACATCATAAAAGCGACCATTTCCTGAGCGCTCCAGGGACGCCAGGCACTTCGTTTAGAGTCCTACGTGGATGGGCTCATTTCATCTTGCCAACAGCCCCTCTGTGATGTCGGCGCTGTTGTGATCTCCATCTCACGGATGGGAAAATAAGCCCCGGGAGGGTAGGTGACTCGCCCAAGGTTGCAGGGGTGGTAAATGGCAACGCAGCACTCGGCCGGCACCGTCCAACGGCATGCAGTCTGCGCCATGAACCACGGTGACAGACGACTTCCGCTCGCCTGGGCCAACCGTGACTCCAGAGCTGCCCCTCCCCCATCAGATAACCGCTGGCCACGTGTGCCTCGGTGCATCTGAATTAATTAAAGGCAAATGAAACCTCAAACTCAGTTCCTTGGTCACGCTAGTCACGTCTCAAGTCCTCAAAAGCCCCGTGCGGCTAATGAGCACCCTGTTGGAGAACACGGACGAAGACCATCTCCCTCAAGACAGAAAGTCTTCTAGGACGGTGATGGGCTACAGCGTGCTCTCTCTGATGCGGCAGCTCCACAAGCTTCTCCCGGGTTCCGAAGCCTTCTCTCCACTCTGCCAGTTGGGCTCCTCTCCCTTCGGAGCCCTGGGGAATCTCTGAGATGTACGGGAAGGTAAGAACTTTCAGTACCGTCCCCTCCATCGTGCGACTCCTTGGCAACATCGCCCTTTCCACCCGCTGCCCACGATTCGTCCTCGTGCCCCGGCCCGTCTGCCCCCTTCTCTCTCTGCTTCTGGGCATGCAGAGGTCCTGTGGTTATTCGTTCTCATTCTGCCCCCAACGCAGATGATTGGGTGGGGGCCACACACTTCACAGCCACAAGTGCGGAAGGTCCCCCAGAAGCAGAGATCCCGGACTGCTGTCCGCAGCCCCGCCCTCCAGAGGGGAGGGCGCACCCCAACTCTGGTCCGGCTGGCCTGAGAGCAGCTGGCCGCCGAGGTGCAGCCTCGGGGGGCCGCTGTGACTCCAATGTGATTTGGGGGCTAGTAAAAGAGACCTGGAGCCCTTTTTAAAATCCCGAGTTACCCGATGCAGATGAAATGTGGTAGGATGCGAGAGGGCAGGCGGGTTATGATCTGCTCTGCACATAGGGATGGGTGGAGAAGAAAGGAGACAGAGCACCCCAGGGATAGCAGAGCTAACGAAGACTCACTCACTCACCCACGGTCGTGGAGAACGACATGGCAGGTTCTTAAAGCCAGCCGAAAATCCGAAAGGCACTCTGGAATACATTACGTGACCTATCCACGCCCTTCCTCTGAATCCCAGGAGACTTATGCCTCTAATTCACTTTTCTCAGCTTGACATTAAAATGGGTAAATATTAGGGCGCCCGTGGCTCAGTCGGTGAAGCGTGCGACTCTTGATTTCGGCTCAGGTCATGATCTCACGGTTCGTGGGTTTGAGCCCCGCATCCGGCTCTGTGGCGACAGCGCTCAGCCTGCTTGGGATTCTCTCTCTCTCCCTCTCTCTCTCTCTGTGCCCCTTCCCCACTCATGCTTTTTTTCTCTCTCAAAATAAACATTCAAAATATATTTTAAAAAATAAGTATATAAATAAAATGGGTAGATATTTACCAAGCTGATTCTAACTGATGGCTAGAGGAGGTGGGCAAGCGCGTGTAGACTGAGAAGGGTAGAGACAGCCTGGAATGATCGATTCGCCATGGAAAATCTTAATGTAGGTATTTGAGAGTCAACCATACACCAAAGAGGGATTCTGCCTGTCCAGGCAGCTAAAGAGTTGAGCCAGCCAAAACTTTTCTTGGAGGCCCACACCAAAGGTGTGTTAAATAGTCCAGTCTGGGGTCTCAAGCTAGATATCTCTCAGTCCATACTGCATCCAGCCACGTGGTATGAGGTGGCCAAAGTCAGAGGCGCCCCGCAGATTTCCAAAGGATTCTGATGCAGAAGCAACTTTCAGTCTGGTCCGTGCCACTTGACAATGAGCCGCGGCAGGGAAACGAAGGCTGGGAAGGCTCTGCCCCCATCCCTGTGACGTGCGGGCCATGCTACCTCTGAAAACACGGCTGTAAAACGGGGACAGTAAGCAACATTCAGGGTTCTGATTCAGTCGTGCTTGCGGTGGTGATAGCAGAGTGATGATGGAGCATGCAAAGCACTAGGGGCCAGAAGACAGAATCAATGTTCCTGAAAGCCAGAGTACTCGCTGGAGACGTTTATTGGTTTCTGTCTTCCCTCTGAAGGGGAGAAAGTAGGTCAGCACACTCAAAGAACTGTGACCAGGAACAGTGGGTCTGAGAGGGAGTCACTCGCTGAGCCCTGCCAAGATGAAACAGTTGGAGACACGCCTTTCATTTTAGGGCATTTGGCTGAGGTCACTTGGCTTTGGGGGAAACTCGGGCTGCCGATCCCCTGGTGGGTATTCTCCGCAGGTCCCAGGAGCTGGGTGCAAGGGGAGGCTCGCATTTTAAAAAAACCAACATCTAAATGGTTGGCAAGCACAGGAATGTTTATGAGCAAACTGTGTGCCTACTTTGGCTCTCAGACAAGGTGGACAAGGCTCGGGGCAGCCTGGCTAAATATAGACGGCACAGGGGGGCCTGAGAAGCAGGAGAGCTGGGTTTCATTTCCAGGTCTCTCCGTTAACCTTGGGGCACACTCCCTGGGTCCCTTCCTTTCATACGCTGACTCGTCCTTAGTAAGGCAGGGCTATGGAGTAAGTGTTCCCGGGCCTAGAGAACAGTTCCCACTGTCTGCCATGTTTTCTCGCCTCACCTTCCCTCGAAAGATCCGAGTCCGGGGAAGAGACTGGTTGTGACCAGGTAGAAGGCGGAAGAGGCGATATGCTTGTGGCAACAGTACGCGGCCACGGTGACCCACTGGGAGCCACGAGTCCTCCTGGACTAACCAAGGGGGTTGCCTAACCAGAGCCAGAGGGAGGCTAGCCCTCCTCCGAACTGGTCACGGAGCCCGAGAGGCCGAGCCCAAGGAAGCGACTGTGTACTTCCTGCGTCAACACCCTGGGCCCCGCTCCCGTGCCTGGACACTTGGCACTACGAGTCAGTGCGTCCCTGTGTGGCGGGAGCTACCATCTTCTTCCGATTGTAATACTGACGAGTGTTTATTTTACGAAGTTAGATCACAGAGGAGACTATAAAGTAGAAAAATAAAAATCACTACACCCCCACCACCTAAATATTACCACTACGAACAGCCTAGATGTAAGCTAAAGTAATCAGGCCCGGATTCGGGCCCCGGCGCTCTTGCTTACTCACAGTGTGACCTTGGATGAGTTATATAAACTTTCGGAACCTCAGTTTTCTTGTCTGCAAAATGGCATCATACTCCTCACCGGTGGTCAAGTATTGCGAGGATGACAGAACCCAGGTAAAGAGGGCTAGGAGTCCCCGGCAAATAGTAAGCGACCGATACCTGTTGGCCGTCATCATCATTGTCATTATTTTACGTGCCTGTGTTCAAAACCGTCACACGGATGCATCGTATTTCATTTGGGAATCGTTCGACTTCCCGACTGGCAAGCGCGTCTATTGTTTCAAAGCTGCGGCAAGAACATCCATCCTCGTACATATATCGTCTCGAACGTCTCTGATCGAGCCCTCAACATAAACTTCCCAGAACTGAGTTTACGGGGTAAAAAAGAAAGCAGGAAAATTTTTCAGGCCCGTGTTACAGACCACAAAGTGGCCCGCTGGCAAGACCGTACTCTATGTTGCTCCCAGCGGGGCACACAAGTGCCCATCTCTTCATACTTCCGTCAACACTGAGTAATAACGTCTTTTCGAATCTTTGCCAATTTGATAAGGGGAAAATGGTGTTGTTTTCACTCACAGGACTTGGATTAAAAGAAATGACACGCGTCGTAAGCTAGCCCTCTATTAAACTTATACAGGAATTCACTTGTTCGACGGCAAAATCTGTGACAAAGTCTTAGGAGATCCTGAAATGAAAACGCACGGGGACATGTGCATAAAAAGAATTCACATCTGAGGGGCGCCTGGGCGGCTCAGTCGGTTAAGCGTCAACTCTTGATTTCCGCTCGGGTCATGATGTCACAGTTCATAGGTTTGAGAGCCCTACGCTGGGCTTTGCACTGATAGCATGGAGCCTGCTTGGGATTCTCTCCCTCTCTCTCTGTCAAAATAAATAAATAAACTTAAAAAAAAAGAATTCACGTTTAAGTAGTTGATATACTCATTTTTTCCACCATTTTTAATTGCAAAATAGAACTTACGGAAAACCGCAGATCTTGATCGCGTGTTATGAAGTAAATCCCTTTTTTATTATCGTCTACGTCAAGAAATAGAACTTTGCCAGCTGCCTCAGAAGCCTGACACGTATATTCCAATCCTAAAATTAATCGCAAAGCTGTATTTTATGATAATCTCTTCCTTGCTTTTGTTTATGGTTCTGTATCACCCAAGTTACAACTTTCAACACTGCAGTTTAGTTTTGCCTTTTTAAAATATTTTAAGTCTCTTTCACTTAGGAACTGGTACACTTGTAATCAAAATTACACTGTATTATAACAGCATATAACTTAAAGAAGCAGATGCTCACTTTTTTAAATGGTGCTTTACAAACGCATAAAAATATATACGATTTTCCCCAGGCATATGAGTAAATAAATTATTCTGCCTCGAGTTTAACATGCCACTTTGATACAGTTACATGTGTTGGTTCCATTTTGGAGCAATATCTCCAATGTCTGTATAATTCTAACATTTTCCATTCAAGCTTAAATGTCAGTTATAAGTCAGGATTCTGATTTTCAACCTTTTTTTTTTCCTTCAACCGACTGATAGATCAGAGTTCTTAGTTGCAAACTACAGAATCCCCTCTGACTAGTTTAAGCAGAACAGAAAAGTCTCAAACAATATCAGTCCACAGGATCTTTCTTTTTTTAAGTTTTATTTATTTATTTGGAGAGACGAAGAAAGAGAGAGAGACCGCATGAGCGGAGGAGGGGCAGAGAGAGAGAGGGAGAGAGAGAATCCCAAGCAGGCGGGACGGGGGGGGGGGGGGGAGGGGCTTGAACCTACGAACTGTGAGATCATGACCTGAGCCGAGATCAAGAGTCAGACGCTTAACCGACGGAGCCACCCAGGCGACCCCACAGGACCTCTTGAGACCCACCCAGCCAGGCTCTGAAGAACCATGGTGCAAGAATAGCTGTGGGTGCTACTCTGGCAAAAACAGCACTGCCTCTACCCTGGGTAAGACATCAGCGCCCCTGATCTTTCTCTTCCATTTGGGATTGCCAGGCTGCCGGTATCTCCCCTCAAACAGCCCCTGCAAGCCCATCAAAGAGAACACTGGGTGGGGGAGACTTCAGCTGCGTGAGGCTTGCCCCTCCGTGACCAGTTTCTCCCGTCCAGGGCGCAGACATGTCCTAGGTTGGACATCAGGAAGCACAGAAAAGTGTTCTATACGTTTTGCTTTGTCCTACTCAACTCTTTAGTAGAACGTGAGCCTCTAAGGATAGAGACCGGCTCGTAATCACATACTGGTGATGGATTAATTTTCTATTACATTCGTCAACAAGTATTTCTGAATCCTTACTCTGGATCTGGCACAGTGCCAGGTGCGAGAGCTACCACCGAGGGCAAGATTTAAAAAGGCTCTTCTCTCATGAGCTTACATTCTAGGCAGTGTTGTGTGACAACGAATGCATAAGCAAATAAATAATTCTGATTTCTGATGAGTGGAGGGGCAAGACTGCCTTAGATAAGGTGGGCAGAGAAGGTCTCCATTAGGGACTAAAGTCTGAATTTGGGGGCGCCTGGTGGCTCAAGCCGGTTAAGCATCCGACTTTGGTTCAGGTCATGATCTCACGGTTCGTGAGTTCAAGCCTAGCGTTGGGCTCTGTGTTGACTGTGTGAAGCCTGCTTGGGATTCTCTCTTGCGCTCTCCTTCTGTCTCTCCCTCCCCCGCCCCCCCCCCCCAAAAATTAATAAAATGAAATAAAACATTTTTTAAAAAGGTTTGAATTTTAACCCAAGTATGTTGAGAAGCCATCCGAGGCTGTGAATACTACACAGTGATATATCGGGTGAAAAAAAAAAAAAAGGTTGAAAATACATCTGGAAGGATCACTCTGAGTGGTGAGTAGGGAGGACAGGCCATCGGGGAGACAGAAACATTTAGAAGGTGAGTAATCCAGATGGAAGTCGATGGTGGTGCAGACCGGGGTGGTCGAGAGAATGAGAGATGGTCACGCTTGGGATGCGCCTCAAAGTCAAAATCCACAGGAACGGCCGACTGGCCACGGGAGGTGAGCGGAAGAGAATCAAGGGCAACAGCCAGATTCGGGCTCTCGAGCAACAGCGTGAGTGAGGCCAACCGCTACGGAGACGGGGAAGAGAGGGGAAAGGGAGGGACCGGAGCTCGCATTTTGCCACGCTGAGGTGCCGGCCTTTACGGGACGGGACACGGCAAGTAGATAGTGAAGTGTATGCGAGTCTTGAGGTCAGAGGAGAGGGTCGGGTCTGGTGCTACTCCGTGCTAAGAGGACACGCCCAGAGGATACGAGAAATGTGTAAGACACAGTTGAGAAGCAAAAGTCACGCGGAAGATCTAGTTGGTTACTCCTTGCATGTCCCCAGGTGAGCCTGGACTCAGGATGGACCCTGGGCCTCCCCTGGGAATATGGCCCTCAGAAGGTTCTTTATGTCCCTGATTGAGGAGATTGTTTTCTATGTTCAGAGCAATGGGGTGCGTTGTACCAGCTCATCGGGACCTCTCAGAATTGTCTATCAAGATTCAAGCTGTACCCGGTTTCGATGTTGGAATCCTGAGTTTGGTTCCGCAAAAGCCCTAGACCGAGGGGCTCGAGCGGGCTCTCCTGGGCAGAGACATGTCACAGGTGTCCCTGTGGTTTGCTTCTACTTGCTAAGGACCTGCTTAGGTTTTAGCCAGAGGGGAGAAAGGGACGGGCACGAAGCAAACAGGATGACAGAGTTCAGTCAGCCTGAGGCTAGGGACCAAGCCTTTATTCATCTGTGTGTGCCGCAAAGAGGGCTGGGTAAGCGGGAGGTCCTCAATGCAAGTTTGCTGAACTTAGTGGAAGAGGTGGGACTGGCTGGATGGGCAGGATTCTGCATAAGCTTAGAGGAGAAGGAGGGCATGCCAGATGGAGAAAACAACTCGATGTAGGCCCCAAAGCAAGAACAGGCAGGGTTTGTTTGTGGAAAGCTGCCCTCTCAGTCTCCCTACTCCACAATGCCCGGCTCAGTCACCAAGCAGTGGGCATTTAACACAGTCTGCCACTTGCCGGGCATCCCTGTCCCAGCTTGCTGCCACGCCCTTCTCGGGCGCTCCCCTGCTTGTTTTCTGGGCAGCGCTAAGGGCGAGAGGTGACGGCACGGCATACTCCTCCCGCACCCACCCGGTCACTTGCGAGGGCGCACGCTGAGGCTGAGCGGTCTAGCTCCGGACCTCACCGCGTCGTGGACGGTTGGCCGGCCTCGCCTCCCTGCGATTCCGTGATTAGGATTCCAGATGGGACTACGCCAACTATTCATCCTCAATCCCTTACGTCGGTTCCAAAGGCAAAACTCCCAGCGCTTACGCTCGTCTAAACAGCCTTTCCTTAGTCACAGGGCAGCCTCCAAGAGAAATCCATCAAGGAAAAGAGGAGACGCTCTCGGGGATGAACCAAAAGCTTTCTGTCTGTATGAGCAGGAACGAGAACGGGAGGTTTCGTGCCTGGGCCTCAGGGATCATCCGACGTAACCATCGCCCCCTCCCGCACTGGCAGGTGCCTGAGAGATTTGTGTCCGATCACGCGGCAGCCCGTGGCCGATGCAGGACCAGAACCGAGTTTTCCCGGTTCCCGGCCCAGTGCTCTAGCACGTTTTGGTGCCCTACTCGCTCCGACCGCCGGCAAGAATCGTCCCCAAAGAAGGTGGGTGCAGTACATTTCCCAGTGAGCAACCATCCCTCCGTGAAGCACGTGAAGGGCCGGGACAGGGAAGGGTGGCAAGAGGCCGAGCCAAGGCATTACAATTACCAGGGCTGAGCGAGACACGTTCCTGACTGCTTTATGGGCTCCGCAGCCGCACTGCACCTTTGCTTTGAGCCAAGTCGAGCGTGCTCTGTGTCGTGGGATGGGGGCTCAGGGAGAAGAGCGAACAAAACAGACCTTCCTGCTGCAAAAGTGTGAGGCCGCACTACGAAATGACCAGCAAAGGCGGGGGCGGGGGCAGGGGCAACCACTGCTACAAGTGGCAGCCGCAGAAAGCCCTGGCCCAACCGGCATCGCCTCCCACCCCGAGACCTGCCAGTTCACAGCAGCTGGTCAGAGAGTTCACGGCCATGCGAACGGGACAGGCTTGCCAGGGTGCATTCTGCACCCCAGCCTCTGTGCCCTGCCCGGGTTTCTGACTCAGAGCGGGTGACGAATGGGCTGGGCCGGTTCGTCAGCACGGGGAACCCAGGCACCGGCGAGCTGCCAGGGACTTCTTTTGGGATTGAAGTCACTTCCTGTATGGGACCCCCAAGCACTCGGCTGCACCCCCACACAGCTCAGGCTTCCTGGGGGGATCACAGGCGGGGTGAAGAAATGTGAGCAAAATCTGACAGGCAGCGGGCAGCGGAGGGAGCCCACATGGGGTCTGAAATGTGACACCTCTCCTTCCAAGCACCAAATCAGAGAATCAATGAATTCAGCATGCAGATCACATTCCTCCCCAGTGCCGGCACCTCTCTCACAGAATGAGTGTTAGTTTCGGTCCCTCACATGGCTTTGAATCTTTACTAGGGGAAAAAAAAAAAAAGCATTATAATGCCATTACAGTAAATACCTCCTAAGTCTGGTTTAGGTGAGGTATTGGCAGAGTTAGAAATAATTGGATTTGAGCAGATAAGGGAATCTTATCCTTCAAACATCCAAACTTTGAAACAGTATTTTTGATGACATGAGATATACGTGTATATACTGCAGGATTGATTCCCACATTTCTTAACTCACTCAAATCTTTCTCCAGCTAACTCAGGGAAATCAGAAGCAACATCCTTTATTATGCTCTACCTTTTTGTTTCTCTGTCTCTTTTCAGGATATTGGGCCTCGGGCAGGCGCTTCCCCCATCCTTTTGTCTGAGCCTGTTTCCCCCCACCATCCCTCACTCCAACATTGTAATCTGTATGGCTAGGAAACCAGATTACAAAGCTCTTTGGGGCTAGGTCGTGATTATAAACAAGGCCCTAGAGAAGGGCCCGGGGAATAAAATTTGTGGCTTTGGTGCTATCTTTGTGTGCTTAAGGGAGTTTGTAGCTATTTCCTCCTTCCAGAATCGGGGAACAGAAGGTGCCAGAAGCCTGGCCTAGGGTTAAGTGCTGTGCTACTGAATATCTGCCTGGGATCAGGCCAGGCCTCAAAATTCCCTGTCCCCATACCAACCCCCTGGCTCAGACAGCTCTGAGTGACAGAAAATTGGGAAGAATAGCTAAGAATAAACACGAGGCCATGCCAGATTCTTCTTTCGGCAGATGAAGTGCTGACAAAGCAGGGGCAGCGCTAGCTTTGGGAAGTCTGCTCTGACCTCCGACAGAGGAGCCTCTCTGCCTTATTCCCAGAGCTGTGAAGCGCTGAGGACATTAAAAAGGTGATTTCTCGTGTTCAGGCAGATCTTTAGGGGAACCCAATGACATTTTTTAAAAAATGCACTGATCGGGGCACCTGGGCGGTTCAGTCGGTTAAGCGTCCGACTTCGGTTGAGGTCATGAGCTCGCAGTTCAGGAGTTCGAGGCCCGCGTCAGGCTCTGTGCTGACAGCTCAGAGCCTGGAGCCTGCTTTGGATTCTGGGTCTCCTTCTCTCTGTCCCTCGCCTGCTTGTTCTCTTTCTCGCTCCCTCCCTCCCTCCCTCCCTCTCTTTCTCTCTCCCTTTCTCTCTGAAAAATAAATGTTTTCAAAAATGCACTGATCAATTTTTAAGTGCACAGTACTCTATTGTTAACTAGCAGTATGTTGTAAAGCAGGTATCTGGAATGTACTCATCTTATCTTGTATAACTGTAACCTTATACCCCTTGAACAACAACATTCCATATCTATCCCTGTCCCCTCAATCCCTGGGAACCGCCACCCTACTGTCTACTTGTATAACTTTGACTATTTTAGGCACCTCCTATAAGGGGAATTGTGCAGTATTTCAAGGAAGCTAGGAGGAGAATGATGAAGAAGCCATGGGTTCAACCTTCAAGCAAAAAACAAAAAAAAAGTGATATGCACTTATCAGAAGCAAGCTGAACAAGGTGAATTCTGAAGTTTCTTAACTGTAGCAAAACTCGGGATCTTTGAGGTCTTTCTTAAAAATCTTAGGAGAAAAGCAGCACGTGCAAGTTACAATGTAACAGCAATAGCCATCATGTGTTCCATATTTTTATAAGTCAGAAACCACTTTCAGGGTCATCGCTTCATTTGACAAGCTGCAGAGAAAGCCATTCTCCCTCCCATCCTCAGCCATTACTTACTTTGGGAAGCAACCCTTGAAAACTTACATTATTGACAGGTGCATATCGCCACTGTGTCCACAACCTCCACAGGCAAGAATTACCATGGGGTGTTGTGGGGGGAGCTGGGCCAGCCCCCGAAGGCCCAGATACGCACAAGATAAAAAAGGAGGGGGGGATTGCCTAGATGCTGGGGTTCCTGCCTTCTGGGGAATTCTAACCCCAGAGTTCTGCCTCTGCCAGACCATTAACCCCCACAGGATGTAGAGAAGTCTCCCGCAGCCTGTCCAGTATCATCGCTAGCCCGGGATGGAAGTAAAAATACAGAATCCACAGATCGTCATTATTTTGGTTTGGACGTCAACCAACTAGCGGGATGATGATAACGGAAAAGTTATTTATCATCTCTGAACCCTGATTTGACATTTGTAAAACAGGGGTGGTAAAACTCACCCCTACCTAGTTTCCAGATATTTGGAGAGTTAAGCATCCAAATAAATGAAATATTACAATGCAATATTTTAGTTTTCAAGGTGAATCCCTTAGAAGTCCTTGGAATGATCACCTCCGTCTGGGAGATTCTTTTTTTTTTTTTTTTTTTAAAGTCTGAGAGATTGTAACATTGGGGCACCTGGGTGGCTCAGTCGGTTGTGTGAAATAAATTTAAATGGGAAACTCCGGCCCAAGTGACTGTTGCATGTGGATCTTAGAAACCCTTTAGCCAGAACGAATTTGGCAGTGATTCTATAAGGGCATATGTGACTTACATTTAAGAACGGACTCTTTGGGCGAGTCTCCTCCAGATTCAAGAAAACAAGACCCACACAGAGTAGGGCAACGAAGCCAAAGAGGCAGAGCGAAAACGAATCATCATAACTTCTTTCAGATACAGCCCTTCCCAACCCCTGCACCTCCTTACATCTCTGCCCCTCCAACCCCTTCTTAACCAACCAGCCGATCAGCCAGCCGGCCACCGTGTGGACAGCTGACCCGTACCCGGTTTAGGGCCCACCTGTCAGAAAAGTGGAGCCGCGGTTCTGGCAGATCTACACTCCGTGGGTTGATCTACGCGGACTCCGGCCCCTCTTTTCCTACGGAAGACACTAAAGGCAGTAAGAGCAGATGATATCCTTAATTTGCTCATGCCTGAGATTCGGAGGGAAAACAACGACAGGAGTGAATTGTTATAAGGGCTGGGCAACCATAGTCACCAAGTACGCCAGGATTTACACACACACACACACACACACACACACACACACACAGAAACTCTAGTATACCCTAATGGTTATGGTTCAATTAAACACTGAGTCAGGGAGTCAGGTCAGGAACAGTCACCCACTTTCTACCTCTCAGGGTCTTGTGGGAATTTGGCCTTCACTTCTAGGGAGAAATCTGCAAATGGCTCCACGAAGTCATTGTCCTCCTGGGAGAAGGACCACCTTGGGTGGGGAGACCTTGGCTCTGGGAGGGGCGCAAGTTCCCTCTCTCAGTGATACGCAGGGACACTGAGGGAGTCTGCTCGCTCAATCTTGTCAGAGCATTCGCCGTCAGCTCATTTCTGCTGAATCAACCCTGGGGCATTGGGACCACCACAGGCACTGAGAGCTGCCCGGCCCATGTGAGAACAACTTCACAAAGAACAATCCTCAGGCTTTCTTATCAAACGCCGCCACGGATGGCTCCACTCAGAACCAGAACCTGGGACTCGTGCTAAAGGTATTTGGCCTGGAGACAACTCTTCGGTTCGCATACATCGTGACTCTTGGGAACAGAAGCAGAAGGGCGAATGTGTGTTTCATGGTCAGTAACAAGGGAGGGAAAGTACCGTAACTGACAAATGGGGGAGTACTGCCTGTCCTGTCTCCTCCCGTAGATGAAACAAGCACTCTCTATCTCACAAAAAAGGTGGTTTGGTGCTTGCAGTCCAGTCTGTTACAGAATTAGAAAATCAGCATCTCACACACATTCCCGGAGAGTGGGATGGGGAGGCGACGGCCAGTTGGTCCCCAGGGAATGTAGCGAAGGCTGTCGGTAGCCGCCAAATATACCAGGTATGCCTCTCCATGCCCCAGTCTCTCTTGCAGGTAGGTTGGGGCAAGGGGATTAGTTCCGGCCACTGAAATGTGCACGGAAGTGATACGTGTCCCTTGTGGGATGAGGCAGTTAAGGTAGGTGGGCTTCTGGCTGTCTTTTTTCTCTGCCATGGTGCCCTTGGAGGTCATGTGTTCCAGATGGCATTGCTGCATGATAGAAAAGGGCCAACCAGTCCACGTCAAACTTTATTCATGTGCTATTTGTTACTGCGTCAGAGTCTTGCCCATCCTGACTATTACAGGAGGCAAGGCAGCAGCCCATCCAGAAGACCGGAGACTTTAGTGCAAGAAACTAACCTGGCCACACTCACAAACTCTATGAGGATGACTGGGTTCCACATTTCCTGACACTTTCTTCAACAAAATGCTATCTCTGAGGGAGCGTGGTTTGTCCCAAGACAGTAACTTCAAGGGTAAAAGGCCGCCTCTCCTAAGACACATGTCTCCGAAACATCACAAACCACCCACAATTCATTCAAGAGCTCATGAAATCTCTTCCTAGGCGCCCATCACCTCCTGCTACTTCCCGTTTTAGGACCGTCACTGGACACAGAGCTGGTTTAGAGCCTCTGTATCAGAACTTCCTCATAAATTCGGGTTCCCATAAAACCAAAATGAGAGAAAAGTAAAAAAGAAGACACAGCCAAATTTCTCTCTATCGAGATCTTCTCAATTCCTTGAGGGCCCTGGCTCAATCCAGTTGTAAAGTTCAGCATAGAAAGAAAAGAAACTTCCCTCATTCACGGTTTCGAAAATGTCTAGATCTCAGTGAGCCAGCACGACCAGCATAGGACTGGAGGCACAACGCTTTAAAGCGTGAACCAAAAGAGCCAGGGACAAGGTTGGCTTGGTACTCTTCACAAAGAAGGGAAGACATCTGGACTATCTTTTGCCATAACCAGCAGAAAGCCCTACCTTTCAGAACATCTACTCGCTGAGATGACAGGGACCCCATATCTGACTGCTTATTGCAAATGACCAAAATATGGTCTTAAAAAGCATTTCTTTCAAAGGCAGGTCACATTACCAGTACAAGTTTGCAAAGCCATACATAGGCATTTTATTTCCTTGAACTAGGACTTAATGAAAACTTTGATGTATTCAACCCCTGTTGAACGAAAAGGCCTGTCTGGTGGTCAGGAGCACGCAAAAGCCACGGCCTGGGCATCGTCTATGAGCCTGCCCCTCACTCTGAAGCTAGAATCTGGTTCCATTGGGAGGAGGTGGCCAGAAAAGTCCCTACTCTCTGACCCAGAAGGCCTCTTCTGAGCATTGCCCAATGCTCTGTTATACAACATGCAAAATAAATAATCAACTTTAAAAGTCAGGCAGCCAAAGCTCTGCTCAAATAATAAGCCCTTTTACAAGCTTCTTATCACCTGCCAGAATCAGCTCCAGAGGAACACCAGGAACTCTCAATTCTATTGTTCTCGTTAACTACTTGGGGGAAACGGACAGACTTCAACGGCTCTAGTGGTTTTCTGAGAGACAGAATCATAAAGGTTTTTCATCCACCAGCACCCTGTCCTCGCTCTCAGTAATTTAGTTATGGCTCCCATCCGACTGTCTCTGAGAGGTCTCCATTACCAGTGCGAGCTAGAAAGGGGTCCTGGCCTTTTCATAGAAAACATACCCCTCTTTACTTTCCCTCTCGCCTGACTGTTGGGGTGAGAAAGGGAAGAACATAACTGCCGACCTTTTCAGAAAATTCGTCGGGAGGGAGTGAAAGGGCAGGACGGAGGCATCTCAGGTGCCCTCCTCTGCCTGTGAAAGCTCTCTCTGGCTTAACTAAAAAAGGAAAGACAAGCTCTGCTCAAGGAAAACTTCAAAAATCATGTTTGGTGCACAGCATGATGATACGATGAGGATACACTGTTGTTAACCCAGAATGGTCTCTCTGGGTTGGAGAACACAGGATGGAATCTCTCTTTTTTTTTTTTCTTTTTAAGTTTATTTCTTTATTTTGAGAGGGGGGAGGGGCAGAGAGAGGGAGAGAGAAAGAATTCCAAGCAGGCTCTGCACTCTCAGCGCGGAGCCCGACACAGGGCTCGAACTCACAAACTGTGAGATCGTGACCTGAGCCGAAACCAGGAACTGGATGCTCAACCGACTGAGCCACCCAGGCACCCGAGGATGGGATCTCTTGTGAAGGGGTCTTGTTAAGGGAATGTGGTAAGAAAAATCTGCAATAAAACTCATTTCTGATGGCCCATAAAAGGGATTTTCGTATCTATTAGGACATGAGTATTCCAGGACCCTCAGCCCACAGATGCAAAGCTCAGGATGTACCTTCTATATAAACCTTACTACCCTCCCTCTACCCCTCGCTGATCCCTCTTTCAAAATCGGCGTGTCTCTATACCTAGCCTCTACACATACTGCCTTGCCCGCACTTGTGTCCTTCGCTCGCTTACGGGTTTTCCGAGAGCAGGGACCAAGCGTTATTGATCTCTGCATCGCTACTGTCTAGCACGGTCCCTGAAAATCATAGGTGTTCGTTAAATCACTGAATTAACAATAAGATTAATAGTAAATATAGCGAATACTTGAGTGTTCAGTAACTCTGTTTAAATTGCCCGTATTTTTTTCTCATTTTCCAGCCGAGGAAGCTGAGGCACTGATAGGTTAAGAAGCTAATACGTGGCCAAGCAACCACATAAACTATGTGACGAGGCTCTGGAACGCTCTTCCTTCTTGGCCACTACGTGGACTAGTACACGGGAATAAGTGAGATGCTAAAAGGGGTACACACATATGAAACCATTGAACATGAACTGAAATTCATCTGATTTCGAAGCCTGGCGTATTCCCACAAAAACTTACTAAACGCCTAGCATTCTGTGCCGAACCCGCTGCTAAGAATTAGTGGTACAAAGATAACGTATGGTCGCATTCCTCAAGAAGAGAGACAAATAACAAAAGCTCGCTGAGCATTTACTACGTGCACTGTTCTAGGTACTTCACGCGTATTCGCTTCTTGTCTTTTACTTGTTTTTGAAAGAGAGAGAAAGCACGAGCAGGGGAGGGGCAGAGAGAGGGAGACAGAGGAGCCAAAGCAGGCTGTCACTCGGGGCTCGAACCCACGAGCCATGAGATCATGACCTGAGCCGAAGTCGGACGCTTGACCGACTGAGCCTCCCAGGCGCCCCGCATTAGCTTCTTTAATCTTTACAGAACCTCAACAAGGGTAGCGCTATTATTACTAAATCGAGACAAAGTAGATGAGAGACTGAGGCCCAAAGAGGTCAAGCAACTTGCAAGAACCACCATTTGAACCCAAGCGGCCTAGCTCCAGAGCCCGTGCGCTTACCCACCACTCCTCTGCCCCCTGCCTCTTCCATTTACAACCATGCACGACTCCAGTTCAATGAAATATGGGCGCCACGACACAGGAAAAGTTCTATGGAAACTCTGAGAAGGAAGTGATTCATTTTGCCCGGGGGCGGGGGGGGAGCTCCAAGAAGGCTCTGCGGAACCAGGGATGCTTGAGCTGGGCCTTGAAGACATGAGAAGAGGAAAGAAATGAGAATGCGAACAGCACACGGAGACCAGTGAAACCTCTCTGTTTCCGAAGCCATCACGAACTAAAACACAAAGCTAAGCACTGAGCCCGGCTCTACCCCACCTTCTGGTGCCGAGGTGACTTCTCAGCGAGGAACAGGGGAATAACTCGTGGAACTGTGGCCTGGATGCTTAAGTCCGTTTTCCCACTTGGTTGGAACTCTGCCCTGGGGTTTAGTCGTCCTCAAAGTATCGGTAGGAATCTCTTTTCCTCTTCCTTCCGTGCAATAGATCATGTGTCCGGAAGGGGGCCCACAGGCTCACTTTAGTGTAACTGAAGCCAGACCCTCCAAGGTTGGCAAAGGAGGCTGGAATCACCACGTGGGCAACTTAGAACAGCCAGATCTCACGGCTCCGATTTTTTTGTCCCACACGTGGAGATATTCTCTCCTTTGTTAACCGTGGGGGTTCTAAGTCTGGTTTCATTAAAGGCTTTCCAGGGGCTTCCTCAGAGTCTGTTCTACTCAAATCCGCTGGCAACTTCCATTCCCTCAGCCTCTAGCTTCTCTGAGGACTACTGGCTACTATGCCAAGAAATGCAGGCGAATGAGGACAAGTAAACCCCGACAACCAGTGGGCACTCTGGGGGCAAACGTCCAACCATTCTTCCCATTCTGAACACCTCTGCTAAATATCCCACACTCCGTACCATTTGCTGCTCCCTTTCTCCACTCTTTCTTTTTTTAATGTTTTTATTTATTTTTCAAGAGAGACATTGACAGAGTGTGAGCAGAGGAGGGGCAGAGAGAGAGAGAGACAGAGAGGAAGACACAGAGTCTGAAGTAGGTCTAGGCTCTGAGCTGTCCGCACAGAGCCCGACGCAGGGCTGGAACTAGTGAACCGCGAGATCATGACCTGAGCCGAAGTCGGACGCTCAACCGACTGAGCCACCCAGGCGCCCCATCTCCACTCTTCTTTACAGCAAAACTCTTTAACAGACGTGTCTACGTTCCCTGTGTACAATTTTTCTCCTCCCCGTCTCTCTTGAACCCACTCCACTCAAGCTTCTGTCCACCGAAATGGCTTTTGTCAAGGTCCCGAGCGATCTCTATGTCGTTAAAGTCGATCGAGAATTCTCAGCCCTCCTCTTGCGTGGCCGACCAGAAATACTTTTGACAGTTGATGGTTCCCTCTTCCCTGAAGCACCTTCTTCACTTGACTTCCACGACACCGTTCTCTTCCGGTTTTCCTTCCACTGTAGAGGCCACATCTTGTCAGTCGTCTTTGCTTGTCCTCATTGTCCCCCTAACCTCTAAATGTGGGAGTGTCCTAGGGCTGGGTCCTTGGTCCCCTTCTCTTAACTGCTCTCCTGGTCTTCTCGTGTCTCTTCATCATCCATCTCAGGGCTTTAAATACTATCTAGGGGCTTCTGGGTGGCTCATTCGGTTGAGCGTCCAACTCTTGAATTCAGCTCGGGTCATGATCCTAGGGTTATGGGATCGAGCCCCTGCTTGGGATTCTCTCTCCCTCCCTCTGCCCCTCTCCCCATTTGCATGCTCTCTCTCTCTCTCTCTTTCTCTCTCTCTCGTATGAGTGCCAGGCTTGCATGTCCCACAGCTTACTCAGTATCTCCATTTAAATGTCTAACTGGCATCTCAAGTTCAACATATCCAAAACGTAACTTCTGATATATCCCCAAGCCTGTTCTTCCCACGGTGTTGTTTTTTCAATTTAAACTGAAAAAAAAAAAAAAAAAAACCCCAGTTCATCCATTTCTCCTACCCTGACCCCATGCCTCTGGCCACCACCAATCTGTTCTCTGTATCTGTGAGCTTAGTTTTTGTTTTGGGGGTTTTCGTTTTTTTAGATTCCATATATAAGTGACATCATATGGTATTTGTCTTATTTCATTTAGCATAATGCCCTCAAGGTCCATCCACGCTGTTGCCAACGGCAAGATTTTATTCTTTCCTATGGCTGGACGATATATGTTCGTATTATATATACATACACACACAAATTTCTTTATCCATTCATCCACCGACGGGCACCACCATATCTTGGCTATTGTAAATACTGCTGAAATGAACACGGGGTGCATTTGCCTTTTCAAGTTAGTGTTTTCATGCTCTTTGGATAAATACCCAAAAGTGGATTTGCTGTGTTAATTTTTTGAGGGAATCTCCATACTGTTTTTCATATCAGCCGCGCCAATCTGCATTCCCGCCAACCATGGACAAGGGTTCCCTTCTCCCCACATCCTCCCCCATACTTGTTATTTCTTGTGTTTTTAATGCTAGCCCTTCTGACAAGCGTGAGGTGACATCTCGTTGTGGTTTTGATCTGCACTTCCCCGATGACGAGTGATGTGGACCATCTTTACATATACCTGTGGGGCATCTGTATGTCCTCTGTGGAAACATGTCTATTCAGATCTAATGGCAGTTTTTATTTTTTGTAATTCTTTTTAAAAATATTTTTTGGAGAGAGAGAGAGCACACAAGTGGGGGGGGCAGAGAGAGAGGAGAGCGAGAGACCCCCCCCCCCAAGCAGGCTCTGTGTTGACACAGGGCTCAATCTCACAAACTCTGAGATCATGACCTGAGCCGAAATCAAGAGCCAGATGCTCAACCAATTGAGCCACCCAGGTACCCATAATGGCAATTTTTAATTAGATTGTTTGGTTTTTGCTACTGAGTTGTATGAGTTCTTTGTATATATTTGGGATATTAGTCCTTATCAGATATGTGATTTGTACATATTTTCTCCCATTCAGTAGATCGCCTTTTCATTTTGCTAATGGTTTCCTTTGCTGTGCAGACGCTTTTCCGTTTGATGAAGTCCCCCTTGTTTCTTTTTGCTTTCATTGCTCTTCGTCTGGGTGCCTGGTGAAAAAAAATCATCACCAAGACCTACGACAAGGAGCTACTACCTGTGTTTTCTTCCAGGAGTTTTATGGTTTCAGGTCTCACATTCGTCTTTAATCCATTTTGAGTTCATTTGCGTGTCTGGTATAAGAGTGGCCAGGTTTCATTCTTTTGCATGTGGCTGTCCAGTTTTCCCATCACCATTTATTGAAGAGATACGCTTTTCCCATTGGATATTCTTGCCTCCTTTGCCGTATATTAATTGAACATACATGTGTGGGTTTTCATCTGGGCTCTTGACCCTGCTCCACTGATCTATATGTCTGTTTTTATGCCAGTACCATACCGTTTCAATTACTACAGCTTTACAGTATAGTAATATAGCAATCGGGGGGCACGAGGCCTCCAGTTTTGTTCTTCCTTCTCAAGACTGCTTCGGCTATATGGGTTTTTTGGGGGTTTTTTTTTTTGCAATTCCATACAAATTTTAGAATTATTTGTCCTAGTTCTTTGAAAAATGCCATTGGAATTCTAATAGGGATTAGACTGACCCTCTAGATTGCTTTGAGTGGTATAGACATTTTAAAAATGTTAATTCTCCCAATACATGAGCATGGAATATCTTTCCATTTGCTTGTGTCTTCAATTTCTTTCAAAATCCAAATTCTCCTTGAAAATTTTTTTTTAATTTTTTAACGTTTATTTATTTTAGAGACATAGAGAGACAGAGCATGAGTGGAGGAGGGACAGAGAGAGAGGGAGACACAGAATCGGGAGCAGGCTCCAGGCTCTGAGCCATCAGCCCAGAGCCCGACGCGGGGCTCGAACTCACAGACCGTGAGATCGTGACCTGAGCTGAAGTCGGACGCTTAACCGACTGAGCCACCCAGGCGCCCCACCTTGAAAAATTTTTTAACGTGTACTTATTTTTTAGAGAAAGAGTGAAACAGGCAGAGCATGAGCGGGGAAGGGGCAGAGAGAGAGAGAGAGGGAGGCACAGAATGTGAGGCCAGCGCCAGGCTCCGAGCGGTCAGCACAGAGCCCGACACGGGGCTCCAACCCACGAGCTGCGAGATCATGACCTGAGCCGAAGACGGCCGCTCAACCGACTGAGCCCCCCAGGCGCCCCTCAAAATCTAACTTCTGATATACTTCCAGCCTTGTTCTTGGTAGGTTAGACTTTGAGGGGCGCCTTGGGAGCAGCTCGAACAAAACTGCTGTTACACAACTCCAGAGGGCGCCAGCCACACTTCATTCAGTGCCACTGATGTTATGCAACGTGGTGACCCTGTTTCCCTCGAGTCCTCTTTCTCCAGCATCCTACATCTAATCTCTTAGCAGGTTCGGTTGGCTCTACCTGCAAAATATATCCAAGAATCCAACAACTTCTCTCCAGTTCCACTGCCAGCAGCCTGGTCCAAGCTTATCCCCTGATAACTTATTATCCAAAAAAAAAAAAAACAAAAACCCACAAACCAACCAACCAACCACGAGAGCAATCCTTTTTAAATGTGTCAAACCACACCACTCCTCTCCCCAATGCTTCCCATCTCGCTCAAAGACAAAGTCAAAATTCTTACAATGGCCTATAAGACCATGAATTGGTGTTTTTTTTTCCTCTTTGGCATTTATCTATCTCTATCTATCCTGTGTATTGTATGTACTCATCTCATTTATTGTCTATTGCCCCCAGATGAACACAAGCTTCATGGGTCAGGAACTCGGTCTGTTTTGTTCACCGATGAAGCCTCAGTATCTACAATAATACCTGACGCAAAATGGACACTCAGTACATATTTGTAGATGAAATAAATGAAGTGGGTTAGGAAGGGGGAAATCTCTACGCACAGGCCAGCATCCTACCAAAACACAATATAACAAGTGAAATGCTATTTGAGTAGCCAGCTAGGGCTGGGACCAAGTCAAATCCCAAGAGATGCTCAGTTCCTATTTCCTACTGTTTGTGTTTCCACTGTTTTGCTATTTTACCTGATGAAGTCTCCTTTCCTCTGCTTCCTAAAGAAAAAGAAATTCGCCTATAGGTGGGAAGGAGCGCCCCCTGGTGGAAGCCAGCCTACAAAGCAATGGAAAAGAAAATCCTAGAGCAACAGTCTCTTAAGTTATAAAGGAGGGTCACTGGGGACAAAAGGACTCCAACATTTCACAGAAAAAGTCCTCAGTAGAAATAAGGGAAACTAAAGATTAGATTCAAAGTATATGGTGGAACTTACTAACTTATTTTACTGCTGAAATTCTTCTCCAATCTGAAAACGAGAAAAAAAAAAATCCACCGAAAGCTGAACAACATAAATACCGACTCCCAAGGAATTTTTAATCTGGTAGAGGATGTAAGTCATGAATACAAACAAGTACAAAGCAATGGGTATGACTGTGAATGAGAGAATGGGGGCCAAATAAGAGGAATAAATTAAGAGCTATGACTTACCCAGGAAAGAGAAGGCTAACTTTGGTGCCGAGTAAATCCAGGAAGACAACTTGGAGGGGGTGGTTCTTGAGCTGAGCCTTGAAAGACAGACAAAATTTTATTTTTATTGATTTTTTAAAAGACATTTTATCTTATTTTTATTTTTTTTAAGTTTATTTATTTATTCTGAGACAGAGAGAGAGAGAATATGAATGGGGGAGGAGCAGAGAGAGAGGGAGAGAGAATCCTGAGCAGGCTCTGCACCTCACAGTGTAGACCCTGATGCGGGGATCGATCCCACAAACTGTGAGATCATGATCTGAGCCAAAATCAAGAGTCGGATGCTTAACCGACTGAGCCACCTAGGCACCCTGACAAAATTTTAATAAGAGAGTATTCCAGGTAAAAACCTGAATGTAGGGAAGGGTATATCATGTGGAAACCCAAGCAGGCCAACAGGGCTCTGCACATGTCACAATTTGGGTGACAACACAACTGAAACCCCTCCTTGAAAAGAACAGAGATTCAAGGGGTACCTGGGTGGCTCAGTCGGTTAAGCGTCCGACTTCGGCTCAGGTCATGACCTCGCGGTTTGTGGGTTCGAGCCCCGCGTCAGGCTCTGTGCTGACAGCTCAGAGCCTGGAGCCTGCTTCGGATTCTGTGTCTCCCTCTCTCTCTGCCCCTCCCCTGTTCACACTCTGTCTGTCTGTCTCTCTCTCTCTCTCAAAAATAAACACTAAAAAAAAAATTAAAACAAAAAAGAGCAGAGATTCTCAAGAGAAAAGTCGTTGCCAGAGGCAAACACAGGAAGGAACCAAAGAAGTTCCCCTCCCCCTGCCACTTTCCTCGTTTTCCCTTGGATGAGAGGAACACTACTCAAAACTATGGGGAAGAAGAAGATAAAATGCAAAGTCTATGATAAATTCTCCAGCTTACATACCAGAGGATTCTGAATCCACAATATCGAATGAAGATACTTACAGACATCGTGGGGTCTATTCTGTCCTGTATCTTATCTAACGGTAAAATGAAGTGGTACTCCCTCCATTCCCTCCTGTGCAATGACCTTCCCACGGAGATGCCAAAACGCATCCTGGATCCATCCAGCCTTCTCCGTCTCAACCGTCATCCCCCTAGTCTGAGCCACGATCCTCTCTCCCCCAGTCCAGGGCAACAGCCGCCTGACTGGTCTCCCTACTTAGTCACTGGCACCTTCTATAAGCCGCGCCCGCACACCGCAGTCAGATCACCCAGGGATATCTTGGGATGAGGTAAACTCACATTTCATTTTCAACTTTTCCTTTTGAAATGTTACAGACTTACCCATCCCCCCAAAAAGTTGCAACAACAGTCCGAAGAGTCAGCTCACCCAGATTGCTCAAGTATTAACATCTTATATAACCACAGTACACTGTTATAAATCAAGAAATTAATGTTCATGCAGTACTATAATCAATAGGCAGGATTTTATTTTCTCCATTTGCCCCAACAATGTCCTTTTTCTGGTCGGGGATCACATATGTTTTCTTTGACGCCTTTAATCTAGAAGAGTTCCTTGGTCTTTTTTTTTTTTTTTTTTGTCTTTAATTACCATGATACTTTTGAAAAGCACCCGCTGGTTTCAGTTTGGGGTTTATCTGATGGTTCATCGTGTCTCCATTTCAGTTACGTGTTTTGCCCAGAACACTACAGATATGATACTGTGTCCTTCTCAGTGCATCCTACCAAGAGGCACATGGTAGAAGTTTGTTCAATTACTGGTGATGTTAACTTTGACCAGTTGGTTAGGGTAGTCTGCCCAGTTTCTCCCCAGTGGCGTTCCTATTTTGCCCTTTGTAATGAGTAAGCATTTTGTGGGGAGATGTTGAAAAACTATATAAATACACTGTTTCCATCATACTTTTGTCCATTAATTTTAATATTCTTCGACGATTACTTGCCTGAAATGGTTATTACTGTGGTGCTTGCCGAGTAAGTTTCTATTTTCATTATTCTTGTTACACTTTATTAATTGGAATGCTATTGTAAACAAGTGCTTTTCCTTCTCCCTCAGTTATTTACTTATTCAGTTATTTCTTCATATTCGTGTGGACTCACGGATTCTTATTTTACTCTATGGCTTATAATCCATTACTATCATTAATCATCTTGTTGCTTACATTGTCACAGATTTCGGCATTGGAAACCCCCTCAAATGGACTCCTGCATCCTTTCTAACACATCCCCATGGCCCTTCTTACTTTCTGGCGACGGAAGACATTCCAAGCTCATCTAATAGTCTCCTTGTCCCAGCCCAGGAATCAGCCGTTTCTACAAGAGTTCTGGTTCCTTTCATTTGGAGAGTGCTACTCTATATATACATCATATATATATATATATATATATATATATATATATATACATCATATATATATATATACATCTATATATATATATCATATATACACAATATATATATCAGTACATATATGATATATAATACTATAGTATTACTATAGTAAATACTAATATATATAGTATATCATACTAATATATATATGATATATATATTAGAGAGCACATGTGAGTTGGGGAGAAGAGCAGAGAGAGAATCCTTTTTTTTTTTATTTATTTTTTTTGGGGGGGGGGGACAGAGAGAGACAGAGCATGAACGGGGGAGGGGCAGAGAGAGAGGGAGACACAGAATCGGAAACAGGCTCCAGGCTCCGAGCCATCATCCCAGAGCCCGACGCGAGGCTCGAACTCACAGACCGCGAGATTGTGACCTGGCTGAAGTCGGACGCTTAACCGACTGCGCCACCCAGGCGCCCCGAGCAGAGAGAGAATCTTAAGCAGGCTCCACACTCAGCATGGAGCCAGACGCGGGGCTCGATCCCATGATCTGGGATCCAGATCTGAGCCAAAATCACGAGTTGAACAATCAACCAATGGAGCCATCCAGGAGCCCCTAGAGAATGCTATTTTATTTTTTTTAAGTTTATTTTTTTGTTTTTGAGAGAGAGAGAGAGAGAGAAATGGAGAGGGAGGGGCAGAGAGAGAGAGAGGGAGACAAAGAATCCCAAGCAGGCTCTTTGCTGACAGCGCAGAGCCCGACACGGGGCTCGAACTTACCAACCCTAAGATCATGAGCTGAGCCGAAATCAAGAGTCAGACACTTAACCGACTGAGCCACCCAGGCGCCCCAAGAATGCGGTTTTAAAACCGAGATCTGAATGTCTAGTGTGCCCATTGGTATTGTGGTATCATTGCTTCTAAGCCTCCTCGGCAGACAAAGCTAGGAACCATATGTATATATACAAACAACTCTATCTATTTCCATATCTATCTCCGCGTGAGTGTGTGGTGTGGGTGTGCGCATGTAAAACACCGTATTCATAGTGATACCTCTGATCACTGCCAGTCTCCTGTCTCTTCTTATGTGTAACTCCTTCCTCTAAAAGCATAAAGTCTGGCTCTCCTTATTCACAATGTATTCTTTGCTCAATACTAGAATATACATAAAGTAGATTCAGAATCGCTAACCCATACCCCTGTGGAAAACACACCTACTGGGGCGCCTGGGTGGCGCAGTCGGTTAAGCGTCCGGCTTCAGCCAGGTCACGATCTCGCGGTCCGTGAGTTCGAGCCCCGCGTCGGGCTCTGGGCTGATGGCTCGGAGCCTGGAGCCTGTTTCCGATTCTGTGTCTCCCTCTCTCTCTGCCCCTCCCCCATTCATGCTCTGTCTCTCTCTGTCCCAAAAATAAATAAAAAACGTTGAAAAAAAAAAAACACACCTACTATCTAGAGTACAGTATTTACTTACGGTTTTGGGGTGATTTTTTTTTTTTTTGTCTTGAGCCTTAGAACAGCGGCTCTCGAAGTGTGGTCCCTGAACCAGCATCATTAGCTGCATCTGAGGACTTGTTGGAAATGCAAATTCTTGAGGTATCTTGGGTGGCTCAGCCGGCTGAGCATCCAACTTCGGCTCAGGTCATGATCTCGCATTTGTGGGCTCGATCCCCCCATCAGGCTGTGTGCTGGCAGCTGGGAGCCTGCAGCCTGCTTTGGATTCTGTGTCTCCCCCCCGTCTCTGCCCCTCCCCTGCTCACGCTCTCTGTCTCTCAAAAAATAAAATGAAACGTTAAAAAAAAATTTTTTTTAAAAAGAAATGTAAATTCTTGAGCTCCACCCTGGGCCTACGGAATTAGAAATGCTGGAGGTGGAGATCGTCGCCCAGAGCTCTTCAACAAGCTCCCCGGGTGACTCTGACGCACCCCAAAGTTTGAGAACGACTACTGTAGAGCACATAGTCAAAATACTCTTTTCCGAAGTTATTTAGTGCATCAGTCTGCTCGGGTTGACAAAACTAAATAGCCCAGATGGGTGACGTAAACAGGAGAAATTTATTTCTCACAGTTCTCTAGGCTAGAAGTCCAAGATCCAGGGGTCAGCAAGGTCTGTTTCTCCTGAGGACTCTCTCCTTGGCTTGCAGATGGCCGCCTTCTCACTGCGTCCTCACACGAATTTTTCTCTGTGCATATCCTGCAATCCCTTCCTTTTCCTATAGAGACTGGTCATATTGGATTAGGGCCCCACCCTTATGACTTCACTTAATGTTACTTACAACCTTTTTTAATGTTTATTTCTTTATTTTGAGAGAGAGAGAGAGAGAGAGAGAGAGCGAGCAGGGGAGGGACAGAGAGAGAGGGAGAGAGAATTACAAGTAGACTCCGTGCTGTCACCGCAGAGCCCGACATGGGGCTCGATCTCGCGAACTGTGAGATCGTGACCTGAGCCAAAATCAAGACTCGAACACTCAACCGACTGAGCCACCCAGGCGCCCCTAATGTTAATTACACCCTTAAAGGCCCTACTGGCAAATACCGTCACACTGAAGGTTAGCGCTTCAACACATGAATTTTGAGGGGACACATTTCAGCCCATAACACTCGGGTTAGTTATTTTCGCCCACTCCTTCATTACGTCTGTTATTCATTTGTAATACAGTTAGTTCCTTTGTTTCTATTCATATTCCATTTTGGGTTCCCTTGTCACCCACCCTCCCTCCCTCCCTTCCTTTTTAGTATGTGAAACATTAACATAGTCCTAGAAATCAGAACTCAATACACAAGAACAGTTCCCATCCCTCCTACCTCATTCCCTGCCCTTTCTACCCTCTTCCCATCCACCCCTGCCAATCCCCAACCGCATTACTTTTTGGTGTATCTTTCCACACAAGGGGTATTGGTTTTCCATGGCTCCTGTAACAAGTCACCACAAATTCGGGGGCTCAGAATGCCATAAATGTATTCGATTACCGTTTTGAAGGTCCGAAGTCCAGAATGAGATTCACGAGGCTAAAACTGCAGGCGTCAGCAGGGCTGTGTTCTTTCTGGGGGCTTTACGGGAGAATCTAACCCCTTGTCTTTCCAGCCTCCATGCGCTGCCTGCATTCCTCGGCTATGGACCCTTCTTCCACCTTCTGGCCAGCAACACGGCATCTTCAGACCTCTCTGTGAGCCCTGCTACCATCTGCAAACCTCTGTCCTCTGAGCCCCTCCCGTCTTCCTCTTACAAGGACCCTTGCAATCCTACCGGACCGCCAGGGGAATGCCCTCAGGTCTCCATCCTTAACTTAATCACAGTTGCGAGGTCCCTTCTGTCACGTAAATCCGGGCACTCAGTTCTGGGGCTTAGTATGTGAACACCTTTGGGGGAGGCCATCATTCTCCCACACAGATATTTGCTTAAGTTTTTAAAAACGCAGAGTGACAGATCTTGGAATTCGCCTTCTTACAATCATGGAACAGCTGCCCTCTCTTCTTTGAATGAGCCCCACCTCTTCACCCTCTGGCCTCCTTTGCCTCTTTCCATCTCCTGGACTCTGCCAAATCCTTTACGGCTTCAAGCCTTTGCACTTACTCTTTCTCCGCCTAGAATATTCTTTCTCCAGCTCCTCTCACGGTTGGCTCATTCTTCCAGGCTCCTCTCAAATGTCACCTCTTCAAAGGAGTTCTCCTGGATCGCCACATAGGTGACAGCCCGTCTCGGTAACTGTGGTTTGGCCTATGTATTTTCTTTACGTTGAGCACAGTCCGTAATAGATTCTGTACCAGTTTGTAAACTGGCCCATCTCTCTCACTAGAATGTAATCTCCGCGAGGGCGGAGACTGTGGATATCCCTGTATATCCGTAATATCTGGCACAGTACTGGGCACACAGTAGGCACTCCATAAGTGTTGACGGGATGGGTGAATGCGACTCCAGTTCGGGGGCCCAATGTAGGATAAGTGCGTTGCTGGTCTATATAGACTAAACGTAACAACCTGTTACCGTACCCTGCTGCTGGGGGCTTTCACAATTCCCAGTCCAGCGCGATATCCTATACGTCATTCATTCATTAAGTGTTCGCTGAATAGCTAATACCCACACACAACACTACGGGGGGCAACTATTGCTATTGTCCCCATTTTACCGACGAGAAAACTGAGGCTCAGCGCAGTCGCGTGGCCAAGGACACGCGGCTAGGAAGCTACCATATGCTAGGCTTCAGGCCGGGCTCAGGGGCTATACCAGAGAGTGCGTGCACATGGTCCTTGCCTTCTCTGGGGGAGAATCCGAGAAGGAATCCGTGCTTACGGGGTAGGGTGCTAAGTGTTACGAAAAAGGCCTGCCAGGGTGCTGTGGGAGCACTGGCGTGGGACGGTGAAATCAGGGTGAGGAGTCAGAGTGGGCTTCTGGGAGGAGGAGGCATTTGAACCAAACGTGAAGACGGAGATCTTAGCTAGATCAACGGAAGACCGACTAGCCAGCTGTGATAGGGCTCACAGGCTATCGTTCACCTCGCTGACACGTCCGTTTTCCTGCGGTCTGGCCTTCACCTCAGCCTTGCAGGATGAGAAACCCAATACTGTAAGTAACCTAGAATTATCCAGAATTGGGAATACTGGCACACGCTAATCCAGCTCAGGAGAGAACGAGGTTTGTAAATCAGAGCATACGTTTGTTCATGTAACGCGGAGGCGGGCATTCCCTCCACAGGCCTGTGTACGGAGGCGGTCTCCCAGCCAGCCTAGAACAGGGCTCCACACGCTTTTTCTTTCAAGGGCCAGGCAGTAAATATGTTTCGTTTTCGGGGTGATATGGTCTCTGCACCCCTACCCCACCGTGCCATTGCGGGGCAATAAAGCAGTGATAGATACCACATAGACAAATCAGTGGGCCCGTGTTCCGATGAGACTTTATTTACCAAAATAGGTGGCAGGGTTTATGGACCCCTGGCCTAGAATAAGAGAAGCAGTTACAAGATTGAAATACTGAATCACATCGATGCGTCCGCTGATACAGGAGAGATAAACCTACCTCTGGTATCAGATTGGGCACGTTCTCTCCAAAACAGTGCTTCGATGGACACTGCCATCATTTGCCTCTCTAGCCCTCTGTTACCTGCAGGGGGAAAGAGCAGCCTCCATTTTTACTAGACGTTTCCCCCATAAAAAGTGACAGATCCGGCAACGTGAACCCTTATAAGAGGCATGTCAATTCCATGAAGAGAGAGAGATGATTTTTTTCAATTAGACAGAATCTTGTATTTTTACAAAAGCGGTAAATGTCCAAGGTAGAAAATTAGAAAAGATACGAAAATAGAAACATTATATTCCCACCACCCAGAAATGACCACTATTAAGAGCTTAGTATAGGGGTGCCTGGGTGGCTCAGTCGGTTGAGCGGCCGACTCTTGATTTCAGCTCAGGTCATGATCTCACAATCATGAGATCGAGCCTTGCATAGAGCTCGGCGCTGGGCGTGAAGCCTGCTTAGGGTTCTCTCTCTCTCTCTCTCTCTCTCTCTCTCTCTCTCCCTCTCCCTCTCCCTCTGCCTCTCCCCCACTTGCACTCTTTCTCTCTCTAAAAAAAACTTTAAAAAAAAAACAAATTAGGGGGCGCCTGGGTGGTTCAGCAAGTTAAGCGTCAGGTCACCATCTCGCGGTTCGTGGGTTCGAGCCCAGCATCGGGCTCTCTGCTGACAGCTGGGAGCCTGGAGCCTGCTTCAGATTCTGGGTCTCTGCCCCTCCCCCGCTTGTGCTCTTTCTCTCTCTCAAAAATAAATTTAAAAAATTTTTTTAATTTTTATTTAAAAATCAACAGTTTAACATTTCAACACTGAAATTAGACAAAAATAAACATTAAACGTTATTTTTCATGTTTTTACTTTAAAAAATTCTTTTAATGTTTATTTATTTTTGAGAGAGAGAAAGAGCACAGGCGCAGGAGGGCCAGAGAGAGAGAGACACAGAATGTGAAGCAGCCTCCAGGCCCTGAGCCGTCAGCTCAGAGCCCGATCTGGGGCTCGAACCTACGAGCCATGAGATCATGACCTGAGCCGAAGTCGGACGCTTAACCGACTGAGCCACCCAGGCGCCCCACCCCCCCAAAAATTTTTCTTAATAAAAATAAAAAATAAAAAAAAAGACCTTACTATATATATCCTTCCAGATCAAGAATTCCTCCAAGTTTACATAATACGTATACGCACTTTCTACCAAAATGAGATAATGCGTGTACATATGCTTTCTGCTTTTTTCAGTTAATCACCTCTACCATTTCGTGTTAGTCAATTTTCACCTCATCTAATACCCATCCATAGTCAAATTTCCCGACTTTTCCCCAAGTGTCCTATAACGCTAGCTTGTTCAAATCAGGATCCAATCTCAGACCACACATTGCATCTTAAGCCTCTTTTCATTTGGAATAGTATCCTTTTTCAGGACAGGGGTTTTCCTTCCTGCTGTATCCCCAATGCCTTTAACAGTTCTTGATACACGATAGTAGCTCAATAGATGTTTACATAATTATTTTTTAATGTTTATGTATATATTTTGAGAGAGAGAGAGAGACAGAGAGAGAGAGAGAGCGCGCGCAGGGGAGGGGTAGAGAGAGAGGGAGGCAGAGAATCCCAAGCAGTCTCTGCACTGTAAGCATGGAGCCCAAGGTGGGGCTCGAACTCAGGAACCGTGAGATCCTGACTTGAGCCGAAATCAAGAATCAGGCTCTTAACCAACTAAGCCACCCAGGTGCCCTAATAACTAACTAATGAATACAAAACTTGGGGGAATGGGGGTTTCACCCTAGAGCTTATCTCACCCACCCATCACCCTTTATCTCCATTTTACAGATAACAAAAATCAGGACCAGAGAAGTGAAGCAACTTCCAGAGGTCACCCAGCAAGTATGTGGCAATTGCTTTCCGTTTCGCTGTTTACTCTATTAAACCAAGGGCTGTCAAACTTTTTCTGTGAAGAGCAGAAAATAAATATTTTAGGCTTTATAATACAATATGATAAAAATATAATAATTGCACGGTTTTGTAATACAGGTCTACTGATGGAAAAAATGGAATAGAAGAAAAATATTTTGTTTAATTGTGGTTGAAAGTTCATGTTCCCATGATCAGACTGATTGTAAATGTTCATCTGATAAAACGTTCTTAGCTCGTGGGTCATAGTTGGCCAATCTATGTCTTATACTACGCGGCTTGTCTGTGATTTGGCTTTTTCCTTGTACGTTTGAGTGAAAGTAACATCCTTTTTTTTTTTCTTTTTTTCTTAATATAATTTATTGTCAAATTGGCTTACAACATCCTTTTTAACTAACAGTTAGAATTGGGTTCTGGCCGGGGCGCCTGGGTGGCTCGGTCGGTTGAGCGTCTGACTTTGGCTCAGGTCATGATCTCACAGTTTGAGTACTCCCTAAAGTACTAACTACTTTAGTAGTACTAACTACTAAAGTACCAATGAGGACAACTCCCTAGCCATTCCTTTAAAATGCATGATCTTGTCTTGCTTCAGTTACCCTAGTACCTGTTGGTAATGCCTGCCTTCTGTGGTTAAACTTGCAAGAAGGTAGGTTGCCTTATGACCGTGGCTTTCATAATTAACCCTGTGTTACTATTTAATGTGGCTGACCAATTTAGAAATCAGTGCAGGGCGCCTGGGTGGCTCAGTCAGTTGAGCAACCGACTTCGGCTCAGGTCATGGTCTCAAGGTTTGTGGGTTCAAGCCCCGCGTCAGGCTCTGTGCTGACAGCCTGCCTGTGCTCAGTTCCATCAGAGCAGGTAACACGCGGTACTATGATTATGTTCCTCTGTCTCCCTCTTGGAGGCATGAGCTCCTTGCACGGATGGGTTATGTATTATTCATTTCAGCAACTCGATTTGTTAACATTGAAAAAGCCAGTCATTAAAGCAAAGTGAAACTAGTTAAGCAAATAACCACTCGGTCTAGGCAAACGAACATCACAGTGAGGTACGAAACGAAAGACAAAACAAGTGTTGGTGAGGAGACAGAGAAACTGGAACCTTCATAATTTACCAATAGCAACATTAAATGGTGCAGACACTTTGGAAAAGAGTCCGGAAGTTCCTAAAAATAAAAAAGTTTAAACATAGAGTTGCCATAGAGGACCCAGAAATTCCACTCCTACCCCAGGGAATGGGTGCACATGGTCCTTGCCTTCTCTAGTGGAGAGTCAGAGAATGAATTCAAATTCATTCGCAGGGCAGTGTGCAAAGTGTTGTGATAGAGGTCGGCAAAGGGCGTTAAGGGGAACACCAGCAAAGAAAGGGTAGCGAAAGCAAGAGAATTGAAAACACATGTCCACACAAATGTTCTCAATTATTGCATCACTCTTAATACCCAAAAAATGAAAGCAACCCAATTGTCCATTGACTGATAAATGGAGAAACAAATGTGATATAGCCACACCATTGAATATTATTCAGCTATAGAAAGGAATTACATGCTGGTAAGTGCTACAACCCAGATGAAAACATCACGCTGGGTGAAAGAAGCCAGTCCCCAAAGACCACATAGTGTATGATTCCATTCATAGGAACTGTCCAGAAAAAGCAACTATATAGAGCCAGAAGAGGGATAAATGGTTGCTTAGGGCTAGAGGTCGGAGGGGAGATGAACTGCAGACAGCTTTATGGGAATTTGCTCCGGGGTGGCTGGGGATGAAAATACTCTAAAACCAGAATGTGCTGACAGGTGCGCAACTCTGCCAATTTACTAAAAATAATTGTACACTTAAAATGAGTGACGTTTCCAGGCGCCTGGGTGGCTCAGTCGGTTAAGCGGCCGACTTCAGCTCAGGTCACGATCTCGCGGTCCGTGAGTTCGAGCCCCGCCTCGGGCTCTGGGCTGATGGCTCAGAGCCTGGAGCCTGCTTCCGATTCTGTGTCTCCCGCTCTCTCTGACCCTCCCCCGTTCATGCTCTGTCTCTCCCTGTCTCAAAAATAAATAAAACGTTAAAAAAATTTTTTTAAAAAAATGAGTGAAGTTTCTAGCGTGCAAAGAGTAACGCTCTTTTGAAAACCCCTCAATCTATCACATTATTGAGTGAATGTCCCATCGAGGCATATCCGTGAAAATGTCGATTTTCGGGGCGGGGGTGATTTGCTCAGTGCTTATTGGGCAAGGAGGTCCCGCCAGAGCAGCCAAATGATCCAAACTCGCCCCCCACCCCCGGCGCTGGGCGCGCTCCCATGGGGTCCTCCAGGGGACAGCGCGTCCCTCCAAGGGCGGCGGGGAGGTGCGACGGGATGTGACAGCACCTCTCCGAGCTAGGGGAAAGCCTGGCACCGAGCCCCCCCCCCCTTTGCCTTGCGGGGAGGGCCAAACCGGCCACAAAGCCGGAGTGAGGGGTCTCCTGGTGCCCGGGAAACTCACGCGGCTGCTCGTCAGCGTCCCCGGGAGGTTACAGGTCAGGGAGCCCGGACCGGAGTCGCCGTCGCCGCCGCACCACCCCCGAGTGGCCCGCGCGGAGCGTTAGGAGAAGGCGGGGGGGGGGACGGGAAGCAGGCCGAGCGCGCCCGCAGCCGGCGGGGGCCACAGGGCGGACGCCGGGACCCGGGACCCGGCGCGCGGTTGTGCGGTCACGTGGCCCCCGCCCCTCTGCGCCCGAGGTTGTGGCGCACAGCGCCCCCTGGTGACCAGCGGCGGGCACGGCCGCGGGGACCGGCGCGGGCCGGCTTCCGGTGCACCAGGCAGCCCAGGTGAGGCCTCTGCGGGGGAGGGTGGGGGAGGGGTGGCATTGATCGCCCCCCCCCGCCCCCCCGGCGATGCAGGACGCCGAGGGGAGCCCACCCAGACCCAAACTGGCGTCTCTGAAGGCCTTTGCCTTCCACCCTGCCCTCCTTCTCCCCAGGGACCCCGAAGAGGGCTGAGGGGCCCAATGATTGTCTTGAACCTGGACCTCAGCTCCCTTCTGCAAAAATGGAACAGAATAAGGCAGGTTGGTTGAAGGTGGGCCTTTCTTGATGCTCCTGAAAAGAATGTATTTGCAGGTGCTTGGATGTGAGCTCATTACCTCCCTGAGCCTCAGTTTCCTCCTCTATAAAATAGGGATAATAATAGCTTGAGGAGGTGTTTGGGAGGACTAAATAAAAGAATCCACCTGTTAAAAATAAGACAGCCATCCCGCAATGGAGTCGCTTATGCTAAGCTTGGAGGGGGGGGGGAGGGTGGTTGTGTCACCAAACCCAGACTTAATTTGGGCTTCAGCCTCTCCCAGAAATGGAATCCTAAAGCAGTGGGGAATCACCTGGTCAGTACCCGTGAAGTAGCCAGGCCAACCTGCCATCCCCTAAAGGAAAGCGACCTCCCGACATCCAGTCCACTTTTTGCTAGTGTCTTTCTTGTTCCTGCTCCCTTCCGTGTAAAAAAAAAAAAGCCTTTCATTTTGTACAGCTCCTCCAAGCTTCTTTCTGTCTGCTAGATGGAATGCTGCCCAAACGGTGAATCGTTAAAGAAAGCCAGTAAGATCTTTAAAATTTCCTCAGTTGAATTTTGGGTTTTAACATACCTAACAGGTTCGGCAGACTGGTGAAAAGCTAGTTATGTAAATTGTTCCTCCGGGCTTAGCAAACACCTAAGAATAGGGGTCATTTTTTCTCGAGATTCAGGGAAACAGAAGAATTTCACCACCACAAAATAAACACATACCTAAGGTGAGTTGTTCATAAAAATGGTAAATATATGAGAATTAAGACAGTCTGCTGCCACACTCAGCCTCGACCCTGAGAAAACCGCACGGGTACTGGATACATCAACAGGACTTGGCTAGTCCGCTGTCTTCATGTGAATTTCTTTCCCAGGACGGTCCTATCCAGGCAAAAGTTTCTTCATTACAGGAACTTTCCCAGAGTACCGTCAACTCTGCAGCGGAAAAGCAGCAACAGTTTGCACTGTTCAAATCCTTCCCTTTTCTCAAAATCCTCCCTTGCTGCAACAGTCCGAGCCTGTTGACATCATGATCCTTATCCAATCGTAATCAAGTCTCTGTGTTGAAAGACCCTCTCTGCCTTAAATCAAACCTGCATTTCTCAGTAAATTCTGACCTTTCCTTTCCTCCCTGAAACGCTATCAAAACTTTGGGAGGTGGGGTTCTCCCAGACCAAGGTAAGGAATGCATTCCGCTTTGTCAAATCCACAGGTAGTGTTGGTGATATTTCAGGAGTCAGCATTTGACAGCCTCCATCCCCGAGCCCCGCAGAGATCCCCTGGGGAAGCTGGGACCTCCTCACTAGAGCTCAAGACCTTCAGCTGGAATCACTGTGCTCCTCTGAGGCCTCTTAAACTTCCTGTTCGGGGCTCTTCTGACCACAAAGGTGGGGTGTGTAGGTTTCACGCCCTTTGAAGCTCTGATCCCTTTCCTGAGCCCCAGTTGCTAAGGTTGCTAATCCTGGCGTCGTCACATCATCCCCCATGAGAAGCCAGTTCTCTCCACGGGCACTCCACCATCCTGTAGGTAAGCTTGAAGTCTCTCCTTCCATTCAAATCTTCGAAGAGAGTGCCCAAAAGAGTTTTATCATTTTCTTACTGTTTCAGATTTTATAATAATGTCTGTCCCTTGTTATTTGCAGAAGTTTCCACCAGTTAATTCTAATTAATTCATCGCTTTTCCTAGGACAACATTCCTACTTACTACAACGAATGCTCAGTATTTGTCAGGCAGTAACAACAGTGTTTATTGCTTGTAGGGTTTTTTTTTTTTTGTATGTTTTTACACTTGCTTAGACTTTACTGCCCCCCCCCACACACACTCCTCTTCTTACAAGCCAGCTTTAATTTCTGTTCTTGAAATTATTCCATTTATCATTAGAAAAAGATCAAAACCATTGTAGCTATGAATGTGTAAAACTATACAAAGAGCATAACCTCAATAAAGTAAATTATGTATGTACGTACACTCACAGAGTAGGAAACACATTTTAAAAATTTTTAATGTTTATTAATTTTTGAGAGACAGAGAGGGAGGGAGTAGGGGAGGGGTAGAGAGAGAAGGAGACACAGAATCCGAAGCAGGCTCCAGGCTCTGAACTGTCAGCACAGAGCCCGACGCGGGGCTCGAACTCACAGACCGCGAGATCATGACCTGAGCCAAAGCCAGACGCTCATCCGACTGAGCCACCCAGGCGCCCCTAGAAAAACATTTTAAAAGAAATATGCCAGGGGCCCCTGGGTGGCTCAGTTGGTTAAGCATCCGACTCTTGGTTTCGGCGTGGGTCGTGATCTCCCGGGTTCGTGAGTTCGAGCCCCGCATCGGGCTCTGCACTGAGGGTGAGGAGCCTGCCTGGGATTCTCTCTCTCCCCCTCTCTCTCTCTGCCCCTCCTATGCTCTCTCTCAAAATAAATAAACTAAAAAAAAAAAAGGAATATGCCAAAAGATTCAATGCTTACCTATACTTTATTTGCTATTTCTGTATATTTTAATAGCTATTTAAATCTTAACCATTCAAAATCTTTTACATACTCTTGTGTCGTTCTGAACATCCTACTTTTATAACAACTCAAATTATTTAATAAATAAAATAGTTTTACAAAACATTCTGGCCGGCAGTGAAGGAAAAAGTTTGTATGTCGTCTCTTAAGTGTCAGGTATGAATGATACCAAAGAGATTTTATTTTATTTTTTTTAATTTTTTTCAATGTTTTTTTTTTGAGAGAGAGAGAGAGAGCATGAGCAGGGGAGGGACAGAGAGAGAGGGAGACACAGAATCTGAAGCAGGCTCCAGGCTCCGAGCTGTCAGCACAGAGCCGGACTCGGGGCTCGAACCCACGGACCGTGAGATCATGACCTGAGCCGAAGTCAGTTGCTTAACCAACTGAGCTACCCAGGTGCCCCCAAAAGATTCTATTTTCAATTATGTTTTCTTGAGCTAAATTAGATCTTGGTTTATCCAGGATATTTAAAATCAACCTTCATCGGGGCACCTGGCTGGCTCAGTTGAAGGAGCATGCAACTCTTGATCTGGGGGTCATGAGTTTGAACCCCATGTTGGGTGTAGAGATTACTAAAAAAAAAAAAAGGAAATAAACTTAAAAAAATGTAATCACCCCTCATCACGTTCCCTCTAATAAAATTTAAGTTCTTTTTTTTAATGTTGATTTATTTATTTGGGGAGGGGGTGCACGAGCAGGGGAGGGGCAGAGAAATAAAATCCCAAGCAGGCTCACAAACCGTGACATCACAACCTGAGCCAAAATCAAGAGTCACAGGCTTAACTGACTCACCCAGGAGCCCCAAAATTTAAGTTCTTTTACTTCCAAATTCTCAGACAGCTGTAACCTCTGCTTAACGGACAGGAAACTGGTCAAATATTTGTATCTGCCTATCACCCCTGCCCCGATAACCGGTCTTCCACTGTGATACAGTTTTTCTCAATAATGTCAGTACTTTTCCTTGAAATATATGATGGGAAGTTCACAGGCTTTGGTTCCGGGCTTACCATCTGTTTACTGCTATATAGCCTTATCCTGTGGTGATCTCTTACTGAGACTCATTTATATCCTCTAAAATGAGGTTAGTAATTCTTACTGTATTATTGACATGTTTGACACATAACAATTGAAAATATATTCATTGTTATTGTGATTACTCTTGATTATCCTTTATTATAAGGAAAATAGCAAACAGTACCCCGAACATTCATATTTTACAGGGCAGTTGGGTTATTTATTTATTTATTTATTTATTTTGAAAGAGAGACAGAGAGCAGGGAAGGGGCAGAGAGAGGGAGGGTGGGAGCGGAGCCCGATGCAGGGCTCAAACTCAGGAACCGTGAGATCAAGACCTGAGCCGAAACCACGAGTTGGGCGCTCGACCAACTGAGCCACCCAGGCGCCCCCGGGGCAGCTGTTTTTTAATATTTGCAGATGCACATGGAGTGACGGGGAATCTGAAACACCAAACCTAAGGTCTGACGATGCCACAGAGATGAAGCCACAAAGAAACCCATCTCTCACTTTCGGCCCCTGCTAGGACTGGACAGTCCAGCTAATAAGCCACAGCCCGGGTGGGGGGAGAGAGAAGCAAGCAACCGATCTCGAATGTCTCCCAGGTTTCTTATCCCATCCATTAGGCAGATGGTGATTCAGCGACGGGCACCGTTCTCTCCCTGACTGTCTCTTCCCCGGCAGCAGTGGTTCCAGGAGGGCAGAAAGAACAAAGGCGGCCACTCCGTGCACGCCTACTGTGTGCCAGGCGCGTCGTTCCAGCTACATTCCAGCTACGAACACGTGATGAGAGGCAGTGTTCTAGCTGGGGAGGCACCAGTGAACTAAGCAAGCTAAAACGCTTTTGAGTTTATACTCTAGCGAGGAGAGACAGGACTAAATAACTGATAGAATACATCAGTAAATTATGTAGCATGGAAGACAGGCATGTGATGGGGAAATAGAGCAGGGAAGGGGTATGAGGGTGCTGGTGGCCAGGTGTGTCGCCTTTAATGGGCCTCACTGAGGAGGTGCCATTTGAACGTGATGAGGGATCGAGGCACGGGGACATCTGAAGGGCCAGTACCAACCGCCAGAGCAAACACATGACGTGGGAGCGTGCCCGGATTCTGTACCAAGATACCCAAACAACACTGCCAGGCACCAGGGTTATTATAAGCCTCGAGGGGAGGGCAGATCATTATACTAGCAATTACGGCAAAATGCTAAGTGCTATCTAAGATATAAAGAATGACCTTGAGTGGAGTCAGGGAAAGCTGACCCAAGGGAGTGCCGGGGGAAATGGTGTTAGAAGTTGGACACGAGTTTTGCCAGATGAAGAGGCCTGATGGGACAACACGTTGGGAGTCAAAGATGACACAGATGACCTAGCCGACTGGTGATCTTTGAAAGCGCTTCCCCAGAGGGGCCACACTTCATTTGTCCGGTCAGGCCCGAGGATGTGAAGGCACACCCGGACTTCCAGATGCCCGGCATTGCAGTCCAAGGGAGGAGCCTAATTTCTTCAGCCAAACCTTACTCCTGGTCTTTCCACCGGTGTGCAGCTTTCCCACTATTACCCAAAAAGGCTAGGGTAAACATCTTGGTTCATAACCTTTGTTACACTTGTTCAGTTATTATCTTAGCGTCAGTTTCAGGAAGTTAGACTGCCCCATTCAAGGGTTTTTGTATTTCCACCTTTGATACATTTCCCACTTGGCCTTCCAGAAAGAATGTGTCAATTCTCCGCCCCACCAGCGGGTGTAGGAGAGAGACTCTCTTTGCCCACATCCTTACCAACAGGTTGTTATTTTTAGTATCTTATCCCAGAAATTGGATATAAAAATAAATACGAGGAGAAGATGGTTTCAGGCTCTTAGAAGGAAGTTTCCTGAACTGATCATTTTTTTTCTGTCTTGTTTAATAAAAGAAACGAGACTGAGGCCGTCCTACTGTGCAGTTTCAATCATGAATATGATGGTCCAGAAATGGAAACTCACTGGTGTGCCTGGGGGGCTCAGTCGGTTGAGCGTCCGACTCTTGATTTTGGCTCAGGTCACGATCCCAGTGTCGTGGGATCGAGCCCCACATCGGCCCTGCGCTGAGCATGGAACCTGCTTAAGATTCTCTCTCTCCCTCTGCCCCTCTCCCCCACCCCGACTCGTGCTCTTTCTATCGGAAGGAAGAAAGAAAGAAAAGAAAAGAAAAGAAAGAAAAAAGAAAGGAAGGAAGGAAGAAATGGAAAAGAAATCCAACCTCAGGATGCGGCCAACAGAATGATCAGATCATTTGTACCCATTACCTTGGGAAGGACTCCTCCAGCTTAGGAAAGATTTCTGGCTCTGGGGAGGGGCAGATCAATTCCATTCCAGCTCCAGCCCTTACAAGCTGTCTGATCTTAGGCAAGTGACTATAACCGGGTTGGGCCTCAACGTCCTGGTCTGTAAGATAGGGGCAGTGGACAGAGTCCCTACCTGTAGGAGTGCTTGCGAGAGACCGTGTGTAAGAAGTTGTGAGTTCTGGTCTGAGATGAGAGGCTGCGGCTGGAGAGCCATGCATCCTGTCAACGGGAGGCCTGAGACCGGCCCTGCTCCCTTTTATGATGCCCCTGAGATACCCGGTAGTGACAGGATTTCAGGGTCACCCGGATTGTAAAGGACTCCTCCGACCTCAGTCATGTCCCCTTCCCACCACCCACTGGGGAGCCTCTGTGGCCCTCTGGGATGAGCTCCCCCCACCACCCCCCACCCCCGCCTGCTGCTCAGGGGAGCAGCTTGGGTAGAGGAAGGCATGGCTGGTCTCAAGCAATCTCCAAGGATCGCATGCCTCTGACAGGTAGGGAAAGAAGACGTTCCCCGGGGAACAAGTAAAACTAGAAGTCCATCTCGACATTCAATAAGCGCTCCCTTATCCCCCCCATGTCATCACCATCATCATCACTAAACTCTCAGGCATTTCAGACTGTCACCTTGCCGGATCAACACTAAGTAAGCCCTGTCTGCATGGCCCCGACAGCCTTTCATATCCCACCCACCCCCGCCCCGCCCCGCCCAGCAGAGCAAAGCATTCTAGCAGAGTACGAGCAGCTACCGGATGTTGAGGGCCGACCCCCGGCCCGGCCCTGTGCTAGTGACTCCTACACAGGGCACACCTGGGAAAGGCAGGTCGTCTTCTCCTGAGTATACGAACCTCCGTTTACTCACAGGTCCTACGCAGCCGATCACAGCTGCGCGGAGTTGTGATCACAGGCCGGCTGAGACCTTTAAGAAGCAAGTGCCCCTGACCCCCGGAGTCTGACCTCAGGCTCCCCCACCAAGTACCTGCAAGCCCCTCCTCTGTCTGAAAGGCGCGCTAATGGTAATGCCTACTTTAGGGGGTTAACAAGAGGATTAAAAGAGCTAATGCATTTAAAGGACTTCGGTAAGCTCTTCATAAATCACGGTTGTCGGGATTTTTATTTTTATGACTATGGTGGAGGGATCAAGGAGAGGACGAAGATTCGGCCAAGGAGACTGAGAAGTGGCACCAACCACAAGATCGGGGAGGGGGGAGCCGCGAGAAAAGGGTGTCATGGAAACCAAAGGGAGAGAATGCCAAGAAGGAGGGAGATCTAACACAAAAGGGCACTCAGAGGCCGGTTTCTTCTGACAAGACAAAAAGAGCAATTTTCATCTCTTAGCGACCGATGAGAATAAAGGCAGAAAGGAAGAAAATTAGCCTCTAGCTTTCTTTTTTGTTTTTAAGTTTTCCTTTAAATTCCGGTGAGTTAGCACACGGTGTAACATTAGTTTCAGGTTTACGATATAGTGAGTGATTCCACACGTCCATGCGTCACCCGGTGCTCATCGGGACAAGTGCATTCTTAATGCCCGTCACCTATTCCCCCCCTCCCCCACCCCCGCCGTCCCCCGCCCTTCTGGTAACCATCAGTTTGTTCCCTATAGTTGAGTCTGTTTCTTGGTTTGCCTCTACTCTCTGTCTCTTTCCCCCTCCCTTTGTTCCTTTGCTTTGTTTCTTCAATTTCACATAGGAGTGAAATCATATGGTATTTGTCTTTCTCTGGCTTATTTTACTTAGCGTTAGACTCTCTAGCTCCATCCGTATCAATGCGAATTAGCCTATAGCTTCAAGTGAAGCCTTTTGTAGACCAACCTCATCAAGCCGATCAGAATGCCCAGGTGTCATTTCCATGTCTTCTAATCAGGGAAAATATGTATCTCTTGGCTTTTCTTTAAATGAAACAGACAAAAAGAAATGTCAGGCTACATCAGGTGGGTGAAATGAAAATGTAGACAATCTCAAATTTACACGGCAGAGGGGAGGGGCGGGGAAGGGAGGAAAACAGGTCGGATCACAGAACAGGTTTTCAAAGCAGAGGTCTACACCGGACCCCCACCCTGACTCCAGTGTAAAGGAGGGTCGCGAAATGGGCCGAATGTATGGATTTTTCTTTCCGTCTTTCTATTCTGCCTGGTGCCAGAAAGAAATTACGACAGCACGAGCTGTGTCTTTGGACAAATATTCAACAAGTGTTTATAGAGTGAAGTCAGCGGGGGCCGGGGGGGGGGGGGGCGGGAACGATCCAGAGGTGGAGTGATATTCTAATCTAGGTAGAGACCTCCCAAGGGGTGATTTAGGGAGGCATAGCAAGGAATTAAGGGTTAAAAATCTACATACACTGTGAAGTGGTTTTGCGGGGCCTGAGTGGAGCTGCCACTTGCCTGGGGTCGGGAGGGGGTCCTCTTCGGCTTGGGAGAGATAGGGGTGACTTTCCCAGAGGTGCCCCAGAGGGATGCAAGGAGGGGGCCCTCTCCTGGTCAGTTGTCAGCTAAAGGGTCCCGAGGCAGAGAGGCTCTCCCAGTCTCCTTCTGCACATGAGGGTTAAGAAAGCTGAGGCTGAAGGCAAATTCGGGGTGTGAGGCGTGGGGTGGGGGAGGGGTGATGGCAGAGCACGGAAGGCTGAGCCTCCGACCCTCACCACCATCACCACCACCACTGCCGAGAGGGGAGCGTGGGTGGTTGGAGTGGAGGGTTTTAGGGTCAGATTGTGAGGTCATTGATGGGGCAGGAGGGAGAGGCCTGGGAGGGGCTGAGGGGCTCTTTCTGGAAAGAGAAGTACTTCAAGGCAGGCTCTGAGTACGGCAGCCCAGGGAAGGCTGCCGTGGCTTCTCCTGCTCCCTCGGGGCCTCAGCCCACAGCCCTGTGTCCCTACGGAGCTCGTCATCCCCACTGAGCTGTCTTCAACCGCCAGCCTAATGAAAACCCCAGTACCTCTCCCTGGGCCCCTAACCTCCCCTCCGCCCCTGCTAGGACGGCACAGCCCAGAGTTCTGTAGGATCCCCTGGAACCTGCGATTCCCGCCAGGCTTCCTGTGGCTGTCAGCTCCCTGTGTCTTCCTGGTCATCGTGCCCTCACCCACTGTCCCCTGTGCTTCTCTCTGCCCCCCCCCTCCCGCCCCACGCACCATCTCCCACTGCCGCAAACGCTACCCTCTCAGCTCTGTGAAGTCCCTACTTCCTGTACGACCAACTCCCCCGGGTCCTCGGATCTGCGCATTCACTTCCCTCTCGGCACATAGCCCTCAATGCAATCATGCCCCCCCCCCCCGCCCCGCCTCGTCCTGCTCACAGAAATAGGGACGCACGCACCTACGCAAAACACAGGGACCCGCAGGGGCTGAGGTCACCCTCCAATATGAGAGGATGAGATGGGGGGGGGGCCAGGCCAGCTTCCTGGAGGGTCCGCCCCTTCTTTCCCTCCCCCGTGAGTGCCCTCCACTCACTAAAATGCTGTATGGGGCCTCTCGGCTTTCTGATGGCCGGGTTCCTGCAGGTGCCCGGCTGCTAGATGACTTCTCATCCCTCCCCAGCGAGTCTCAATTCTTGGGGTGAGGAGGGGGTTAGCTTGGAGTCCTCGGGCGCCCTGGTCCTTCAGCAAATCACTTCAGGGCTGATGGGGGAGGCTCTGACGCTCCGGGCGCTGGGCTCTGCTCTCTCCTTTCCTTCACCGGGGAGTGAGGCTGGGGGGGGGGGGGGTGGGGTGGTGGTGAGGAGAGGGTGGCGTCAGGCCACAGGAGACATTCCCGGTTGTGACCCGGGATGTCCACAAGTAGCAGCAGCAACAGCAATCCCAGGGATGCACCCAGAGGAAGAAGCGCTCTTCCTCAAAGTGACCAGGAATGGTGCCCCTGGGAGCCCTATTTTGGGGCTAGTACCTCAGCACCGGACTCCTTTGAATCCAGTAGAGGAGAAAGCGCCGCCCCACTGCTATCCAACTAGCGGGCACCGTAGCCTGGCTGGTCTGACCCGAGGGGCAGGCCCGTTGTAAGGGGCTCCGTCCATCTACCTTTGGGAACGGTTTCAGCCCTCTCTTCTTCCTTCTTCCCTTTTCCCTTCCCTCTGCAAATTGAGGTCGATAAAAACCCCACCTCGGGGTACAAACCCATCCCTTTATAGCTTTCTGCTATGTTGCTCCTTTTCCCTTTACCTCTCCCTAAAATAGTAACAGAGACATTAAAATCGATGCTGATAAATATTTATTGACATAGAAAGAAGCCCACGACATATATCATTTGGTGAAAAAATACGGACTATAGAACAGCACTTCTATTGACCATTTTTATCTATACATACATCTATCTGGGTACACAGGTATAGGGAAGTATCTAGAAGGACGTCCATCAAAGGGATGACGACGGTTAGATCGGGGTGGAGAGCTGGGGGTAACTTGTACTTTACTTTCTTGTACTTTTCTTTATTGTTTGAAGATTTAACAATGAATGGTGCCACTTTCACAAAGAGAACAGAGCCAGCGAGGAAATGAGCGCACAAAGAAAACAGGCCCTTAGGCAGGGGGGCTGGGGAAGCAAGGACAGAGGTCAGGCTGTCTCCCTCCACTGTGCTGGTATTCAAGACCCTCTCTACTCCACTCCCAAAGGAAAGCTGCTTTGTGGATTCATGCATTTAGAAGCGCCCCTCCCCAGTTGTCCCATTGCTGGACTCAGAATATGGGTTAGGGTTCATGTAAGGCTAGGGGACACCAGCTCACTGCAGCTCAGAAGGGTCATCTTGTTGGCCAGGGGCCTCTCTGGGTCCCTCCTCCTCTGTATGGGTCAGCTCCTGCAGGGTGATGATCAGATTCTCAAACACCTGGGCCCGGCTGCTGTCATTGTCACAGGTTTCCTTTGAGTGGCCCTCCTCGCCGCAGTAGGAGCAGCGGATTGTGTGTTTTCGCTTCCTGGTTCTACGCAGGTGCCTAGAACCATCATTCTTATGCCCAGAACCCCCGCTGGTGGAAGGAGACTGAGCCCGGGAACTGCTAGGGGAATCGATGACTAGCACTTGGTCCCGAGGTCTGGCCCTGCGTCTGGGGAGCGGAGAAGCCGTGAATGACAGTGGAGGGTCCTGAGACTCCACCAGGATCACATCCTCATCTGAGTCATCGAGGGCATCATCTATCTCTATCACGTTGCAGTCGGGACTGCCGACCACTATCTGCGGGGAGCCCTGAAATGCCATCAGGCTGGTGGCCCTCTCCACCAGTGACTCAGATCTTTTGGGCTGTTTCTGTTTAAGGAAAGTGTCATCCCAATCCTCTTCCTCCCTGACCATCTTGATCAACTCGAGGAAATTGGGGAGGCGCTCCTGCTCATTTGCATACATCCTGAGAAGATGCTTCAGCCTAAAGCGCAGGTCCCCGTTCAGCTCGGCCCCTAAAAGGAGCTGGTGCAGGCGGGTCTGGTTTGCGTCTTTCTGAGCTATGATCCCCGCCTGAATAGCATTTTGGAGCTGCACCTCTAAACGGATCACATAAAGGGAGGCTTTCTCCCCTTGCGCCTGCAGGGTGTTAAAAAATTTACCGTGAGCCGACATACTGCTTTCGGATTCTCCAAACACCAATTTCATGGCACGCAAGAAATCGGCCACACTTAGATTGGGGTTGGCCGCCTGCAGCAAAAGCATGACCTCCCTGGCGGGGCCTCGAAGCGTTTTCAGCAAGCGCTTGAGCTTCTCCTCCTCAGACATATTCCAATCCGGCAGGGCCCCATTGACTTGGATGAGCCAGTTTTCAAAGGTTTCTTCCCCCTGGGCTGGCACCACCCTCCCCGAGAACAACTTCATATTTCTCTCTGCCACGCTGGCCATTAAAGGGCCGAGGCTTCTCCCCAGGGACCTCAGCATAGAATGGGCCCAGGGCGGCAAGGGTGCGTTCTGCCGCCGGCTATTACCCATGCGCGCAACGATGCTAGCCATGACTGATGACGATCGGGGTGTCCGAATGGAACAAGACGCTCAGGCTTTGTGGGTTAGCCTAATGTGCAGGCGTGCTGGGGGGACTCTCCTATCTCAGTAGGGGCTGTAAAGAAGAAAAAAAACAAACAAACCGGGTAGTAGTTAATAAGGGAATTGGCTGCAGTTGTATTACTCTCTCCCTTCCTGCATATCCTGCAGTGCATTTTATATCTGCCCACCTCCCTAAAAATATCTTCTGGGAGACTGGCGATTACAACCTCACGGAGCCAGCCGGTGTCTCGGTGTAAGCAGGGTGCTTTTTACGGCCACATCCAGCCAGTCGTCCAGGAGGGAGGGCAACTGTTGCTTCTAATTCTAAGTGTAATCGTGTGTACGGAAGCTGATATTGGCCTCTCAAAATAGAGCACAGTGGTCACAGATTTGTCGGAATCCATAAGATCTCGTTAACCTCTTGGTCTCAGATCCCAACCACACCCCCTTCTGAAAGTCCCCCCGCCCCACCCCCGCCCGGGTTATGTCTCAGATTCTTACAGGAGCGCAGGAACGGGTGCGCGCGCGCCTTTATTTCACTTCCAGCTTCTGCAACCGGTGGCCTCCGCGAGAAAGCTCGTCTCCAGGCTAACAGCCGATCTCTGTCCACCGGGGGGGTCGCCGATCCGAGACCTCCGGGCGTCAAGATTGCGCCGCCGCCGCGGAGGGCAGGGAAGGGAAGGGTCAGGAGCAGCCTCCTCGCTCATCCCGCTCCCTCCACCCCCGCCACCCACCCCCCTCCCCGCTGCCTCCGCTGTGGGTAGGCGGAAAATTCCCTCTCCCACCTTCTGAGCACAAGCCAAAGCCACCCACCCCCGCCCCATTACATGTCCCCCGGGAAGTGGTCGGCCTACCAGCTTCTGCAATCAGCCGCACAGAATTCAAGTTCGGATTCGGCTTTGATGGCCTGCCACGGAGATAGGGAATAGGAGTTGAACACGCACACCCACACAGCCCTCTCCAGAAGAGATGAAGGGATGCAAAGGGGGTTCAAGGCGGACAGCTTGCCATCCTTCCCTCCCCCCACCCCGACCCTTCGTCCCCCCTCCCCGAAAAGGCCCCGCCGCTCAATCCAGGCAAATCCCACCCATTAGGCGACATCCAGCGCAACCCCACCTCCTCCCTCAGCGCTGCCGGTCCACGGGCGTGCTCCTCCCCCCGCCTCGCCGTCCCCGGTTCCCCCAGGCTGGGAGCCACCCGGGACCGGTGCCCCTCCTCTCTCGGCCGCCGGGCAATCGCGCCCCCCTTTCTTTACCTGTGCTCGGCTCGGTGGGCTGCGGACCCTCGGGCCTTGCCAGCTGCGGATGCCGCCTTCCGGTCTCCGCGGCCCCGCGAGGGAAGAGGACGGGCACGTCCCCGGCCGCTTAAGCGACCCGGAGCTGCCCGCGGAGCTGCTCCGCACGGCGCCCCCCGCCACCAGCGAGGGGTAGCTGAGTCCAGACAGCACGGTTCCCACGGCAGCCGCCGCTGCTTTTATCCTCGGCCCACGGAGACAAAAGAGCGTGACGAGCGAGCCGGCGCGGCCAATCAGCGGGGCGCGGGGGCGGGTCCCCGCGCGGTCTCGAGCCGGATGCAAATGTACGCCCGAGGGGGGCGGGGTGAGGCGGGCAGAAGGGCCGGCGGGCGTCCAAGGCCGCTTCGGTGCCTGGACTGGAAGAGTTTGCGACTCTTGCCCGCTTCTCCCTCTTTTCGCTCTTGGCTCAACTCCGCGCCTTGGGGCCGGCGCATTAAACACCGAATGGGATCGAAATCAAATACACAATAAAAGCGGCTCACCTTTGTTTAGGGGGAAGGGAGAAAAAAAAAAAAAAAAAAAAGCATCAGCGCTTGCTCTGTGCAAATAGACTTACACAATTCTTTTACTGTGAAGGAGGTGGTAGCGTGTCCATGTCACAGGGAAGGCACTCGGGCATCCGGGCCCTTAACCAGTACTCACTAAGGTATGGGTGCAAGTCTGGCTGCATGAGAATCATTTGGGGGGGTGGGGGAGGAGGGAGCTGGTTAGAAATGCAGATTCCCGGGCCCCGCTTCCGGGGGATTCTGATCGACTAGGACAAGAGCTGGGTGTGATTTTTGGTAAGTCGCTGTAGTTCATCCCGAGAGGATGTAGGAGGATGGTGAATTAGTAAATGGACCTGCCTCCAACGTATCTGTTTATAGCATATCTTGGGTGAAATGCAGCTCCAGAGCGGACGCTCCTACCTGGGGTCCACGGTCTGCCTGAAATTGGATGCAAAGATTCTGGACTCTGTAGGAAGCTGAATAATGGCCACCCAAATATACCAAGTCCCAATCCCTGGAACCTGCAGATGTTAACCTTGTATAAAGCAAGAGTCTTTGCAGATGTGGTTAGATTAAGGATCTCGCCGTCAGGAGATGCTCCAGGAGTATCTGAGTGGGCCCTCGATGCAATCTCGCGTCCTTGTAAGACAGAAGAAGAGGGCGAGCTGACGCAAACAGAAGAGGAGAAGGTGATGTTGAAGACTGATGCAGGGATTGGAGTGGCGTGGCCACAGGCAAAAGTGCCCGCAGCCACCGGAAACCGGAAGACGCAAAGAACAGAGCACAGCCCTGCCCACACCTTGAATTGAGCCCAGAGAAACTGATGCTGAACTTCTGGTCTCCAGAACCATCGGCGTATAAATTGTTTTACGCCCCTGAGTTGGTGGCAATTAGTTAGGGCGGCCACGAGAAACTAATACAGACTCTATATTTCTCGGAGTCCAGAGCTTTGCACATGTTTAGATGGGCCTGTGGTCCGGTAATGGTTAAAAACCACCCCCTCCAACCTTTCTCCATTTAAGATCTTTCTCCTTCATTTTGTACTTGAGGAAGAAGTATGAGGACTAACACCCAACGCAACTCGACTAGACCCCGCCCCCCGCCCCCGAGCCACAGCTCTCTGCCGGTGATGGAGCTCTTCCATTTCTCAACCCGAGGACAGCATTCTAGGTCGCCCTTCTGTGAGCTCTTGAGTGGACCCCTCCCTTGCCGGGTTGGGCATCACTGGCCTCAGAGAAGGAGCAACTCCGTGAAAGGGAGTCTGTCCGGAGTGAATGGGTCGGAAGTCAGTGGCTCCACGTACGAGACTGCTGGGGCTGCCGTAACCGAGGGCCACAGAGCCGGTGGCTCAAACAGGGGACATTTATTTCCTCACAGGTCTGGAGGCTAGGAATCCAGATCAAGGTGCGCACAGGATTGGTGTCCCCTGAGGTCCCTCCCCTTGGCTTGCAGACAGCTGCACTTTTGCTGCCTCTTCACAGGGTCTGTGTGTGCCTGCTCCCACCTTCAAATGTCCTCTTCTTCTAAGGACCCCAGTCAGATTGGACTAGGACCCACTCTGACAGCTTCATCCTGACTCAGCCACCTGTCTTACGGGCCCATCTCCACCTACAGTTACGTCCTGGGGTACCGGAGGCCAGGGCTCCCGCACGTGTGCTCTGGAGGGGACACAATTCAGCCCGTAACACCCTCGTTCCCCTTATTCTGGAACAGCACGGCTCCTTTCCCCACTTGGGACTTTTCGGGGGCCAGGGTGCTGGGGGCATGCGTTGCACGAGTGGACGGCCCACGCACAAAGCAGTTGCTGTTGCTTTTTCGTGACTGGTGATGGCTGGAAGTGAGTGAACAGTGGGGTGCCCTTCAAGCTACTGTTGGGTTCCTCTTTGGCACTCAAGGTACTTCACCTGCTCCTTTCTGCTTTTTTTTTTTTAAGTTTCTTTATTTATTTTGAGAGAGAGAGAGGGAGAGAACATGGGCAAAGTGGGATCATGACCTGAGCCGAAATCAAGAGTCGGATGCTTAACCGGCTGAGAGCCACCCAGGCCCCCGCCCCCCCCCCCCCACTCCTGCCCTTTCTGTTCTCTTCTTTCCAACCTTAGTATTTAGAATTCCTCAAAGTATAGAATCCAGATTTGGAGGCGAAGCACCTTCCGTCTCAGGGTTGTGGCCTGTCTCTTGTGGACGGGATAGAGTAGGATGGGGTGATAGAGGTGGGGAGAAGGCAGGCTGGTCACCTTGCAGACCCAGGGCTGAGGCCAGCAGTAGCTTATGGGCTAACTGCACACTCTTCCTTTGGCCCCCCAGTACCACGACATCTGCCCCTGGCCTCTCAGCAGATTCTTTTTCCGAATTTGAAGGGTTTCATCACCAAGTCAGGTGATCTGCAGCCGGCCCTGGCGGCGTCAGAAAAGACAAAGACTAGACCTCAGAGCTCTACAAGATTGCTGAAAAGAAACGGAGTGTGTGGGGGGTGGCCGGATGGCTTGGTCGGTTGAGCCCCCAAGTCTTGGTTTTGGTCTCGCGGTTCGTGGGATCGAGCCCCGCATCTGGCTGCACGCTGACAGCGTGGAGCCTGCTTGGGATTCTCTCTCTCCCCCTCTCCCTGCCCCTCTCTCCCTGTCTCAAATAGATAGATAAACATTAAAAAAAAAAAAAAAAGAAATGGATTGCGTACCAGGTGCCTGGGTTGGGTCCTGAGAACAAAAAGAGGGTCTTTCCATGCAGACCTGGGAGGAGAGTGGCTAAGCTGGCTCCAGTCGGTTATTGAACATCCCTTACCTCTGGCTGCATGTTTTGGGGTGTCGGGGGCCACTTCCAATGGCAAAGATTCAGGCTCTGGTGGCTCTAAGGGGGGCCGCATTTTATTTTCCAATTGCAAAAGCATAAACTTCAGAAAAGTTGATGGTTAGGAACTAAAACTTTCGGTTGAACCAATAATAGCTACCTTTGGTTGCTTTGCTCCTCTCTGTCAGGAATTTTCCATCCATTATCTCACTTAAGCCTCTCCAGCAGCCCTGTTGAAATAGACATTGTTCTCCCATCGAAGTAGCTGAGGGCTTACAGACACTTCACGCTCGAGCTCTTTGGCTCATCAGAAGCCAAAGCCCGGATGCGGGACGCTTATGAAAGACCCCTCCCCAGCCTAAGCTGAGACCCCGAGGGCGGCATCTTTCATGGAAATACTCAACGAGAGGGTGATAGCAAGATATTTTTAGGCAAAGAAAAACTAAGAGAGATTGCCACCGGCAGACTGCCCTAATGGAGATTCTAAAGGATGTACTTCAGGGGGAAAATTATCTTAGAAGAAGGAAACGCAGGACGGAATGGAGAGCAGGGAAAGTACGTGGGCAATATGAGTGAACACGGATGGAAGAAGGACTCACACAAACGTCCATTCTGTTTTTTAAAAAAGAAACTTGCAAGGACCTTACGATAAGAAAAGACGTCAGAAGCAGCGTAAATGGAGTTCAAGTTTTCTAAGGGCCTTGTATCACATCGGAAGCGACTTAGGTACTTACATCTAGACTTTTATCAAAGGTAATTATGTATGTAGGCAATAATAGGATGTAATTATTAAAATAACAGCAACAGGATGTAAATCTTCAAGCTAGCGGAGATGGAAAAGAACCGAAAAATTTTTTAAAATTCCTTTTAAGTCAATTCTTTTTAAATCAAGAAAGAAGAGGCAAAAGAAACTCAGGGGGAACCAATGCAAGCACAAAATAAAATGGTAGCTTGAAACCCCAATATATCAATGATTTTATTAAATGTTTATGAGCTAAGGGGCGCCTGGGTGGCTCAGTCGGTTAAGCGTCTGACTGCGGCTCAGGTCACGATCTCGCGGTCCTCGAGTTCGAGCCCCGCGTCGGGCTCTGTGCTGACCGCTCGGAGCCTGGAGCCTGTTTCAGATTCTGCGTCTCCCTCTCTCTCTGACCCTCCCCCGTTCATGCTCTGTCTCTCTCTGTCTCAAAAAGAAGCAAACGTTAAAAAATTTTTTTTTTAATAAATAAATGTTTATGAGCTAAACGCTCCAGTATTATCAAGTAGGATGAATAAGTACGTCTGTATGCTGTTTGAGAGAGACAAATTCAAAATATAAGGATACAGATAGGTTGACCATAAAAAGATGGGGAGAGCTAAGTCACCCGAATAATGACATAAGCGATAGAACACTTGTATAGAGATATTCAAACAAAATACACTTAAAAAGCGAACAGCATGATTCGAGATGTAGAAGGACATTTCCTAATGATAAAAGACTCAATTCACCAGGAATGATTATGCATTTATAACAAAACCTCAAAATATATAAAGGAGAAGTTAACTTACTAAAAGGAGAAATAGACAAATACAATAATGCGAGTGGGAGGTCTCCCCCACCCCGTACTTCATCCAAGAGACATAAAAAGGGTCTCCAAGGATATAGAATTTTTGAACAACGTAATCAATAACTTGAGCTTACAGCCATTGTATAGAACACTGCAACCAACAACCACAGAATACACATGCACAAGGTTGATGAAACGTGACCATGTCCCAAGCCGGAAAGCAAGCCACATTTCAAAAAGTTGGAATCTGATCATAATGCAAAGAAGTTACAAATCAATAATTACAAAAGACAACGGAAAAAGCTGGGTATTAGAAAAGCAATAGTGGAGTCACAGAACATTTGTAGTTGAACAACAGTGAAAAGACATTGAAACTGCTTCGGATGCAGCCAAAGTAGTGCTTAGAAGGAAAAAGTGTCTTTTAGCAATGATGAAAGGCCAAAAGCTAATGAGTTAAGTATCCACTTGCAGATATTAAAAAGCAAACAAGAGGGGCACTGGGGTGGCTCAGTCGGTTGAGCGTCCGACTTCAGCTCCGGTCACGATCTTGCAGTTTGCGGGTTCGAGCCCCGCGCCGCCAGGCTCGCTGCTGTCAGCGCAGAGCCCTCTTTGGATCCTCTGCCTCCCTCTCTCTGCCCGTCCCCCGCTTACACTCTCTCTCAAAAATAAATAAGGAGAGGGGCGCCTGGGTGGCGCAGTCGGTTAAGCGTCCGACTTCAGCCAGGTCACGATCTCGCGGTCCGTGAGTTCGAGCCCCGCGTCGGGCTCTGGGCTGATGGCTCGGAGCCTGGAGCCTGTTTCCGATTCTGTGTCTCCCTCTCTCTCTGCCCCTCCCCCGTTCATGCTCTGTCTCTCTCTGTCCCAAAAATAAATAAAAAACGTTGAAAAAAAAATTAAAATAAATAAATAAATAAATAAATAAATAAGGAGAAGGTCGCTGGAACCTCCAACGTGTAGCCAGATAGAAACACAGGTAACAGCCTGGGCTTGAGACTGGCATCTGAGGTGGGGGTGGGGGACTGTCCCGCAAGGCTAAGCCCTTTAACTATGGCGTCTGATGCCACCTCCGGGTAGACAGTGTCAGAATTAAGTTGAATTCTCTGACACCTTGGTGGTATCTGAGAATTGTTTGGTGTTCACTGGGGGATCAGCCCCCACCCCAAGTTAGAATTGGGTCTAGCAACCCTAAGAGATGGGGGTTCTAGCCAGGGAAATTAGGGCAGAAAAAAGCAATTAGCAACATCCACATTGGGAACAAGTAACATGATCTCTATTTGTGGATGATATGCTTTTGTATATAGAAAAGCCTACAGAAGCCACTGGAAAACCAGTGGAATAGATTAATTCAGCGTGGTTGTAAGACACAAGATCGATATACAAAACTCAGTTGTATTTCTATACGCTAGCAATGAACAATCCAAATATGAAATGAAGAAATCCATTTATAGTAACTTCAAAAAAGAACATATTTATGAATAAATTTTAAAAGTGTGAGACTCCCACCATGAAAACCACGCATTATCACTGAAAGAAATGAAAGATCTAAATAAATGGAAAGATACGTTATTTTCACAAATCGGAAGACTTCATGTTGCTAAGATAGCGACCTACAGATTGATCTACAAATTCACCGTGATCCGTATCATAATCTTGGTTGGCTTCTTGGTAGAAATTGACAAGCTGGTGGTAAAAGTCACGTGGAAATGCAGGGGACCCAGGATAGCCAAACAATCTTGAAAAAGAAGAGCTTGAAGATTAACCCTTCGCAGTTTCAAAACTTATGAAAAGCTACAGAATCAAGACTGTGTGGTACTTGCATGAGAAGAGATATACAGATCAGAATAGAATAGAAGTGAGAGTCCAAAAATAAGTCCTGCCATGTACAGTCAATTTTCGACACAAGGGTGCCAGACCGTTCCTTCAGGGGGGGGAGAACAGTCTGTGCAACAAATGACACGGGGACAGTTGTGTGTCCAAATACAAAATAATGAAGTTGGACCCCCATGTAATGTACGTACCATGTACAAAAATTAGTACAAACTATGGGGCGCCTGGTTGGCTCGGTCAGAAGAGCACGAGACTCTCTATCTCGGGGATGCGACTTAGAGCCCCACATTGGATGTAGAGATTACTGAGATAAATCAAACTTAAAAAAAATAATACGAGGGGCACCCGGGTGGCCCAGTCAGTTAAGGGAGCATCTGACTTCGGCTCAGGTCATGATCTCACGGTTCGGGAGTTCAAGCCCCACATCGGGCTCTCTGTTGTCAGTGCAGAGCCGGCTTCTGATCCTCTGTCTCCCCCTCTCTCGCTCTTTCCCTGCTCATACTCTGTCTCTCAAAAATAAATAAACGTTTTGAGACACACAAAAAATAAGCAAAACATTAATACAAAGTAGATAATGGAAAAAAACCAAAAATGAAATACAAGAGCTAAAATTTAAAAGCTCTTAGAAGAAATCATAGTTGAAATAAATATTTGTGACCTTGACTTAGGCAGAAACTTCTAAGACATGAAAGCACAGGCAAGAAGAGAAAGCATGGATAAGTAGACTTTGGTACGTCAAAGGACACTACCGGGAAAGGGGAAAGACAATCCGCAGAGCGAGAGACAATACATGCAAACTGTATATCTGATAAGGGACTTATATCTAGAATAAATAAAATGCCTTTATAATTCAATAACAAAAAGGCAAAGAATCCAATTAGAAATGGGCAAAGGATCTGAACAGACATTTCTCTAGGGAAGGTACAGAAATGGCCAATAAGCACATGAAAAGATGCTCAACATCATTGGCCATCAGGAAATGCCAATGGAAACCATAATGAGAGACCACCCTATACCTACCAAGATGTCTATAATAAAGAAGACAGACAATGACAGATGTTGGCAAGGATATGGGGTGGAGTGCTCAAATATCGCTGGTGGGAATGTAAAATGATACAGTCACTTTGGAAACCAGTCAGGAATTTCCTCAACAGGTTGAATACAGAATTACCATACCGTGCAATAATCGCACACCTCAGTGAATACCCAAGAGAAACGGAAACATATATCCACATCGAAACTTGTACCCAAATGTCCATAGCACCATTAGAAGCAATAGCCAAAAAGCGGAAACAACCCAAATGCCCATTAATGGATGGATGGATAAAAGGAATAAAGTACTGATCCACGGATGAACCTTGGAAACATCATATGAAGTAAGAGAAGCCAGTCACCCAAGGCCACATATCGTGCGGTTCCATTCACAGGAGTTATTCAGAATAGCCAAGTCCAAGGAGACAGAAAGTAGACTAATGGTTTCCAGGGGCTGGGGAGGGGAGGGAGGAGAGGAAAGGGGGTGACTGCTAACGGGTACAGGGTTTCATTTCGGGCTGATGGAAATGTCGGAAAATCGATTGTGACAATGATTGTACAGCTCTGAAAATATTTTAAAAGCCACTGAATTGTCTACCTTAAAAGGATGAATTGTATGGGTGTGCGGCGTATCACAATAAAGTTGTCTTTGTTTCATTTTTTCATTGTCATTTATTTGTCTTTATTATTTAGTTACTTTTTTTTTTTTTTTTTCAACTAGGCTCCACGCCCAACATGGGGCTTGAACTCACGGCACTGAGGTCAGGAGCTGCACGTTCTGACTGAGCCAGCCAGGCGCCCCCTACATTTTTATTTCTTTTCTTGTCTTTTTTTTTTTTTTACATTGCTTTAACATCTGTGTTTTTAAAAATCATAAGTGGCTTACATTTGCTTTTATTATTGAAGGTATAGGTGACGCACAAGACTCTATGGGTTTCAGGTGCACAACATAGTGATTCGATAATTCTACACGGTACTCAGTGCTCACCACTAGGGCGGTCCCCGTCTGTCACCATCCAGATGTTATTACAATACTGTTGGCCGTCTTCCCTGTGCCGTGCTCTTCAACTCCATGACTTGTTTATTTTATAACCGGAAGTTGGTAGCTCTGAGCCCCCTTCGCCTATTTTGCCCATCCCCCCACCCCTCCCCGCCCGCAGCCCGCAGCCACCAGTTTGTTCTCGGTGTTTAAGAGCCCATTTGGTTGTTTGCCTGTTTTTGTTTTTTAGATTCCACAGAGAGGTGAAACCGTACGGCATTTGCCTTCCTCGGACTTCTTTCACTTTGCACAGCGCCCTCTAGGTCCATCCGTGTTGTCACAAATGGCACGACCTCATTGTTTTTCAACTTTTTTTTTTTTTTATTTTTTTATTTTTGGGACAGAGAGAGACAGAGCATGAACGGGGGAGGGGCAGAGAGAGAGGGAGACACAGAATCGGAAACAGGCTCCAGGCTCCGAGCCATCAGCCCAGAGCCCGACGCGGGGCTCGAACTCACGGACCGCGAGATCGTGACCTGGCTGAAGTCGGACGCTTAACCGACTGCGCCACCCAGGCGCCCCACGACCTCATTGTTTTTAATGGCTGAGTGGTATTCCATCGTGCGTGGAGAAAACGGAGCCCTCGCGCGCTGTGGATGGGAAGGCAAATGGGAGTAACCACCGGGGAAGACGGTATGAAGGCTCCTCTGCCAATTAGAAATAGAGCTACCACATGATCCAGCAATTCCACCTCTGGGTATTTAGCCACAGACAATGAAAACGCTAATCTGAAAAAGAGAGTTGCACCCCTGTGTTCAATGCAGCACCATTTACAATAACCAAGATAGGAAAGCAACCCAAGTGTGCGTCCACAGATGAATAAAGAATATGTAGTGTGTGTGCATACACCTATATGTATATATTTATATAATGTGTGTGTGTGTATATATAATGCGTATATAAAGTATATATATATATATATAATGGAATATTAATCAGCCATTAATAAGCTGGGTTTTTTTTCAAAGCTGGGGTTTTTTTAATTCTTTTTTTTAATGTTTATTTTTGAGAGAGAGAGAGAGAGAGAGAGGCATGGGGGAGGGGCAGAGAGAGAGAGAGAGAGGGAGAGAGAGGATCCGAAGCAGCCTCCGTGCTGACAGCAGAGAGCCCAATGTGGGGCCAAAGTCAGATGTAAGAAGTCGGTTTTTAAAAAAGAAGGTTGGGGCGCCTGGGTGGCTCGGTCGGTTGGGCGTCCGACTTCAGCTCAGGTCATGATCTCACGGTCCGTGAGTTCGAGCCCCGCGTCGGGCTCTGTGCTGACAGCCCGGAGCCTGTTTCAGATTCTGTGTCTCCCTCTCTCTCTGACGCTCCCCCATTCATGCTCTGTCTCTCTCTGTCTCAAAAATAAATAAGCGTTAAAAAAAATTAAAAAAGAAGATTTATGGCAGGGCTCTGGGCGGCTCAGTCGGTTGAGCGTCTGACTTCGGCTCCTGTCTTGATCTCACGGCTCATGAGTGAGTTCGAGCCCCACATCGGGCTCACTGCCATCAACACAGAGCCCGCTTCGGATCTTCTGTACCCGCCCCCCTCTCTGCCCCTTCCCTGCTTGTGCTCTCTCTCTCTCTCTCAAAAATTAATAAATCTTTAAAAAAAAAATGTATGGCCCAGATCCATTCACACAAAGCTCAAACACAGGGGAGACTGTCAAAAGTATTTCTGGTATTTCAGAAAGCAAGGAGAGCTTACCAGAAAAGTCAGGGTGGTGGTTACCCCTGGGGAAAGAGAGCAGTTTTGAATGAAAAGAGGCCTGCAGAGGGCTTCTGTGGTGCCCCTCAGGCTCCGCCGGACCAGTTAGCTTCCATTTGGGCGTCTGTCACTGAGTTCTCAGTTTCTTAATCCTCCTGTGCCTCAGTTTTCACACCTGTAAACAGAGTGTATCATTGCATCCGGCTCCGATGTTACTGTGAAGGTTAAGGGCAGTGATCCTTGTAAAGTCTGAGTCTCTGTTGCATGCCTGTTTTTGTTCTGTTTTCCATGTGTTGTCGCTCCATGAAATGATCAAAATTGCATTTTAAAACCTCCTGTTTAAGACCTCAAGGCGTGTTAGTCTTGCTCAGACTGGTTCTGCCTCCTCCGCCCAAAAGAGGTGGAGGGGAATAAATATTTATTGACCGTTCCAAAGTCCCAGGCATCGGGTCAAGGGCTTCGCATCCGCTTTACACACTCCCTTAATCTTCCACCCTAGCCCGTGGGCCGCTATGTTTAATACAGACGGGCACTCAGAGAGGTTAAGAAAGGAGCCTAAGGTAACACAGCTTAGGTGAGGTCACGTTTTGAAAACAGGTCCATCTAACTCCAAAGCCTAGCTATCTAAGCTATAAGGCACATCCTATTACAGAAACTGCCTTGGTTCCTGTTGGGACCTCTGTTCTCGGGACTCTTCTAGGCACAACCCAAACCCAAGCTCAACTGTGTGTGTGGCAAAGGTCCTGGGATCAATGCGGGCGAGAGCAGAGGCAGGGGTGCCGCTGGGGCTCTGGGACCTGGGACAGTCCCCGGCTTTGTGATGAGCGGGCTAAAGACGCCTACCATTGACCGGTTCCAACCTGCACCAAGGGACCGAGGCTATCCCAGTTCTTTCATAGTTACATCACCGGGACACAGCAGCTGTCATTCAAATCCAGGTAATCTCTTTTCAACGCGCTGTGACATTTAAGGGAACAGATGGAACAACTTGTCAAATGCTTGTCCGAGGCTGTTCACCTGGGCTCACAAATCCTTCCCCTCGGCCAACAGATTTTTCATAAAGGAGTGCTAATCTCTCTGGCTTACTGCCCTCTGCATCCCTATGACCTTAGATGCTGGGGCCATTGGCTAGGCTCAGAACCTGCTTGTGGGCTCCCTCCTACTACCATCTCTATTCTTCCTTTACAATTCTATCCCAGGCAGAAAGAATAGAACTTCTTGTTGATTACCCCTGGTCTCCCCCAAGTGCCCCCAAGTTCCATGAGAGCCGGTGGAAGGGACTATCTCTTCTGCTGTATCCACAGTGCCCCGCTCTCGGCCTGGCCCAAAGCAGATGCTCAATCAATCTTTGTCGAAGGATGAATGAATGAACGAACGAACCAACGGACGAACAAGTGAGTGAAAGAGAAAAGTAGCATCAGATAAATGTGATCATTGTTCTCAAAGCCTTTCAAGAGCTCTCCTATGGAAGAGGGAAGATTTTTTTAATTAACTTTTTGTTTTGAAGTAATTTCAGCATTACGGAATAGTTGCCAGACTACTACGTAGAATCCTCCCACGCCGTCTATCCAGATTCCACCAGTTTTGAATATTTTGGGACTCTCTCACTACTTACACACTAATGTTCTTTTTTTCGGAACCACTTGCAGAACTGTTGCATATATCATTCCACTCTTCTTCTTCGCACTTCAGTGGGTAATTTCCAAGGACAAGGACATTCTCAGAGATAGCCCACAGCACAGTGATCAAATTCAGGAATTTTAACAGTGATACACTATTGCACTGTAGCGTCCTGTTCCATTGTTGCCAATTGTGTGGGAAACTTTCTCTGTTCGCTTCCGTTCCCGCGGTGCAGAAGGATTAACAAGTAGATAGATCCGCGAGGAGTATGATTTTTGACTCTAGAATGGAAAGATTGATCTAAAAAGTGAGAATTGGCTATCAGTGAATGAAATGACATACCCCCAATAATAGAGAACCCCCTGCTGCTGGGGGTATTTAGGCAGAGACTAGATTACCTGTCAGGAATGAGGGAAGACGAGATCCCCTAGGAAGAGGGGCTGCAGAATAGCTGCGTGTGTCCCTCCGCAAACCAGGTAACTTACATGAAACATACTTGGCTTTTTTTTTTTTTTTTTTCACTTACCACTTCAGGGTTGGCTTTTTGAGTGGCTGGAGTAGCTGGTTTTTTTCCATGGCAGGGTGTCAAAGCAACCTCAGTGTTCCATCCACCTGAAAGTTCTATGAACAGGTCAGCCCCGAAATAATAACACTAACGTGTATTTTGTGCTTACTCTGAGTCAGGCACTGGTTTAGAGTGCTTTGCAAGTGTGAACTCCATTATGTCTCCAAAAAACCCAAGGATGTAGCTGCTATCATTATCCCTATTTTACTGATGAGGAATCTGAAGTTCGAGTAGGTTTTGACATCTTACTCTGGTTCAGATCTAATGTTCTGATCTGAATATTTAAGACATTATGTTCCAGTTCAAGTGAGTGTACGTGGAGATTTTTAAAATTGGCTCAATTCTTAGAACCTAGTACTTTAAGACTTCAAGAATATTAGTATTTCTTTATCTACTTGTATGTATTCCTTTCCAAAAAGGGGAGGCTAATTTGGAATTTGGTGGGGGGGGGTCTCTATTTCTGTTTCCCAACTTTCTGATTGTTGTTTTTTTAAAGTTTATTTGTTTGTTTTGAGAGAGAGAGAGCAAGAAAGAGAGAGAGAGAGAGAGAGAGAGAGCACAAGCAGGGGAGGGGCAGAGAGAGACGAGAAAGAGAATCCCAAGCAGGCTCTGAGTTATCAGCACAGAGACTGATGCGGGGCTCAAACCCACAAATCGTGAGATCATGACCTGAGCCGAAATCAGGAGTTGGACACTTAACCACTGAGCCACCCAGGCACCCCTGACTATTGCTATTGTAATTTTTATTTTTATTTCAGACACATACTTGTCACTTTAATTGACATGCCGACTCCAGATTCCAGACTGTCCCAGGGACTGTCTGTATAAAGCTGTTGAATCTCCCTACTGCGCTAGCATTCCAGAAGACACAGGAGCCAGAATGATGGCTCCTTCTTTCCTAAGCCTTGTGGAGTTCATATTTTTCAGAATATTTACCTCCTGGCTAATTCCCACTAATCCTTCAAATTTCAGCTTAAATATCGCATCCTTGGAAAAGCTTTTGCTACCTACCCTTCAAGACTTGGTCAGATTCCCCTGCTACCCGCTCCCACCGCATCATCAACCTTTCCCTCAGAGCAGTGATCACATTTCATACGATTGTTTTCTGTTTTTACAGTTAGACTGTCATACAATCGTTTTGACGGGCCGCATCTGTGTTTCTCCCTAACGTAGCCTCAGTGTTTAGCACGCCGTGGCCACTCGATAAATGTTTCTCGAAGGAATGAATGAAAAGACGAAGACCCGGTTCCACTCCGGAAAAGGAGGTTGGCAAAAGAAAACATCAATGAGTAAGCGGTGCCCCTGGAGGCAAAAAGGAAGCTGTTCTAGTATCCAGAGTCAAAGCCAACCAGTGACTCAGTCAAAACAAGGGATTTGGTGGGCCCAGCAGGGAGTTGTGGTCCAAGCCAGAACCTTGGTCGGTAGCTATAGGACAGCAGCAGCAGCAGGAAAGATCTCAATTCAGCGCTAGGATGCCATAGCTGACCAGAAGTAGTCTGCTGTCAAGGGTTAAACCCTTCTGGAAAGACAGGGTACTAGAAAACACGTGCCCCTATAGTTTTCTTCATCAGGGGCAGAGAAATAGAGGCAGGCTAAAAAGACTTCAAGGAAGACCTACAAAAGGGTTTTGAGAGGAGGGGTTTCACTGGCGCCAAAATAATGTCCCCTGTCACTAAGTGGCATTCACAAAGCTGCCATTACCATTTCCACACGCAGCCCCCAGATGGCGGCACTGTATCACTCTTAAGCTGCAAGTTGCCGGTAAGCGCTCTCTCTACCCTGACGTCTTGCTTGCCATCCCACGACTGCCCCGTGGCAAGCTCGGATTTGGAGTTTCTTCACCCTGTGCCAAGAGGCTTACAATGTGTCTTCTTCTGGGGGTGACGCCATTGGTCTTTCCCAAGTGGCCGGCTCCCACGGCCCTGACTCTTGAAGCTTGCCTCTCGTTGCCACCCCGGGCGCCCTCCAACCCTGTTGGAAATCATGACCCAATGGTTCCCTCCAACAATCCATAGTCAGCATGTCCAAGATGGAATCCATATTTCTCATCCACCCCATCCCGCACCCCCCACTCAAGCCTTTGCTTCTCTACAGCACCTTGAACATCTCCCGTCCGTTCACAAAGTCCTGGTGAGTCCACCGCTAAAATAGTTCAGACCTGAGCTCTCCTCGCCAATGTTTCTGGCACAGGAGATCCTCACCACCTCTCAGCTAAGCTCCTAACTCATCTGCTTATCTCCACCATCTTCCTCCCACGATCCATGCTGCCGCCGCCATCTGTGACTTTACGCAAACTCCTCCCAGGACAAGGATGCTCCCCTTTCTTAATCTGTTCACGTTCTCCCGACACTTCAAGCTTCAGATCAACTAACCCCTTCCTCAAAAGCTTTTTCTGGGTCTCCTCCCAGCCCCAACATCCCTGCCTACGGCACTTTATTTGGACCTCCTTTTATAGCTCTAATTTTTCACACTCTGCCTTGAAGATCATTCGTTACTTATATACACGACCATCTCCCTCCATCCCTTAGCCCAGGAGGGCAGCTATGGGGCACAAATCCTTCAGGTTACCCCCCGACCAGTACCCAATGAGAGATCTACCCACTAATGGATCTTCTGGAATGAAGGAATAAACACGTGGAATAGCGCAGACCCTCGCAGCAGGAATGCGGCTCCCAGACTCCACAGTTCAATTCAGTCAGCTTTGTTTCACTCCAATGTACCTACTATATCCTGCTGGTGACGGTCACGTGGTGTAGACCAAAATTTCCCAATGCTATTCAGGACAGCAACTTACCAAAGACTGCATGACTAAGCGTACACTCAGCAGGTTGAAGGAGCACGTACTTAACCACACATAATTTTCCTTCCCCTGCCCCTCAGACTCAGAAGCTTATTTTTCCACCCTGCTTTCCAATTCCCAGTACATTTACAAATACCAGAAACGGGTCGCACCATTTTGGCCCAAGTTAATCCATGCTGAAGGGCCCTTTCAATAAGACACTTCCAACGTGCTTATACTGGCCCTGATTCTGAGGGGGGGGGGGAAATGGCACAACACGGACAGGCTTTCTATTGCCATTTGCATAAACATTCTCTACACATATTAAAAGTTGGCGTTTGGTTGTGTGGGGGTGGGGCGGGGTGTGTGTGTGTGTGTGTGTGTGTGTAGGGTTTTTCTTTCCCCCAGGGAAACCTGGGTGTTGGTTGCGTAAGAACTTCTGAATTTCAAGGCCAACCTTGAGTTTTCACTTCTTTCATAGATGACTTACTGTCCCTTGTAAAAACTTTCCAGAGTTCCGTGGAACACAGTTACACTAGTGTTTAGTCACAGCAGCCTGAAAGGGGGGAAAAACTACTGTGTGAGGACAGGGCCATATTCACGACTAGACGCCAAAGCAGAGAGGGTTTGAGGGCCAAACAATCATTAGCTCCCGAATCCTTGCCCCCTGTACATAACAAAGCATCGGCATTCAAAAATTGACCATGAGCCTCGCCGGATCCCGATTCGAACACGTTATAGAAACAACAACAACAACAACAACAACAACAACAACTTGAGACGGTTGGGGAAGTGTAAACACCGACCGGATATCTGATAGTATTAGGCAATTATTGTTAATTTTTTAAGGTATGATGATGGCGTTGTGGTTTATTGATTGATTTTCACTACGTAATGTTTTCTTATCTTACCTTTTTGGAAATGATCTAGATAGTCAAGAATTTAACTTTTTTTTTTTTTTTTAAAGTAGGCTTCGCACCCAGCATGGGGGCCAACCCGGGGCTTGAACTCATGACCCTGAGATCAAGACCTGAGCTGAGATCAAGTTGTCAGGTGCTGAACTGACTGAGCCACCCAGGTGCTCCTCAATGAATTTAAATTTACTCGTCATTTCACTTGGCAAAACTTTAAAGATTTTGGAAGCTATTTACAAGTTTGCCTATAAACCTTTTAATCTTATTTACACGTGTTTAACTTACTTCTTCCTAACAATTACATGTAGACTATCCACAAAACTTCATGAGGCAGTGGACAAAGTCGATCATCATTTTAAGGTTTTTTTTTTCCTGACAAATTTGCAACAGAGATAACAGGAACTTAAGTGATTTTCAGTAAACAGGGGCAGGATAAAAGTTCTATATTTAATCCTGATAACTCTAAATTTTTTTTTATGCTTATTTTTGAGAGAGACAGAGACAAAGTGTGAGCAGGGGAGGGGCAGAGAGAAAGGGAGACGGAATCCAGAACAGGCTCCAGGCTCTGAGCTGTCAGCACAGAGCCTGATGCGGGGCTCGAACCCACGAACCCACGAGATCACGATCTGAGCCGAAGTCGGATGCTTAACCGACTGAGCCACCCAGGTGCCCCGTAATCCTGATAACTCTAAAGACATGTCCATTTTAATTAAACCAACAACCTTAAATAAGCTTTGATAATGTGTATTTTCCATGTTGTAGTGTTTTTGTTTTTTTTGAGATTTTATTTTTCTGTAATCTCTACATTTCACATGGGGCTTGAACTCACAACCTGAGGTCATGTTGGCCTTTCTTGATCACAAGAGCACGGATGAAATGGTCAAATGTCTTATAAGGAGGCAGAGGTCAGAAGGAAGAGGAAATGAGGCAGGGCGAGTCTGAAAAGAGAGGAAGTTAGGAAAGGCCTGGAACATGGACTCTTGCCAGACTGGACAAGCCACTGCCCGCCAGTGAGAGAGCCCTGCAGCTGGTAGCTGCTGGAGACAGAAGCCTACAAGAAAGTAGTAGGGGGGCCAGAGCGGCTCAGTCGGTTAAGCATCCGACTTCGGCTCAGGTCGTGATCTCCCAGTTTGTAAGTTTGAGCCCCTCAGGCTCCTGGAATTCTCTTGGAATTCTCTCTCTTTCCCTCTCTCTCTCTGCCCCTCCTCTGCTCTCTCTCTCTCTCTTACTCTCTCAAAATAAATAAATAAATAAACAAACGTTAAAAAAAAAAGTAGTAGACTTGGAAGGGGAAAGGTATCTTGTCTACGCATGCAGGTGGGGGCTCGTGTGGGACGCAGCCGCAACATCAAAGCTGTAAAGCAAAAAAGCGAACTCACGTCTTCGGTAGGGCTACCCTGGTCTCCCTTCTAGTGCTTTTGGAGATGTCGTGGACATAAGACATTCGGTGTTCATTCTTAGTCCAGTTCTCGAGTCAAACAATAACTCATAGGATCACCCTCCGGTTTGCTCTGCAATTTTCAAATCTATTAAATCTTAGGTCAGCTGCTAGTTTTCTACATCTGCTTCCATTCTTTTCTAAAAACAACCCCAAGGGGCGCCTGGGGGGCTCAGTCGGTTAAGCGTCCGACTTTAAGCGTCCGACTTCAGCTCAGGTCACGATCTTCCGGTCCGTGGGTTGGAGCCCCACGCCGGGCTCTGTGCGGACAGCTCGGAGCCCGGAGCCTGCATTGGATTCTGGGTCTCCCTCTCTCCCTGTGCCCGCCCCACCCCCCCGACACTCACACACACACACACACACACACACACACACACTCTCTCTCAAAAATAAATAAACATGAGAAAAATTTTAAAAGTAAACAACCCCAAATTGCCATTGTATTGATTGTTAATATTAGACCTGAAGGGCCCCTGTGGATCGCTTACTCCTTTTCTCACAGGTGACAAACGGAGACAAAGAAAAGGGAAGTGACTGGTCCAGCATCGCACAGCACAGGCTGGCATGAGATCCGACTGGTTGGTGCCCGTGTCGTATAGGTTTTTTTTTTTTAAGTTTATTTATTTTTTGAGAAAGAGAGAGAGAGAGAGCAGGGGAGGGGCAGAGAGGGAGAGAGGGAGAGAATCCCAAGCAGACTTCACGCTGTCAGCCCAGAGCCCATTGCGGGGCTCGAACTCCCAAACCGTGAGATCATGACCTGAGCCGAAATCAAGAGTCAGACGCTTAACCGACTGAGCCACCCGGGCGCCCCTATGTCATACAGTTTGAATGTCACTCCTGGTTGAAAGAAAACGATCAACTAAATAGAGCGAACCTAGATTGCTCCTGGCTCATGTACCTTCTTCCTCTATAATTCTAGGTCTAGTCTCCACGGGGCCCCTGTGTACAGACTACGCAGCTCTCGGGTGTAAAGCTCACAGTTAAGCCAGGCCTCCCCTCGGGGCTGAGGTTTGTCAATTGCCCGTAAGCCTCCCCAGCGCCCCCACCTCACCTTAATCCTCATACATTGTTTACACGGCACTCGCATCGGGAGAAAATGGTTTGTTTGGGCTCCAAGCCAACCCATTTTACTGCCAAGGAGCAGCTATCCAGCATTATTTTTCCAGTTTTCATCTACCCCAGGGGAAGGAAGGAAAGGAGGGAGGGGAAGGAAGGAAGGGAGGGAGGGAGGAATAAAAGAAGGGAGGGTAGGATGGATGGATAGGCAGATGATCGATGGATGATAGATATTAGATAGATAGATAGGGAGGAACCACGTTTGATTTTAAGTGTTTTTAGAAGCACAAAAAGAGTTCAGATTCTAAGTCTAACATTCTAAGATTCAAATGTAGAACTCTTTTTCTAAAAGCAGGGCGATTGGAAAACGTCACACAGCTACCACAATTCTGTACAATGAGGGTAAATAGTGTAATATGATGTTGTAAACGCCAGACGCTTTGCGGCCGCCAGAATGATCATTTTCACACAAGAGGTGGGGGAAGGAGGGGCGCCTGGCCGGCTCAGTCGGCGGAGCGTGCAACTCTTGATCCCACGGTCGTGAGTTCAAGCCCCGCGTGGGGTGTAGAGATTACTTAAAAATAAATCTCTCAAAAAAAAAAAAAAAAAAAAAAGGAGAAGGAAATGGTGCCAGAACAGCCGCATGTGCTTTATAAAAAGCCACCGTTTATTAAAGTTCGCTTTCTATGATTTATTTCATCCACACCTCACAATACCGTTTGAGGTAGGTTCTCTTAACACCCTTTTACAAGATCAGAGCTGAGGCTCAGGTAGCCCGAGTTAAGGAAACTTCCCCCAAAGTGGAACCAAACGATGATTGAGTGGAACGTGAGAGAAAGACATGAAACTTAAAGAATTCATCCAGGACATCCACTATCCCGCTCACAGCAGTTCTAGGAATCAAGAAAATAGAAAGGGAGATTATTACGTGAGAAATCACACAAGGTGACGTGTCCAACATGAAGGACAAGTTGTGAGACTCAAAAGGCTCACCAAAGTCCAGCTCAGGGAATGGCAGGATATGTGGAAGAAGGCTTAGCACTGTTACATTTTAAAGCGCTAGAGACCGAAAGAAAACGCTTAAAGCTTGCGGAGAAAGACGAGGTACGCACAGAAAATTGGAAATCGATCGGGGAATCAGACCTTTCAAAAGCAGCACTGGAAAGAAGCAAGAGAACATAGTGGAATGTGGTTTTCAACGTTCTGAAAGGAAATGGCTTCTATTATGTTTTAATGTTTATTTTTGAGAGGGGGGTGCAGAGAGAGAGAGAGAGAGAGAGGGAGACACCGAATCCGAAGCAGGCTCCAGGCTCCGAGCCGTCGGCACAGAGCCCGACGCGGGGCTCGAACGCACGGACCGCGAGATCGTGACCTGAGCCGAAGTTGGCCGCTTAACCGACTGAGCCACCCAGGCGCCCCTGAAAGGAAATTGTTTTTAATTAGAAATTAGTCACCTAGGGCAAATTTTAATCATATGCGAAGATGTATTCAGACACGGAAGGGTTTTATGAAAATTACCTCCCGTGCAACCTTTCTGAGGAAGTTAGCGCAGGGTGTAGTCCAGCGAAACCCGGGGCGTAACGCAAGAAAGAGGGCAAAATGAAATGTAGGAAACAGAGTCTAGCAAAGAAGAGAAGCAAAGGAGGACGGCTGGGTGGCAGGCTGGGAGGGCAGACATTCCAGAATGGATCAGGAGGGCAGCAAACTCCATGAGGACTGCCTCCATGAAGAAAGAAATGGAACTCATCAGTTACTTATTTTTCTTAAGTTGATTTATTTATTTTGAGAGAGAGAGCATGAGGGAGGCCTAGAGGGAGAGGGCGGGAGAGAGAGAGAGAGAGAGAGAGAGAGAGAGAGAGAGAGAGAGAATCCCAAGCAGGCTGCTCACTATCAGTGCAGGGTCCAAGGCGGGACTCGAACCCACAAACTGTGAGATTGTGACCTGAGCCGAAATCAACAGTCTGACACTTGACTGAGCCCCCAAGGCGCCCCTCATCGATTACTTATTATATGTGACCATGCTCAATGGAGTTTTGTGGTTCTATCAGCAAGTCTGGTTGGGGCTGATCTCATGACAGGTGCATAGAAAAACAGATCAAGCCAAAAAAGAGACAATTGGGGAAAAAGAAAAGAAAGAAAATACAATTTAATGGTACTCCACATGGATCAAGTGTGCACCATTATACACTATGATGCAAATATTGATTATTTGAACCAAATTGTTTATATGTATGGGAGAGAAGTGTGAGTACGTATGGGGGGGGGGGGACACAGAAGAAAGCTAGTTCCTCACGTTCCGTTGCAGAGATTCCGAAATCGGTAATTTCTAAACCTAAATAAAAACAAGAAATATCCCGAAGTATTAGGGCGTTATTCAGAAGAGTTATATACCCAAAGAACCCACCAAAACTTGTAGAGGCAGCTGAAGACAACACAAACGTATGATCTCATACTTCTGTGGGTCAGAAGTCCAACACTGTTGGACTGAATTTTCTGCTCCGGGTCTCGTAAGGCTGAAGTCATGTAGTTGGCCAGCCTGGGCTCCTATCTGGAGGCGCTGGGGGAGATTCTGCTTCCAGGCTCCTTCGCCTTGCTGGCAGGATCTAGTTCCTTCTAACACTTCCGAAGGGCCCCTACTGTCCTCCAGCCAGCAGCGGCACTTTGAGTGAGTTCTTTCTGTGCTTTGAATCTGTCCTCCTTTTCTGCTTCCAGCCAGAGAAATTTCTCTGCGTTTAAGGGCTCAAGTGATTAGGTTGGGCCCACCCAGATTATACAGGATAATCTTCCCATTCGAGCATCTATAATCCTATTTTTTTAATGTTTATTTTTGAGAGAGAGAGAGAGCAGGAGAGGGGCAGAGAGAGAGGGAGACATAGAATCCAATGCAGGCTCCAGGCTCTGAGCTGTCAGCGCGGAGCCCGACGCGGGGCTCGAACCCAAGAACTGTGAGGTCATGACCTGAGTTGAAGTCAGACCCTCAGTCGCCTGAGCCACCGGGGCGCCCCGAAAATCTATAATCTTGATCACATTTGCAAAGTCCCTTTCGCCACGTAACAGAACATTTTCACGGGCTCCAGGGATAAGGGGGAGGGTGTCTTTTCTGGGAGCAGGAATCAGGGGTCAGGAGTGGTAGGGCAGGGGCCTGCTTGTTTGTTTTTTATAAGCCCTGTGGTATTCTTTGACTTTTTCGCTTAAGTGCGTGTTGCATTTTGACCGAATGAAACCCCAAAAGTTTAATTCCGTAGCCAAATTTGTGAGTATCGAATTCCAAGGGACCCTATGTTAGGTCGCGTATCAAATGTAGTCACTAGGCACGCGATCGGTATTACACAAAATCCATTTTTGTGTTTCTAGGCAAAATGACGTAAGATCTGCAACACGTGTTAAGGAGTATTTGTTGGGCGCAGTCGTGGCGGGGGCCCTTGTGAAAATTCTGCTTTGGACGGGCCACCGGGCTCATCCGGTGGCCCACCTCCTGCGTTCTTACCGTTGTGTTAAAGGACCCGCTCTGGTTATTACTGGCAGCTGCTGCTCGTGGCTAGCTACTTCCTGTAGCAACGGTAGGTGACTGTAAATGTAGTCCCTTGGTATGTAAAACCAGCCATTATCTTAGTTTGTGTCGGCTGTCACAGTAGAGCTAACCTAGTCCGACCTGCCCATTTTACAGATGAGAACACGGATGCCCGGGGAGACGAAGGGGCCCTGCCCACGGCGTTGCTAGCGTCCGCAGCAAAGACCCTCACTCCGCAAGTCACGTTGCTCTGTGCGAAGCAGCCTCCCCCCAACTGACCACCTGAAGCTCAGCCAAAACTTACTCACTTCTAAGTTCCTAGCGCCTCGTCCGTTGCCTAGCACCTAGGTGAATGAACGCGCAGGTGAATCTTAAGATGCTGTGAAAATGGCCAAGATTTTAAGATGCTCGCGTGAATGATTTAAATTCTCCAACGGCTTCCGTTTGCCAGGCCACCTTGGCCACAGTTTGCAACAAAATGTTTCTTCCTTATTTTTTTTTCAAGTTTATTTATTTTTGAGAGAGAGCGCGTGAGCAGGGGAGGGGCAGAGAGAGAGGGAGAGAGAGAGAGAGAGAATCCCAAGCAGGCTCCGCAGTGCCAGCTTGGAGCCCCATGCAGGGCTCAAGACCCATGACGTGAGCCCAAATCAGGAGTCGGACGCTCGACTGACTGAGCCACCCAGGCGCCCCCGAGTGTTTCTTCTTTAGGCAGCTGCCTTCTCAGGACAAATAAATATATCACTGGCCGTCTTATACGGGCTCTAACCTTGGGCCGACTTGGTTAAGTGTCTCAGTCACTTACTAGCTGTGTGACCTTGCATCTACACAACTCAATTTATGTCTGGCTCCTCATCTATAGACTGAAGATAATAATGGCCACCTCCCTCAAGGGACTCACATGGGAATTTAGTGCAATAAAACACGTAACTTGGCACGCATTTAGCCGCTCAGTAACCATTTTCTTTTTATGTAATTTTTTATACCTAATAACTGTTGAAAACTAGCAGAGAAATATTTTTCTGTTGCTAATAGTAAACTAATAGTATGGCCATTAGGAAAGAGTGTTAAAGGCCAGAGAATCTTCAGGAAGAACTCCTCTGGGGATTCATGTCAAAAATGGGGGAGCACGTCCAAATGTCAACACAACTCCCTTCCTTAAAGCAAAAGCATGCCAAGATTGAGCTGCAGTATTTACGAAGAACTGTATTGCTTGATCTAATCATCCGGGTTTCAAAGAAGAGTCTCTGAGATAAGTGTTCTGGTTTCCTTGTTTTCTTCTAAAACGCCTAATACTCTAAGAGCATAATGTGTTACTCATGTGAGCACAGAGTCATGCTTGTAAAAGAGGAGGACCCGACGGAAAATTACTCTGGAAATCAAATGTGCTTCGATCATTCCGGCTCCTCTCCTCCTGAGACAAGGTGAACATGTTTATGGCTGCAAACATTTGTTTTCCACAGATCGCACACAGATATAAAACCCCAAGTGTCCGCACTCAAATGTTTCGTGTCAGAATATTCAGTACGCTGATGTAGGAAGCAGCGAAGCTTTCTTGTTTAAAACAAAACAAAGCGTACCCGGAGATAGATTTCCAGAATGTTCTTGCATCATTCTAGACAGTTACAGAAATAACCTCACCAACATCAGCAGCCCCTACCCACACCCTCGGCTTGGGGTTTTGTAAAGATTCAGGGTAATTAATAAATGCGGTCTGCCCAAAGACTCACTCTTAGAGCTTAACAGTGTTAAATAACAGAAATTCTACCAAGTCCGCTTTAAAGCTCTAACTGGCTTTGTTATTCGAATCATGAACTGAGCGTAGAGAGGAGTTCCAAAGGGCTATTGAAAAGGAAAGGCTTTTAAAGGTAGAGAGGGAGTGGAAAAAAAGGAAATTAATAGCAAGGAAATCCGTGGTTTTAGGCAAGGTGTCCATGCTGAGGGGAACGGGAAAATTCCTAGTGCTGACCAGAAAACTCCACGTTGACTGGTTACAGGCTAGATTCTTGGAGGCTGCGACTGCAGTTAGGTTAGGGATTAGATCTTGTTTTACTGACTTGGGGCCATAATCTAAGTGACACCATTTTGGGCCTGTGGTTTTCTTCTGAACGACACACATGAGAGAAAAAACCCTCCACGACGTTCAAACCATCTTGCTGTCGTTCCAGAAAATTTGAGACTATGTTACCATCTCTTAAGAGGACAGCTATTGAAAACGGATGTTCTTGCTCTCGAATCTGACCTGCTAATGTGGCTAATTTCTAACTAGAAATTATACATATAATTTATACCATCAGAGTCTCCTTTGTGTGTGTGTGTGTGTGTGTGTGCGCGCGCACGCACGCACGTGCATTTGGATTTTGTTTTTCTTTTCCTACAGGTTTCTGCCACTGCTTGGGGGGTCACAATTAGGATGGGGACAACAGACATTCTCTCTCCGGGGTGGGATGACATAATGGGCAGCATTCCAGAGTGGCTCCCGGGGTTCTGAGGTGTTGGTGAAGGTCACACCCTTGACTCCGGTGACGCGCCGCTCTGCGGGGAGGTGTTGGTGTCACGGTAGCCCTGCTTCACCACGAACCACCGGGTTGTGTACGTCAGGATGGAGACCTGCGACAGCCGGTAGAGCAGGCCCCCTTCTTGTTCTTGGCAATGACCTGTTTTTCCGTCCTGGGGTTGGACGACGGCTGGTGGAGCCCCTCTTCAGCTGCCAGCCCCATGATGCCGCCTCCCCGGCGCCTGTGGCACCAGCTGCCACACTCTTGTCACGTGGGGAGCCACTCCCCCTCCCGGGCCTCCTACCTCCGCTTCGCAGCAGCCCAAAGGGTGCATTTCCCTTAATTATCAGAACTACGATTTATCAAATACTTCTGTCCCTTTAGGTTCCGCTTGCACAGGCTGTGCTCGTAGTAAACTGAGTGCATGCTCTTATCAGAAAACATAGGTGTTCCTTAAAAAAAGGTTGGGGGGGGGTGGGGCGCCTGGGTGGCTCAGTCTGTTGAGCGTCCGACTTCGGCTCAGGTCATGATCTCACGGCTGGTGAGTTCGAGCCCCGCGTCGGGCTCTGTGCTGACAGCTCGGGAGCCTGGAGCCTGCTTCGGATTCTGCGTCTCCCTCTCTCTCTCTGCCCCTCCCCTGCCTCACGCTCTGCCTCGCTCTCAAAAATAAACAAACATTAAAAAAAGAAAAAGAAAGAAAACACAGGCATCCCGAGAACAGCAGGGAAGCTTGCGAGAAATGGCTGCAAGACAAAAATCACTGTCTTCGTTTTTTTTTTTTTCCACAACATCTATTCTTTTAACTCCGATTTTTCCGTCACGCGCTCCTTACGACACGTTACCCCAAAATGAGACCACAGGAGAACACGTGGGTGACATACAAAAAGACAATATTTATTTCACTCAAGCTTTCCTATTAAGAAGTTAAACAAGATGACCCCGAGTTTGAAGGCATTACCAAAAAATATTCTTCACGTTGTTTCACGTATCCCTCCAGTGCCCAGATAAAGGAACAACTTAATGAAAGAATAAGAATGACCATCCTTACAGTGGGTTTACTTAGGTCTGTGGAGAAAAACAATCCATAGAGTTGAGGCATCAGACAGCAAACGAACCTACCAGTTTCCTACAGGTGATGGAAATCCCACTGACGAATTACAGTCTCCCACGCGCTCCCAGACCTGGGGGTCGCTTTTCCGTAATTATAGAACGGCCCTGGCTAGTCCCGGAACTCGCTGCCCCCTTTTCCCTCGACTATCTTACGGCGAAAAGAGGAGAATGGCGCCGGATACAGCTTCCCCGCTTCCAGGCTGTGACCGTCAACACCGGCAGCCCCTCGGTGACTCGTAATACCAAGGCGTCCCCCTGGCTGCCATCTACATAGAAAACCAGGGGAAAAAATGGCTCTCGGGGAGGCGTTTAGTGGGTGTGTTGCTTTCTAGAAACTGCAAAAGACTTGCCGAGGAAATAATCTCGCTCCTACACGGGGAAACCAAGTGTCCTTGCCAGAGAACCTGAGAACGAAGTGGGGACATCTACTACGCCCACCCCAATGTGACCTCCAAAAAAAAAAAAAAAAAAAAAAGGCAGCCCAGGGAGGAAACCCGTTGACATCTACCCTCGGCGAGGGATTTCCTCAGAAAGGCCGGGCACATCCCTCCTCCACCCCAGCCAGGGCCGGCAGGCTGCCACTCTCGCCCAAACCTGCGGCGAGCGGGCATCTCCCACCGGAGCGGCGCCGGTCACGACGCCTGGGCCGCATCCAACAGGTGGATGTCTGCAGAACTTGTGGTCGTTGGGCTTTCAAGTTCCTACCAGGAATCTGAGTCCGTGTGCCTGAGGTGAGAAACACTGGGGGGCGGGGGGGGGAGGGCGAGGGGGACCCCTCAGTTCCACGCTTCGTTAAACCTGGAGGAAAGAGGAGGAGCAGAGGGGAACGTCTCTGTGCATGTGTTGTAGGGCTGGGTGCCGGTGGAGCCCTCACTTGGTAGGCCAAAAAAACCCCAAACAAAAATGGATACAAATGTTGGAGCCTCAGAAGCTATCGATATAAGATGCAAAACCTACTCGTAACCACTTGGGGCAGCACGGGGGAAGGGGAAGACGGGACTCTCCTCTCCTGAAGCGAACGGCGAAGTTCTTTTTTTTTTTCCTTTCTTTTTTTAATGTTTATTTATTTTTGAGAGAGACAGAGACAGAATGCGAGTGGGTTAGGGGCAGAGAGAGAGGGAGACACAGAACGCGAAGCAGGCTCCAGGGTCCGAGCCGTCAGCGCACAGCCCGACGCGAGGCTCGAACTCACCAGCTGTGAGATCACGACCTGAGCCGAAGTCGGACGCTCGACCGACCCAGCCACCCAGGCGCCCCTACGAACAGCGAAGTTCTAAGTGAGGAGAATACCTCCTTTCTGCTTAGAAAAATGCATAGAGAAATAGTAAGCGCTGAAAACCTTCAAACGAACGCAGACTCATGCAAGAAGTTCCATACAAAACATGCAAGAATCAGTCATTGCTTCTTAGTCGCCTCACGCTTTACCTGAGGTGCAGAGTCCTCCCTGCTCTTCTAGGTGTGCTGAGCAGCTTTATATTCTAATTGCTAGCGAAAGGGGACAGAAGGACACGACGGCGGGAACGGGGGGGCCGATGGGGCAGGGGAAACGGGTACGGGAACCGGGGAGCCGAAAGCTCTGGAAAATGACTGGTGGAGATAGAGGGGTCAGAAGAGAGGCGTCTCAACTGGACCGTCAACCCTTTGAGTGGTGCCTCCCACCCGGGGGCCTAGCACGATCTGGACACGGGCAGAGTATTTGACTGGAGTAGCAGAGGTGAAGAAGAAACAAGACGCCACGAGAGATGGCACGGGGCAGATCCCAACGCCCAATAAGGCATTCGACCTCCACTGCCCTTAAAAGCCTGCCACGGCTCTGAAAGGCTCTTGCTGTCGTGGCCACGCTTGTGGCCAACACTGACGCCCGGGCCTTCCAAAGCGGGGCAAGCTGCTGCTCAGGGGGCTGATGAGTCCGGACTGCTAAGGGTTTACAGAGCCACAAACACGCCGTGAGATCCCGAACAACGGATAATAGGTTTCATCAATTTCGTTTGTGACAGATTCCATCAAGTTCGTTTGGTAGATGCTCGCCGTGACTCAAGTCTGGCATTAGCGCCTGCATCCAGAATGAGTTCCCCCCCCCCCCGCCCCCACATAAAATGCATCGGTGTGGTGGGACACAAAGCGTACAAAGCAGGCACAGAACCCTCAGAAGTCGTCACAACTCTGGATAAGATGACCTCTACCGCCATCACCGCTGTTTGCTTTGCCCCCTACTTTGAAGCCTTCGCGAGGGAGGTCTGCTTTTCTAATTCAACGACAATGACTCCGCTCTCTTCGCCAAAGAGCCCCTTGTGTTTAGTTTCTCAGTGCACGACTTGACATGAAGACCGTGGCTCTTACCAGCTGCCTGTTTTTAAATGGCCCAGTAGTTTCGCTTTCCATTTAACACGTTCCCAGATAACAAGCGGAGAGTGGGATGAATCGTCACGTCGAAGGGTAAAATAAATTAGCCCCGTCACTGAGAGGCTCTCTTCAGGTTTTCTATCAGCACAACAGAGTCAGTTTCTTCTTTGGTTTGCTTCTCATAGATGTCGTACTTCTTCCAGTGCTGGAAGGGAAGAAAACACACACACGATGACTCTTCTAAACAATGTTCTCTCCCTGAGGACTCCCAGCCAGGGCCTAATTTTAGGTTTGCGTGCATGGAACCATGAGTGTATGCCTTCCTGTTACGGTTTTGATTTTTTTTTTTTTTTTTTTTGACCTAAGGATCTTCGTCTGTTTGAACAATGAAACGAAACAATCAGGAATTAACATGCGAGGTGGGGGGAGAGCGTGGGATCGTGACGCAGCGTTTAAGAGCTATGTCAGAGGAAAAGAAAAAAAAGAGCTATCTCAGGAGATACATTTGGGCATCTTCGAAACTGGAAACCGAGTCTCTTGAAGAAGAATAGGGTGGCAGTGCTTTTCCTTACTTTAACTGTCACTTCCTTTATTTTCTTACTACCCAAATGTGTCCTCTGTTCCAGAGATAGAATAGGCTCCAAATGTCAACCAGCATCTAGGCCAATGGCGGTATATAAAATGTCCCCCAAAAAGTCTTACCGCAGTTACAACTTTGTAAAGACCCTATATTAACAGTTTCACGTGACAGCATTTGCTAGAACCAGGAATTATGCGTAAGGTGAGCTCATCTTGAGCTCAATGTTAAGTGTGTCTCTTATGGTAAAAGCCAAGATCCTGGCCTTTGCCTTCTTTACTTATAACTCAAGGGAAAGGGTGGAACCTGAGCTCAGTCCCCTCATCTGTAAAATAAAGTCACTAGACGAAACCCGGTGTCTATGCAAACTATGGCGTAAGAGCAGAATCCAGCAGGCTATTTTTGTAAATAAAGTTTTATTGGAACCCAGCCACGCCTATCGGCTTCTGTACTGTCCGTGGCCGCTTTCATGCTACTGCGGCGGAGGCGAGTTGCCGTGACGAGGACTGAAGGGCTCGGTAAGTCAAACATATTGACTATCTAGCTCTTCACAGAAAGCATATGGAGGGAAGAGTTGAGAAACGATGCTTAAAATTTCCAACTTCTTCTAAATTATTTAACCCTCACAGCCCTAGTAGAAGGGCTAAAATAAAAAATACTGACAATTCCAAGTGCTGCCACAGACACGGAGTAACGAGGTCCCTCATCTATTGTTGGCGGCAATGTCAAAGAGTACAGCCACTATGGAAGACAGTCTGATGGCGTCTTAGAAAACGAAGCGTACACTTACCGCATGACCCAGAAATCCCACTCTCAGGTATCCCCCCAAGAGAAAAGGGAACATCGATCTACACGCAGACCTCTACATGAATGTTTACAGTAGCCTTTGCTCATAAAAGCCCCAAAGTGGAACCGAGCCCAACGCCCTTGAACAAGTGAGTGGCTAAATCAACCGTGGTACAGCGCTACAATGGAATGTCGCTCAGCAACAAAAGGAAGTAAACTGCTGACACATGCAACAACGTGGATGTCTCTTAGATGCATTATGCCTAGTGAAACAAGCCAGACTCGAAAATGTAGGTATTTGATGATTCCAGTTGGAGGACATTCTGGAAAAGGTAAAAATTTAGGGACAGAAAGCAGATCAGTGGTTGCAAGGGTAGAGGGTCAGGAGCGAGGGGGTTGACTACTAAGGGGCATGAGGGAACTTTGCAGAGGACAATGAAGACGTTCCGTATCTTGACGGGAGCAGTGGCTACAAAAGTGCATACACTTGCTAAAACTCCTCTAACCGTAGGCTCAAGGAGTAAATTTTATTTGGCGTGAATCAAATCAACAAACCGGGAGTTTTGAAAACATGAGATGCAGAGACTTCAAATAAAAAAAAAAAAACAATCTGAAAAAAATTCCATGACCTTGAAATAATGGCTTATTCAATAAATGGCACTGAGACAACTGGCTAAGCATTTGAAAAATAAAGTTAAGCCCTACTTGACGGCCCACGTGCGTAAATTCCCTGTGGATTAAAGACCTAAATGTAAAAAACAAAATCAAGTAAGTTCTAGAAAAATACACTGGGCAACAACTACATAAGTCTGAGATACAAAGAGGCTTCCTACACATAGAAAATAAAGATCTGCATGCACAAAAAAGAAAAAAAACTTCCGTACATCGTTAATCACCCTAAATTCCATACAAAGGCAATCAGATGACAAGCAAAGGATTAGTAGCTGATAGACCCAAAGAGCTTCACAAACTACAAGGTTTCCAAAAGATGAATATGGAAGGGAAAAAAATGGACAATGGACAAGAATTTCACAACAGAATTACTTCAAGCCGATGGACATACCAGAAAATATGAAAGTTGATACATAAAATTAAAACAAGATGCCCTTTGGGGAGCCTGAGTCAGTTGAGTGTCAGACTCTGAATTTCAGCTCAGGTCATGATCCCGGGGTCCTGGCATCGAGCCCCGCATGGGGCTTCGTGCTTCGAGCGTGGAGCCTGCTTAAGATTCTCTCTCCGTCTCTCTGCTCCTCTCCCCTGCTCTCACCCGCTCTCTCAAAAAAAGAAAAAAATCTTAAAACAAGATGCCCTTTTCTCATTTGTCAGTTGGCAAGATTTTTTTTTTTTTTAGATTAGATACACTCACGCTAGCAAAGGCGTGGCAAAACCACCACTGAGACACCACGGAGACACTGAGACAGGGTATATAAGTTGGTACAACCGACTTGTCATCTACGCTTCTTGTGAACGATTTCAGAGTATGTGTTCTAGCACTCCCCTTTCCTTAACACGAGGGAATCAGACTCTACATCTGAAACCAGGGTGTTTCATTTGACAACATATATTACATATTTTTATATATCAGTAAAACAGATCTACCTCATTTTCTTTGCCCTGTGCATAATATTTCATTGCCTGAATGCACCATAATTTATCGAAACAGTAACCGTAATAGATATTTACCCTGCATATCCTTTCTGGATGATAATGTGCCAATATTAATCACAGAGTTTAAGAAGTGTAATCTCCTTTGATCCGGCAATCTTACTTACAACAATTTATCCCCTCAAAATAATAAAACATATATGCTAATATAGCTGTGAAATGATCCCTATGATAATGACGTTTAGACGTCATCTAAATGCCCAGTAATAGGGACTTGGTTAGGTACGTTATGATATAGTCACACGATGGAATACTATTTAGCCATTAAAAAGTATATTATAGGCCAAGGTTGGCAAACTTTTTCTGTCAATGGCCAGATGATAAATATTTTCAGCTTTGAGTCTCTGTCCCAATAACTCACTCTGCTATTACAGCACGACAACAGCCATAGATGACATGTAAATGAACAGGTATGGCTGGGTTCCAACAAAACGTTCAGGGACACTGACATTTGAATTTCAAATAGTTTTCATGTACTAAGATGTAGTATTCTTCTTCGGACCTTTTCAACCCCTTAAAAGTATAACAACCACTCTTAGCTTGCAGGCTGTAGACAAACAAGCAGCAGACGGGATTTGGCCCGTGGTCTGTAGTTTACAGAGGATTTCTGGGAGAAATGCAGTGGTCGGCGGCATAGCTTCTGAATCTCCGCAGACGCCACCATAAAGAACACAGCAGGAAACAGAAGTCGGGTAAGTAGAGAGCAAAACTCGGACCCACAGACACAATCTACAACAAAACCGGGACAAAATGATGCCCCCCCCATGGACCCTGAGATATGAATGGTTAGAACAGATCAGAGCCAGCGACAAGAGCACAGTGGAATCCGTCATGGGGGAGGATGGGGAGGGGAACCAGCAGGACATTTGACAGATACGAGGACTCTAAAATAACCCGGACACCAGCAAGCTAATTTATGAACAGCAAGTGAGCCCGGCACGGGTCTGCCCTTTCGAATAGTGACTGGGTACGAGGAGTCCATGGTATAGCCTGGGAGCTGCCCGGCCCTTATGAACTCTTGAAATCACCCCAAGCTCCCTCCCCGGGCAAAGGGCCACTCTGAGGAGCCACCAGTGCACACAGACTCCACACTGGCCAGGACAGAGACAAGAGAGATCAAACAGAAAATCCAGGTAGAAGTAGAGGAGGCAGGGGGCGCCTGGGTGGCTCAGTCGGTTGAGCTCAGGTTCATGATCTCGCAGTTCATGGGTTCTGGGTTTGAGCCCCACGACAGGCTCTGTGCTGACAGCTCAGAGCCTGGACCCTTCTATGGATTCTGTGTGTGTGTGTGTCTCTCTCTCTCTGGCCTTCCCCCACTTGTACTCTCTCTCTTTCTCTCTCAAAAATAAATTTCAAAAAACATTACAAAAAAAAGTAGGGGAGGCAAGACAAGGTGGGGGAGATTTCGGTAAGAAATTCACTATATTCTGAACAATTGTAAAAAGTGCTAGAAGATGGAACTCCATAGCCATGAAACCGGGGAAAAAAGAAAACTATCCTAAATCAAGCCTCCTTCTAAAACATCAGGGAAATGAATTTCATGTAAAAATCAGCAACAGAATAAAATCCTGGCAGAATTAAAACATGCAAGAATGTCCCCTCAAATTACATGAAATTATAGTCCAATATTTTAAAGCTAGCTCACATATATTAAGAAAAAGTTATATGATATGAAAATAATGTACATGATGTGAAAGAACATAAACATTTAGAATAAGAACAACTCAGAAATGACCTGTTAAGATTCAGGAAAGAATGAGAAGGAAAAGAAAATCATTTCAGAAATGAAGATTAAGCTAAAAGGAACACGGGGTAAATGAACACAACAGATAATACCTCAAGAGAAACAGCAGATGAAAAGCAGGGGTTTTTTTTAACTAAAAAAAAAATGAGGGGGCACCCGGGTGGCTCAGTCGGTTAAGCGTCCAATTCTTGATCTCAGCTCAGGTCATGATCTCAAGGTTCGGGAGTTCGAGCCCCGAGTCGGGCCCTGCACTGATGGTGCGGAGCGTGCTTGGGATTCTGTCTCTCCTTCTCTCTGCACCTCCCCTGCTTGTGCTCTCTCTCTCTCTCTCCCTCCCGAGATAAACAAATAAACTCAAGAAAAAATTTTTTTAAAAAATGAGAGGCCCCTGGCTAGCTCAGTCAGAAGAGCATGTGACTCTTGATTTCGGGGTTGTAAATTCGAGCCCCGTGTCGGGTGTAGACATTTAAAAAACACGAAGGCAGGTAAAGATTATTCAAGAGGATGTAACAAATACAGAAGATGGGCAAAGAAAAGGGAACACAATAACTGAAATCCAGAAGTGGAGACATGTTTACTGAAATTAAAAAAAGAACGACATCTGAAACTACATACTGAAAGGGGCACACCATATCCCTCAGAGAATCAGGCCAGGCTGACCAACACCACCACCAAGGCACGTTCTGGCAAAATTACTGGACATTGAAAAAAAAAAAAAAAACTTTTGACAACCAGACAGAAAAGACCAAGTGTTTGTTTGTTTTTAAGTAAGCTCGACAGCCACCGTGGGGCCCGAACTCACAACCCCGAGATCGAGAGTCGCACGCTCCACCGACTGACTGAGCCAGCCAGGTGCCCCAAGACCAAGTGTTTTAACGCAGAGAGAAAATTATATTGTCAGCCGACTTCGACATTCTATGCCAGAAGAAAGTGGATGCCATATTTAAGATACCCGAGGCAAGAACATGTGAGCCATGGACTTTGTATCTAGCTAAACTGACTTTCAATGATTAATGCAGCAAAGTCCATCAATGTGCAAATAATTCAGGAAACGTTGGTCCCCTGAATCCTCCCTGAGAAAACTTTTAGAGCTTCCAACCACCAAAGTGACTGGGGAGACATGAACATAAAGACCAGTAGTGAGCAGAAATACCCCCACGGAACGAAGACCAAACGTAGGCTATAGGGGACACACCGTAGTATGTAAGTTACATGCACTGACAATGCAGACACTGGACAGCTTTCGAAACAGACAGACAGAGGGGAGGACACAGGGAAAAACTGCCCTTTTTAGTGATCACTGAAACTTATTTTATAATTTGTCAAATGCTCAGAAATTCCTTCAGTTGCACCTGCTACTTTCTCATCTGTTAAATTCAAATAAAATTAAATATGAGCATGTCGTTAAAACATATCATATGGTTGGCTAAGAGTCTAGACTGGAGAATCAGGATGCCTGGGTTCGGGTCCCACTTCTGACACGTGCTCGTTAAGTTTGGATCCTAGCTCTGCTGTGTCCTCGCAATGTGATCTGGAGCGAGCCACACATTACCACCACCCGCCCCCCCTTCCCTCCCCCCCCCCCCCCCCCCCTGCCATGGTACCTCACCGTCCTCATCCGTGTACTGGAGAGAATACCAACTGCAAGAAGGGATCAAACTAACGAGGGAAGTGCTTAGAAGAGTGTCTGCTACAAAGCAGAAGTTCAGTAAGTACAAGCCATTATTACTGTCGTCATTATTACCCCACTGACCAATAAAAGTTCCATTTCTCTATGTTGTTCCCACAACATTCAAGAGGGTTCTGTCTGGGTCACAGGATGAAGAGTGATTTTTAGCCTTTTCTCTTTTGGTCTTGTGTATTTCTCATGTCTCTGTAATGAATACATATTTCTTTTAAAAGGAAAAATATTTTCATTTTTAAAAAATGCGTGCTGAACATCACACCTTCATTGGTTTCTAGTCATTAGACCCAATGGGTTAGCTGTGGTGGACAGGAAGAAAACCAATTTATTTTAACAAAGTGAACAGCGCAGAAGAGATGGCTTCCAAGAAGACATTCATTTTTTCGATTGCCTTTTTTCGTTCCTAAAACTTGGACTATTCTCATTTCCACCCATTATCAGCATCATGGCCTTTTCCTGAGGACTGCTTCTATGAATATGTCTATGTAAGAAAAGGGAACAAATGCTCTGACCTGTTGTTCAATTTCGTAAATTATATGCCAGTCTCATTTCAAAATTACTTGTAGAAAAAAAACTGAACCCACAAAATTACCAGTCCATAATTCAGCTCACACTGCCAATTTTTTAAAACAAGGTAATCAACAACAGAATAATGGCCAAATATGAAAAACATCGTAGATGGAAAACAAATCAGTGTTTGGGAAGAAAACATGACCGGCTTTTGGTTGTTAGTCGTCCAATTCTAGAAAAGGCAGCACGCTATACAGGCTTTTATATTTTAAAGAAAAAAATGTCATGGCACAGTGGAATGCTAAATCCCAATTTAAGAAGACTTTCAAGATTTGGTTATTTCCCACAGTGAACTTTCCATAGAAGTGAAGTGGGCCTCAAGGCCACCTAAGCACCATGCAAAACACTGGCCTCTTGTAGGAATACAAGTCGACAGATTACATGCCCCAGTCTTCTGCAGATCAACGTTCACAAAGAAAGTGGAACAATATGAATTGTGGATCGCCATGCCTCGAAAATCGCTGCAGCTTAAAACAGACCCAGTTGAGGGGCGCCTGGCTGGCTCAGTCAGTAGAGCGTGCGGCTCTTGATCTCGGGGTTGTGAGTTCGAGTCCCACGTTGGGGGTAGAGATTACTTAAAAGCGGCGGGCGGGGGGCGACCGAGTGGCTCAGTTGGTTGAGCGTCCTACTCTTGATTTCAGCTCAGGTCATGATCTCTCGGTCGTGAGATCGAGCCCTTTGTCGGGCTCTGCAATGAGTGTGGAGCCTAATTGGGACTCTCATTCTCTCTCTGTCTCAAAATAAATAAACATTAAAAGAAAAAAAAAGAACCAGTTGAATGTGGTGTGAAGGGAACTAATTTGGTACCATTTGATGGACCCAAACCCCGCTTCACAATGAAAATGAAAGGGAAAGAATGAAAGGCGTATCTGCCTTCCTAGCAGAAACAGAATTTCAGAACAACCAAAAAGCCTTGGAGTACTAAGGGCCAGCTCATAAATGTAGTTTCGATGATAGGAAAATCATCATTTCACGACGCCTGCTGAAATCATTGATTTGATCGATGAGACCAAGCGGCACAAAAAAGCATCAGCTGAAGAGCTGACAGGGTGCTAACTTAGCACCACGAGGACTATCTCCAGGCGGCACGGGGCTGGAAATCAGTGTAAATGGCTGGAGGGGACACCCCGTCAGCACCTTAAACACAGCGCTCAATCCCAGCCTCCCTAACGGTGGGAGGACTGGATACTACCTGTCTCCCAACAAGTGGAAAAGTTTTACAATGGACTGTTACACGAGAGTAAAGAACGGATCACTTTGAAAGCGCAGCCATGCTATTTTGGTTACGTTCCTGGTTTTTCTTTTCTTCCTCTTCCTCGTCTTTTTTTTTTTTTTTTTTGCATTCCTTGTTTTTAAAGATACACACTGAAGTGGAAAAAAAAAAAAACACAAAAACCAACAACTCAGCAGCATTTGGAAGTCAACTCCAAGTTATGGAGCCGCTTTCCAATCAGGAATGTTAAACTGGCACGGTACTGAAAACATAATTGGTTTCCAAGAAGCGGGGGAAGAATAGATCATTTTTTACGGGTGAAAAAGAAAGGCAGAGGCAGGAGGAGAAGCAATTCCCTCCGCACAGCCCCCTGCCCCCAGACATGGCCCGCAGCCCAATTAGTCACAAAGAAAAAGGCAAGCAGCAGAGCAACAGGAAGAAACGCTGTTGGCCACAGCGTTACCATGGGGACAAGCAAAACACTGTCAAAACAGTGGAAACCTTAAGGAAAACTATACGGAGGATTTCATTTATTTGCGGCCACACCCACGTAAGTTTCTGAAAAGAACCACTATAGGTGGTGTAGCGTGGAAGACGAGCGTTTAGAAAGGGCATGGCTTATTTTTCAGGCTCAGGAGACACCAACTTTGGGCTACGATGGCTTCAGGTTCAGGTTCTGCAATGGCCTGTCTGTATGACAGTCCTGGAGAAAGGTCTCTCAGGCGCCCACTGCCCCCTTCTCTAAAATGAAGGGGTAGGACTAGCATCTAAGAGTTTTAAAAACTGACAATTAAAGGTAAATAATTCAGGGCGCTCAGATGGCTCAGTCGGTTGAGCGTCCGACGTCGGCTCAGGTCACGATCTCGAGGTTCGTGAGTTCGAGCCCCGCATCGGGCTCTGGGCTGACAGCTCAGAGCCTGGAGCCCGTTTTGGATTCTGTGTCTCCCTCTCTCTGGCCCTCCCCTTCTCACACTCTGTGTGTGTGTGTGTCTCTCTCTCAAAAATAAATAAACATTAAAAAAAAAAAGATAAATAATTCAACATGTAAAACATCCACCTTACTGGATGACCCCTAGGGCCATGTTCATTCTATAATTCGATAATTCTAGAAGTAAAAGGCTCATCTTTCTGCTGCATATACAGTTCAATTGATAAGGCTTGGTGCCGTGCAGAGAAAAGATGATTCATTTGCTTAAAAAGAAAACATGAAAATTTGTTCCATTCCCCTTTCCCCTGTCTGGCATTTGTATTACACTTTTAGTTTTAAACCCTGATTTCATTTAATGGTCTGCAACCACCACAAACAAAAACATCTTATGCTTTTAGCGGTCCATCTTGTCAGCGTATCCGCCTCGCTAAATTATAGAATTCTCTGACTCATCGGGATAACATATTATCCTCTACACAGCAAATTGAAAAAAAGCAATTTTCCCATCTCTGAGACAGATAATTGATCTGATTTCGCTGTCGATGTTACTGCCGTTCACTCTATCACTCAGGCTCGAAACCTTGAGATTATCTTTACTCCGTACCTTTCATCGCCCACAGAGTCCCCAAGGTGTAATGAGTCGCCTTCAATAATGTCTCTTGCGTCAATCTCCCCTGCTACCACCTAAGTTCAAGTCCCTATTATCTCTCAAACTCAGATGGCCAAAATATTCTCTTTTCCCTTAATAACTTGTACAGGGCTTCTTTTATTACAAAAGTAATATGTGCTCGTGATAGGCAATCTGGAAATTTCAGAAAGGTAGAGAATAACATCAATTATCCACGCGGTCCTTCTGCCCAGATGATCATTTTGACTCCTTTCTTTCCACTCACTGTTCTATGCGTACATTCGTGTGGTTTTATAAAAGTTAGGATTGTAATGTACTATGCAGTTATGATGTTTCTTACTCTTGTACCAGGAGCAGTTCGCTGTGACATCAAATGCTTTGAAAACCTAACCTGGTTTTTCACTAATTCTCCATTGTGGGTGTCTCACTGGCTTCTAAAGTCTTCGTGTTAGAGACAGACGCTGCACTGACCATCCCGGTGCCATTGTTGGATTATCTCCTCATCCTAAAAGTATAATTGTAAGATCACAGATTCTTGTTACGTGTTCCCAAGTTGCCCTCCACAAAGTGCGTGAGAAGTGCCAGGCCCCCACCCCCACCGTCCCACTTGCTGGCATGGGCTACTATCACTCTTTACAAACTTATTGGGCCGGAAATTTATCTTATCGATGCTCGGGCTGTATGTCCTGTATGTATTCGTGAGTCCAAACGCGTGTTCACAGATACTGGGCGTTCGTACCGCGGCACTTGGGCTCGTCTTCGTTCTGCTGAGAGGGGTAGCAAACTCAAAGGTGTTTCAGGGGTCTGGCACGTGAGTTACCTCAACATGTGAAACCACGGCGGGAACCGGGAACGAGAGGGCCAGAGATGAACTGGAAGAGTGTGCGCCATGCCAAATGGAAAGATTTTAAATACGCCACGCTGGCCAAACAAAGCGTGTATGTGGCAAGTTCAGGACTGGGTTCCCAGGTGGCTCCCATGGCTACCCCTCTAATCCATTCCCTCCAGATTGATGTCAGAATCGTACTCCTTTTACCTCCCCATGTGAGGCCAGCCGGAATGCGACTCCAAACCTTTTTCTCGGAGCTCCCCTACCCCAACCCTCTCTATCAAACGGAACTCTCAGAAGGTAGTGAGGTTCCTGGGGACAAACACTCTATCTTACAAGAGGCAATGCAGCAGAGTGGAAAGAGAGAGAGAGAGAGAGACAACTCCAGGATCAGACAGTTCTGGGTCAAATCCCACCTTACTACCTACTAGCTGTGTGACTGCAGTCAAGTGACTTAGCCTCACTGAGGCTTCGTCTCCTCATCTGTACTAAAACAAGAAAACGGCACTACAGCACCTACACCAAAGGACGGTTACGAGCATGGAAGAAGGGAATAGAAGCAAAGCACCGAATAAATACACTGTATGACGTAGTAGCCTTTCCATGACTGCTTAGAGGCGCTCATGTACCCGCACAGACCTCAACCTCCTTCCTAAGGAAAATAGCCATGACAGCATTTTCCTTTCCTTTTATTTGAGAGACAGAGAGAGAGAGAGCAGGCATGCGAGTGGGGGAGACGGGCAGAGGGAGAGAGACAGAATCCCGAGCGGGCTCCACACTCAGTGCCCAGCCCGACACAGGGCTCGATCCCATGACCCCGGGATCATGACCTGAGCCGAAATCAAGAGTTGGACGCTAGGGGCGCCTGGGTGGCTCAGTCAGTTGGTTGATTGACCGGCTCAGGTCATGATCTTGCAGTTCGTGGGTTCGAGCCCCGTGCCGGGCTCTGTGCTGACAGCTCGGAGCCTGGAGCCTGGAGCCTGCTTCGGATTCTGTGTCTCCCTCCCTCTCTCTCTCAAATAAATAAACATTCAAAAAAACAAAAAGAGTTGAACGCTCAACCAACTGAGCCACCCAGGCGCCCCAGAACAGTGTTCTTCAAAGTGTCTCCACAAACTATCTTGCCAGAACAGGAATCACCTGTGAGCTCCCGTTCACTACGCAGATTCCCGGGACCCATCCCAGACCTCCTGAATCGGACTTTCTGGAGGCGGGGTCCGGGGGCCCCTATTCTCACAAGGGTTTCAGTTGGTCGTGACTCAACTAAAGACGAAGAACCAGTGGTTGCCATATTCACCTGAGTTACACTTGACTTCTGCCTCACGGTGCCCCACCCTCAGGGTCTGGCAGTATGACCATGCCTTGATGAAAGACTGATCCAGAAGAATCCTCCTCTGAAAGCAAATCAGCATCCCTGCCTTCCTTCCTGAGCTGTATATCATCGCTGCTATTGTGAATCACTTGCTATTAAGAGAATTGTTTGGGGAGGGGTGCCTGGCTGACTCAGTTGGTTCGGCGTGTGACTCCTGCTCTCAGGGTCATGGGTTTAAGCCCCTTGTTGGGGGTAGAGCTTACTTAAAAAAGAAACCGTCTGGAGATGCACAAGAATGGGAAAGCATCCACAGTAATACTAATCGCTAACGCTTACTAAGCACCAGTAATGGTACCGGGCATGTTAAGCAGTCTGTATGTATTAAATTAATCTAAACCACAGAACGACACCAAGAGGCGGGCGGTATCATTACCTTCATGTTACAAATGAGAAAACTGAGGCACAGAGAGGTTAGGGAAGTTACCTAAGGTCAGACAGATGGTAAATGAGATTTGAATCCAGACAATGTGACTCCAGAGCCCAGGCTATCATGTACTATGCTGTACGATTTCACTAAATTAACTGCCCTGGGCCTGATATTACTAATTTAAGATATATGTAATAATGCTGATATTTATTCCATTTAGTGTCCTTATTATTTTCTTTGGGTGAATGTACTTATCGGAGAAACCTGAAACTCTTCGGTTCCCCTGGGGTCTTCGCTTTTCTAGCCACAAATTCCAGCATGAGAGTCTGCAGCAAACGAACTGTAACAGTTGGGGTGAGTTTGTCTTTGGAGGCCAGCTTTCCAGGCACCAACATGAACAAAATCTATGTCCATGTTTACCCTATCTTTCTATTTCCCCAAATCACCAAGAGGCAGAAACCCTGCCCTTTGCACTGGTTTCATCTGGAAGGCTCCTCTCACTGAGGGTTTGGACTGAACAGATTCCCTACCCCAGAGAGAACAAAGCCCAGCGATATGAGCTGGGCAAAGTATCCCGAGGACTTCTCAAATGGTCTGCGTAGTCTGAGATACAAAATTGTTTAACTTATTTTTAAAAATTTTTAACTGTTTCTTATTGAGAGACAGAGCATGAGCAGGGGAGGGGCAGAGAGAGGGGGAAACACAGAATCCAAAGCCGGCTCCACGCTTCGAGCGGTCAACACAGAGCCCGACGCGGGGCTCGAACTCACAAACTGTGAGATCACGACCTGAGCCGAAGTCGGACGCTCAACCGACTGAGCCGCCCAGGCGCCCCTTATTTTTTATTTTAAGTGGGCTCTATGCCCAATGTGGGGTTCAAACTCATGGCCCTGAGATCAAGAAGTGCATGCCCCAACAGACTGAGCCAGCTGTGTACTGTGAGATGCAACATTTTAAATCACCTCTTCTTTAATCTTTTAGGTAAAATGTAGTTTAAAATAATCAATTTTGCATTTTCTTTTAGAGAGAGAGACAGCAAGAGAGTGTGTGCAAGTGGGGGAGAGGCAGAGGGAGAAGGAGAGAGAGAATCTTGAGAATCTTAATCCACACCCAGCACAGAGCCCGATGCAGGGCTTGATCTCATGACCGGGAAATCATGACCCGAGCTGAAATTAAGAGTCGGACACAACTGACTGAGCTACCCAAGTGCCCCAAAATAACCAATTTTGAAATAAAGTACTGATACATATTTCAACACGGATGAACCACATTATGCGAAGTGAAAGAAGCCAGACACAAAAGGACAAATATTGTAGGATTCCACTTACACGAGGTACCCAGAATAGGCAAACTCATAGAGACAGAAAGTAGAAAAGAGGTGGCCAGCTCCTGGGGGGAATGGGAAGTCCGCGTTTAACGGGCACGGTTTCTATCTGGGATGATGAAAGAGTTCTGGAGATAGCGATAATGGTTGCACGACACTGTTGAATGTACTCAATGCCATTGAGACGTACACTTAAAAAGGGTCAAAACGGCACATTTTCTGGGTTTGTTTTTGTTTTTGTTTTTTACAAATCCCACAGCCTCCGAACAAAACCCAGTTTTGAACTTCATGGAATCAGTGCTTACCAGGCTGTCATCATTCTGGTCTCCAAACATTTCTTTAAAAATCTTGCCAGGATCAGGAATTGGAGGGAATATAATGATCTTGAGCCTTTAAGAAAACAGAGACATTTTTTGATCAAATCTTCCAGTCCACAGAAACGTCCCATTTAAATAAAGGCACTTTATTTTTTTTTTTTCAACGTTTATTTATTTTTGAGACAGAGAGAGACAGAGCATGAACAGGGGAGGGGCAGAGAGAGAGAGGGAGACACAGAATCCGAAACAGGCTGCAGGCTCCGAGCGGTCAGCACAGAGCCCGACGCGGGGCTCGAACTCACGGGCCGCGAGATCATGACCTGAGCCGAAGTCGGAGGCCCAACCGACCAAGCCACCCAGACGCCCCTAAATAAAGGCACTTTAAAAGAAGGCTTGGACAAAAGATATGGTGCACTAGTCATCTTTAGTGATAAAGCAGCCGTGAATAAAATTCCAAAAGAAGCTCAGAAACCCATGTCCTTACAGCACCCAAGTATGGGTGCAACAAGGGGGCCGTCAGGATAAACACACTGCTCATACTCTTACCGTTAAAAAAAATTTTTTTTTACGTTTATTTAGTTTTGAGAGACAGAGTCAGTCAGAGCACAAGTGGGGGAGGTGTAGAGAGAGAAGGAGACACAGAATCCCATGCAGGCTCTAGGCTCCGAGCAAGCCTTCGGCACAGAGCCCGACGCAGGGCTCGAACCCACGAACTGCGAGATCGTGACCTGAGTCGAAGTCGGTCACCCAACCGACTGGGCCACCCAGGCGCCCCACTCTCATCGTTTTTAAAACTATTTTCCAGCTTGGGGCACCTGGGTGGCTAACTGGGTGAGGCGTCTGACTCTTGATTTCGACTCAGGTCATGATCTCGTGGTTCATGAGACTGAGCCCCGCGTCAGCACGGAGGCTGCTTGCCCGCTCGCTCGCCACCCCCCGCCCCCGCAAGATAAATTTGAAAAAAACCACAAATGTTTTCTCCAGCTTAAATGAGATCTATTCAAGGGAAAAAAATTGTACACGTGTGAGGTGAACAACATGATGTTGTACGTTATGAAACGGTGACCACGATCAAGCAAATTAACACACCCATCACCTCACACGGTTATGACTGTGCGTGCGTGGGTGTGTGCGCGCGTGCGTGAGCTGTCCCCTATAATTGAATAACGGTGCTTTACTCATCATAGGCCAGATGGGGGCTCATTGCTTATAATTTCAAAAAAAAAAAAAATCTTCCGAGAACAGGGTTCATTCCTCTTTTTACTTTCTTCTTTTCTCCTCTCCCCATCTTTATGCCTCAGACTACCCTTTGGTGGCCCCACCTCATCTCCCAGGCTCTGAACATCGGCGTGGCCCAGGGCTCTGTCTCTCGCCCTCTGGCCCTCTCACTGTACGAGCGCTCTCTTCCAGTCTTAGGGCTTCGGGTCCAGTTACACGCCGAGGGCTCCCCAGATTCCATCTCCGGCCCAGACCTCCCCCCGAAACTCCAGATTCATCGCACGACTACCCCTGTGACATCCCTACTTGGGTGTCTAACGGCCATCTGGAACTGACATTCCAAACTGAGTCTTCCCCTTTGCCCCAGGGCCAGCGCTCCGCACAATCTTCTCCCTCTCAGCCGACGGCTCCAGCGTTCACCCAAACCTGAGCTCTCCGTGAACCCTCAGTTTCCCTCGGGCCTCACGGGCAAGCGGCCATCAGCAAGCGCTCTCAGCTCTACCTTCCGAATGCGTCCCACCTCTGACCGCGTCTTACTACCGCCATCACTAACCTCCTAGGCCAGGCTTCCCACGTCTTTACCCCCCAAAAGGCGGCAGCACCTTCTGACCAGCCCACCCGCTTCCGTTCCTGCCCGAGCCAGCTCTTCATTCGGCAATGTCGGTGACCTTTCATGACAGTAAAATCAGGGCGGGTTCCTTTCCCCGCTTAACACTCTGCAACGATTCCCCCTCATGCTGAGGACGAAATCTCAATTCCCCCGCCACGGCCCACGTGATCTGGCTCCGCCAACCTCTCCAGCCTCATCTGGCGCTCGCCCCTTGCGCGCACCGAGTGCCGTCTCTCTACCGACCAGAGAGAGACAACTTGGTGAAGTTCTCTTTCCCACAGCTTTAAAGTAGCAGCTTGCCCTGCATTAATACTGGACGGGTCATTGAATGCGTCACGCCAAGACTTCATTCCAAGCGCTACCGCCTTTGGCCGTATTAGGCATCTGAAAGAGCAGGGTGAACACGGGGCCTGTCGATGATCCCAAACACACGCGAAGGGAACGGTGCCGGAGCGGGGCCGCGGGAAATTAACGCGACACCTTCCTCCCCAGAAAATGGGCACGGTAATCCCTCTGGGCCGCGCCATACTACCAAAAGCCGTTGATAGCCAAAGTGCTCCTAATACGTGGGGCGAGCACCAAACGCTCTCACGAACAGTAGGAACTGGAGAGGAAGGGCCAACAGAAGCCGCCAAGCCGACCGGGGCGGCCGCCTCACCTTTTGAGATAAAGCAGGAGGACTATGATGGCACCCGCAACGATGACCGGGGTGGCGAGCAGCATGGTTATATAGAATGTGGGGTCGGCGTTCTCACCTGGCAAACGGAAAGCAAACAAAAAGACATGAGAAATCAAACCCTTTTGGGGGCGGGGGGGGAAACAACAAGCAACCGTTGGATCAAACTAGCGAGATCGCAGCTTTCTCTGCACTCTACCCCAACCTGTTTTCCAACTCTTCAATTCTATTTTTAAGGTTTTTTAATGCTTATTTATTTCTCAGAGAGAGAGACAGAGAGACAGAGAGACAGAGAGAGAGAGAGAGAGAGAGAGAGAGAGAGAGACTGTGAGCAGGGGAGGGGCAGAGACAGAGGGAGACACAGAATCCGAAGCAGGCTCCAGGCTCCGAGCTGTCAGCACAGAGCCGGATGCGGGGCTCGAACTCACTGACCGCGAGATCATGACCGGAGCTGAAGTCGGACGCTTAACCGGCTGAGCCACCCGGGCGCCCCCAAAACGCTTCAATGATCTCATCTTCCGTTCCCTTAGCAGCGAAAAACAAAGTCCTGCTCTAGTGCCCAACATGCCACAGATGAAAAGACACCTTGAGGGTTGTCTGAAGCCAGGGTATCTTAACTAGTTCCAGACACTATTCACAATGCTATTACACCTGTTAGAAAGATCATGTCATTAACAGTGACTCTCTCTTCTTGTTGGTCACTTAACCACTACTAGAACACCTAAGGCACTCCTAACTACCACTACTACTATTTTTAACTGAGCATCTGCTACATACGTGATACCACCCGGAGTGCCTCGATGTGTTTCTATGTATGCTATGGAGAGAGACGATGGTGTCTCCTGTTTATACAGATGAGAAGGATAAGGCTCAGAGAGGGTTAGTGGCTCGTTCAGAAGGGTTTAGTAAGTCAGGCCTCAAATCCGGCACTGTCCAAGTTCCAAAGCTTCTCGGTCACTTGAGAAGTTGACTTGCTACGCTTCACACGCAGAATGTCATGTCTGCTTACGTGCTCATCTTTTCCACGAGGGCATGACCACCTAGGAAGCATCGTCAGGGCCTAGCATCCCTGTGTTAGCCTCTAAGATGGCCCCAAATGATCCCTGCCTCCTGATACTCACGTCCTTATGTAACCTCCTCCCCTCGAGGGTGGGCCGGACTGACTGACTTGCCTGTAAAGAACTGAACGGCAGCGTTCATGTCATTTCCAAGATTAGGTTACAAAAGACTGGTTTCCACACCGGGTGTCCTCTCACACACTCTTGCTTGAGTCACTTGCTTGAGCAAGCCAGTCGCCGTTTCATGAGGCATGAAATGCCTGCCTGCATGAAAGGCCCAAAGGGCAAGAAACTGAGGGAGGCCTCTGCAGGAGCTCCCTAGGGCTGCTGGAGTGAATCGCCACACATCGGTTGGCTTAAAACGATAGACGTGTGTTCTCTCACAGTTCCGAAGGCTAGACGCCCAAAAGCAATCCGCAGGGACGTGCTCCCTCTGAAGGCTCTGGAGACGAATCCCTCCTTGCCTCCTCCTAGCTTCTGGTGGCTCCCGGGAACCCTTGGGGTTCCTTGGCTATACCTGCATCACTCCATCGTCTGCCCCCATCCTCACAGGGCCTTCTTCCCTGGGTGGGGGGGGTCTCTTCGTGTTTCTGTGTATCCTCTCTCATAATGATACTGGTCATCAGATGCAGGGTCTACTTTAATGGTGTGACCTCATCTTAACCTGATCACATCTGCAAAAACCATTTCCAAATAAAGTCACATTCACAGGTATAGGAGTTGGGAGCCGAACGTATCTTTTTGAGGGAGATGATTCAACCTGCTACAGCCCCCATCCAACAGCCAGCAAGGAACAGAGGCTTTCCGACGACCACATAAGTGAGCTTGGAAGTGGGTTTCCCAGCCCCAATCAAGCCTTCAGATGAGACTGCAGTCCCACCCAACAGCTTGACTGTAACCTCATGAGAGAACCTGGGCCAGAGGCACTGAGCCACGCTGTGCCCAGATTCCTGACCCACAGGAACTGTGAGATGCTAAATGTGTTTTCTAAGCCACCAAATTTTGAGATTCTTTGTTATGCAACAATAGATAAGGAATACAACCATGCCTGGCACCTAGCTTGTTCAGTCCCTCAATTAGTAGGGAACCGATTACCTCAATAACCTGTCTCTCTGACTGTCAGAGAGCTATTAGAAAGTTCTTCCGGTGGTCCTATTTTGCCCCAAGGAGCCACAAAAGAAAATAACCTATCTCCTCTTCTACTTAAAATTCAGCAATCAGGACTCCTCACCCCCAGGCTTGCTTCATCCAACCACTTGTCCCTAAGTTTTGCAATTCTTCAACATCCCGATGACCCTCTCAATGATAGGTTCCAGTCTGCCAATGAAGCTCCTACAACGTGGCGCCCAGAATAGAACACTGCACGCTTCTGATGGGGCCAGGACACTGTGTCCCACCCTGTAGTATCCCCTTGTTCTGGGTGCTACACTATCACTGCGGCCTGTGGCTACACACTGGGGGTATTTAAGGATCCAACGCTGAGTCACTCCTACACTCCACCCCACAACACACACACACACATCCATGAAGCGTAGCTCTTTCTACGGGCGCCTGGGTGGCTCAGTCAGTTAAGCGTCCGACTTCGGCTCAGGTCACGATCTCACGGTTGGTGGGTTCGAACCCCACGTCAGGCCCCGTGCTGACAGCCCGGAGCCCGGAGCCTGCTTCGGGTTCTGTGTCCCCCTCTCTCTCTGCCCCTCCCCCCACTCACGCTCTGTCTCTCTCTCTCTCCCCAAATATGAATAAAAATAAAAATTTTTTTTTTTAAAAAAACAGCACAGCTCTTTCCAATCCTGTTCTTGGGCCTGACACCCAGTTTGCTCAGGCACTCCGTTAATACACGAAACTGTTGTCTTCAAACCCGGATACGGTTTGATCTCTATCAAACGCCATCAAGGTCACTGTTCTACTCTTGATTCTGTCACTAGCCCACAGGGTGGTCCTCTAGCAAGGCACGAGCTATGGACTTCATCATGCCCGCCTCCCGGTATGTTGTTCAGGTTGTTAAAAACATAGAGACCGGACAGGAGAGAGAGAGTGACGCCTTTTGGATTGTGGGTTTTCAAAGAGCTGCGCGGTGTGAGTTAAACCTGGGTGATTTGGCTGTAATCGAACAGCAAATGCAGTGCGATTGCAGCTTCCCCTGGAGGATGTCGGGAATGCGGTGCCGCCCCCTCCCCCAGTCTATCTTCCGCTTCGGCCCCTCGCTGGTTTCCGTGGCGCGCGAGGTCCCGTCCCCTCACCTATGCTCATCGCCTGGCTCCAGTTGCTCCACAGCCTGTCGTCCTCGTAGCACAGCTTATTCGTCCTCACCCGGATTCTCACTGTGTTCAGAGTGTCGGGGAGGATGCCGGGGACCATGAAGCAAATTGTACCCTGAGAGGGGAGACAAACACACACGAGGCATGTTACCGGGCGGCTCTCCTTTTCTGCTTCTGAATCCCGCGGAAATAGAATTCTCTGCCAAATTCTGTACGCGATCAAGACTTGGATGGCGGCCCCCATGATCTGACTTTAGCTCCTCAAATGAAACTTGGCAATAACCCGCAAAACAAAGGAGTTTCTTTTGCTCAGAGCAGTTACCGTTGAGGCTACAGTCACCCCGCCCCACCCCCAGTCACTCTGTGAGCTTAAACCCAAAGAGCGAAAGTTGAATTTACTGACCTCCAGGTTTCCCTCAAATTCTGAATTCTGACACTTGGCTTCTTCAACCTGGAAGATATATAAAAAAACAAATACATTCAAAAAGAATTAAAAGACCCCACCGCATCATTTCACCATTTCTAACAAGGTTTCCTTTCATCCCATCTGAAGGGGACCAGGTGCCGTGAAAGGCTAGTTTTGTTTTGTTTTAATAAGATGCGTTGGATCAATTATATACACATACAGGAAAAAAAAAAACCTCTTGACCCCTACCTCACAGTATTTACAAAGTCAATTCCAAATGGACCGCACATCTAAATGTGAAAGTTAAAATAAACTGAACAAACAAATACATAAATACAGCGAGATTTTAGAAGAAAACGTAGAACATCTTCATGACCTTGAAGCAGGAAAAGATTTCTTAAATAAAACCGCACAATAGTAACCCTAAAGGAAAAATTGTTATAAAGTCATCTGTATCAAAATTCCAAACTTCTTCTGTTCATCCAAAGATATCCTATTCAGGAAATTTGAAAAGTGACGCATCGAGTGAGAGAAGATGCCCGCAATCGCTGACAAAGAACTTGCATACGTACCTATTTATAATATATACTTATATTTATATGTAACACACCCACACACATATACGTATAGCCCACCAACTAACGAGGAAGACGCAGACAACCCCACAGAAAAACTGGCAAAAGATTTGAGCAGGCGTTTCACAAGAGGGTATTCCAAATTGCCAACGAACATGTGCAAAAGCGCTCAGCTTCATTAATCATCGGGGAAATGCGAATTAAATCCACAAGCTAATGACACACACACGCCTATCGGACAACACCGAGTGCTGATGAGGATGGGAAGCATCTAGCGTCCTCCGCTTCTGCTCTTCATGGTGTAAATGGGCACAACCATTTGGGAACAGTCTGATCATCACTTAGAGACCATCATATATAACCCTCTGACCCACACAGGCTCGACAGAAACGTACGCACGTGCGCACCAAGAGACAAATACGCAAATGTTCATGAAAACCCTATTCATAAAACTCCCAACCGGAAACTATCCAAATATGCCCCAAAGGGAGAATGGATAAATCAAATGTGATAATACCGACACGACAGAACCAATGCAGTGAGAACGAAATTCCTAAACGGAACGCTGGGTGAAAGAAGGCAGACGCGCACAAAAAGCAAATGCTGGAGAATTCGTTCATACGAGGCTTCAAAGAGGCAACAGAGGCGCCCGGGGGGCTCAGTCAGGCACCCGACCCCTGGTTTTGGCTCAGGTCACGATCTCACAGTTCATGAGATCGAGCCCCGCATCGGGCTCTGCGCTAACAGCGTGGAGCCTGCTTGGGATCCTTTCTCCCTCTCCCTCTGCCCCTCCCCTGCTCACTTGTTCTCTCTCAAAATCAATAAATAAACTTTAAAAACAAATAAATAAAAATAAACAGAGGCAACAAAACTAATCTATGGGATCAGAAGTCAGGGTAACAGTCATGCTTTGGGAGAGTCGCTAAAAGGGGTCACGATGGGGCTTCTGGGGTGCTGGTTACATAAGTGAAAAATCAGTTGCAAAAATCACTTGTGAAAACTCATTGTGTGATTTTTCTATAGGATCCTCTACATCAATTAAAAGTTTAAAAAAAAAAACCAGTCTCCCTTGCTGAGAGTATGGTGTCAAAAACGACTGAGTCAGAGAAAACAAAGTATGATGCAAAATTCTCTTCCACACAATTTAAATCACTTGCTGTCTGACGTAGACAGATCAGTTCCTAAAATGCAAATATTTCGAAAGTGGAGTGAAAAATGAATAGTGAAAACCTGTTGCTTAGTATTAGTAGTCTACTTCTGGCCAACAGGTTATACGAAAAGATGTTCGACATCATTAATCATCAGGGAAATGAAAATCAAAACCACGATTAGGCATCCTCTTATACCTATTAGAATGGCCAACATCAAAGACAAGAAATAACCAGTGTTGGTGAGGATGTGGAGAAAGGGGAACGCTCGTGCGTTGCCGGTGGGAATGCAAACTGGGGCGGCCACTGTGGAAAACGGTATGGAGGTTTCTCAAGACGTTAAAAATAGAATTGCCCTATGATCCAATAATCACGCTACCCAAAAGGAACAAAAACACTAATTCAAAGGGGTACGTGCACCCCTATGTTTACTGCAGCATTATTTACCATAGCCAAGATATGCAAAGTGTCCACCCGTAGATGAATAAAGAAGACGTGGTATATATATATGATGGAATATCATCCAGGCGTGAGAAAGAAGGAAAAATCCTGCCATTTGTGACAACATGGATGAAACTCAGGGGGCACTATGCTAAGCAAAATAAGTCAGAGAAAGACAAATACCGTATGACCTCACGTATATGTGGAATCTAAAAAAGTTGAGTTCAGGGGCACCTGGGTGGCTCAGTGGGTTACGCATCTGACTTTGGCTCAGGTCACGATCTCACGGTTCATGGATTCAAGCCCCACGTCGGGCTCTGTGCCGACAGCTCGGAGCCTGGAGCCTGCTTCGGATTCTGTGTCTCCCTCTCTCTCTGCCTTTCCCCTGCTCACTCTCTGTCTCTCTCTCAAAATAAATAAACATTAAAAAGTTAAAAAAAATTGTTTTTAAAGTTGAGTTCGTAGAGGCTAAAAGTGGAATGGTGGCAGAAGGGGCTGAGGGACAAGGGGGGAACGGGGTGGTGTTGGTGAAAGGGTACAAGCTTTTAGTTATAAGTTCTGGGGATCTAATGTACAGAATGGTGATTGTAGTTAATAATACCGTATTGTATAGTTGAAATTTGCTAAGAGAGTAGATCTTAAGCGTTCTCACTACTTAAAAAAAGGTAACGGTGGGGGCACCTGGGTGGCTCGGTTGGTTAAGCATCCGACTCTTGATTTTGGCTCAGGACATGATCTCATGGTCATGAGATCGAGCACCACATCAGGATCCACGCTGAGCACAGAGCCTGCTTAGGATTCTCTCTCTCTCTCTCTCTCTCTCTCAACCACCCCCCCCACCTTCTTCATGCATGCACACATGCATGCTTTCTCTCTCAAGGTAAATAAATAAACATTAAAACAAAGGTAACTGTGTGAAGTGATGGATGTGTTAATTAACTTGATTGTGGTAATCATTTCACAAGATATACGCATATGAAGTTATCGTGTTGTACACCTTGAAAGTAATCACACTTGGGGCGCCTGGGTGGCTCAGTCAGTTAAGCGGCTGACTTCGGCTCAGGTCATGATCTCGCGGTCCGTGAGTTCGAGCCCCGCGTCGGGCTCTGTGCTGACCGCTCGGAGCCTGGAGCCTGTTTCACATTCTGTGTCTCCCTCTCTCTGAACCTCCCCCATTCATGCTCTGGCTCTCTCTGCCTCAAAAATAAATAAACGTTAAAAAAAATTAAAAAAAAAAAAAAGAAAGTAATCACACTGTACAACCCAAATATATATACTTTTTACTTGTCCATCATACCTCAACAAAGCTGGAAGAAACAGTCAACTTTTATCAAAGAGACGCTTAAACACGAGACAAAAACCAGAGCACAGAGCTATGATTTTTGACCGTGCATGTTATTCACTAAATGGTTCCCTGCAGCGTTTGTGATGAGCTGGAAGGCCGGCTGAGTGATGGAGAGTTGTCCTATCGCTACCTTTTCCAGGGCAGTGAAGAGGCCACTTGGGAATCAGAGACCTGCTGGGGAATCACAAGTGTCAACTACCACTTGATGGATCGGGTTGCAGGTTCGTGTCTCCCTCCTCATGACCATCTCCCAGATATATATGGATTCCAAACATCAGCAAATCACGGCGCAAATGGAAGGTTCTGGGCTCTTGTTCAAATGTAAATTCCCTTGCATAGTTTATGGGCTGCTCAGATAACCCTGTGGGAGAAGGAAGACAAGGGCACAGAGGACCAAGCAGAGAGTTTGGGGAGAAGGGGGGTGGTTAAACAAGAGTCATTCTTTGCTTTGTGATTCTGTCATGAGTTACTTCTGCCCACAGCCCCCATGTGATGGCACCAGCTCATGTCCCAGCCTACTTCCCCCTCTTAACTAGAACACCAGGCGAAATAATTCCTCAAAAAGGCTCGCAAAAAACAGGGCGGGGGGGGGGGGCGGGGGGAAGGGTCCAACCAGAGGAGCTCAAAATCAGTGAGCGTACAAAAAGCTGATGACATTCTGGGAGAGGAAGCAGCTGGTGAACATCTGCCAGGGGAAAGAATGTTCGGCTCAAATGTGTAAACAGAGTTAATTCCAAATAGGCTACAGTTCTGATTTAGGAGGACAAATTCCATAGCATGTACACGCTCTTCAGTTCAAAAGTTTGTAAAAAAGATTAACTCAGTTCGACAATAATTTATTAAGTGATGACCGTGCACATGGTGTTAATCCCAAATATTCTCAAAGTTTAATACATCAGGACCAACCTTTGACTACATAAAGACCAACTGATCAGCTGTGTGGCCTGTAGCAAGTTACTTACCCTCTCTGAGCCTTAGTTTCCCAATAAAATATAGATTAAAATAGAACCACTTCACAGACTGTTCTATGCTACTGTATAAGAAGCATCTAGAAGAGTAGCTTTGTAGCATATCATGAACACTTAACAGGTGATGGGTATTGAGGAGGGCACCTTTTGGGATGAGCACTGGGTATTGTATGGAAACCAATTTGACAGTAAATTTCATATATTAAAAAATAAAAAAATAAAAAAAAACAAAAAAAAAAACAAGGGATGGCTGTTACTATTAAGAGGAAGTACTGAGGTGGTCCCCAGTGCTTACCAGCACAAGCTTTGGGGTCAGATCACATTTGCTCCTCTGTGAAATGGGGACAAAATGATAGGACCTAGATCGTCAGGGTAACCGTGAGGATTACAAGAAAGGGTTGAGATAATGTGTCCATTAAGATGCCTACCACAGGGGGGCCCGGGTGGCTCAGTCAGTTGAGCCGCCGACTCTTGATGTCTGCTCACGTCGTGAGCCCGGGGTCGTGGGATCGAGCCCCGCATCGGGCTCCACGCTGAGCGTGGAGAATCCCTGCTCGGGATCAGGATTTTCTCTCTCTCTCTCCCTCTGTCCCTGTCCACCCCCCACTCGCATGCTCGCTCTCTCGGTCTCTCTCTCCAGAAAACATTTAAAAAATAAAATAAAATGCCTAGCACATAGTAATCGCTCGATCTGTGCTAGCCACTGTTAGCGGGAGCGGCACAAAGTAAACACCCCCGAAGTCCTCCCTGCAGGAGCTTTTATTTTTAGTCAAGAGAAAAGGCTCAAACATGTGATCGGGGTAACTCGCAGGACACAATTCGGTGCCAAATGAGTAATACGAGCAGCATGTGTCTCAGGATTTCAGACAGAAGGGAGCAGGAGAGGCTGGAGTAGTCAAGTATGCTTCAGTGCTCTGACAAGCTGACTCCGCCGTAAATCCAAGCCTCACCTTCTCCCCACTTGGAAGCCCTTTGCTCTTTCCCTTTGCAGCACGGTATGGGGACACCACTCTCTGGTACGGATAATGGTGATTCTATTTCGGCAAACAGATTCACCTGCAGATGCCCAGAGACGCTCCGGTCAGCTGCGGACCCGGCCAGTCCCTCTGGAGTTACAGCCTGTCAACAGTGGCTTATTTTAGTAAGTATTTTGAAACTCCCACGATGAGCCAAAACAACTGGACCAAAGCATGTGCCCACGTGCGAGATGCCGGGGTCCTTTAAAAGCCAATACGAAACACTCGGGCTCCAACCTCTGAAATGCGAATGCACACGCCCCCCGCCCCCCCCCCCACCCCCCCCACCGCCGGCAGGTGGCACACCAGCCACGGCCCGGCCCCTGTGGTGTTGCGGCGCCACCTCATGGAAACTACACTCCTCGGGGGCCAGGGTATTTGAATCTGGGCAAAATTTCCCAATTTTGTTGTTGTTGTTGTTTTGGTTTCCTAAATGTATTTGTTTAAATTCAAGTTAGGCTTCGGGAGTAGAATTTAGCGATTCATCACTCACACAGAAGCCCCGGTGCTCATCCCAACGAGCGCCCTCCTTAAGGCCCGTTGCCCGTTTAGCCCATCCCCCACCCACGTCCCTCCAGCAACGCTTCGTTTGTTCTCTGTATTTAAGCCTCTTATGGTTTGCCTCCGTCAAATTTAATAAACGAACCCCCACCGTGCCTGTGGTCCAAACAAAAATGTTTAAGGCCCAAGTGTGTGACCTCTCCCGTAAAGCGGAAGAATGGGACGGACGCCCTGAGGTTACACCACATCCTGTTATGGCCGGTGGCCCACGGGGACCTCTAATTAGTATGTTTTGTATTAGCTTCCCAGGAGCGTAAACGTACATACGCCAACAAATACGGACTCCTCAAAGTGGAATACCTTAGTTGCCACAAACTCCAAGAAAAGGGAACGGCCATACCAGAGCCTCGAAGTATCTACCCAATCTGACCCCGGCCTCCCGCTTACGCATCTTTTCCTACTGTATTTTGGCCACCCGAGTCTCCTCTCTGTGTCTCACACAGGCCAAGCCCATTCCTGCCTCAGAGTCTTTGTACTGGCTGTTCCCCCCACCCCCAGATCTTCCCATGGCTAGCCCCTGCCCGTCATTCTGGTCTCATCTCCAATGTCATCACTTCAGATGACTGCCCAACCTCATATTCCCTCAGGCTCGCCTGTCATGCCACTACATGACCTATTTAATTATCTTCACAGCCTTCGTGCTCTGAAATCAGCTTGCTCATTTACATACTCATTTTCCAGTAGGGAGGTTTCATGGGAAAAAAAGACCTTCGCGTCAGGGTCACGTGCACACAAAACAGCGCCCGGCACGTGGTAGATATGTACTGAAAATGCGTTCAGCACATGAATCAACGAATGGCTTGAATCTGACGGCCAGTGCCACTACCATAGACCCTCAAAGCTCCCACCACGCCCTATTTCAGACGAGAAAGTTCATTACCGTCATCATCAGGTGACAAATCTAAGAGCTGCATTTCACTGACGTTTCAGTATATTACCCTGTAAGAAACTCGAGTGACAGAAAAATAGCCAAGTTACGTCAACTAGCTAAGAAAAACTTACGTAGAAAATATCATGCGTCTCTGTTTGGCTGTTGTTGACTTCTACTTGATAAGATAAGCATCTGCTATAAAAATTCTGTGGATTCTTCCATTGCACGTACAAGTTACCATTTTGGAAGAAGAGCCGTTTAATATGTGGGGGATCAGGTTTCACTGAAAGACAGAAATAGCAGCATACAGATTAGCTTCCAGGGTTCATTTTGATGAGGTTCATCCACGGGTAGAGATAATGAAGGTCACAATGAATGCAGAAGGCTTATTTTCAGCTGCCTAGCCAAATGGATCTAACGAACATCTTCGGGGTGTCTGGAAGATGACGTGAACTCTGACCTGCATCCGGTTAGAACACGGATGGGGCATAATCAGGACATCTAGCTGTGACAGAGAATAAAGAAAAGAAGCCCTTAGGTCCACATGTGCATCCACCTAATGGATAACGGGGGGCACCGGGCACAAGGGGTGTCCCCAGGCGCCACTCACTTGCGCAAAGACCCCAATTAAAACATCAGCCTAGTCTCTGTCACACGCCACGGCACGGATGAACCTCAAGGACCGTGAAATAAGTGAAATAAGTGAAATACGCCCATCACAAACACTGTAGGATTCCACCCAGAAGAGGTACCTAAAGGAGTCAAAATCATAGAAAATAGAAAGCTGGTTACCAAGGGCTGGGGGAGGGGAAATCAGTGTTTAGTGGGCATCGAGTTTCAGTTCTAAAAAGATCTGAGAAAGTTCTAGAGATCCGTTGCATGCCAATGTGAATATACTTGACACCTCTGAACCGTATAGTCAAAAACGGTTACGACGGGAGGGGTGCCTGGGTGGCTGAGTCAGTTAACCGACCGACTCTTGCTTTCAGCTCAGGTCATAATCTCACGGTTCATGGGTTCGAGCCCTGAATCCGGCTCTACGCTGATGGTTCGGGGCCTGCTTGGGATTCTCTCTCTGCCCTCCCCCCACACTCACTTTCTCTCTCTCTCTCTCTCTCTCTCAAAATAAATAAACTTTAAAAGCAAGTATTTTTAAAAAATGGTTACGATGGGAAATTTAATGTTATATGATTATAGCCACAATTAAAAATAAAGTAAACAAAGGGGGCATCTGGGTGGCTCAGTTGGTTGAGTGTCCGACTTTGGCTCAGGTCATGATCTTGTGGTTCACAAGTTCGAGCCCCGCGTCAGGCTCTGTACTGACAACTCAGAGCCTGGAGCCTGCTTTGGATTCTGTGTCTCCCTCTCTCTCTGCCCCTTCCCTGCTCGTGCTCTCTCTCTCTCTCTCTAAAATAAACATTAAATTTTTTTTTAAATAAAGTAAAAAAATTAGCCTAGTCCATTTACTTTTTAATGAGTCAACTATGCTTAAGACTAAGCAACAGAAAAGAATTCGGATGAGGGGGTGCCTGGGTGGCTGAGTCAGTTTAGAGTCCGACTCCTGATCTCAGCTCGGGTCACGATCTCCCAGTTCATGAGCTTGAGCCCCACATCAGGCTCCACGCTGACAGTGCGGAGCCTGCTTGGGATTCTCTCTGCCTCCTTCTATCTCTTTGCCCCTCCCCCACTTGCACGTGCTTTCTCTCTCTCTCAAAAATAAAAAGAAGAAGAAGACGACGACAAAGAAGAAGAAGACGAAGAAGAGGAGGAGGAAGAGAATGGACAATGACAGAAAACAACTTGAAGCTATCGTCTTCCAGCTGCGGAGGATCTCCCTTTTTGGCACCACTAATCTCCAGGAAGAAGGGTAGGAAAACGAGCTTTGAAAGGTCCATCAAGGACAGTCGGCCAAGCGAGGGGCAGGACAGAGAAGGGCTCAGATTATCCCACTTGGCAGGTTACCATGACCTCACTCCCCTGGCCTTCGGTCCACTAGTAGAATTCACCTCCACGACTATCTGAAGGAGTGGTAAATAGTGTTCCAGTCGCAGACTTGGGAACCTGGTCAGTGCATGGTTATCTGCTGATATATTTTCTGTATCTCTCTCAGCCAGAATCTGAGCTCCCTGTTGGGACCTTGCAACACATAAATACACATGATGCTTACGGTAGCCTGCTTTAGGGGCTTACAGAACACGGATATACCTCACATCATTTGGAACTCATGACAATCCTTTGAGGTCAGAGGGACTCTCCAGGAAACGCTGAAAGAGAGTGTATATGCTCTGTCCGATGTGAAGACCTAGGACCTCAAGCAGACATTTTGTTTTCAACTCGAGGCCTCTTTCTAACGGGCCAACGCTCGGCTGCTTTGGTTGTTCTGACTGGTGGCTGCCTGTGCTGCCCAGCACATCAGCTGGTTTGAGTATCACTTCTGGTCACTCCTCCTCCAGTCCAGTCCTTTTTTCAACTAAGAGACTCTCAAGTATCATAAGTAAAAGAAGAGATTTTTTTTTTACGTTTATTTATTTTGAAATGGGGGGGGGTGGAGAGGGGCAGAGAGAGAGAGAGAGAGAGAGAGAGAGGGAGAGAGAAAATCTCAAGCTGACGGTGCAGAGCCCGACACGGGGCTCGATCCCACGAACTGCGAGATCACGACTCGAGCCGAAAGCAAGAGTTGGACACTTAACGGACTGCGCCACCCAGGTACCCCTAAAAGAGAACGGATCTTAAAAGACAGAGAGCCTGTATCCGATCTCGGTTCTACAGCTAACTGTGTGCTCTAAGTCTGAACACACTCAGAAGCAAATAAGAACAAAACATGTGACACACGGGCTCAAGAACCATTAGAATTTGCAAGCCTGCTTCTTTTAAAAAAACTCAAATAAAGGTATACATAAATGCAATCCTTTTTTCTGGGAAAATCCTAAAACCAGAATCGTCACTTTTTAGTATCTGTATTGATTGTTCAAAAGACGTAATGCTTTCTATCCACACTGTCGTACGGGACTTCTAAAACTTACCATGAGAAGTTAAAGGCACTATATTGAAGGATGGTCTAATTTTCCCCGCATTATCCTTGACCACTATTTGGACGCTGTGTTGTTCAAAACTGGAATCCTTCAAATTAGTCAAAGCAAAGGAACAACCAATGTGTTGACCTTCTCTATAGATGTTTTCACATTGAAGAATTTTCCCCAGGCTGCTGTGCCTGCAAGATACAAGGAGACAACCTTCTGGATTATTTGTAACAAGGTATTCAGGAAACAAAGGCAGACATTTGTTTGCTTTTCAGTGACTGAAGAGGACCACGAAAAGCAGTATTTGCAATATGGAAAGATAGCTTTTCCTAAAACCCTGTTTTATAATGTGGCTCTGTTTCATACTCTAGGAGGAAACGAAGGTTCCTTTTCGATGAACACTTGTTTGTTTTTTTAAGTAAGCTCTACACTCAACGTAGGGCTCGAACTCACAACCCCGACATCAAGAGTCACATGCTCTACCGACTGAAGCAGCCAGGCGCCCCGACCCCGGCTACTTTCAATAGCTATGGAGCCCTGCCTCCTTTCCCTCGTCCGTATGAGGGATGTTCCGAGGCCAGGATGAGAAGTTGTATGCTTCTTGAAAATGTCTCACGTGCTGAATTCCGTGGCTCTCCTCTGGCCCTTCTGTCTGCCTGCCTTGTTTTCTTGGCTTCTCCTCCCCCTTCTCTCTTCTCAGAGGGTTCACATCCAGTCCTCGGCCCTGTGCACATTCCTTTCTACTGCTTACGCCCTCATCCATCTTTCCCCGGTTTACCATTTCAATTCCTCAACTAGACTTTCTACACTGGGGATTCCTTGGAGCCAGTCCCAGATTTTTAACTGCTCCATTTGTGTGTTCCACTCCGGCGTCAAAGCCAACGTCCTTATGCCCTCTCTTCCCTGCTAAATTGCCTTTCTTCTAACCTTCCCCGTTCCCATCAGTCAGAGCTCGTTTTCTCTGGGCTCCTAGATTACAGCCTTTGAGATCACCCTTTCCCCCCTCCGTCCCCCCCTCTTTTCCCTATATTCTATCACCAAATTCTGTCATTTCTTCCTCCACAAAGCTTCTTGGAGTCTCTCCTGCGACATTCCTGTGACCCTCACCTTGTCTCACGCCCTAATCACTTCAGGCTTCCTGCCTTTTTCAGACTGACCCCCCTGACCTTTGTCATTAGTGCCTTCCAATCACTGCCAGGTGAACGTTCCGGAATACAGTGGTTTTCTAAGTGTCTTACTCCACCACGTAGCTTTCAGTGCCTTTGTAACCAGGTCTGCTGGCGTCTCATTTCCCATTTCGAACCTCTACACATACCTCTCCCCGTTGATCACCAGCATCTAGCACAGCGCAGGCACACAGAAGACACTCATTACACTTTTCTGTCTAGGCTATCCAAGGATTCTCTCTTGTACTACCTGGCAGAAGACAGAGTCAAGCCTGACGTCAGCCACAATGGGAGTCGTGCAAAGGTTTCCACAGAAAGGAAGACAGATTTAAAAACGAACCAGGAGTAACGAGTCCCAAACTCTTGACTTGTTACCTCAGAATCACCTGCAGCCGTATACAATGAAGATTCCTCAAGCCCTCTCCTGAGATTCCTACTTAGCGGGTGTGGCCCAGGGCCCAGGAGTGAGCACTCTGACAGCATGTCTCCAGGGGATTCTGCTGCAAATCAGGTTTTCTAAAACTCAGATCCACTCTCATAAAGAGAGTCAACTGATCTTTGACAAGGGAGTAAAAGCACTACAACGGGGGCAAAGACAGTCTCTTCAGCAAACGGTGCTGGAACAACAAGATGTCCACGTGCCAAGAAGCGAATCCTGACCCGCTCCTTACGCCATTCACGAAACCAACCTCACGATGGATCACAAACCTAAATGTAAGGTGCAAACTTACAAAACTCTTAGGAGATAACACTGGGGAAAACCTAGATGAGCTGGGGTGTGGCGGCGACTTTTTTGGATATAACACCAAAGATGTGATCTATATAAAAGAAATAATCACCCAGATTTCACTCAAATCAAAAATTGCTGGGGCACCTAGGTGGCTCAGTCGCTTAAGCATCTGACTTTGGTTCGGGTCATGATCTCACAGTTCCTGAGTCTGAGCCCCGCGCTGGGCTCTGTGCTGACAGCTCAGAGCCTGGAGCCTGCTCGCACTCTGTCTGTCTCTCCCACAAAAATAAACAAACATCAAAAAAAAATTTCTGCCCTGTAAAAATGAATAGCAAGAGAGTAAGAAAAAGAAGCCACAGACTCGGAGAAAATGTTTGCAAAAGACATGTCTATCTTATAAAGGATAGTTCTCTAAAATATGCAAAGAATTCAGGGTGCCTGGCTGGCTCCATCAGAAGAGCATGTGACTCTTGATCTCGGGGTCATGAGTTTGAGCCCCCATGTTGGGTGTAGAGATTACTTAAATAAAAACTAAATAAATTAAAAAAATATATATATATACAAAGAATTTTTTTGAGAGAGAGAGAAAGAGAGAGTGCAAGCAGGGGAGAGGGGCAGAGGGAGAGAGAGAGAAAAGATCTTCAGCGGGCTTCCCGCTCATGGAGCCTGATGCAGGGCTTGATCCCATGACCCTGGGATCATGCCCTGAGCCAAAATCAGGAGTCGGACATTCAAGCAACTGAGCCACCCAGGCGCCCCAAGAGTTCTTAAGATAATAAGAAAACAACCCAGTTACAAAATGAGCTAAAGACTTTCATAGGCACCGCACCAAAGAAGATTTAACAGATGGCAAAGAAGCCTATGGAAAGACGTCCCACATCATATGTCATCTGGGAAATGCAAATTAAAGCAACAAGATATCACTACACACCTATTAGCATGGCCAAAATCCGGAGCACTGACAACATCAAATGCTGGGGATGGTATGGAGCAATAGGAACTCTCATTCACTGCTGGGGGGAATGCAAAATGGTACAGCCGCTTTGGGACACAGTTTGGTGGCTTCGTCCAAAACTAAACCTACTCTTCCTATGTGATCAGCAACTGGGCTCCTTGGTATTTACCTAAAGGAGTCGAAAACGTACGTCAGTGCAAAACACTGCACACAAACGTTTATAGCAGCTTTATTCATAACTGCCAGAATTCAGAAGCAACTAAGACACCCTTCAGCAGGCGAACGGAGAAATAAACCGTGGTGCATCCGCACGACGGGATGTTATTCAGCATGAAAAAAAAAAAAGAGGTATCACGCCATGAAAAGACATGGAGGAAACTTAAATGTGTATTAACTAAGTGAAAGAAGCCAATGTGAAAAGGCTACATGCCGTATGATTCCAACTCTACGACATCCTGGAAAAGGCACAATTACGGAGACAATGAAAAGATCAGCGGCTGCAGGCGTTGCAGAGGGAAAGATGAATAAACAGGCAGAGGACGGGGGATTTTTTTAGGACAATGAAAATACTCTGCATGATATTATAACGATAGATACATGTCATGATACATTTGTCCGAACCCACAGAATATACAACACCAAAAGTGAGCCTGAAGGTAAAGTATGGACTTTGAGTGATCAGGATGTATCAGTGCAGGTTCATCAACTGTAACAAACATGTATCTCTCTGGTGGGGGGGGGGGGGAGGGGACGGATGTTGATGATGGGGGAGGTTATGAATTGTGAGGGCAGCGGGTATTCGGAAAATCTCTATCTTCCCCTCAACTTGGTTACAAGCCTAAAACTTCTCTACAAAAAAAAAAAAAAAAAAGTCTTTAAAAACAAATCCCCAAACTCAGATCTAATGTATTTTATTCCCTCAAACGCTATGCAAAGAAATATTTAAATACCTAAAATGCTCTTGCCCCTTAAGAGACAGTACATAAAGTTTTTCTCCTGGTCGTAGGCCTCTGTAGTTCATGAATGAACACAGCCTTAAAAACTAAGTTAGTGCCGCGGCTAGTTTTTAGCTCAGACAGGCCTGGAATGTTTTCTGCCCACACCCAGAAACAGAAACTGAAGAAACTTATGAGACTTTTGTTACATAACTAAAAAAAAAAAATATATATATATATATATATATATATGCAGAAAATTAATTTTTTTTCATCTCATGAAAGGAACTTCTCTAGTGGTTAATCTTTAAGATTCTTTTCTCACTTCTGTACCCCAAGTGTTTCACATACTCTCATGGATCCCAGATAGGAAATTAAAAAAAAAAAATCGGTTGTAATTTAGAAAAAAGAACAAAAGGGGAAATATTGGCTTTCGAATAGACAACTTTTGGGGGCTTCTTGTGAAATATCAGATAAGAACCTGAGCTAGAAGGCACTCAGGTGCTTCCTGCTAAAATTCACACACGGAAACTCTCCATGGACTCACACTATAGGGATAAGGAGGAAATGGACAAATTTAAAGACTATTTCCCCAACTCTGAAGATGATTAATGTGGTACAAAATTCCCTAAAATTCACTGGCAGAGCTAGTCTGTAGCTATTGAGGTCAGGCTCCGTGTAATGCCAGACTAGCCCTGCAGGACCCGAAGTCACAGCCCTGGAGTTTCAAAGTGATTCTCCATCTCCTAACTGGGGATTAGGGAAACCATCTCTGACTGCTTGACATGATTTAAACTGGTACCTAAACCAATTCCAAGCACTTGATAGCAAACGAGCCATGCATCTGCCTTTCTTTTGTGGTTTTGGTTGGGAAGGATCCCTCTAGGGGAGGGCAGGGGAGGAGGAGGTAAGAACTAGCTCCTGATTCTTCCAAGTGGTGGAAGAAGCCAGCAGTGTGTACTGGCTACACCTGCAAGGGAGCGCGGATGAATAATAAAATGATGATGGGGGAGGTTACGAATTGTGAGGTTATGAATTGTGAGCTACAATGTAGCTCCCACGGATGAATAATAAAAACACCATGTAGCTCCCTCGCACGGAGTGTTCACTCGGTGTGTGTTAGCAGTGAGGTACAGCTCCAAACGCTTTTCACACAGTAACAGCCCTTACAACAACCTTAAGAGGCAGCACTAGTGTGACTGTGCCCATTTAACAGATTATAAAACTGAGGCTTAGAGACAGGGGGCCTGCCCCAAATCACACTGCTAGCATAGAAGAGGGCTAAGATTTAAACCCAGGCAGTGTGGCTCCAGAAAAGAATAAGCTGCGGGGTGCTGAGGGCAGAAGGATATAGACTCTGTACCAGCACTGTCCAGCAGAATTTCCCGGGATTATGGAAATGTTCGCTATCTGTGCTGTCCAAGGCAGGAGCCACTAGCCACGTGGGAAACTGACTGGTAAGACTGAGCAACTGAAGTTTTCATTCGACAGGTCTTTAATTAATTTAAATTGGTATGTAAATAGTCACAGGTGAGTTGTGGCTTCCGTGTTAGCACAGGTCACATATACTGGAGAAGGAGTCCACTCTGATGACCCATGGTGGGAATACGTATAACAAGAGTGGTATCCCTGATACCTGTCCCCTCAGGTACCAGTCAACCACCACTCTCTTCAGATGGCTTCCTGAGCCACCTCCTAGGGTTGTAGATTATACTCTGCACAGAGGCGGCAACTGAGGGCTGAGAGTCAGCCCAAGCACTCTCTGCTGCCGGCTTTGGCAAGATGCTGCAGCGGCCCAGAGGAAGGGAAACGCTTCAACCCAGAGGAAGAAGAATGCTTTTTCAAAATCGGTGGGTCCAATTTTTTGTAATTTATTCACCCAGAGGGGGTGCTGGTTTTGCAGTCTGCAAGAAGACTTGTTTTGTGCCAGTGCATGCCTCAAGGCACTTCCCGCTCTTCCTCTTATAGGAACTCCCAGGACAGGGGCGCCTGGGTGGCTCAGTCGGTTAAGCGTCCGACTCTTCCTTTCGGCTCAGGTCACGATCTCAGTTTCATGAGTTCGAGCCCTAGGTCGGGCTCTGCACTGGCAGCGAGGAGCCCACTTGGGATTCCTCTCTCTCTCTCCCTCTCTCTCTCTTTCTGCCCCTCCACTGCTCTCTCTCAAAATAAATAAACTTAAAAAAAAAAAAAAACCTTAAAAAAAAAAAGAACCCCTAGGATGTGGCCTCCGTTAACCTCTAGCACACCTTGACTCCTATAACCCAGTTATAACTGGGCTTCCTGCACTGTGCTTCCTGCACAGTCGGCCATGGAATGAGATACAGCTTTAAGACTTTTCCTTCCTTCCTCTGAACCTTCTATAGACACAGACTCTTTTAAGGTTTTCCCTGTGATTTTTCCCATAACAACTCCTGGGAAAGCAAGGAGTTAACAGCATAAGAAACACAAGGATGCTACCAACTTCTAAGACTGTAGTAACAGCTCTCCCCAGATTGCACTGCAACATTGTCAGAGGCAGTCTTTCTTTCTTTTTCTTTTCTTTTCTTTTCTTTCCTTCTTTCTTTCTTTCTTTCCTTCCTTCCTTTCCTTCTCTTTCCTTCCTTCTTTCTTTCTTTCCTTTCTTTCTTTTCTTTCTTTCTTTCCTTCCTTGTTTCTTTCCTTTCTTTCTTTCTTTCTTTCTTTCCTTTTCTTTCTTTCTTTCTTTCTCTCTCTTTCTCTTTCTTTCTTTCTTTCTTTCTTTCTTTCTTTCTTTCTTTCTTTCTTTCTTTCTTTCTTTCTTTCTTTCTTTCTTTCTTTCTTTCTTTCTTTCTTTTCTTTCTCCCGTGCATGGAGCCTAATGCAGGGCTTAAACTCACAACCCTGAGATCAAGACCTGAAGTTGAGATCAAGAGTCGGATGCTTAACCGACTGAGCCACCCAGGTGCCCCGCAGGCTTAGTTCTCTGACCCCTTCACTAGCAATTCTTTGGGGAGTCCGATCTACTCAATGCTTGTCTCTTTTAACTCCTGAACTAAAATGCTCCTGGAGTTGCTTACCCATCCTAAGCCTTCCTGCCAATCCCAAATGTTCTCTAAGCTTCCTTGGATGGTACCACGCATTTAAAACTTATTTCTGGAGCACCTGCCGTGTGTCAGCCACTGAGGGTAACAAAACACAGCCGCTCTCAAGGGAGATAAGTAAACAGGAAGTGACAACACATTGTGCTGAGTTCTATGTCGCAGGAAAATGCAAGGTACCATGGGACATGACGACTCGGCACGTATCTAGACTTCGGAGGCCAAGGGAGGCTTTCTGTGAAGGAAGCGGTGTGTTAGCTGAGATTAGGGCAAAGCAGAGGGGAAAGGACAAAAGGCTGGGCTGGGAGGGGATGCAGGGTGCTTCCCCTGTTGTGCTGGAGTGTCTGAAGGGTCTGTTTGAGGAACCGAAAGGAGCTCGGCCCAGGCCGGCAGGCAGGATGCAAGAGGCTGGAGGTGCGCAGGGGAGAGAGGAGGCTGAGGCCAGGAAGGAGCGCGGTCAGAAAGGGCTTTGTCCGTAGTGCTGAGGAGTGTGGGCCTTATGGCAAAGCCACCGGGCCGCCGCTGCCGGGCTTTTTTTTTTTTTTTAATTTTTTTTTAACGTTTATTTATTTTTGAGACAGAGAGAGACAGAGCATGAACAGGGGAGGGGCAGAGAGAGAGAGGGAGACACAGAATCAGAAGCAGGCTCCAGGCTCTGAGCCATCAGCCCAGAGCCCAACGCGGGGCTCGAACTCACGGACCGTGAGATCGTGACCTGAGCTGAAGTCGGATGCTTAACCGACTGAGCCACCCAGGCGCCCCTGCCGGGCTTTGATGAAAGCAGAAACGAGTGCCACAAGCGGGCAAGTAAAACTACAATGCCTCACACGAGAACTGTTGATCTCGGAGGAAAGAAAGACACCCTCAAGACTAAACCACACCGCATCAGTGCCATCTGGCCTCACATGCAGTGCTTCTCAACGCTGTCAGGAGTGCCCTGTGAGCCGGCAGAGGTGGGGAGGGGGGAGGTGAATGCAAGTCCCCGGGGCCTCCCTGGAAGGTCCTGGCCAAACGGTCCTGTGATTTTCTGCATTCTAGTCCACGAGACACAGAGTGCCCGGAGATACCAAAAATAGTTCCCATCAAGTCATCGGGCCAAATGGACATTCCGGGAGCCAGCCCCGTGTTTATGCTATAGTTTCAGAAGTCCCGGACACGGCCCTCCACACCCCATTGTGTCAGAAGCAGTCTGAATGAAGGACCGAAAGGGGGACAGGGCCATGTGGAGAGCACACAGCCAATGCAAGATCTCTGGCGTCCGTAGCCTGGTATCACAGTGACTAAACACACCCCTTCCTGAACACTCCTCCCCAGAGCCCGGCCCCGGAGAGCCCCCCACCATCTGTGCAGTCCACCCCCTTCATCAAAGCCTCCCCAGCCTTGCTCCGCTGCCACCCCAAGATCCACACTAGCTTCTAAAATGAGTTTGTGCCTCCGCTAGCCTTCATCATACACGTATTTTTATACACGTAACTGCGCCGGGTGATGTCTCCCCCTCCACATCTCAAACTTCACGAGCAAAGAGCCACGTTTCTTATCTCCGCTGCCTATTCAGTGCTGTAGCCACAATGTGTGCCAAATAAAGTTTTATTGCACTGAACTGTTTAACCTGGTCCTTTCTGCCTTGTTCTGTTGCTAATAATTCTAGGCTCTAAAGGAAAGGAAGTGCTTAAAGTTGAATTTAGAAATTTAACAAATTTTGCAGATGTGCTCACAAACTTCAGATAGAAGTTATTTTGGGGGGAGCTAACCTACTTTTTTTTTTAAAGCTGTTTTCCGGGCACCTGGGTGGTTCAGTCAGTTGAGCGTCCGACTCTTGATTTCCGCCCCTGGCCGTGGGATCAGGCCTGGGTCCGGCTCCACGCCGAGTGTGGAGCTTGCTTAAGATTCTCCCTTTTGTTCTCTGCCCCTCTCCCCCACCACTCACACCCTCTCTCTAAAGACAAAAACAGGGGCGCCTGGGTGGCTCAGTCGGTTGGGCGGCCGACTTCGGCTCAGGTCATGATCTCGCGGTCCGTGAGTTCAAGCCCCCCGTCGGGCTCTGTGCTGACCGCTCAGGGCCTGGAGCCTGCTTCGGATTCTGTGTCTCCCTCTCTCTGACCCTCCCCCATTCATGTTCGGTCTCTGTCTGTCTCAAAAATAAATAAATGTTAAAAAAAAATTATAAAGACAAAAACAAACAAAAATGGTTGTTTTCTTATTGCTTCCTTAATTTTTTTTTTTATCGACGTATACTTTACATACAATGTTACAATAGTTTCAGGTGTTGAGCCAACCTATTTTTTATCCCTGGGCATGATATCATTTTCCTTTTGAAAGGTAGACACCCATCATTCACACATTGCTGGTAGGAATGCAAACTGGTACAGCCACTCTAGAAAATAGTTTGGCAGTTTTTATAACACCAAATATGTAATTACCATATGACCCAGCAATTGCACTCTTGGGCATTTACTCCAGAGATACAAAAAGTTGTGTTCACATAAAAACCTGAGCATGAGAATTTATAGCAGTTTTATTCATAACTGCAAAAAATTAGAAACGATGGAGATATCCTTCAGGGATTAAATGTTTAAACAAACTGGCACCTCCATACCATGAAATTTAAAAAAATGAACTATTGGTACACAAAACAATTTGGAGGGACCTCAAGGGTATTATGCAGAGTTTAAAAAAAAAAAAGTCACCCTCAAACAGTCATATGCTCTAAGAGTCTATTCCAGTAACATTCTTTTTTTTTAATGTTTATTTATTGATTTTGAGAGAGAAAGAATGAGCGGGGGAGGGGCAGAGAGAGAGAGAGGGAAAGAGAATCTCAAGCAGGCTCCACGCTTTCAGCGCAGAGCCCGACGTGGAGCTCGGTCTCACAAACCGTGAGATCATGAGCTGAGCCAAAACCAAGAGTTGGACGTCCAACCAACTGAGCCACCCAGGTGCCTCTATTCCAGTAACATTCTTGAAATGACAAAATTATAGAGATAGAGAACAGATTAGTAGTTGCCAGAGGTCAGAGACTTGGGGGAAAGTAATGCAGGGTGAGGGGGTGCAGAAAGGAGTAGGGTATGGCTATACAATGGCAACTCAGGGGATCCTTGTGGTTATGGAACTATTCTATATTTACACATGTGATAAAATTGCATAGGACTACACACACACACACACACACACACACACACGGTTGCATGTGACACAGGTGAAATTTGAATTAGGTGGGTGGATTGTACCCACAGCAACTTTCTGGGTTTGATATTGCATTCTGCTTACAGACAGATAAACGGTACACTGGGATCTCCCTGTGCGTTTTTTTTTGCAACATCCTCGGGATCTACAATTTTTAAAGATATTTTTAGAAAGTAGACACCAAAAGCAGATGCATTTTCTACTGAAGCATACTGCCCCCCTCTTGGGTCTGTGAAAAGAATAGCAATAAAGAAGATGTGATTGTTGGGGCGCCTGGGTGGCTCAGTCGGTTAAGCGTCCGACTTCGGCTCAGGTCATGATCTCACGGTCCGCGAGTTTGAGCCCCACGTCGGTCTCTGTGCCGACAGCTCAGAGCCTGGAGCCTGCTTCAGATTCTGTGTCTCCCTCTCTCTCTGCCCCTCCCCTGTTCATGCTCTGTCTCTCTCTGTCTCAAAAATAAATAAACATTAAAAAAATTTTTTTAAAAAGATGTGATTGTTGAATCACTGTGTTGTACACCTGAAGCTAATAGAACATTGTATTTTAATTATACCTCAATTAAAAACAATGATAAATAAAGCCAAAAAAACAGGTTGTTCTTTTTCAGTTTTGGTTTTTTGTTTGTTTTAAATGTTTATGTATTTATTTTGGGTGAGACAGAGTCCAAATGGGGGAGGGGCAAGAGAGGGATGCAAAGAGAGAGACGGATACAGAGAGAGAGAGAGAGAGAGAGAGAGAGAGAGAGAGAATCCCAAGCAGACTGTATGTTGTCAGCACAGAGCCCGACGTAGGGCTCGAACTCACGAACCGTGAGATCGTGATGTGGGCCGAGATCAAGAGTCGGACGCTCGACCGACTGAGCCACCCAGGGGCCCCTCGGTTTCGGTTTTTAATTAGGTTAGAGCCCAGTGCTCTCCAAACAAAAGCGATCCATTCCTCCCCCGCAAGTCTCCTGCGCACACTCACCAGTAGTAGAGAGTATAGTTGGTGTCGGGACTTGTGTTCCTTCCAGGGAGCCAAGTACACTTCATGTAGCTCAGGTTGTGCCAAACGCATTGGAGCTCAGTCACAGCAGACTCAGGATCACCTGCAATATCCAGCCAAGGGTTTAGGCTCCTTCTTTCCCCGCCAGGCAAACCTGCCAATCCCTCTGGGGCATGGGGGACGGTGAGAGTGTCTTCCCAGAAAGCCAATCCCTAATCTCTCATGCCATTTTACCCACAAGGCACCCAGGATGGAGAAAACCCAAATCTGACTCGCTCAAAACTCTCTCTCTCACCTCCAGATACCGAGGAAATAGCTTTACCCTCCCTGCGGGACCCTAACTTTGTAGCCCTAACTGGAGAGAGAGTCTAAAGGTCAAATAGTGTTTCAATCGTAGGAAGTGAGTACGGAATTCCTAAATGAAAGCGAAAATACAAACGACCCATATATACCTACCTGTCTTTCAAGAAAACAAGTCTACTGAGTCACCATCACCTTCCTGTCTTTTGACCCCTACTAACACATCTTGTTTTAAAGACTAAACAAGCATTCCTCCTGAAGCAACTTGGGGAAAAGTTAAGCATAACATCACTCTTGGTAGTTGTTGGCTGTGGATTATGACTTTACGAGCCCTATCGTCTTTATCATCTGAAATCTCGACCTTTATAAAGCGTTTGGAGTTAGGGCATCATGTCACCAAGTTAAACGCCTCTGTTTAAAATGCAAACTTGCTATCCCTTGGGATTCTTGAAGGGGTACTGGACTGAGCTGTCGTCAACTGTTTTACTGGCACAGTACGATGTAGGCTTTTTCAGATTATTCCTTAAACTCCCAAAGAAATGAGAAAAGGGGAGCTAAGTCATTTTAAACCATGTTTCCAGCCTCATGGCAGTACTGAATTTTATCCTTTTACAAAGAGGACTTCATATACTTTTGATAGGTGCAAGGCAGGGAGAGAGGATGGTCTGGAGACCGGGCCACATAGCGCTAAGGTCCGGTGGTGGGAGAGGCAACCCTCCAAACAAGGGGCAACGTGACATTAATAGATAGTACGTACACAGGATTTGCTTTTGCCAGGCCCTACTCTAACTACCTCACCTCGAGTGACTTACATCAGCCTTTCAAAGGTCCTGGCAGGAAGTACTGTCATCATCCCCATTTTACAGATGAGGAAAGTGAAGGCGGGAGGGGCTAAGTGACCTGCCGAAGGTCACACGGCTACTGGTTGGCAGAGCTGAGACTTCAACTTGGACATCTGCTCTCTGGCAGCCCTGCTCTTAATCAGTATACACCCCTCCCTCCGTGCGAGCCAAGAGCCAGAAGAATCTGGGTGATGGGCGGGAAGGGAACTGGGGGCCAATGACCGACCTGACTACGTGACAGCTGTGCCCAGGGCTGGTCTTGAACTGGAGCAGGGCCCGCGGGCCCCTTTTCCTTTTCTAACACCTTTCCCCAAATACGTCCCGTTTATCAAGCTAATCTTTCTAAAGAGGAAGACAGTATTTTGGCTTTTTCAAGGTACTGGACCTGTAATCTAAAGACCTAGGGCAACTCACTCAGTTCCCCTCTTCCTCATGGAATGGGTCCTGGTAACTTGCTCACATCACAAGACAAGCTGGGGCTCCTGGGTGACGCAGTCGGTTAAGCATCTGACTCGATTTCAGCCCAGGTCATGATCTCACGGTTGTGAGACTGAGCCCCGCTTCAGTCTCCACGCTGGGCATGGAACCTGCTTAAGATTCTCTCTCTCCCTCTCCCTCTGTTCCTCGCCTACTTGCAGGCTCGCTCTCCCTACCAAAAAAAAAATTAAAAAAAAAAAAACACAACAAGCTTATGAGGCTTAATTTAGGGGAGGGGTGTATATGTGTGTATATCACATTCCAAATTACTTATTTTTGAGAGGGGTGGGAGGGGCAGAGAGAGAGGGAGACAGAGGATCCAAAGCGAGCTCTGCGCTGACAGCAACGAGCCCAATGCAGGGCTCGAACTCACGAACCATGAGATCGTGGCCTGAGCCGAAGCCAGACGCTCAACTGACTGAGCCACCCAGACACACCCGTATTCCGAATTATTAAGTGCTGTGTAACTACCAGGCATTTACTCAAGTTGTGAGCACTTCAAAAGCAGGGACATTCTCATATTTATCATTGTGTTGTCAGCACCTAGCACAATGCCTGGAGCTTATCAGACTCAGCAAGTATCTGAAAATTGAATGAATTAATGAACACCGAACATGGGCATATGGATAATCTGGATTTATGCTCTAAATACCACCAAACAGTGCTTTCAGCTGTTACCTTCAGGGGGCGGGGTGCATTTTTCCACCAAAATGCTAGGATTGTCACTTTCATTGGTGCTACACTGGGATCCCACTTGCAGACAAATCCTCTCGTTCAGGGGCACTTCTTTTGAACGATGGGTTTCAGGAGCAATTTTCTAAGGTTAGGAAGTTTTAAAAAGGCGTTACTGTAGCAAATACACAGAAATACACTCAGCTAATAAAACATTGGCATGTTCAAATGTGTAAAAAAAAATGGAAAGTTATCGGATGGCATAAAACAGTGACTTTCAACCTGGGGTGATTTTGCTTCCCCCGCCACCCCCCCCTCCGCCGAGGACTTTTGATAAAGTCTAAGAATATTTTTGGTCACCGGAACGTAGGAGGGGGCTGCCACTGGCGTCTAGTAGGCAGCGGCCAAGGATGCTGCTCAACATGGGACAAGGCACAGGACAGCCTTCCCTCCCCTTACGACAAAGAATTATCCCGCACCAAATCTCAGCAGTGCCACGGCTGAGAAACCCCAGTACAGATAAAAGACAATTTCCTACATTTTAAATGTACAAACATTATGACATTTACCTATAAACCTACTAGGCTAACACATCAACTGTCTAAAAGCAACTTTAAAGGAAACACAATAAGATGATCAATACTCCATTCCTAACCAGATGCAGTATCATGATCAAGATCAAGGTGAAAAACTGCTTTAAGAATCCAGTGACCCTGGTCACCTCTGAGGGCAGGAAGTAAAGGAGGGCCTGGGGACCACAGAGAGACTTTTCATTAAACATCTTCCTGCACTGTTTGGCCATTTTTAAAAAATCTTATTTATTTTTGAGAGAGAGGCAGAGACAGAGACAGAGCGTGAGCGGGGGAGGGGCAGAGAGAGAGGGAGACACAGAATCCGAAACAGGCTCCAGGCTCCGAGCGGTCAGCACAGAGCCAGACACGGGAGCACGAACCCACAGACCGCGAGATCATGACCTGAGCCGAAGTCGGACGTTTAACCGACTGAGCCACCCCGGTGCCCCATGTCTGACCATTGTGACTACCTCACACCCGCACAGAAATGTCAAGGGTTGTTCAGAGAACCACACCCTCATTCTGAAGAGTAGATGACCGTTCCTGACAGCATACAGATATAAATCACAAGTCTGGTGGTTAGGATTTAGAATGAGGAGATTAGAGGGCTCTTTAGGAAATTAACATTTCCCAAACTGACAGAGTTGGAATAATTCTGAAGCTGCTTTTAATCAGGGCTCCAAGGAGCTTCCTGTTTTGCAATAGTTTCTGACTCAAGTTGGAGATAGCACTTCCTTTCATATACGTGCTGCCGGCCCTGAAGTGAAAACCTTGTCACGGCTGCCTCTGTCTGCCATCCTAAAGAGCTGCTCTGCCATTTCAGAGGCCGGCTGCCAGCTGAGTGTAAGGACAACTGTGAGATGCCCCCGAAAGCAAGACGTTAAGGGTGCCCTCTGAGAGGGAGCTGGTAAATCAACAATTAATGAATCACAGCAAAGACAGGAAAAACATCACATCAGAGACTGAAGGGCTTTAGGCCCAGGCACAACAGCACCCTGAAAAGGGACTTACCTGGTCAGCCCTGAGGAAACAAAGAAAAAGAAAGGTGTGTGAGCAACCTTCTGGCCGGCAGAAGGTTCTGGGGGGGGGATCTAGCTCCACGGACACTATTTCTGGGCCACCGGCAAAGCTCTGCCTTTCTGCAGTGGGACCTCCAGCCGCTCTTAGCCAAATACATTTTCACAACTCATTTCTGATCCTTCACAAGAAACCGACTCACCATTTGGCTTTCTGTGGCGGTGCTGCCTACAGGGATGGAACACGCCGGTTATGCCAGCACAAAGCTTTCTGGAATTTTTTTTTTTCCCCCGAGAGAGCTCTCACGGCAAAGGAAGGAATCGGCCCTCGAGAGTGGACTGCGTGCCGAGGAGGTGAGGGCTCTCGGCCCGTGAAAGCGGAGACCGGCCCCGGGACCGTGGGCAGGGAGGCGCGAAGGCCCCGGGATGCAAATGTCACCCACCTCCCAGTCTCACCAAGCACCAGTCCCATGTAGCTCGAGGTAAGTTAATATGCAATTGGCACGAAAGAAGTAGAAATCCCAACTGTCAACGACCGCCAAGTCCAGCACACCTTTATCAGACAAGGAACTAAACCCCTTCCAGCAGATCTTGATGAGGTACGTGCGATGGCTCCCACGTGACTTTCGGCCAGCTGCGGTGACTCATTCCACGGGTAGCTGCTGTATGACACGAGGCTCCACCCCTCAGGGAATCTGGGCTCCTTTGAAAATGTATCAAAATCCAAGGCCAGAGTCCTGAAGTGATCCCTCCCCCTCAGGACCAACGTTCATTTGGCCAGATCACACCTTTCCCAATTCCAGATTCCTTTCTCAGTAGGAAAAGCGCGCCGGCCTCGGCTTTTGCCTCTCTGGATGCCTGGATGGCACAACAGCTCTTTAATTTATTCACCTAGTGAGACTTGCCTATCTCTTGGTGATGAAAGATACCTAATCTGATGCCAAAGCACATAAATCAACGTTCTTTTAACAACAACCAGCCAAAAAAACAAAAAACAAAACCTGATGCCAGATCCTTCTTCGACTCACCGGACTGGGAAACTAGGAGATATTGCTACAACAATGGTGGAGGGCAGCCACTTAAAACTAATCTTGTATTAAAAAAAAAAAAAAAATCGTGTATGAATCCCTGTCTCTTGTGTTCATGGCCCTCCAATCTGAAGACTGAAAGTGACCTCAAGGGTTTATCTCATTTAGCAACGTAAGACCTCCAGACGGTCTCACAAGCCCCCCTAACATGTACAAACTATCCTAAAGCCACTACTGCGATCTGCTTCAAAGCGTATACCAGACAATCTGATGATCTTAATGCTTTGTCCAAAGGATGGGAAGGGGAAAGGGAAACCACTCCTGCCATTCGTTCTCAGCCTCAGGACCGAAAAACTTCAAAAGGTCACATGGGAAATCTCCCATCATTGATTAGAAGAGATAATCCGTGTTTCTCACAACTGTGGCACTGACAGCACCAACGGTCAGAGGTCAGGTGGCTGGAATATAAATGAGCAGGCCTCAGGCAGAGGTCACTCTTCATGGTTTCCATCTGGTCTCCCCAGGGGCAAAATGGAGGGTGATGTTAGGTTGAACCATATGACCTATAAAAGCAACAATTTCATGTGATTCGACGTAACAAGAAAAAGAAGAGGAAAAAGGGACGATTATGGAACATGAGCTCGGGGCCCGGTGCATTGCGAACATCCTCTCCTCTAACGCACGGGCCGCTGACGTCGGGTGGGTCCCACCCCGGCATTTTACAAACAAGGAAATGAAGGCTCGGGGAGGTTAAGTGACCTGCCCAGGGTCACACGCCTTGACAGGGGAAGAGACACACCGTCAAACCCAATCCTCTCTGATTCCACTGCCTCCTACGGTCGCTTGCAAGTGTCAGTTTCTGTATCTCTCCTGTGGAGTCGGCCCCATTTCCAGGCTACGATACCACCGTGTCTACCCGACCGACCCTCGAGCGTGCTTGGCTGGCTAACGAACGTGGACCTGTTAGAAGAAAAGGTGACCTCTCCTCGTTTTCAACGCGATACTTAGGCGAAGCCCTTAAATAAGGTCTCTTCTGTGATTTCGCAGGGGCTGAAGTACTGAGAGTTGCCCCTAAGAATCCAAATGCCTGATGGCCCCTCCTTAGGAACAAGAGGAAGCCGACAGAGCGGAAGGGGAACTCAACTCCTGAGCTCAACTTCTGCATTGAGGGCATCTCCTTTTTGTCGGCTTGCTTTTTTTTTTTTTCTTTCTCTTTTTTCATTGAAGTATAGTTGACGTACTAGTTTCAGGTGCGCAAAACAGGGATGCGACGTTTATGTCCCTTACTCAGCGGTCCCCCTGACGGTAGGTCTGGTCACCATCTGTCACCGCACAAACTTCTTGGAATATTGTTGGCTGTCTTCCCGACGCCGTGGTCTTTGCTGTCATGGCTTATTTATTTTATAACTGAAAGCTTGTACGGCTTAATCCCCTACACCTACTTTGCCCATTCGTCCCCTGCAACCATCAGCTTGTCCTCTGTGCCCGTGAATCGGTTTCTGTCTTGTTTTGTGTGTTCGTTTGTTTTTTTTTCGAGTCCACGTGAGTGGAATCACAGGGTATTTGTCTTTGGCCCATCGGCGTTGTCACGGATGGCAACATTTCTTTCTGTTTTATGGCCGAGTCACATGATGCTGTATAAATATACCACATCTTCTTCATCACTTCATCTTCCCTACCGTGACCATTGTGAGTAATGCTGCAATAAACGTAGGGGTGCACCGGGGCGCCTGGGTGGCTCGGTCGGTGAATCGTCCGACTTCGGCTCAGGTCATGATCTCACGGTCCGTGAGTTCGAGCCCCGCGTCGGGCTCTGGGCTGACAGCTCGGAGCCTGGAGCCTGTTTCGGATTCTGTGTCTCCCTCTCTCTCTGCTCCTCCCCTGTTCATGCTCTGTCTCTCTCTGTCTCAAAAATAAATAAACGTTAAAAAAAAAAACAAAGTAGGGGGTGCATGTATCTTTTTGAATTAGTGTCTCCATTTTCTTCAGATGAATACCCAGAAGTGGAACTGCTGGACCATAGGGCAGTTCTCTTTTTAATTTCTTGAGGAACCTCCATATTGTTTTCCAGAACTTACAGTCCCACCAACAGTGCAGGAGGGTTCCCTTCTCTCCACATGGTCACCAACACTTGATATTTCTGGTCCTTTTTTTTTTTTTTTTTTAAGATTTTGTCTTTAAGTAATCGCTACACCCAATGTGGGGCTCAAACTTAGAACCCTGAGATCAAGAGTCGCATGCTCTACTGACTGAGCCAGCCAGGCACCCAGATATTTCTTGTCCTTTTGATACTAGCCATCCTGACAAGTATGAAGCAATAGATCTAATTGTGGTTTTGATTTGCATTCCCTGACGATGAGTGATGTTGAGCATCTTTTCATGTGTCTGTTGGCCATCTGGATGTCTTCTTTGGAAAAAATGTCTATTCGGGTCTAGAGGACCTCTTTTTTTTTTAATGTTAGAGTGTGTGTGTAAGTGGGGGAGAGGGACAGAGGGACAGACGGAGAGAATCCCAGTCAGGCTCCGTGCTCAGCATGGAGTCCGTCCTGGGGCTCGAGCCCATGACCCTGGGAACATGACCTGAGCTGAAATCAAGAGTGGGACGTTCATCCGACTGAGCCACCCAGAGGACCTCTTAAAATGCAAATATTTCTGGGGTGCCTGGGTGGCTCAGTCGGTTAAGCATCCGATTCTGGATTTCGGCTCCGGTCATGATCTCAGGGTCACGATCTCACGGTCTTGAGGTGGAGCCCCACGTCAGGCTCCACGCTAGGCATGGAGCCTGCTTAAAGACTTTCCTCTCTCTCTAAAAAAAAAAAAAAAAAAAAAAAAAAAGCAAATACCCTGAGTAGCCTCAATTCTCTATCAATGGACACCTAACCCGTAATTAACACCCCAGCAGAAAAGGGGGAAGAAAGGCAGATTAGTAAGTTTCCCTCAAGAGGAAGAGCCTGTTTCATCCTTGCTTTATTAAGCTTTCACATACATGATTTTCCGTGTCCCAGAAGGCCAGAGAAGAGAGTAGAGCCACACTTTTACACAGCAGGAAACTAAGGCTCAGAGAGGTTCAAGAACTTACCCCAGGCCACAGGGATCGCTGAGTGGCCACCAACTAGAGCCTAGTTCTCCTGACTCCCCCTGCTGCCAGGCTGCATGAACATGATGATTCCACGGTTCGCTGATCCAAAGCACTGTCCCTAGTAACAACTTCTCCCATTCAGCCTTCTCATAGTCCCTGACAAATTCAACCCCAACCACCCTGACCTCTCCCCTCACTGAAAGAAGGTATAAAGATACAAAATAGTTTTGAACAGCTGATCTGATGCTTTGAAGAATCTGTCAGTTAGAAGGGGCTACAAGACGATAGGGCCCAAGAGAAAACTCCACTGGACAAGACTACTGTAAAGAATCTGAAAATTATCCAATCTTGTTAACAAAAATTCACTTATATCAGTTGACTACATCTGACTGGAAAGGCTGAAAGTTCCCCTCATTTTTCCTCAGGCATCGGGAAACCTAGCCAACCCTATCTGCCACTGATGTCTCAGTTTTTCACTTTCCATATGGCCGATTACTTTTGTGTCACATAGTTCTTACATACCTGCGTGCATGTCATTAGCAAGACGGTAAATGTGAAAACTCCCTGAGAAACTGGAAGTGTTCTATACATGCAGGCAGGAACACAGGAAGAAATGCTAACGCCATGATTTGTTGAGAGCCCAGTAGATAAAGATACCTAGTATTTCCCAACAGAGTATCTCATTGCATTTCATTATCAAATAATGAGCCAACATTTTCAAATGTTCAAACGCTCGATTTTTGTCAACAGTCATTTTCCCAGGTAAAATTTAGACGCAACCCAAGACAAAATTCCCACTTCGAAGTGAGGTTAGAATTCAGTTTATTCTTGGCTCCGGTTCAAAGTGTTCACTTTGCCTCGTCAATGCAATACCTTCCAGAAAACTTACCTTATCCTGTTTGTTGTCAAAATGACTAAAATACCGTAAGGTGCAATTCGGGCTGGTTCCCTCAGGAGGGTCCCATGTCCAGATGACCGTGCAGAGGTTTTCAACAGAAACGCTCAAATTTGTCACAGGCGGCTGAGTTTCTGTTCAAATGAAGCACAAGGAGTACATTTATCAGCACTGGCCAGGGTTTTTAGTGGGTCATTTGATCCATTCCTCCAAGTCCTAGAGGCCAAGAATAGGACGACTGAGAGAACAACAGCTCCCGGGTATCGAGCCAGGCACCGTTCTAAGTCCTCTCCACATACTAATGCACCGAATCCTCACGACCACCTTACGAGACAGGGACGAGGAGCCTCATCTTGAAGATGAAGTGACCGAGGTCAAGGACACTGAGTCACTTGCCCCACGTCCCCTAGCTCGTCAATGGCAGAGCTGGGATACAACCCAGGAAGTGTGGCTCCGGGGCCACGTTCTTAACTACTTGCTCTAGTGTGGACACAGGGAAGAGTGCAGCCTGAAATTTCTGTTTTCCTCCCGCAGGAATTCGGGGCTCCCTCTGCTCGGGATCTACAGCTCACTCGGTGCAGACACGTCAATCTCGGCAGCTCCGCGGGTGGGTCTCAGCAGCGTGTCTTTAATCATGCTTGCTAACGTGACCCGGGAACTGTGTTTTATAACTTTTCCAAAGAAGTACCGAGAAAGATTTAACAGTGCCTGTCATTCCTCTGAGGTCTGACACTAAACAGCTGGGACTGTAGCTCTGACTAATCTGAAGAGGGAAGAAGAGAGGGAAACTGAACCAGTGTCTTAAAAATGTGTTTCATTTGGAGAAAACCCACCACTGCCTCCACCAAATACTTAGTGACTCTATCGTTTTGGACCCAGCTCTATCACCAGGGAAAAGAGTTTTAAAGCTTCTGCCAAAAACGGGGAAAGACACAGAGTGGGGCAAAGGAAACACCATTTCAAACTTTGCCGAGAGCTTCTGAGACCAGGACTACCAAAATCATCCCCCGGGAACCGGATGACAGAACCTCTCTTCTACCTTTGCCACTTTTCTATAAATTGAAAATTGTTCCAAAATAAAGTTTATTAAACTCATTAAAGAAAAAACAATCCCGGGGTGGGTGGATGGCTCAGTCAGTTAAGCGTCTTAGCTTCAGCTCAGGTCATGATCTCCCGGTTCGTGGGCGCGAGCCCCGCATCAGGCTCCGCTCCGCACTGGTGGCGAAGAGTCTGCGTGGGATTCTCTCTCTCCCTCTCTCTCTCTCTCTGCCCCTTCCCCACTTGCACTCGCGTGCGTTCTCTCTCTCACACACACAAAATAAAATAAACCTTTAAAAAATAATAAAACAAATAAAGAAATGAATCCTCCCAAATTGCCCCAAGTTGCAAACTCAGTCCTTATTGATTGCTTACGGGACACCGTTGTCTTTAATTCACCCATCCACAGAGCTCTATTTTATACTCTATGCCAACACGCTGGAGTGCACTGGGCCTCTTACATAATCCGTAAATACTTTATGCCATCACCTTCCTCTTCAACTGAACAAAAGATTCCTTTGGTCCCCAAACATCAGCCCCACAGGCACTACATAGCTGGCATTTCCCCAAAGGCTCTGGACTCTGGATATTCATTCCCTCTCCCGACTCTTCTACCATCAGTGTTTCCCGCAAGGGTGACCAAAAGGCCCAAGTGTGGGGACGCGCAGCCCGCGGCAGGACCAGCGGAGGCAGAAAATTCCCGCTGCACTGAGTTAAAACCCAGCTAGCGTCCGGAAGCATCGACGGCTCAGGCAACAGTGCTGGCGTCGGGATTCTAAGCAACTACCGGCGTGTACGGAGGTTTCATTTTGGCCTTTCTAACGCCACATCAGCACCCGTGAAGACAAATCATTTCTCAGCTCTAGAGCCTCTAATAAGAACTCCGTTCCTCCCGAAGACTACGATCTACTCTAGGCTTATCTGCTGTATTCCGCACTTTCCAGAAACACCCGGCAGAAAACTTCCTGACGCCCTACCTTCCTACTCCCACGCAAACATTAAAGCCCCGGTAATAAAAAAAATATTACCTATTTATGGTAATGTAATAAATCACGCCTCAATTTTCAAGGCAATTTAAGACCTTTTAGAATCTATTTTCGGGGGTGCCTGGGTGGCTCAGTTGGTTAAGCGCCCGACTCTTGGTTTTGGCTCAGGTCATGATCTTGTGGTTTTGTGGGTTCGAGCCCCGCATCGGGCTCTGCACTGGCAGCACGGACCCTGCTGGGGATTCTCTGTCTCCCTCTCTCTCTGCCTCTAGCCGACTCGTGCTGTCTCTCTCAAAATAAATCAATAAACTTTTTAAAAAAATCTGTTTTTTAACCTCGGTATTTTAATAGAACAATAGCCTGCACTATTTCCAATCTCTCAGATGGGTTTATTTTTCCCCCCATCTGTTAAGTGTCCTTTAGTCAAATCTTCTAATTGGTTTGCATTTTAGGCTACTTGTGGCTATCTGCCATCCCTTTTTTTCTCCCTAATGGTTCCTTCCATTTCTCTTGAGGTTTTTCCACTTCCTATACTTTAAAAATACACACACACACACACGCACACACACTCTCTCTCTCTCAGTCATCCTGAAACTTAAAATACAATCTCCAAACATTTAAATATACATGGATACATGTGTATGTAGGTATAACACACGGAGATACGTACGTAAATAACTGGTGACTGTACTTCTCGTACAGATCTCTAATAGCTCCTCATATGTAAGACATGATATAATTTCAGTACAGCGTAGGATTATGAGCATGGACTCTGGAGCCAGACTGCCTGAGTTCCCATCCCAGCTCTGCTACAGACTGGCTGGCAAGTTCCTTACCCTCTCTGTGCTCCAGGTTTCTTACCTATAGCATGAGGATGATCAAGAATGACCTATCACAAAAGGGCGATTTTGAGGATGAAATGAGTTAATACAGATAAAATGCTCAGAACGGAGCCTGGCACAGAGCAAGTGTTATATAAACGTCAGCAATCTACTTGCTCTCTTTTTGAAGAAACAAAACAGTTCTAAACAGGTGCTTCGGGGGGCGCCTGGGTGGCTCAGTTGGTTAAGTGTCCGACTCTTGATTTCAGCTCAGGTCATGATCCCGGGGTCGTGGGATCGAGCCCCGCGGGCTCCGCAATGAGCGTGGAGCCTGCTTAAGATTCATTCTCCTTCCCTGTGGCCCTCTCCCCCCACTCATGCTCTCTCTCTCTCTCTCTCTTTAAAATAAAATAAAATAAAATAAAATAAAATAAAATAAAATAAAATAAAATAAAATAGCTGCTTTGGGGGGCGCCTGGGTGGCTCACTCGGTTAAGCATCTCACTTCGGCTCAGGTCATGATCTCGTGGTTCATGAGTTGGAGCCCCGCGTCAGGCTCTGTGCTGACAGCTCAGAGCCTGGAGCCTGCTTCAGATTCCGTGTCTCCCTCTCTCTCTCTGCCCCTCCCCTGCTCACACTCTGTCTCTCTCTTTCAAAAATGATTAAACTTAAAAAAAAAAAATAGTTGCTTTGGCTGTCTGTGAAAGGGATACGTGCCCACCGCCTGTAAGACAGAACGGGCATTTAATTCCAACCGTTCCTCAGAGGTTGATCCCTGGCTTCAGAAAGGGGAATGGGAAGGAGGGACTCAAGTAGCTACCCCCAACTAAACTTCAACCCTCAAGAGAGTCTGTACGGTCACCTCGCACAAGATTCCATTCTACTTAGAAACTGAGACGGTCAATGCTCTAATAGGGCATGTTGCTTAGATAATAGTTTTTGCTCTCTCCTATTCAATCACAGGAGATGGCAGAGGCCTGCATGTTTCGGGAAAAGTTAAGGAAATCACAACAGTCATATATGAGTCACCGCCTCCTTCCCTTACATCTACTCAGTCATCAACGTCTGTCCATTTTCTCTTGCAACATCTCTTTTAATCATCCCAATCATACCAATGTGCTCTTCTGGGCCTGCGAGACAGGCTGACACCAGTAAGTCATGGCCCTGGACAGGAGGCATTCACCACACATCTTTCTTTCTTTCTTTTTGTTTAAATCTTACTTATTTTGAGAGCGAGAGACAGAGACAGAGAGAGAGAGCGCATGAGCAGGGGAGGAGCAGAGAGAAGGAGAGAGCAAATCCCGAGCAGGCTTCGTGCTGTCAGCACAGAGCCCGACACGGGGCTCGAACTTGCAAACTGTGAGATCATGACCTGAGCCGAAATCAAGGGTCAGACGCTTAACCGACTGAACCACACAGGCGCCCCCACAACACATCTTTCTAGTGGACAACTTCAACCCTAGAGTCCTGCCCAGCTTTACGCTCCAGCGAGTCCTGTCACCCGGTCAAGTCTCCCTGCTTGCTTCTCCTCTGGTGTCATTTCCCTCACGCTGTGCCCCACTCCAGGCCCTCATGGGCAAATGAAACTCTTCTGCCTGGACTGACTCTGCCAACACACCCTCCTGCCAAGCCGGGCTGCTTGCTGCCCACAAGGGAGCACCGTCTCACCCTCATTTCTGGGTCTCTCCTCTGGCTATTCTGCCCTGACTGGGAAGAACTTCTCCACCTACTCAAATTCCACCCATCCTGAAGGTCTAGCTCAAGTTTTACCTCTTCCCCACAACTACCAGTCCTCACAGCTTCCCCTCTTCTGAACGCCTACAGTGTTTATTATTTGGACCACACGGTCTGGCAATTAGAAAGCGAGTCTCCAATATACGATCAATCACTTCAAAGCAAATGACCTGTCCATCTGTTCATGGGTCCCAACCAATCCTACCTGCTACTCTGGGAGGTGGCCAGCTCCTCTCCCAGCCAAGGACTCCCCTCCCTTCTACAGAGGGAGGCAATGAATACAGGGGTCAGGGCATGACCTCTGGAGTCAGGCTGCCCAGATTGGACGCCTAGCTCCACTCTACCACCCACAAGACTTGGAGCAAGACTCTTAGCCTCACTGTGCCCAGCTACCTTATATCCAAAATGGAACTAACGGCAACACCTATAGGATAGGTTTTGTGTAAAGATTAAATGAAACAACACAAATGGAAGACTCAGAACGCCGCCTGGCATAAAGAATATTAAACACTATATAAATGCTAGTTGTTGTTATTAAGACATGCCAGCATGTGGACTAAGCAGACTAAATTAAGCTTGTAACCTAATGATTTTATGAACACAGAAGATTAGAGCTGGAAGAGCCCTTAGAACTTACAGGTGAGGCACCTGGGTGGCTCAGTTGGTTGAGCGTCCAACTCTTTTAAAAAAAAAAGCTTTTTAATGTTTATTTATTCTTGAGAGAGACAGAGACAGAGACAGAGTGTGAGCAGGGGTGGGACAGAGAGAGAGGGAGACACAGAATCCAATGCAGGCTCCAGGCTCTGAGCTGCCAGCACAGAGCCCGACACGGGGCTCGAACCCACGAACCATGAGATCATGGCCTGAGCCGAAGTCAGATGCTTAACTGACTGAGCCACCCAGGCACCCTGAGCGTCTGACTCTTGATACTGGCCCAGGCTGCGATCTCATGGTTCGTGCGATTGAGCCCTGTGTCGAGCTCTGAGTTAACAGCCACGGAGCCTGCTTGGGATTCTCTCTCTCTCTCTCTCTCTCTCTCTCTCTCTCTCGACCCCTCCCCCGCACTCTGTCTCTCTCTCAAAATAAATAAACATTAAAAAAAAAAAAAAAGAACTTACAGATGAGAAAACTGCCACACAAGAAAAGGGAAATGATGAACCCAGAGTCCCACAGCTGAGAGATGTCAGACCACTAAAACTCAAGTCCCCTCCTTCTTTTTTTCTTCACCGTATCTCATTGAAATTTTATCAATATTTCTTTTTTTTTTTTTTAAGTCATCTCTATACCCAGCATGGGGCTTGAACTCACAACCCTGAGATCAAGAGTCACATGCTCCACTGATGGAGCCCAGCCAGAGGCCCCGCAATTTTATCAATATTTCTAATGGGAAAAAAGTTTCTATATTCTAAGTAACCAAAGTTACCAAAGAACTGCTGAGACAAAACTGATTAAGTTGGGGGTTGCCGGTATTGCCTAGAAGGCCAGCTGTTGTTTCAGGTGCGTGTGGGAGGCCGCAGGAGGCAGGGTGTTGGAGCAGGACCATAAACATCAGGAGACTAAGGAGACAGGTGACCCTAAATAAGTCCCTTGCCTTCTCTGGATTTCATTTCCCCACAGGATATGGGAATCCGATGTTCCCAACTGAACTACACTCCACGGTTGTCCGCTAACCTCCAGAGCTCGGCCCAGTGCTAAACAAGGCAGACGCTTGAATAATTATTAACCGAAAACTTCCAACCTGCCTCCGGCCTCCGCTTTAAATGCCACCTTTTCAAGTAAGGCCTTCCCACTTCACCCTGTTTATAATGGCAAACCCCTTCTCCGCTTCGTTTTTCTTCATTGTACTCAGCGCCGTCCCACACACCTGATATGTTACTTTTCCCTCCTCTCTGACTCTGCCAAGAGCCTAGAAGCTGTACAGGGCAGGGGCTGGCTCCGTCTATTTCACTCACCGCTGCATCCGCAGCCCCGAGAACCCTGGCACGGAGCTGAGTGCATACGTTTTGTTGACTGAATCAATAAGGGGCATCAAGATTTCCTAATCAACGTTTCAACTTGGGTTTCAAAGCACAACACACTGATGGAAATGCAATCAGCAAATTGTGGGTGTTTGTGTCAATATGGTAATAAGACCTCTCCGATGTGGTCACCCAACGCGCCCAGGAGGCCGCTCAAGCCAGGAGCTGTCCGTGAAAAAGTCATCAGCCCCCAGCTTTTCACAGTGTAACCCCGCCGGGCCGATTAACGAAAAGTTGCCACACGGGGTGAGGGCTACATGCGACCCCTCTGTAGTATCTCTGCAACTCGTCTGTAAGCCGACAATCGTTTCCAAACGTAAAGGTTAGTAAAGAAAACAAAAAGGCATCCACCCGGATGCTGCTCCCGGTTTCCCAACGGATTTCTTGAACGCCGGGGAGGCGGGGGCCCTCGCGTCTTTCTTCTACGAGGACCGGGGTCTCCAGGAGTTCCCTTCAACTCCCACCGCCTCACTCACAAGGAGCCCCGGCGCGACCCCGGCTCGCCCCGGCCTCGGTCGCCGTCCGCGCGGCTTCCTGGCCCCTCATCCCTCCCGGACGACCTCGCGGGTCCTGACCCGCCGCCCTCCGGCGCCGCGGGCTTGTTTCCGTCCGGCGCCCGGGCGCCGGGCTCTTCCCGACGGCGCGAGGGAAGTACGGCGGCGAGTCGTCGTCCTGCCCCGCCGCCGCCGCCGCCACCGCCTGCGACCCGGGAACGCCCCCGTCGCTCCCGGGTCCCCAACCTCAAACCGGGCGCCGGAGGCTGCGGTCGCCCGGCGTCGTGAGGACCGCCCCCCCCCCAACCCCCCGGCGCCCTCCCTCGCCGCAGCCCTCGACCCCTGTCCGCCGCGACCCCAGCCGCCCCCTCGGCCGCCGCCCCGGGCCCGCGGCCGCACTCACCGGTGGGCGCGGCGCCCCCGCCGCCGCCGCCGCCGCCGGCGCAGAGCAGCAGCGCCCACAGCCCGCAGAGCCGCGCCGGCCGCTCCATGCAGCCCCTCTCCTCGGAGCCCGGCCGGGCTGCGGGCTCGGGCAGTCTCCGCCTCCTTCGCTCCCTCTCCCACTTCCCGGCTCCGCCGCCCTGGAGGCTGGGGGCCGGCGCAGACCGGAAAGGCCGCCCCGCCCACCCGCCGCAGGTAACCCGAGCCGCGAGCCGCGGGCGCGGGCGGAGGGGGCGGGGCGCCGGGGCCCCCTCCCCCCGCCTCCCGCGCCTCCCGCGCCTCGCGCCTCGCGCCGCACCTGGCCCCGCCGCCGCCCCGCGTCCCCCCCCTCCCGGAGCCCCGGCTCGGCTCGGGCCGCGCTGAACTTCCTCGACCGCGTCGCGGCCCGGCCCGGGCGCCCGCCGGTCCCGCCCTCCCCCCCTCCGCGCGCGGGAGGCAGCCCCGGTCGGCGTCGCCGCTCCGTGCGGACCTGCGGGGCCTGGGTCGTGGCGGGGCCGGGACGAGGGCCACCTACGGGAAGCAGCCTCGGCCCGGGAGTCGGGAGGCGCGGCTGCCAATCGTCGGCCTCTGAGCCCTAGTTTCCTAAACTCTGACTCCAGGCTTAGTAATCCCAACCCCACCTCCCACGGTGGACTGGGCTCCAAGTGCACAGCGGGGACTTCGCAGGGGCGTGCTTGGTGAATAGGCCGAAAGGTGTATCGGGAAGCTGGTAACACATAATGTGGCGTCGGGGTTGGGGGAGAGCAAAAGTTTTCATGTGAAGGACAGTGCCATACTATGTACAGTTCTTGCATTTTAAAAGCGCACATGCAACTTTCTACCTAATTCTTTTTTACCGGTTTAGGCCGAAGGACACACTGAATACAGAAAGTGGGTGACCGTGAAGGTCAATGAGGCTGGGGATGGAGGAAAATGGGAACCCTTGTTACTTTCCTATTGCTGCTGTAACACATTACCATAAATTCAGTGACTTAGCACAGTTTTATTAGCGTTCTGGAAGTCAGAAGTCTCACTGGGCCAAACTCAAGGCGTGAGCAGAGCTGTGTTCCTTTGGGGGTTCCGAGAGAGATTCCGGTTTAAAAAAATTTTTTTTAATGTTTATGTATTTTTGAGAGAGAGACCCCGACAGAACCGAGCGGGGGAAGGGCAGAGAGAGAGGGAGACACAGAATCCGATGCAGGCTCCAGGCTCTGAGCTGTCAGCACAGAGCTGGATGCGGGCTCGAACGCACAAATGGAGAGATCACGACTGAGCCACCCAGGCACCCTAAGAGATTCTGTTTTTAGCTTCTAGAGACTTCCCAGTTTCCTTGGTTTGTTGCTGCACCACTCAGGCCACTGCTTTCCTTGTCTCCTCTCCTCTGATTCTGACCCTCCTGCCTCGTTTTTTCATTTATAAAAACCCTTGTGATTAGATTGGACGTACCAGATCATCCCTGATAAATCTCCCCGTCTGAAAATCCTTTATTTAATCACATCTGCAAAGTCACTTTTGCCTTATAAGGTTACATAGTCACAGTTGTCTGGGACTGGGGCATGGTCATCTTTGGGGAGGGGCATTGTTCTCTCACCACCCCCCTCCAAAAGGGTCGCATCTGGATGGATGATGAGACCTAACCTAGGTGTATATTCTGGTTGAATTAAGCCAATGTTGAATTAAGCCAATGTATGCACCTGAGATCTGTTGCAAGAAATACAGAGCAATAACAATGCTGATAACACACCTAGTCTAGACCCTACCCAAAAGGCATGGGGATGTTTTAACGTATCTGAAACAAAGGCCTTACTCTTAGATTTGTGGCCCTCGAGTTCCATAAATAATTACTGGCCTTTCAGGCCCTGTGGTAGCCACTAATTAAAAGCAGGCCCTGCCAACAAAGAGCTGCAACCGGTGTGTGTGTGGGGGGGCTATTGTAAAGGCAAAAGCAAGGAGCTGTGGGACACAAAGAAGGGGTCGCCCTCTGGGAGAGAAGAGACAAAGGAGGCTTCCAGAAGGCAGGCCTGCCTGCACAGAATCTTGCAATACTAAGTCTTGCGCTCAAGGTTCAGAATAAGTCCTTGTGTTATTGAACGACATAATGTTTAGGAAAACACTTTGTGAACTATCGAAGCTGGTAGAACTGAGAGATGTTACCGTTTTTTCTAAATCCCCCTGCAAATAGGACAGCCACTCTCTAACCTAAGACCCCCCCCCCATCACCACACACATGCACTTGTTGACATTTGCTATAAACATTATACAATAAGTTTATAATAACATTTCCAAAGTGATTATGTCATCTGCCTTTTAAGAAGTCTCCACTTGGAACTGGAACCCCTGGACGCTGGCTTCGTGCCACCGTGGGCACTGTCTGGCATAGTTTGAGTGAGTGCTTAATGAAATGAGCAGTACTGGCAGCAAATGATTAGAAAAATAAGGGTCACGATTTGTCATTAGCCTCCAGAAACGTCCCTGTGACTTAGACATTGTGAGGCAAAAGACAAAGAAAGGGCAGTGGTGCGGCCATAATGGTACTGGCCTCCTGACCACAAATACGAGTGTTCTAGCCAATTCTACTTCCTCTCTACCCTAAACTTGAAGCAATGTTTTTTTTTTTTTTTTAAATGGTTTGGGGGGCGCCTGGGTGACTCAGTCGGTTAAGCATCCGCCTCTTGGTTTCAGCTCAGGTTATGGTCTCACGGTTTGTGGGTTCGAGCCCCGTGTCAGGCTCTGTGCTGACAGCTGAGAGCCTGCAGCCTGCTTCAGATTCTGTGTCTCCCTCTTCTCTGCCCCTCCCCCGCTCACGCTCTGTCTCTCAAAAATAAACTGAAAAAAAATTTTTTTTTTAATGTTTTGAAGGGGGTGGTGAGGCTTAGGAATGCTGCTTCTTCAACATCAATGTTTTATTTGTAATTTCTGTGTACTTTTGCTCAAAAAGCATCTTAGACTGAATTAGGCCACTGCTCTGCTCTGCAGGAGGATGAGGACAAGATGAGGACTTTTCAGGAACTGCCACAACCAGCTCTTATTTGGGCTTTGTGTAATCAAAGTCATAATGAGTCAACATCACGTTTAGCTCTAGTCCTTAATTCTTTGAGCCCTGATGATTCGGCTAATCGCCTTTCTTTTCACCGTGGCCTGACGTGACTGGAGTTCTGGGCTGATCTATGTACCTCGGCCACTCCAGCTGGCTTTTGGGGTCTTTGCCCTTTTCCCTAAGGCTTTCCCCTTTTTTTGTAAGTGGAGTCAGAAAAGGGCACAGGCCAGGAAATATCTGGGGGGAAAGAATGATGTTCCTCTTGCCACGGTCAGGTCTCCTTCCAGCCAGTTAGAAACGGCCTCCTGAGTTTCTAAAGGACACAGACACCAGCATACATACCAAGGGCTTAGCTACGAATTCTGGCCCCTTAGGTAAAAATCTCACAAAAGGTCTTCCACCTTTTATCAGGCAAAACCCGAACAGATGCTCACAGCCACTGCAGGGCAAAGAAAAATAGGAAATAGCAAATAGGGAACTTCCCTTCTTCTGACATTAGTGTGCCAGTTCCCAATCGAGGTTGGTTTTTCCTCCCCAGGGGACGATTGGCAATGTCTGGAGATATTTTTGGTGGTCACGCTTTGGGCTGGGGGGGGGGGAAGGGGGGGCGTGCTATGGGCATCTAGTGGGTAGAGGTGAGGGATGCTGCTGAACATCCCTGCCATGCAGGGGACCATCCACCTCCCCCCAACCAAAAAAAAAAGAATTATCCAGTTCGAAATGACAATAGTACCAAAGTCCAGAAATCCTGAGCTAGCAGACTCTTTGTTTCTTTTGTTCTTGGCTCCTATCCACCCATTGTCCTCATGCCCACCACCAATTAGTGAGAGGTTAATGCTAAAAGTACTTGTCCTTGATACCTCCCTTTCCTGTATCTAGTGCGTGTGGTTTTCCCCGCCCTGCCTCCAGCCGTGCAGTCGCTGATCTCACAAAACATCTCTCGGGTCTATTCTCCTCCTTCCTCCCCTCCACTGTTCTCATCAGGTCCTTATTGCCTCTCCCTTGTGCTATTGCAAGGGTCTGCAAATCTCCCCTCTGCGACCCAGATCTTCCCAGTGTGCGAATCTGATCATTTCACCACAGAGAACGTAAAGATGAAAGTGACATGGTCAGTGTCGTGCTCGCAACGTCTGGGTTTCATCGACTTGAAGGTTCTTGCTCTTCGGCAAGTCGTTTCCTTTTTAAATTTTTGTTTTGAGAGAGAGAGAGAGATGGCAAAAGTGAGCGAGGGACAGAGAGAGAATCCCACGAGGGGCAGACGGGGGTGGGAGGCGGAGTGGGGGTAGAGAAGCAGGGCTCACCCAGGCCTCGTATTTTACCAGAAGCAGGGCTCGAGCTCACCCAAAGCGAGGATCGAGCTCACGAACGGTGAGATCGTGACCTGAGCCGAATCGGACACTTAATGACCCAGCCACCCAGGCGCCCAGTAAGTGTTTTTCTCCTACAGGTTTGGTGAAGCTCACCCAAGAGAGTGCTTGTTTGCACAAGGGGCCTGTGACAGGATCCTTTGGGTTTTAGCCTGAGGCAGAGAGGTGTGGTGCTGGGACGTCTGCCTGGGTCAAAGTCCCGAAGCCCATCCACGTCCAGGTCTCCGAACGTTACAGTGGCTATTAAACGGACTCTTGGATTCAACAAGGCACCCATCTGCTCAGAACCGTCCACTGACCTCCACGCCCCTTCCCTATCCCCCCTTTCTAACCTCCTCTTCCACTGCTCAGCCCAATGCAAGCTTCTCTGGCCACACTCACCTCTCAGCTATTCCTCGCATGAGCCAAGCGCACTCCTGCCTCAGGGCCTTTGCCCTGTCTATTTCCTCTGCTGTTTGCTCCAGCCTCCCCGGATAGCCACAGTCTTACTCCATCATTTCATTTAGGTGGCTCCCTGAGGCCTGCTCTGGCCACCGCGTGGAAAATTGCAAGCCCCACCGACACTCACTTCTAGCCCCCTTTCTGGGTCATTCTGCCCCGTTACACCGGAAGGTAAGCTTCGTGTTTTCTGATTTGTTCCCAGCTGTATCCCCAGCACTGAGAACTATGCCTGACACGTAGTTCATACACAATAAAGATGGGAATAAATAGACAAATGAAGAAATCACACTGTGCCAAGTGCTCTCAGGGATCCCAATCAACCAACCAACCAACAAAACGCAACCATTCTTGCCGTTGACCTTGGGAGATTCCCAGTCTCAGGTGTGGACAGGTATAGAAGACAATTAAGGAAAACGCAACAAACAAACAAATGTAAATGGCAAACATGTTCGTTTGTGAAACGGGTCTCAGAGAAAGGCAAGACAGGCCAGTGTGGCGGGAACTGCTTTTGAAGACTTCTTGGACTAGATGGGAATTGAACTAGGCCTTGAAGGATGACCAGAACTTGAGAGAGACAAACAGGAAGACAGAGAGACAGAAAGAGAAAGAGAAAGAGAAATGAGTGAACAGCATTTTATGGCTGGATCTTATCCGCAATAAGGAGCCACGGAACACTTTTACGAGCAAGGTGGTGACATTGTGAAGGTGATATTCGGGAGGGGTGCCTGGGTGGCTCAGTCGGTTAAGCGTCCACCTTCGGCTCAGGTCGGGATCTTGTGGTTGGTGGGATGGAGCCCCGCGTCGGGCTCTGTGCTGACAGCTCAGAGCCTGGAGCCTGCTTCGGATTCTGGGTCTCCCTCTCTCTCTGCCCCTCCCCCACCTGTCCTCTCTCTCCCTCTCTCATATATAAATAAACATTAAACAATTTTTTTAAGTTGAAACATATCTTGAAAAAGTGATACTTGGGAGATCTGGTTTTCTTGAATTATGAAAACTTCTCTAATTCTTGCCTGGAGGCAAGAAGGCTGGAGAAAGACTGAGGGGGTGGCACTCGGGGACAGGGCCGGCCGCCAGGCCAACTTCGGGCTCCTCCACCAAACCCCAGGGGCCGTGAGGTTGGTTCTTCCCTGGGCCCCACTCCTCTGTGAAAGAGCATGCCCTTGAGGTCTGGCAGCCCGTTCTTTCTTGCGCCCCTTCAAAGCGTGCGATATCCCCTCCAGTCACTCCCTTCAGGCTGCAAGCTCTTCCTCTCTGGCCTCGGCCCTGTTCTGCTTTCCGACCCTTCGGTGTCCGAAAGAGGAAGAAGAGCCTCCCTGCGTCAGCATCCAGGGCCCCACCTCTGGCTTTGGGTTTGGGGTGTTTTCACTGCTGCCACTACCCCAGCATCTCAGCCAGGACCCCCCACGACCTTTCACTGCACCCTCTCCCCCAACCTTGCGCCTAACCCAACTTAGGCCCTGCCCCCTACCCCGGCCCACAGCCACCATCTGTCTAATTTTTGCACGCTGTCGAGGGCAGCCTTTATTTTATTTTATTTTATTTTATTTTATTTTTTAATTTTTAAAGCATTTGTTAAGTGTATTTATTTCTATTGAGAGAGAGAGAGGGAGAGGGAGAGTTGGGGAGGAGTAGGGAGAGAGGGAGGGAGGGAATCCCAAGCAGACCCCGCGATGCCAACACAGAGCCCGATGCAGGGCTCAAACTCACGAACCATGAGACAGTGACCTGAGCCAAAAGCAGCAGTCAGACGCTTAACCGACTGAGCTACCCAGGCGCCCCAAGGGGCAACCCTTTTTTAAAAAAAAAAAATTTTTTTTTTAACGTTTATTTATTTTTGATAGAGAGAGACAGAGCACAAGTGGGGGAGGGGCAGAGAGAGAAGGAGACACAGAATCCGAAGCAGGCTCCAGGTTCCAGGCTCTGAGCTGTCAGCACAGAGCCTGACACGGGGCTCGAACTCACAAACCGCGAGATCATGACCCGAACCAAAGTCGGACGCTTAACCGACTGAGCCACCCAGACGCCCCTAAGGGGCAGCCCTTTAATTGCATCACCACTTAGCTACCCTTAGTGTCTGTCTCTCCCATCTCAGCCTCAAGACTCCTCGGTTTAAAGATTCAAATGCTTCATTTGCATGTTAGTTCTCTGCACCTTCTTGCCCTGGAAAGTCTCCATTGTTCATTTGCCTGAAGCATGTGGGATAAACAATATTTACATCTGAACCTAGAAACCTCCAGTCCCTCTGGCCTCTTAGCCACCCCCTCGTTCACAAAGCGCCTGGGTGGCTCAGTTGGTTGAGCATCTGACTTCTGCTCAGGTCATGATCTCGCGGGTTCCTGAGTTCGAGGCCCGCGTCGGGCTCTGTGCTGACAGCCTGGAGCCTGGTAGGATTCTGTGTCCCCCTCTCTCTACCTCTCGGAGGAGGCCATTCGCATAGCTGTGACGCAGTGCAGAGGAATCAACGCTCAGAAGTCAGTTTGCCTTTCTACCTGTCATTTCCCTAAAGAAGCAAGGAACTGAGGCCTCAGGGTTCACTTGGAAAACACTGGGCTTGGCAGGGGCAGGGGGAGTGGGAACAGCAAAAACTCCTCCTTGGTCCCGAACTGGCCGATCTCTCCCACGTCCCTTCACCTGGATCGCCTTTTCCGATTGTGCCGTTTGGAACCAGACCCCTGCGTGGCTGCAGCCCTCCCCACTTGGTGGCACCCCCAGGGCTGAGCCGGCGTGTGTGCGCTCGGGGGGCTGTGTGCACTCTGTGCTAAGAACCAAAGCCCAGCCTCGCCGCCACTTCTCAGCCACAGAAGCGAAGGCCAGTCGTTTCAACTTCTCTGCGGCCTCAGTTTCCAGGACGGTACCACTCCTTGCAAATTTGACGAGGTTTGCTTTGTGACCCGGTGTATCGTTTACTTCCGTAAATGTCCGCGTTTGAGGATGAGCGTTTGAGGACAATGTATACGGTTGACTCTTGAACAATGTGGGGCTTAGGCGCGCCATCCCCGGGGGCGGTTGAAAAATCTGCAGATAAGTTTTGACTCCTCCCCCCACACTTAGCCTACTCCCCCCAAATAGCCTACTGTTGATATGACGCCTTCCCAATAACATCAGCAATCAATTAGCACACATTTTGTACGTTTTATGTATTATATACTGTCTTCTTACAATAAAGGAAGCTAGAGAAAAGAAAATCTTTGTAGGAAAATCATAAGGAAGAGAAAATACGTTCACAGTACTCTGCCGTATTAATTGAAAAATTCCGCGCACAAATGGACCCGCGCAGCTCAAACCTGTTCTGTTCCAGCAGCAACTGTATTCTCAAATTATTAGTGTTCTACCTGTGTCCGTTAAGTCAAATTTGTGAATCCTGTTGGTCACATTAATATTCTTGCTCTTTTTTTTGCCCGTTGGACCTATCAGTTGCTGAGAGACCAGTTAAAATCTCCCATTACGGGGGCGCCTGGGTGGCTCAGTCGGTTAAGCGTCCGACTCGGCTCAGGTCACGATCTCGCGATCCGTGAGTTCGAGCCCCGCGTCGGGCTCTGGGCTGATAGCTCAGAGCCTGGAGCCTGCTTCCGATTCTGTGTCTGTCTCTCTCTCTGCCCCTCCCCCATTCATGCTCTGTCTCTCTCTGTCTCAAAAATAAATAAAAACGTTAAAAAAAAAAAGCACACAAAATCTCCCATTACGATACCATGATGGGCAGATTTCTCAAATTCTCTGTAGAGAGTAGTTCTAATACATTTACGCTTCTTTCTACCACCTGATTTTGTGCCATTTGTGCCGCTTTTTTCTGTTTCTTTTTGTCCTTTCCTCTCTTGACTTCTTTCCAATGTTGTGGGGCCCTTGGGAGTCTGTTTCTCATCACAAGAGCCTGTTGTGCGTTCGGGGTTTAGTTGTAAGGGTTCAACGAGATGAAGAAGCTCACACCAAATGTTAATCCAGTGCCTAACATATAGTAAACACTAATAAATGGGAACTATTATTAGAAGGTTCTAGTACTCTTTCATCTTTGGGGTTCCCTCGTCTCTTACGGTTCCGCTTCTATTGTTCTCCTTTCTGCTGACATTGTCCTATTTGCTCTCAGTCCGCTTTCTTTCATTTCTCCTTTACTACCATTCGGTTTCCTGTTTCCTCTTACTTTTTCATCCCCAGGCTTCTCTGTGTGCAAGACGCAATGGCGAAGCCCCTCCGGGAAGCGAGTCACTGTGGAGGGGCGTGGTGGCACAGCGGGGTCAGGAGGCAAGACAGCACTGCCTTGTCCCCTGATGCCCGTTCCACAGGGTGACAGAGGCACCGCCCGGCACGAAGCGAACCCTACGTGTCACTCTAGGTTGGCCACGGTACAATTGGGTCAGCTGGGCTCATTGGCGTCTGTGAAACGGGTACAAAGCCATAGAACTCACCACTTCGGGTGAACAGTCTCATTCCTCAGTGCCTTCGCCTGTAGAATCCAGCTGGGGCCCAGGAGCACTGCTGTCGGAACATGGGTGTCGCCTCACTAGGAGTTTGTGTATGTACAAACCAGAACCTGGAAAGAGGAACCATTTGCGCTTGAACACATTGCGGTCAGAGGAACATTTTGTCATCATCGTTGTGACAGAGGTGCAACTAAAGTTAGCAAGCTGTGGATTTGTTTGCGCGCGCGCGTGCGTGTACGTGTGTGTGTGTGTGTGTGTGTGCGCGCGCACGGCTGTATGATGCTTGGAGAAAGCAACCCATAGATGTTTCCGAAAAGCAAAAACTCCCCAGACCAAAAAAAGAAGCCCTCTTCTGATGTGGTCTTTGCCCTGGCCATCCCTTACTCCTGTTACTTCAGAGTTTTGCTTTTTCTGTGTCCTTCGTAGCATGACAGTCTCTCAAGATAGATTGTGTCACCGGAGGAACATTGGCCCTTGGTGGAGTTTTGGGTGTTTTTCTCTTCTCTGGTGGTTTCCACACTTGGATTGAAATACACAGGGGTGTCGGACTTCCATATTTTACGTGGGCCTCGCTCAACTATAATCTTTGATAGCAATTGAACAGATGCTTTGCCTTTTCACAGGAAATTTTAAAGAGATGCTGTTGATATTTTTGAAATCTCTTTCATGCAAAAGTGCCATTTCCACTTCCAATGTAGAGGAAATGCGATACATTCCTGGCTGTTGGCATTTATGATCCCCAAATGCCTCTCTATGATTCAGAAGTTCTAAAAAAAAAAAAAAACCAAATGATATATAACATACTGGGTCTGTCTTCGTGAAAACAGGAAACAGGAAAACTTAATTTCTTGTAAGCCGCAGAAAGGATATGGAGTAGAAGGTGAGATAAACATATGCTGGGGGTAGAGGTGCAAAGTGGGAAAAGGAATAGAGATATGAGAGAGAGAAAGAGAGGGAGGGAGGGAGAGAGAGTCTTCCAATTTGAGTAGTCAGATAAATATTTGATTGAAGTGACTTTTTTTTTTAACGTTTTATTTATTTTTGAGACAGGGAGAGACAGAGCATGAACAGGGGGGGGTCAGAGAGAGGGAGACACAGAATCCGAAACAGGCTCCAGGCTCTGAGCGGTCAGCACAGAGCCCGACGCAGGGTTTGAACTCACGGACCGTGAGATCATGACCCGAGCCGAAGTCGGCTGCTTAACCCACTGAGCCACCCAGGCACCCCTGATTGAAGTGACTTTGAGTGAGTTTTACTTCCCCTAGTATGCTCCAGACCAGGGACTCTCTAAATGTTTACTCTTAGGACCCCTTTAAACTCTTAAAAATTATCAAGAACCCAGGGCGCCTGGGTGGCTCAGTCGGTTAAGCGCCCAACTTCAGCTCAGGTCATGATCTCACGATTCATGGGTTCGAGCCCCACATCAGGCTCTCTGCTGTCAGCACAGAGCCCGCTTCCGATCTTCTGTCCCCCTGTCTGCCCCTCCCCTCCATGCACACACATGCGATCTCTCAAAAATAAATAGACATTAAAAAAGATTATCAAGAACTGTAAGCTCTGCCTCAGAGTTTACTTCCTGGGGAGCCTAACCTGTGACAAGTGTCCAGCACAGCGCTTATGACATTTGTGTTTAAATTTTTTTTTTTTACGTTTATTTATTTTTGAGACAGAGAGAGACAGAGCATGAACGGGGGAGGGTCAGAGAGAGAGAGGGAGACACAGAATCTGAAACAGGCTCCAGGCTCTGAGCTGTCAGCACAGAGCCTGACGCGGGGCTTGAACTCACAAACCGCAAGACCATGACCTGAGCCGAAGTCGGATGCTTAACCGACTGAGCCACCCAGGTGCCCCTGACATTTGTGTTTAAACTATGGAAGGAACTAGTTTCCTCAGTTACAGGTATACTTGACCTTGAACAAACTACATCTAATAGCTTTTAGACACACGTGGGGATTATTCATTTTGTTAACAGATTTTTTAAATCGTTTAAGGTCTTTCTCGATCCTAGGATTTATTAAAAACTAAGGTGTAATAATTAGGGAAATGCAAATCAAAACCTCAATGAGATGCCACTTCACAGCCATTCAGATGGCTATTATTTTTTAAACAACAGGGAAAAGGGGGGCCTGGGTGGCCCAGTTGGTTCAGCGTCCAACATCCGACTCTCTTCGGCACAGGTCATGATCCCAGGGTCGTGTGATTGGTGGAATGGAATGTTAATCAGTCTTAAAAAGGAAGGCAATTCGGACACGTGCTACGACGGTGTTGAACGTCGAAGATATTACGCTAAGTGGAATAAGCCAGCGACAAAAGGACAAAGATTGTATTATTCCTCTCCTAGGAGGTCTCTAGAATGGTCAGGTTCATAGAGACAGGAAATAGACACGTGGTTGCCAGGGCTGGGGGAGGGGGAAATGGGGAGTCATTGCTTCACGCATACAGTTTCAGTTTGGGATGATGAGAAAGTTCTGGAGATGGAGGGCGGTGGTGGTGGCACAACTGTGCGAATGCCCTTAATGCCACTGATCTGTACACTTAAAACAGTTAAAAGGAACCAAAAAAGAAAGAAAGAAAGAAAGAACGAAAGAAAATGGTTTAAATGGAAAACGTTAGGTTATGTGTATTTTAGCACAATAGAACAATGGAAACGAGTTTTAAGGTATAAATGTCTGAAATCTTGCAATACACTAGTTAAAGGTTGCTTAAAAGAGTTAATGAATCATTCCTTCTTATTGCCAAATAAAAGTTCATTGCATGGATTATACCACCTTGAAAACATGAGGCTCAGCGAAAGGAGCCAGTCATTCAGTAGGCTCCGCCCCCAACGTGGGGCTTGAACTCACAACCCTGAGATCAAGAATCACATGCTCTACCCACTGAGTCAGCCAGGTGCCCCTGAATTCAATTTAAATGACTGAATTACATCTCAATAAGGTGGGTGCTCACAAAAAGGTTAATGAAAACCGAAATAATAGACAGCCTCTCTTGAGGAATATCTTTCCGAACTGACCCAGGAAATTAAACTTTGATGCCTCGGTGTGGAAAAGTTCATGGGTTTTCTTGTATTTCCCTTTGATCATCCAGTAAATATTTATCGAAAACTTGTGGGCAAATAACACTATTGAAGGTACAGAGCGATCCCCAAAAAAATTGTTTTAAAATATTGTGCCTGCATAGATCGATGGGACAGAATAGAGAGCCCAGAAATAAATCCATGCTTACATGGTCGGTTAATCTTTGATAAAGGAGACAAGAATATACAATGGGGATAAAGACAGTCTCTTCAATAAATGGTGCTGGGAAAACGGGACAGCTCCATGCAAAAGACTGAAACTGGACCACTTTCTCATACCATACACAAACATAAACTCAAAATGGATCAAATACTTAAATGTAAGACTTGGAACCATAAAACTCCTAAAAGAAAACCTACGCAGTAATCTCTTGGACGTCGGCCTTAGTGATATTTTTCTGGATTTGTCTCCTGAGGCAAGGGAAACAAAAGGAAAAATAAACTATTGGGCCTACATCAAACTGAAAAGCTTTTGCATAGCAAAAGAAGCCATCGACAAAACGAAAAGGCAACCTACTGAAGGGGAGAAGATATTTGCAAATCATATATCTGATAAGGGGTTAATATCTAAAATCTTATAAAGAACTCATGTAACCCAACACCAAAAAACCCACAAATACCTGATTAAAAATGGGCAGAGGACCTGAATAGGCATTTTTCCAAAGAAGACATACGGGTGGCCAACAGACACACGAAAAGATGTTCCACATCACTGTTCACGGGGGAAGTACAAATCAAAACCACAATGCGATGTTACCTCACACCTGTCAGAATGGTTAGTATTAAAAAGGCAAGAAAGAAGTGTTGGCAAGGATGTAGAGGAAAGGAAATCTTGGTGACTGTTGGTGGGAATGTAAGCGGGTGCCACCACCATGGAAATCAGAATGGGGGCTCCTAAAAAATTAAGGATCAAAATGCCACATGACCCAGTAATTCCACTTCTGGGTATTTACCCAAAGAAAACAAAAACACTAATTTGAAAAGATTATGCGCCCCTATATTTATTGCAGTATTATTCACAATAGGCAAGACATACAAGCCACCTAAGTGTCCGTTGGTCAATGAATGGATAAAGAAGATGTAGCGTGTATATGTACCCACACACACCCACACACCAGAATATTCTTTTTTGTTTGTTTAGTTTTGAGACAATGCGAGAGACAGAGTGCAAGCAGCGGAGGGGCAGACAGAGGGAGACACAGAATCCGAAGCGGGCTCCGGGCTCCGAGCTGTCCGCCCAGAGCCCGACGCGGGGCTCGAACTCACGAACCGCGAGATCATGACCTGAGCCGAAGTCGGACGCTTAACCGACTGAGCCACCCAGGCGCCCCCACACCGGAATATTCTTCCTCAACCATAAAAAAGAATAAAATCTTGCCATTCGCGACAACGTGCCTGGACCCGGTACACTATCTGAAATAAGACAGAAAAACACAAGACTTCCCTTACACGTGGAATCTAAAACACAAAACAGGTGAACAAACAAGCAACAAACAGAAAGAGATTCGTACATGTAGAGAACAAACCAGGCGTTGCCAGAGGGGAGGGAGGTAAGGGGATGGGTGAAGGGGATTAGGAGGTACGAACTTCCAGTTATGGAAGAAATCAGTCATGGGGATGAAAAGTACCACATAAGGAATGAAGTCAGTAACACTGCAATAACTTTGTATGGTGACAGGTGGTAACTACCCTTAGGGTAGTGAGCATTTTGTAATGTATATAATCATCGAATCACTATGTTGTACACCTGAAAATACTGCAAGATCGTAGGTCAACTATATTTCAGTTAAAAATAATATGGTGTCTTTCAGAAGCTTGCTCTCTGATTAAGGGGACAAGCCATACACACATGAAATGAGATTGATCAAGGCGATGCCATGTTGGAGTTCTATTATCAACTCTTGCTAATGATCCCCTTTGCGGGGCGCCTGGGTGGCTCAGTCACTTGAGCGTCTGACTTCGGCTCAGGTCATGATCTCGCGGTCCGCGAGTTCGAGCCCCACGTTGGGCTCTGCGCTGACAACTCAGAGCCCGGGGCCTGCTTCGGATTCTGTGTCTCCCCCTCTCTCTGCCCTTTCCCCACTCATGTTCTATCTCCGTCTCAAAAGTAAATAAACATTAAAAAATAATAACTAAAACAAAATGATCCCACTTGCCACATACAACCAGCGGAAAGTATCACTGTAAAATTAGTCATACTGAAAATAGGGTCTTTGAGTGGTTAAGGTCAAGGGATCTGAAGCCAGAGTGCCTGGTGTGAATCCTGGCTCGATCACTTACTAGCTGTGTGACCCTGTGTGAATTATTTAACTTCTCTGTGCCTCTGCTTCCTCCTTTGAAAATGGGGGTGATTGTGATAATAACAGCACCCACTTCAGATGGGTCGTTGTGAGTATTAGATGTGTTAATGCATGTAAAGTGCTTAGGGCCGACCCTGGCACATAGCAAATGCTTGAGAAAAGTATTAGTTACTGCTATTTCTGGAAAATGGTGAATATTGAATATTTGTCCCGTGAAAAACCTTAAGCATACATTAAAAGATACTTCTTAACAGAGCTGTGGCCCTTTGGACAGAGATTTCAATAGCACATATGACAGGGTGTGATTCAGGAATGTCACAGTGTTACTGGCTTGCGGTATCCAGAATGTTCAGTATCCTGATTGGGCACAAATTAGGGATTCAATTAGTACTAGAATGTAATGAAACAAATTAGATTAAAATGTTATCCAAAAAGTGTAATGAGATTATAGTTTTTGCTACTTTCTAATTTTTTTCTCAAAATGACTGGGTTTCTTTTGTCTTTATATTTGCATTGTTAATATTTCAAGTATACAGAAATGCGTAGAAACAACATGATGAACACACATATACCCATTACTAAGCCTTATTAAACTGTAACCCTATTTACCTGAGTTTCCTTTCTCTCTAGGAATTAAAACATCATAAACAGAGTTGATACACCATCTCTCCATAGAGGTACCATTATCTTTAAAAAAAAATTTTTTTTTAATGTTTATTATTTTTGAGAGAGAGACAGCACATAAGCGGGGGAGGGGAGAGAGAGAGAGGGAGACACAGAATCCGAAGCAGGCTTCAGGCTCCAAACTGTCAGCCCAGAGCCCAATGCGGGGCTTGAACTCACAAACTGTGAGATCACAAACTGAGCCGAAGTCGGGCGCTTAAGGAACTGAGCCAGCCAGGCGCCCCATGTATCTTGTTCTTCCATCCTATGTAGCTTCTGTTTCTCAGGTCACCTCATGGTCCAAGATGGCTGCTCTTGCTCAAGCCTTCACTTTTACATTCCAGCCAGCAGGAAAGAGTAAGAGGTTAAGAATAAGGGACCCGGCAGTTGTCTTTTTTTTTTTTTAATGTTTATTTTTGAGAGAGAGAGAGACAGAGCATGAGCGGGGGAGGGGTAGAGAGAGAGAGGGAGACACAGGATCTGAAGCAAGCTCCAGGCTCTGAGCTGTCAGCACAGAGCCCGATGTGGGGCTCGAACTCACAAGGGGCGAGATCATGACCTGAGCCGAAAGTCAGACGCTTAACTCACCGAGCCACACAGGCGCCCCGCAGCAGTTGTCTTTTAAGGAAAATGCTCACTAGCTTCCGTATGACATTTGCTTTTATGTCCCTGGTCAGAACTTAGTCACAGTAGCTATTATTCAGGGTGGCCATGTATCCAACTGAAAATTAGGAGTTCTCTTACTGTGGATGTACGGGAAAATGATGTTGGGGGATAACAGTCTTGGCCACAAGGGTCAAACCTCAAGTCAGTAGGTCACAAGTTACCTGCACACCACCCTGGGTCTTAGCTCTCTTGTCCTCTCTGGCACCCGATTTTCTTGTACTCTCAACTGTGCCTTTCAGCCATTTATCCGATAAATATTTCGTTAAGCACCTACTATGGGCCAGAAACTGTTTTCAGAGCTGGGGTTACAGCAGGGACCACGACAAAGGCCCTGCCCTCACAATGCTTACATCATAGTTGAGGGAGACAGACCATAAAGGAACCAGAAAAGGCAACACGGAAATGTCGGAGGGTGTGGATTGGTATGGAGACAAATAAAGCAGGTTGCGAGGCAAATGGATCGGGCTGAGAGTAGAGCGAGCAGTTATTTCGGGAAGGCCTCTGCGGTGAGGTGACATTTGAAGAGAACCCTGCATGAAATGAGGGAGAAACCTATGGCGATGTTTCGGGCAAGAGCATTCCGGGCAGAGATAAGAGCAGGTGCAAATGCCCTGAGGTGGAAGTGGACATGGCGTGTTCAAGGGCCAGCAAGGTGGCCTGTGTGACTGAAGCAGGCTGGGAAGGTCGGAGAGGGATAGCAGCGGTGTGCCAGAGGTCTGCCAGGGCTTTGTAGACTTTTGTTTTTACTGGAGCGAGTAGCGGGGCCATGGGAGGGTTTAAATGGAGGCAAGACGGGATCTGCCTTATGTTTTAAAAGGATCACTTCAGCTATTGAGTTGAGTTGGTAAATGGTGGATGCAGAAGACCACGGTGGTGGGCCAGGCAGGGGATGCAAGTTATTTGAACTAAGACGGTAGTAATGGAGGGGCGAGAAAGGGTAAGATTATATTTTGAAGGTACGCCAAAAATTTTGCTGAGGGGTTACAAGCAAGATGTAAGAGAAAGAGAGAGGCAGTAGAGGCGACTGCTAGGTTTCTGGCCTGAGCCACTGGTGGAGGGGCGATGCCATTTCCTGAGATGGGAAACTGGGCAAAGAGCAGGTTTGGGGGATGGAAATCGAGTCCCGTTTCAACCAGGTTATATTTGATTTATGGGCATCGGATGTTTGAGTTGAGAGAAATCTGGGTTGAAGATACGATTTGGGAGCCATCAGCACATACATGGCCATGAGATTGGATGAGATCACCAGGAAAGGCAGCAGGGAGGTTGATAGATTTGGCAACAGGAGGACAAGGACATTCTCTTCTGATTCTTCCTGGTGTTGTTTTTTTTTTTTTTTTTCAGTGAAATCATAAGAATGATTATTTGCCAGCGGGGTGGTGAGATGGTGAAGAGGAAACTGGAGGTTTGGGGAGACGGGAGACAGTATATCTATTCATGATGTTTTATATATAAATATATATATATATATTTTTTTTTTAAATTAATTACTTAATTTCTAAAGTAGGCTCCATGCCCAATGTGGGGCTCGAACTCATAGCCCCGAGATCAAGAGTCTCATGTTCCACTGACCGAGCCAGCCAGGTGCCCCAGCACCCCTGTGATGTTATACTTTATAAAACATTTCTTTTTTTAAAAAATGTTTATTTGTTTTGAGAGAGAAAAAGAGAGAGAGACAGGGAAAGAGAGAGAGCAGGGTAGGGGCAGAGAGAGAGGAAGAGAGAAAGAATCTCAAGCAGGCTCCACACCATCAGCACAGAGCCCAAGGTGGGGCTCGAACCTACGAACTGTGAGCTCATGACCCAAACCAAAATCGAGAGCTGGACGCTCAACCGACCGAGCCACCCAGGCACCCCTACTTTATAAAACATTTCTAAGCGTTTGTCATGGGGAGGGGTTTTGCATTATCCAATGGGCAGTTTGTTGTCATAGCTCACTTTTATGAGGAAAAGTGGTCCTCTTTTTTTATTTTTAGAGAGGGAGAGAGAGAGAATCCCAAGTAGGCCAGGAGCCTGATGTGGGGATCGATCCCACGAACCATGAGATCATGACCTGAGCAGAAATCAAGAGTCAGACGCCTAGCCAACTGAGCCACCCAGGTGTCCTAAAAAAACATCCTTTGAAATGAAAAGGCGTGTAGCTACTTAAATCATCCTATCCAGCGTAAGCCAAAAGATGCTTTATTAAGAAACTGACCTTGGGGCGCCTGGGTGGCTCAGTCGGTTAAGCGTCCGACTTCAGCTCAGATCATGATGTCGCGGTCCGTGAGTTTGAGCCCCGAGTCGGGCTCTGGGCTGACGGCTCAGAGCCTGGAGCCTGCTTCCGATTCTGTGTCTCCCTCTCTCTCTGCCCCTCCCCCATTCATGCTCTGTCTCTCTCTGTCTCAAAAATAAATAAAGGTTAAAAAAAATTAAAAAAAAAAAAAGAAACGGACCTTATTAGACAACAGAAAAAAAAGGAAACAATCGAAAACCCGAAAATGTTTCTTACATTCCAACAAATGAATAAAAGAAAAGAGAAATGATAAAACAAAATAAAGGCTTTTTCCTTCTTTACATAGAAGGAGTGATGTCAGAGATTGATTTCTGTTTCTTGCTCCCACCAAGACTCAGTGACTGTCATCATGCAGGCAGGGTGAACTCCCACGTTGTTTGGCCTCTGGTCACGTGTCCAGAGAAGGCTGCTTCTGTCCAATGCCACACTGTATAGGATAGACAGGACGGAGGACTAGAACTTGAGAGGCAGATGTTTCCGGGGTCCTTTGCAGATTAGCTGTGTCCTAGGCACATGCAGATAGTGTGGCTCCAAGCGAAAGTAGGTCCAAATGTCCCATCTGGAGACCACTGGAAAAAAGAGGCCAGACCCAGTCCAGCCAGTCCCTGAGGTTAGGCAGAGTCGGCGTGCGCTCAAGTCGTCTTTCCCATTCTTTTTGTAGTCCTTTCCACTGGGACTGGATTACAGAACACCATGTACTCTCTTCTCCCAGGCCACTGCAGAAAATGGTGGCATACCTTAACACATTGGATCTCCAGTGCCAGATGAAGGAAGAAGCAAACTCGTCTGTAGCTTATGCTGCATACTGTGAAGAACCTAAAAATATGAGAAGCACAGGTATTTTCATGTACCATAGCTGTAGAGGATCTTTCTTGCAGTCTTCCATTCTGCTTAACTGTCAGAAAGCAATGTGGGCAAGTACCTGAACTAAAATGATGTAAACATGGATGTTTGCCAACCATTTGCAGTTTCCCCTCTCCAAATTGCCCGTTCCTGTCCTTTACCTATTTTCCTATGGGGGAATTCATTTTATTGATTCGTAAGAGCTCTTTTCATATTAAGGTTATTTATCCTTGATCTGTCATATGTGCTACAAATATTTTACTCATTTTTTCCTTTGGCTTTACTTATGTTTTTTTTTAACTTATTCATTTTGAGAAAGAGAGAGAGAGAGAGAGTGAGTGGGAGGGGCAGAGAGAGAGGAAGAGAGTGAGAATTCCAAGCAAGCTCTGCACTGTCAGCACAGAGCCGGATGTGGAGCTCAAACCCACGAACCGTGAGATCATGACCTGAGCCAAAATCAAGAGTCACATGCTCAACTGACTGAGCCGCCCGGGCACCCCTACTTATGTTTTTAATTTAGCTTTTATGTGATCAAATTTATTAGTTGCTTTTCCTTTTTGACTTCTGGATTCTGTGTCTTCCTTAGCAAGACCTTCCCAACCTCAAGATTGTACACATGGTAACACATGTTCAATTCTATTTCTTAAGGGTCTTGTTTTTTACATAATAAGACTCTGATAAACTTGAAATTTATTTTTTTGTGTAAATAGTGAGGTAGGGATCCCTTAAATATTGTGCAAATACTTAGCCAGTTATTCCAACACATCGGTTGAATAATCCCGACACAATTTATTGATTTATTTCTTGAAATGCAATCTTTGTCATATAGATTCGTACATACACACGGATCTTTTCTGTGACATCCTTCTGCCTATTTTTATATTGGCAAATGCCCAGTTCCTAAAACGTCTGTGAAGACTTACTTTTTTAAGAGCATTTTTTTAAGGTTCTCAGCAAAATTGAGGGGAAAGTACAGAGATTTCCTACATACCCTGTGTCCCCACATATGCGTAGCCTCCCCCATTATCAACAGCTTCCATCAGAGTGGTATATTTGTTACAACTGGCGAGCCTACACGGACACATCATAATCACCCAAAGTCCATAGCTCACCTTAGGGTTCACTCTTGGTGTTGTACATCTTGTGGATTTGCACAAATCTCTAATGACGTGTGTGCATCATTATGACATCATAGAGTATTTTCACTCCCCTAAACATCCTCTGTGGTTCATCTGTTCATCCCTCCCCACCTCCAACCCCTGGCAACCACTGATCTTTTTATTGTGGCCACAGCTTTGCCTTTTCCAGAATGCCATAGTTAGACGGTATGCAGCCTTTTCAGATTGGTTTCTTTCACTTAGTAGGATGCATTTAAGGTTCTTCCGTGTCTTTTCATGGCTTGATGGCTCATTTCTTTTTAGCGCTGAATCCTATCCCACTGTCAGGATATATCGCGGTTTATCCATTCACCTAGTGAAGGACATTTTGGTTGCTTCCAAGTTGTGGTAATGACGAGTAACGCCGCCATAAATATTCACGTGCAGGTTTTTGTGTGGACATGAGGTTTTTTTTATTAAAAAAATTTTTTTTGAATGTTTATTTTTGAGACAGAGAGAGACAGAACATGAGCAGGGGAGGCGCGGAGAGAGAGGGAGACCCAGAATCCGAAGCAGGCTCCCGGCTCTGAGCAGTTAGCACAGAGCCCGACACGGGGCTCAAACTCACGAACCGAGAGATCACGACCTGAGCCGAAGTCGGACGCTTAGCCGACTGAGCCACCCAGGCGCCCCTGGACATAAGTTTTCAATTCCTTTGGGTACATACCAAGGGAGAGTGCCGGATCTTGGTATGAGCATGTGTCATTTCTAGAAACTGCCAAACTGTCTTTCAGCAGTTCTAACAGGTGCGTAGTGTTACGTCGTTGTTGTTGAAATTTGCATTTTCCTGTTGATGTCTCACGTGGAATAGCTTTGTAAGTGCTTCTTCTTTTTTTTTTTTTTTTGCAAATATTTTCTCCTAGTCAGTGGCTTTTCTCATTCTCTTGGCATGGTCTTTCAAAGAGCAGAAGTTTTGATTTTAATGAGGTCCAGCTTATTAATTCTTTCTTTCATGGATCTGTCCTTGGTGTATCTAAAAAGGCATCACTCTGCCCAAGGTCATCTAGGCTTTCTCCTATGTTATCTCCTAGGAGCTTTAAACTTTCTTTTTTTTTAATTGTTTTTAATTTTAATTTTATTTTTTAGAGAGGGAGAGGGAGGGAGAGAGAGAATGAGCAGGGCACGGGCAGAGAGAGGGAGAGAGAGAATCCCAAGCAGGCTTGGAGCCTGATGAGGGGCTTGATCCCACGACCCTGGGATCATGACCTGAGCTGAAATTAAGAGTCGGATGCTTAACTGACTGGCCACCCAGGCGCCCCTAAACTTTCTTGGTTTTATAGTTTTGCATTTTACGTTTAGATCTATGATCCATTTTGAGTTAATTCTTGTGAAGGGTACAAGGTAGGTGTCTAGATTCATGGGCGGGGGGGGGGGGCGTTGCATGCGGATGTCCGGTTATTCCTTAACCATTTATTGAGTAGACTATCTTTGCTCCATCGTATGACCTTTGTTCCTTTGTCAAAGACTAATGGACTCTATTTATGAGGGTCTATTTCTTTTAAAAAAATTTTTTAAATTTATTTTTGAGGGGGGCGGGACAGAGGATCTGAAGCAGGCTCCGTGATGACAGCAGTGAACCCAACACGGGATTTGAACTCATGAACCATGAGATCATGACCTGAGCTGAAGTTGGACACTCAATTGACTGAGCCACCCAGGGGCCCCTATGAGGGTCTATTTCGAAGCTCCCTATTCCGTTCCATTGATCTGTCTCTTTTTCATCAATATCACACTGTCTTCCTATCACCTCATAGTAAGTCTGCAGGTTGGGTAATGTGGGTCCTCCCATTTTGTTCTTCTGCGAATGCCCACTTTTAACTAGCTATAGATTATTTAATTAGCTATATCATTTTAATATCTGATAGGGCAAGCCTTTCTTATTCCTCTTTTTTTACATCCTTCAGAAGATAGTCCTCTCAGGGTGCCTGGGGGGCTCAGTCGGTCGGTTAAGCATCCGACTTGGGCTCAGGTCATGATCTCACAGTTCATGGGTTCGAGCCCCGTGTCGGGCTCTGTGCCGACGGCTCTGAGTCTGGAGCCTGCTTCGGATTCTGTGTTTCATTTTCTCTGCCCCTTCCCCGCTTGTGCTCTCTCTCTCTCAAAATTAAATACACATTAAAAATTTTTTTAAAAAAATAAAAAGAAAATCGTCCTCTGAACCTAGTGCTTTTCTTCCGGCGCTAATTTCTTAAGAGGTCTTGGGTTTTGTTTTATGGGAATTAAAGTCCTTCATAGGTGGCAACAAGTTGGGGGCTTGGCGGGGGAGAAGGACTTCACCAGAAAGTACAAGAAACAGCTCCAGAGATCGGGGAGCGGACCTTGAGCACGGCCAACCTGCAGACTAAGCGCCGGGTGAGAAATGAAGGTCAGGCCCACGGCTACTGCTTGTGGTCTGCAAGCAGGGGGGTGGGGGGAGGGGCAGATCGTTGCAACTAAGGACAAGCGCAGTCACCAGGAGGAAAGTGATCTCCCAGCGGACTTCCTGGTGGGATGCCCAGCCAAAGGGGCCCTGAGGACAAACCATCTGGTGGAGTGGCCATCGAGGAGTCCAGCGAGGCAGGCGGTCCTTCTTAAGAGGCATGACTGACATTAGGGGCTGGGTAAACTTTTGTGTGAGGGTCAGGGCCGCCTGTGCATAGTAGGATGCTTAGCCACATCCTCGGTCTCTGCCCACTAGCTGGCCCGCTTCCCCTTGGGACAGCTAAACATGTCTCCAGACGCTGCCAAATGTCCCCTGGGGAGCAAACATCACTCCCAACGAAGCACCAAGGTCTCGGAGCCTATGCGGCAAACTAATAACCGACGGGAGCGTGTGCGGTCAGCCGGCCGGGTGCCGGCGGTGGAGGTGCCCGTTGGCCTCCTAGAAAGGGGAAACGCGACATACCCCATCCCCACTCCGCCACATCCTGGCGGCCGGGGAGGGATGCTCGGGTAGCCGACTTCCTAGCGACGGCAGAAGCAGAGCAGGGGCAGAGACCCATGCGCTCATGCCCATCTGATGGAAGAAATCGTTGCCGGGGAATCGCCTGGCAGGGAGGGAACCTGAGGGCAGAAAAGGTATCCATCTCTGAGAACAACTGCACGTTTGGGGTGGAGAAAGGGAAACCATAGTACTTCCAGCTCGAGAGGTTTACGTCGCAAAGACTTGGCCAATCCCGACTGCATGTCAGTCTCCCCCGGGGGGGGGCGGTGGGGGGTGGGGGTGGGGGTGGGGCGGCAGCGGCAGACTTATCGAGAAATGCCTTTACGTGAGCCGAGCCGGAGTTACGGGTCATGGTTACAGACGCTGGTTCATGCAGACAGCGGGCATTGGAAGCCTGGTTTGAAGAGAGTGCACGGCACACGGGTACAGGGGTGCTTTCGAAGAGTCGAGAGAGCTAAGCGGAGGAGGACAGGGTCTACGAGGGTTATCAGGAGGCAGGGGCCAGCACCTTACGAAAGGAGGGTCGCCTGGCTGGCTCAGCGGGTAAAGCATGTGGCTCTTGACTTCAGCGTGAGTTCGAGCCCCATGTTGGGCGTCAGGATTACTTTAAAAAAGTAAAAATCAGTGGGGGCGCCTGGGGGGCTCAGTTGGTTAAGCGTCCACTTCGGCTGGGGTCAAGATCTCATGGCTCGTGAGTTCGAGCCCCACACCGGGCTCTGCGCTGACGGGGCTCGGGATTCTCTCTGTCTCCCTCTCTCTCTTCTGCCCCTTCTGCTCGCTCTCTCTCTCTCAAAACAAATAAATTCAAAACAAAACAAAACTCAGTTGAAGGAGGCAGTGTGTTAGAGACTCTCTAGAGGGACTATCGAGGGAACAAGTCTCACCAGTTCAATTTCTTATCCAAAACCACTTTTGTGGGGGCGCCTGGGTGGCTCAGCGGGCTAAGCTTCCAACTCTTGATTTTGGCTCAGGTCATGATCCCAGGGTCGTGGGACTGAGCCCCGCATCGGGCTCCGTGTTGAGTGTGGAGCCTGCTTAAGATTCTCTCTTTCTCTCTCTCTCTCTCTGCCCCCCCCCCACACACGTGTGCACTCTTCGTCTCTCAAAAAAAAAAAAAAAGCCAAAAAACTTTTGTGTAGTTCTGACAGTGGAAGAAGGTTGGAGAAGGTGGCACTAAGCAGAGAGGCCATACAGTGGGGGGGGGGGGGGGGGGGGAGGCAGGAGGGAGCACTCACCGATGCTCAGATGTGCATGGCACCCGTAAATAACTAGATTGTGTCCGAAAGGACAGACACAGGGGCAGGGCTGGTTAAAGGGCTGGTTAACGGCCAGTGTCCGTGTATATTTGTTGGTGCCTGTACCGCAAAGGGAATAATGTCCCCGCGCGTGGGCACAGATCTCCATCCTACAGCGAGATCTGGCGAGGCTAGAGGTGATCGGTGGAATATCAAATGGCAAAAAGGGCCTGACCTTGACCCATCCACTGTCCCTGCCCCACGTGCACTAACAGTGGAGAGAAGGGTCCAGAGACACGGAAGATGCGGTGGCTGGCAAGATCCTGTTACGCTTTGGGGTAGGTTGTAGTCAGAACGAACACGTATAACTTGTAGACGTGCCAGACATCATTCTCTATGCTTTACACACGTCACTGAGTTTTCATGTTAGGAGGTAGGCACAATCCATACATCCATTTAATTTTTAAAAAATTTTTTTTAATGTTTTTATTCATTTTTGAGACAGAGAGAGACAGAGCATGAATGGGGGAGGGGCAGAGAGAGGGAGACACAGAATCTGAAACAGGCTCCGGGCTCTGAGCTGTCAGCACAGGGGCCAGACTCGGGGCTCGAACTCACAGACCGCGAGATCATGACCTGAGCCGAAGTCGGCCGCTCAACCGACTGAGCCACCCAGGCGCCCCCATACATCCATTTTAGAGATGAGAAAATGAAGGCATGGGGGGTGGGGGTTAACCTAGCCAAGGTCCCACAGCTCGATAAATGAGGGCCGGGATTCTCACTCAGCCAGCGGGCCTTCGGGGTCCGTGAGCTTAACCACCATAGGCTACGCAGAAGAAATGTCCAATCTCTCAAAATGAGAATCATCATTAGAGAACGACCAAAGCTCCTGGGTAGGCTCCAGGGACGTGTAACTAGCCCATCCCCACCAAAGAGTCTCATCTAGAAGCACGGCTGGGCACCTGGGCGGCTCATTCGGTTAAGCGTCCCGACTTCCGCTCAGGTCATGATCTTGCGGTTGGTGAACTTGAGCCCCGCATTGGGCTCTGCGCTGACAGCGTGGAGCCTGCTTGGGCTTCTCGCTCGCTCTTTCTCTCTCTCTCTGCCCCTCCCCTGCTCGCGCTCTCTCCCTCTCCCTCTCGAAAATAAAGAAACGAGCTTAAAAAAAGAAACTTCCGAAGACTCAATCCAGTTAGTGACAGAAAAAGACTGACCTTGGATTATCTACTTGTCACCTCCCCTCTGCCTGCCTGCCTGCAGATTACTGCCTGGATCACTCACACCCCGGCTCACAACGGGTTACCAAACACATATGTAATGAACGAATGACCTACAATTCCCAGACTGCAGCCCTGTTCGTATGATAACTTCTGTTGGTTTTCTAACAAAGGCACATGCAGTCAGCGTGCAGGATGCGTCCAGGGCCTTTAAGACTCAACCCTAAGAGACATCCTGAAGCCATGATGATCATAAAATCCTACAGTACATAAAGAATGAGACTTGCAGATCAGATTTCAACCGAGGTTGGTTGAAAAAAGTTCTCTCAGGGGGATGAAGCGAATGGAGCATGAGTTTTCTGAACAACAACCACCAAAAGGCTGATCCATTCAGTTGGAGTCTCAGGCCAGAGGATAAAAGAACCTGGGAAAAACAAGATGAAAAATGTTGCCTGATTTTATGTGCGCTCTTTGCACATTCCTTGCAGCAGTGATCGGTTTTTAAGGGTCAGAGTTCATATGACAATTAGAATGAAGAAGTTAGTTTTTCAGCTTCCGGTTAAACTCTTTCTCAACACACACACATAATACTTCCTATTCATCCTTCAATGCCGTGTTCATGCCCTGTCTTCTCTGCAAAGCCTTTAAAAGAACAAAAACAAAAACAAAAACTTTAAGAACGCTACGTTCAACCCGGGGCTCGAACTCATGCCCCCAAGATCATGAGAGTCGTGATCATGAGCCAGCCAGGCGCTCACAAAGCCTTTTTTTGCTCTACATATAGAAAATCTCTGCCTATTCAAGCACTTGTCATCATCGCCACTGATTTGCTATTATCAGACTTCTTCATATCATCTTTTGATGCGACTAAGTCTTATCTCCCTCAACCACAATCTCTCCGAGGGCTGAGATATCTGTCCACATTGCCTTGCATATAACGAAGGCTCCAGAAGTATCTGCTTGTCTAAACTGGCTTCATTTTCTGGAGACTGTTCACGCACTTATTCCGTGCCAGGAACTTTTTTGGTTCCAGGGAAACAGAGGTGAAAAATCAGACCAAGACTTCACCTCTACGGAGTTTACCTTTTCGGGAAAAAAGTGGAAGATCTAAACCTTCTTGTCTCTCTAGAAAGTTGCAGGAAGTTGTAGCTGGAGACCATAAGAAATAGTACAGAGCAGTTGAAAATACCGTGGATTGTGAGTCGTGATCTACGTTGGCCTCATCCCTAATTTGATATATATCTTGAGTACATTTCTTTAAAAAAATTTGTTTTAAATGTTTATTCATTTTTGAGAGACAGAGAGCACGGGCGGGCGGCGGGGGTGGGTGGTGGGGTAAGATAGAGGGAGCCACAGAATCGGAAGCAGGCTGCGGGCTCCGAGCTGTCAGCACAGAGCCCGACGCGGGGCTCGAACTCACGAACTGCGAGATCACGACCTGAACCGAAATCGGACGCTCAACCGACTGAGCCACCCCGGCGCCCCGAGTACATTTCTTAACCATTTGTCATCTATTTCCCTGTATGTCATATAGGGATCACATAGTTACTGGGAGAATTGGATCAAAAAAGATGCAAATACTGCCGGAGGGAACTTCCTCCATCGGACAAAAAGCATCTATGAAAAACCCACAGCTAATACCACACTTAAAAGTGAGACTGGCTGGCTTAGTCAGAAGAGCATGGAACTCTTTCTTGATCTAAGGGTCGTGAATTCGAGCCCCACATTCGGGATAGAGAGGACTAAAAAAGCCAGAAACTTAAAAAGAAAAGTTAGGGCTCCGTCGGTTAAGGGTCCGACTCTTAATTTCAGCTCGGGTCATGATCTCACAGTCTGTGGGATCGAGCCCCTTGTTGGGCTTCACGCTGGCAGCATGGAGTCTGCTTGGGATTCTCTCTCTCCCTCTCTGGAAATAAATAAGTAAACTTAAAAAAATAAAAGTTAAAGACTGAAAGCTTTCTCCTATAGTTACTGTGCAACCCAGACTAACGCCATCTTGGACAAATCTGCCCCGATGACCTGTGACATGAAGCCTTCTTGAGCAGTCCCTTTCCCCCACATTCTTCATTTAACCATACCCTTAAGTACACCCTTGGGGCATAATGTCCTTGATAGGGGTCCTCCTGGATGGTCCGCAAACATGTAGTCCCTAGCCTCTAGGGCTATAAAAGCAGGTCTCATGGGAAGGTGGGATTGCCCTAAGATCTCACCATAAGTCCTCTTAATAAACCATTTCCTGTCAGGCTGGATTTGTCAGCCTTTTTTTTCAGTCTTAATGGCTCCTACAGCCTTTGGAGGTTGTTTTGCATATACTACCCCCCCTCCTCTCTTTCCCCCTCTTTCATGGAACAATCAGTAATAAGACAAGGATGTCTGTTCTCCCTGATGCTATTTAATATTCTACTGGAAGTTCTAGCCAGGTTCTAAGTAAGAAAGTGAAATAAAAATAATGAAGATTGAAAAGAAAGAAGTAAAACTATCTCTATTTTCTTTTTTTAATGTTTATTCTTGAGAGGGCGAAAGAAAGAGCATGAGCAGGGGAGGGACAGAGAGAGAGAGAGAGAGAGAGAGAGAGAGAGACAGAATCTGAAGCAGGCTCCAGGCTCTGAGCTGTCAGCACAGAGGCCGACGCAGGGCTTGAACTCACGAACCACAAGATCGTGACCTGAGCCGAAGTTGGACGCTTAACCGACTGAGTCACCCAGGCGCCCCAAACTATCTCTATTTTCAGATGACATGATCTTATACAGAAAGCACTAAAGAATCCACCCAAAAAAAACCCTGTATTAAAGCTAGTGAATTCAGCAAGGTTTCAGAATACAAGGTCAATATAATGAATCAGTTGTATTTCTGTAAGCTAGCAATAAACAATCTGAAAATGAAATAAAAGCTTCATTTACAACAGCATTGAAAAGAATAAAATACTAAGGAATAAAATCAACAAAATATAAAACTTGTATACTGGAAACTCCAAAACATTATTGGAAGAAATTAAAGAAGACCTAACCAAATGGTAAAACATCCCGTGTTCAGGGCTGGGAAGGCTTATTATTGTTAAATGGCAACAATCCCCAAATTGTTTTATAGATTCACAGCAGATCCTACTAAAATCCCAGTTCCCCCCACCCACTTTTTCTTGCAGAAATTGACAAGCTACTCTGATCTTAAAATTCACATGGAGATTCAAGGGCCCCAGGATATCCAAAAAATCTTGAAAAAGAACAAAATTGGGAGACTCACGCTTGCCAATTTAAAACCTTCCTACAAAGCTATAGTAATCCAGACTATGTGGTACCGGAATAAGGACAGACGTATAGACCAACGGAACAGAGCTGAGACCCCAGGGAAAACCCATGCTTTTATAGCCAACTGATTTCGATAAGGGTGCCAAGACAGTACAAGGGGGAAAAGAATAGTCTTTTCAACAAATGGGTGCAAGGACAACCAGATATCCACAAGCAGAAGACTGAATTTGGACCCCAACCTCTTACTATATACAAAAATGGAAATGGATCAAAGACCTAAAAGTGAGAGTTAAAACCGTAGAACTCAAAGAAAACATAGGTGTATATCTATCTCTATGACCTTGAATTAGGCAAAGTCTTCTTCGATACAACATCACAGCACAAGCCACAAAAAGAACACAGGTAAATTTGACTTCATCGAAATTAAAAAAACTTGTGCTTCAAAGGATGCCACCATGAAAGTGAGAAGGATAGGAGATATATGGAAATCATAGATCTGATAAGGGACCTGCATCTAGCACGTATAAAGAACCCTTACAACTCAATAATAAAAAGACAACCAATTTTTAAAAAATCGGTGACAATCTGAACAGACACGTCTCCAAAGAAGACATAAACATGGCCAATCGCCACATGAAAGATGCTCAACATCGTCAGCCATCAGGGAAATGCAAATGAAAACCACAAGGAGAGACGACTTCACACCCGTTGGGAAGGTGATAATCAAAGAAGCAGAGAAGGAAGAGTGTTGTAGAGAATACGGAGAAACGGGAATCCTTATACGCTGCTGCTGGCGATGTAAGGACCGCAGCTACTATAGAAAATAGTCAGATACGGGCGCCTGGCGGCTCAGTCAGTTGAGCGTCTGACTCTTGATTTGGGCTCAGGTCATGATCCCAGGGTTGTGGGATCGAGCCCCGCATTGGGCTCAGTGCTGCGCATGGAGCCTGCTTACGATTCTCTCTTTTTCTCTCTCTGAAATAAAAAAATTAAAAAAAATTAAAACAACAACAACAACAACAACAAAAGAGAAAAGCTGGGCAGTTCTTGGAAAGGTTAATTGTAGAGTTACAATATGACCCAGTAATTCTACTCCTAGGTATATGTCCCAGCAAGCTGAAAACCTGTCTGCCCAAAAACTTGTACGCGAGTGTTTACGACATTAATAATAGCCAGAAAATGGAAATAGCTCAAATGTCCATCAAGTGAGGAGTACAGAAGATGCGGTGTATCCATACAAAGGAATGTCGTCCAGCCTTAAAAAGGAATGGAGTGCCGATCCATGAAGGAACCTTGAAAACACATTAAACGAAAGAAGCCAGTCACAAAAGGCCATGTATTGTATGATTCCACGTATATGGAATGTCCAGAGTAGGCAAACCTAGAGATACGGAAAGTAGATTCGTGGTTGTCAGGGGCTGAGGGCTGACTGATCGGCATCGGGGAGAGGCTGCTGGTATATATGGGCTGTCTTCTTTGGCGGGGGGGATAAAATGGTCCAAAATTAATTGTGGTTGATGGTTGCACAGCTCTGGATATGCTAAAAACCATTGGATTGTGCATTTTAAGGGAGTGGGTTGTGAGGCATGTGAATTATAACTCGACAAAGAGGAAACACATAAAAAAAAAAAAGCACACTGGAGTAAGTTTTCCAATGCCACACATGGAGGCAAATCTCTCTGTGGGACTCAGTCACCACTTCAACCAGGAGCTAGATAAACACACATGCACTTAGAGAGTGACCATTACGTGGTTGAGGGCTAGAAAAAAAGCCTTTATTGTAACTGGAACCAGATAAACAAAGCACTCTTGCTGGCCAACTCTCAGGAGAGGGGAAGAGCCTTGGACACAAACCCACTCCCCATCCCCAACCAACTTTTATTCTATTCCTGGCCCTTGCTTTTTTGATGGCTCAAGTGGTGTACTTTCCGCACAAGACCGAGACTGAAGGCAGCCCACCATTTTGTGGATCAGAACCCCAAGAGACGTAGCGGATTATTAATATTTTGAAGAGCTTGGAAATTCCTATTACTCCAATACGCCGCTCAGATTCTTCATTTCCGATAAAACTAGTATTTATACATGAGAAGCCTGGGTTGTTACACTGACCTATTTAGTTTGTTGATTAACCAGTGACTCATCTCTAGTTCCACGATACGGAGGTCAAGGTTCCGAGGCTATTGCTACCACAGCTGCTTTCTATTTCAGTTTTAAGAAGATGTTTACAAGATGTATATAGGCAGGCAAATCACATAAACATGGTCACAATAACAATCCCGTCCACAGAGACGATGCCACTGGCGACAGCTGGTTACCAGGAGAGTTTGCATGGACTTAGGTTCTCTCCGGGTTGTCACCGCAGCGATAAACACTATCAGGGATGACTTATTCCGGTTTTACAATGTGTTCAAAGACCTACCAGAACAGTTGCTTCCAGGGGGAACTGGATTCAAGCTTGACTATAAAACAACCAGTATAGCAGAAATGTATTCTTTTGACGTGAGTTAGTTCGTAGAGGCCGGGTCACTTCATGAAATCATTCAACTATATAAACAGTAATACCTAACACAGATCGTGATTCCAAACACTTTCCTGGCTTCCTCTAGTCCAGCCCACCTGGTTCTCTACAGCTTGCTGCCCTTTGTCCGAAAGCTGGGAGAAATAAACCCTCGTGACACTGTGTCACGACCTGGGGGGACTCATTGGCCACAGGACACAAAATTATCCTTCAGGTTTCCCTTTTTTCCCCTGAGCCATCAACAGCCCAGGGCCAGTATTTCCACATAAGGTCTCTTGTTTTTTTTTTTTTTTTTTTTCCACATAAGGTCTCTTGTACTTGGTATTTCTTCACCATTCTTGGTCTTATCTAGGGGGTTAGGGCCTCATAATTAGATTACTGCAATAGCTGTCTAATTGGTTTCCACATTTCTATCTCCCTCTGCCTCAGACACATCTGACAGCAATGTAAAGTTTTAAATATCTAAACGTAAGAGTGAATCAAGCGATCTGTCTAAAAAACCTTTGACTGGCTCCCCCATGTTTCCTGAGTAAAGTCCAAACACCGTCAGCCTGCCATTCAAGGCCTTCCACCATCTAGGTCCGTGTTTTCATTCTAGGTCTATATCCTCTACTACTCCCTTGAACAAAACTCGTCTCCTCGACACCCCCTGAACTCCTGCTATTTCGTTTTGCACTTCTGTGCACGATGTTCCTTCTGCCTGGAATGCCCTCTCATCCTTAAGAGCCTGTCCAGGGCTTCCTTTTGTCCACAAAGCCATCCCTGACCATCATAATCCATAGCGATCTCTCATTCCTTGAATGTGATGAAAGGTAAGGGCAGTGTGGCTCTGTTGGCAAATGCTCAGGTAGGACTTTTCTGGTCTCAGGTTGTCAATTCTTGTATTACGTTATCTTGTGTGTATCTTGCCTCCTCAACTACGCTGCAAGCTCCTTGAGCACACGGACCAGTTATGTTACTTTAAAAAATTACCCACGGTACAGAACACCGTGGTGGGGGCCGTGATATGGGGCCAGCTGTCGACTAAAGACCACTGAAATGTCCCCAAGATGCCTCATTCTAGGTGACGGCTCCTTACACACACACACCAAATCTAATCACTTTAAACGTGAAACTAACTCTACGGGTTACTCCAAGATACTAAGGAATTACAAACTGCTTCTGGAACACTTCTGAATCCCCTATGAAAATACAAAGTTAACCTTCAATAAATAATTTCATGCTCCCCTCAAAGCCTCAAAATGACATGTAAAGAAAAATGGCGAGCCAGGAGCATAACCCCTAAGATTTACTTGATCACAAAGCATTTAGAAAAGCCAAGGCTCCATGCAATTCATTTCTATTTCAGTGTCTTTTTTTTTTCTCTGCAAAATAGGCTAAACTAGATAAGGAAAATATGTCTAGAACCTGAAGTTTACATGAAAGCCGGTCAACACGACGTGGGTAATTCCAGCAAAAGAAGTTCTTTACATCTTGGTTTCTCTTGAATGATTTAGGCAGTCTGAGAGGTCTTCGTGGTTAGAAATGTAATCCCTAGCTAGCAGTCGCTAAGTCTGCGGTGGGTACGTATCCTGACCCCCACCCGCCAAAATGCTGCAACCATCAAGTTCTATCAACATACGTGCCAATCTTGCAAACTGGAAAAAAAGAGTCATTACAAAATGCCTACCTGCCTCTGCTGCTTTGAAAGCTCTGAAGTTGCATAGGGCGCACTCACTGTAAATTCGCAGGAATGTTTTATCTAGCTTTGTGGATGGCCCCCGATGACGAAACCCTGGCAACAGATGCCGCCTTCCTAGGGAAACCTATGTCATATGTGAACCCTCGTCCTGCAAGTCGGAGAGAGCCCGCCTTGATTACCTACCCAGCTTCGCTGGATCAAAACTTGAAGGAAACGGTTAAGTGTTGGTATTTCTAGGTACAGCCTTTCCTTCTGCAAGTCTCCGCTTTAAGTAACAATTTTGTCTCCTTGAGCCTCGCCTTGACTGCCAGCAGGCAGGATTTCAAGTGCCCTCCCCACTTTGAAATATCCATGTTTTCTGGAACTCTGATCAATTTTGTGCTCTCCAAGGACTAGCATGATCATGCCGTGGGCTCCTCGTCAAGAAAAATGCTAAGTTCAAAGTATTGTTTCCTTCACTTCTAATTACAAATAAGTTTTACCTTTTATTGTGTTCCATTATACAATTTTACATAGTACCATGGTTACTGTAAGCGATAATTAAGCAAACTGAATTCACGTTGTTGAGCTCTGCTTCTCCGTATATAGATTTACCTAAAAAAGTACAAACCGAGCACAGTGGTGCAATTTACCAGGCACTTTCAAGTTGCTTAGATATTTACAAATATGTAAGCACCCTGTTTGAAAGCATGAAAATTTTGGTGTCAGGAAGAAACACTCCGTGTGTATCACATCTTTACATTGGAACGTTTGCACAGCTCCGCTCATTCCTGAGAAAGGTCAGTCTCGTTGCCACTTTACAGTTGCACGTCCTCATATTTCAGCAGTGTATCTTGGGGAACCATAACCTCTGTCACTCGACGTACCGCTAATGGCACAAAATACATGTAACGTGTTCCTCATCCAAGGGGAATGTATTGTGTCTTCTTGTAATATCTAAAACAAACAAAAGACACGTACGTGTTTATCACGAGGCATAATGGCCGCTGTCAAGAAAGTATGTGTATATGAAATTACAGGCATATTTCAATTTGTCACTGACACTTAGCTATTTAAAATGACATAAAACAGAAAGAGCAAAGGATAACGTTACCGACTTAAGTCTTCAAAGCTGTATTACAAAGGCCGCATATTAAAAAAGCAGAAAAGATCTGGTTACTCATTTGGAAAAACAAAAGACTGCGAAATGCAAACTTCAAGAAAAAGTGAGAGGTAATGCGATCTTGAAAATATTTTTTAACGAATACTCATAACAAGAGCTCTAAACAGTGGCTCTCAGAATCACCCGTAGGGCGTTTCAGACACACAGATACCCGTGCTCCTTCCCGAGAGACTTGGAAAATAATATCCAGTAAAGTCACAAGTGCGTATTTCTTTTCGAAAGATACCCTACAATTACATAAGCTGATCGATGCAGAGGATTTTTCATGGAAATGAAGAACTCCATACATACAAAATGTAAACTTTATATCCCATAAGTATATAAACATATATTGATATATATACATATATTCATATTGATACAGATTTTTAAAAAATTTTTCCATTTTGTGTGACCAAAAGCAACAGAAAGCTCCTGCTTGGATTAGATGGAAGAAAAGAATACCATACACATCACATCTGACCTCCTTACTATGCGATCCCCACTGAGATCTCAAGCTTTCGATACTTGGTTCTCAAGTCAGCTTTTGAAAATTCAGTATTAAGCCCACAAACTGGTCTCTGGTGACAGCAATGAGTCACATCGTTTGTGTTGCTACAAATCACATCTTGTAGAAACTCCATAATAATTTCCTCTTACAAAATTTGTAACTCATGACACTAATCTGAGAGCCAAGCAGAGGTTGGAGGGATGACTAATTATTTATCCACACCTGTCAGATGTGATACGCCAATATGGGACTCATTGCGTAGAAAACAAAACATAGAGTTGGTAGGACTCTAACTCGTTAAGAAATCTGCAATTATGGGGCACCGGGGTGGCTCAGTCGGTTAAGCGTCCGACTCTTGATTTCGGCTCAGGTCATGATCTCATGATTTGTGAGATGGAGCCCCATGTCTGGCTCTGTGTTGACGGCTCAGAGGCTGCTTGGGATTCACTCTCTCCCTCTCTCTGTCCCTCCCCATTTTGCTCTCTCTCTTTCCCTCTCTCTCTTTCTCTCAAAAATAAACTTAAAAATGGATTTGCAATTAATAGTTTTTTAACTTTAGTTTTTTAAAAAATGTTTATTTATTTATTTTGAGAGAGAGAGAGAGAGAGAGGGAGCGCAAGTGTGGACAGAGAAGGGGCAGAGAGAGAGAGAGAGAGAGAGAGAGAGAGGGAGAGAGAGAATCCCAAGCAGGATCCATGCTGTCAGCGTAGAGCCTGACAGGGGGCTCAATCTCACGAACCATGAGATCATGACCTGAGCCGAAATCAAGAGCTGGAGGCTTATACTGGATTTGACTCCTGAAATCATTATTGCACTATATGCTAACTTGGATGTAAATATAAATAAATAAATAAATAAATAAATAAATACATACATACATACATACATAAATAAATGAGTTGGAGGCTTAACCGACTGAGTCACCCAGGTGCCCCTGCAATTAATAGTTTTAAGAGAATATAAATCCCCTTTTCAGAGTCAAAAGCTTGAAGAAGTTCTAAAAATAACTGTATATTGTGGTATACTGTAACAGATTATACCGAAAAGGGGCAAGGAATCTCCAGGCCATATATCTTTTGTCAAGTAATCATTTATGGAGCACAACAGAATAGTTTATATGTCACAACACAGCTACACTTTATTTTATTTTGTATTATTTTATTTTCCTTTGGGAAATAATGTGTGCCAAAGTGTGACTAAAAAAAAGGCTCTCTTTTATGGAGAAAAAAAGGCTCTCTTTCCTTCTAATAGGAAAGCCTGAATTATAAAAACTCACTATAAAGTCAACATTTACTCAAAACGAGGCACACCTAAATATGATGCATTAGGACAGGACAGCTTACGTAAATATACACCAATAGAAACTAAGATTTTTCTTGGTTATCTATCAATGTATAATGTCAAGGATCTAAAATATAGGTCTCTACAACTAAATAAAATAGCCACGGCATATGGGAATTAAATGAGAGATGGGAAACAGGACAGCAGAGTTGTAAGATCCATACTTCAGGGGGAAAAGAACTTTATTACAGTGACTGCTCTAAATCTCTTGATCACCGTAATAGCAGTAAATTGAATAATTTGTTTTCAGTTTGAGTAATTTAGAGTTCAAGGCTAAGTCATGCAGTTGCATGCAAATCGACTAACTGCAATAGACTATACTCTTAATTTAGGCTCAGGTCACGATCTCATGGTTTGTGGGTTCGAGCCCCACGATGGAGCCTGCTTGCGATTCTCTCTCCCTCTTCCCCTCCCCCGCTCTCTCTCAAAAAACAAAACAAAAAAAAAAAAAAAAAAAAAAGGAAGAAGAAGAAAGAAAAGGAGACTCCTGGTCATTCAATGCAACCTTGTGCTAACTAAATTTCCCACAGCCTTCCCTAAAGGGAAGCATACAAAATCAATTTGGAGAGGCAGAGCTTGATTCAAAGTCAACTAGCCTGTTTTCCTAGAAATATCTCTTCTTTTCCTCATCATTTCCATGCAGCTCTTTGGACACTAGCCACTGCTGGCTTATTTGTAAGTACACCCTTGGTGTGACAATCTCATCTGGGGGAATGCCTTCATCAAGCAATCACTGAAATGCAGCTACCAGGACAGAGAAGGTTCTGGAACCAGCTTTAAGAATGTGTTCTCAGGGTGCCTGGGTGGTGCAGTCAGTTAAGCGTCTGGCTCTGGTCATGGTCTCACGGCTCGTGGGTTCAAGTTTTGCGTCCAGCTCAGAGCCTGCTTTGGATTCTGCGCCCCCCTCCACCCCTCCCCCGGTCACAGTCTGTCTCTCTCTCTCTCAAAAATAAACAAACATAAAAAAATTAAAAAAGAAAAAAAAAAGAATGTGTTCTCTAAAGAAGGGCTGTAGTTTCCCTTGTTTCTTTTAAGAAGTCTTAATTTCTTAAAAATTCAGAGTCTGAAGAATTTCTGAAGCAAATATTTATCTTATTGGGTGTTTTCATTAGTAAGGATATGAAGGTGACTTTAATAATAAGCTTACTAGGCTCAGTCACTGAGGGACGAGACCATAATGCTAAGACTTTTACAAACATGTTGAAGATGTTAAAATACTTAAAGTAACAATCCATGTATACAGTGGTCAGGGTTCTGGCATAAAAATTCTGACGTTTAGGGGCACCTGGGTGGCTCAGTCAGTTGAGCGTCCGACTTCAGCTCAGGTCACGATCTCAAGGTTCGTGAGTTCAAGCCCCACATTGGGCTCTGGGCTGTCAGTGCAGAGCCTGCTTCGGATCCTCTGTCTCCCTCTCTCTGCCCCTCCCCTGCTTGCGCTTTCTCAGAAACACATAAACTTTAAAAAAAATAACCTAGGAATACTCTGGCTTTAAGATAAATAGACGTATAAAAGTCCTAACAACTTAATTATGACGTAATGTGGCTGGAAGTGGCGAACAGGTCTCGACTTCCTTATTTTTTAGGTTGTGGTTTTAATAAAGTAGCTGCAATTGTCAGGAACACTTAGTCATAGATGAAAATGCTAAGAAGTTTTATGAAAACAGAGTTTTGGGTAGGCTGTTCAGGCATTAAGACAATTCTCGGGTTTTAGAAGCCTCTCAGAACGTCACCTAAACTATAGTTTCTTATGGCTGAGACAGGGATATTCTTTTTTTTTTTTTAAGTGTTTTTTTTATTTTATTTTTGACAGAGAGAGAGAGAGACAGAGCATGAGTGGGGGAGGGGCAGAGAGAGAGGGGAAGACACAGAATCCGAAGCAGGCTCCAGGCTCTGAGCTGTCAGCACAGAGCCCGACGCGGGGCTCGAACTCACAGACCGCGAGATCATGACCTGAGCCGAAGTCGGACGCTCAACCGACTGAGCCACCCAGGTGTTTTTTGTTTTTTTTTTTTTTAAAAGACAGGGATATTCTTTTAGGGATTTGCCTCCTGTGCTCATCATTTCACTTCTTGAGAGACTCTTACCCATGTTTACAGTAGAGCAGGTCAGATTTGCTCAGCTCATTACTTCCAATAGCACTGTGGCCCAAAGAACAAAATGGCTAATTACCGATAATTGCTTTAGCAACTGCTTCAGATAATGACTTCCAATGCCATTTGCATTATATCATTGAAACGATTAAAGACAGTAGGAGCAAATGTGAAAATACCGACGGGATCATTTCAAGGGAATACATTTCGAACTAACAGATTCGGCTAAGTAACACTTCAGGGGCCCCAGATCGTGTTTTCATTTTCAACCATCCTAAGACTTGCCTGCTCGTGGATAATGTCAGACAATTCTTTTACCATGTCTCTGAAATTTGACTTTAGCCCTTCATGGTATTCAATTTGATCCTCTTTAATTAGCCGCTCATTTAGTTCAAGCGCAAGGCTGCATGCCTGTATGAATTTCCTGTAGACAAAAAGCAAAGACAATAAGGGTTTCGTCATTTATTCCTACAAAGTCTCACGGACCATCAATTTGATATTCACTTTAACCATGGCTTGCCTAGAAGGAAAATTAGAATCCTGTATTTGCTCACTGCTACTCTTTGCTGATGCCACTTCCTAAGTCTGAAATACCTTTTCCTTTCTTTCCCACCTTTCCCTTCTGGTTTCTTACTTTCTTTAAAACCTGGCTCAAAACGCAGGCCTTCTAGAAAGCCTATTTGCTCAGTCACTTGATCTTGTATCAGCTAACGTTATTGTGCTCACGTTAATTTGCATGTGTAGATGAGTTGTGCATTCAATTCAAAAGTAATTTATTTGGGGTTAGTATGTACCCAGTACAGTACTGGGTGCTACAGGTGAGAGTTATCTGCCCTGTGCTGGGAGCAGGGACAAAGATTGCGGGGGCGGGGAGGAGTGAAATCGGTGAAGGAGATTGAGAGGCACAAAAACTTGTTATAAAATGAATAAGTCACAGAGATGAAAAGTACAGCATAGGCAATGTAGTCAATAATGTTGTAATAACGTTGTACGGTGACAGATGGTGTGACCGTACTTCCCGCGGGGAGCACTGAGTAATATATAGAATTGTCATATCAGTGCGTCATAGGCCTGAAACTAATAACACTGTGTCAACTACACTTCAATAATTTTAAAAAAGTGGGGACAGTTGATGACTCATTGTAAAAGTCTTTCTCCATCATTTCATGTGTTTATATATTTAAATGTCCACAATCGGGGTGCAGGTCTTAGGGGGCAAAGTACCTCATTGCCCATTTGCTTTGTATCCCTATCATAGCAACTAGTAGAATCTTTCTGCGCATGCCAGGCATTAATAAATACTGGTGAATGAGTGATTACTGGTTACTCTGCAACCTGGAAGGGCTGAGAACACACAGACAGGAAAAGTAAATGAAATTAAATCGGCAGCAAACGAGTGGATAAGTTCTCTTTCTCCTTGGTGTGTTTTACTCAACCCATCTCTCTTATTCTGAATATAAACTCTACATATTAAACAGATTTGTAATGCAAGACCATTCAGACATGCCTGGGGATGCTCAACTCAAGCCCTGGACCAGCAGAATCCCAATTGGAACTAAGAACACAAGATAGGAGGGGCGCCTGGGTGGCTCAGTCGGTTGAGCGTCCGGCTTCGGCTCAGGTCACGATCTCGCGGTTCCTGAGTTCGAGCCCCACGTTGGGCTCTGTGCTGACGGCTCAGAGTCTGGAGCCTGTTTCAGATTCTGTCTCCCTCTCTCTCTCTGCCCCTCCCCTGCTCTTGCTCTGTCTCTCTCTCTCTCAAAAAATAAACACTAAAAAGAAATTAAAAAAAAATAAAGTACCATTAGAGGGTCACTTAGCTATTGTAAAAAAGAACAGAATGTCTTTTTTTGGAAGGACACCATTTGGTGAATATTTTGGTTTCTATGAAGAAGAAAATGGAGTAAAAGATAGAGGTCTAAAGGGAAAATGACAAAGCACTTACCTAAACATGTCTTTCAACTCATTTACTTTCTTTGGTGGATACTTGCTAGCTTGACTATCATTTAAGAAAGCTCTTGCATATGCTAATGGACCAGCATTTACCTAAATTACAAAGGGAGAAAAATAAGAGAGTTGTTAGAATGTAATCAAAAAGAAACGTCTACGTTTCTCTCTTTATTATTTTTTTAAGATTTTATTTATTTATTTTTTTAAGGAATCTCTACACCCGACATGGGGCTTGAACTCACAACTCCAAGATCAACAGTCGAGATCAAGAGTCGCACATTCCACTGACTAAGCCAGCCAGGTGCCTCTGCACTTCTCCTTAAAAAAAAACAAAACAAAAAAAATCCCTGGGGCGCCTGGGTAGCTCAGTCGGTTGAGCCTCTGACTTCGGCTCAGGTCATGATCTTGCAGTCTGTCAGTTCGAGCCCCGTGTCGGGTTCTGTGCTGACAGCTGGGAGCCTGAAGCCTGCTTTGGATTCTGTTGTCTCTATCTCTCTCTGTCCCTCCCCGACTCATGCTCGTGCTCTCTCTCGCTCTTAAAAGAAATGAAAATTAAAAAGCCCCCTCGATGCATTAAAAATCTGTACCTGAGAACCATATTTACTATTCTTGCTATAAGCTTATTCAAAAAAAATGACTAAAGCCAATAATCTGCAAAGATGATATTCCAGTAAGGTACTTAATGACTTCTGCTGTGTAAATACAGAGCTTGGCTGCAGTCAGAGGAGTTTATGTTAAGGTCTTCTGCCATAACGCAAATTTTATGGCTGCTGAACATTTTTTTCGGTTAATTGAAAACTGCACAGGTGTTTGCACTCAGTAAGCGCAGAACACACACTGAGGTTCATGCTTGCTCTGTGCCCTCAGGAAAGCAAGCCTATCGAGAAACGTTTAAGACGTATTCAGCCACCGACATACCTGCACTGAGACACAACCCTGCAATTTCAGCTGCAGCTGAATCATGTCCACGTCGGCAGAGGAGCAAAGTTTTTTCAGCTCTGCCGTCTTATCTTTGATCTCATCAGTCGCGACATCGATGGGCTTTAAATGAATCTGCTGCTCATAGTTTATAGGGATCCTCTTCTTCACATACGGAAAGGAGTTTGAAGCTGTTAAAATGTTCAGATTGGTTGTGGTTACCTTTAAAAAATGATCCGTTCCAACGGCCAAGTCAAAGGAAAAAAAAAAACAATCCATGATGCTTAATTGCCCCCACCATGCTTTCTCTAGAAAGTACCGTAGGGTATCAGAAAGCACCGCAGTACTTCAGGATTGAGGGGGAAATTCTTTTTATCAGATACCCTAGAGCAATCGTGAATTACATATGGGGAAACTCTGGTATATGACATTGCCATGTCTGTGCAAGCTAGTGACAGAACAGCAGAAAAATGAAGGATGAAAATTTCAGTTCACACTTGCCTGCTGGCCACCTGCTACTTGTGTGTATCAAAAAGAAGCAAGTCAAACAAATGTTATCTCGCCAGGTCCTACTTACTGGTCAAGATGGTGCGGCGTTTACACTGTTCTTCTATGCAGCCTTGCTTTTTGCCTGATAATGTATACGGAGCTTCAAAAACAAATCTGTTGATATTATGGTTTCTTTCAAACTCGGTCTTTCTTTCTGTGAGTTCTTTGTCATCAAAGTAGGGCTTCACGTAAGTGACTTGGATATGAGCATATTTTGGATCGAGATCTTTAGCGTTCACCTATCAAGTAAGAAAGTTTGGCTTTTTTTATTCAACGGAAGGGAAGAGCGGGTACAGGTAAGATAATAAACTCCTTGGAGATTACTTGAGGAACCCTGTCATTAGGATTGTGCTCCCAAGTGAATACACACCTGGAGGAGAGCTTTATTCTTTTCGTAAGGATCATTTCCTCCTGATTGTAAAGAAGTTACAGAAACTTACACGGAAATTATAGAAATGTAGGAAGATAATATAAATTGCAATCCTACCACTCAGCAAGGACCGTCGTTCACATTTTCACGGATTTCCTTTCTTTTTCTTTTTTTTTTTACTTTTTATTTATTTATTTATTTTTTATTTTTTAATATATGAAATTTACTGTCAAATTGGTTTCCATACAACACCCAGTGCTCATCCCAAAAGGTGCCCTCCTCAATACCCATCACCCACCCTCCCCTCCCTCCCACCCCCCATCAACCCTCAGTTTGTTCTCAGTTTTTAACAGTCTCCACGGATTTCCTTTCAATCTGTACTCTGTGCACACACATTTACAAAGCTGAGGTCACACTAGATGCTGTTTCATATTCTGATTCTTTAAAAATACATGACAATGGTTAACTGTACATTTGAATTCTACCTCCATAAAAATAAGATTCTGGAGAGGATTCTGAGAAGGTAGGAGAGCACCAGAAATCTATCTTCCTACTTAGGCAACATTTACACGGGCAGAATCTGTCTGCTCTAACTATTTTGGAACTCTGGAGTCCACTGAAAGCTTGTAACTTGTAGGGGAAGGCCTGGACGGAAAATCGCAGTTAGGCTTGATTTTTGTCAATTTCAGCTCTTGGCACGACGGTAGCTACCCGTATCCTACCCCTCAGCCCCATGGCAGGCAGCTGTGCACATGTTCCCGAAACAGCTTGCAGGAGCCAGGGTGGGCAAGAAGGACCCTGTCTTCCAAATATTGGGGATCTGTGCTCTGACTGCTGTTTCTGATTATAGAGGTACAAAGAGGATACAGCCATTTTCGTTATAATCCCCCACCCCTGGCTGAACTGACTTCCAGAGGATTTTTAAGTTTGTTTGTTTATTTTGAGAGAGAGAGAGAGAGAGAGAGAGAGAGAGAGAGAGAGAGAGAGAACACATGTGTGCAAGTAGGGGAGGGGCAGAGAGAGAGAGGGAGAGACAGAATCCTAAGCAGGCTCCAGGCTCTGAGCTGTCAGCACAGAGCCCGACACAGGGCTTGAACTCACAAACCATGAGATTATGACCTGAGCTGAGATCAACAGTTGGAGGCTTAACCAACTGAGCTACCCAAGTACTCCTGACTTCCAGGGGATTTAAAAGATCTCTCCCCTTTATTTTTCTTTTTCCCTCTTGGGAGCCAGACATTGAAGACTAGGGCACTCAAAATCAACTGCATAGAGGAGGGAAGTGAGAAACTCACTACACATGCCCAGGGGAAGGTGCAGGTTCAGAAAAGACCCGAGAAGACCCTGAATTTAGGCAGATCCGTGATACAGAGACAGCCTACGACAATTAAAACAAAACCCAGCAAATCCTGGAAGAGGGGGAGAATCTGATTTCTGGAATGATCACAGGATCAGATCCAAATGTACAGTTTTCAACAAGAAAAAAAAAATCACCAGGCATCTAAAGAAACAGGAACATGGCACATTCGGAGGGGAAAAATAAACCAATGGACACTTGTCTCCCCAAAAAGACCTGATAGCAGACCTACTAGAAAAAAACTTTAAAATAACTGTCTTGATGATCAAAGAACTAAAGGGAGCTGTGGAGAAAGTCAAGAAAACAATGTATGAACAAATGTCAACATCAATCAAGAGGTAGGAAACCTAACCCATTTTTGGAGCTGGAAAGCACGATAAATAAAATGAAAATTCACTAGGGGGATTCAAAGGCAGACTTGAGCGGACAGAAGTAATCGTCACAGAACCTGAAGATATGACAATCACGAGGAACATCACCCCGTGGACCAACATACACACTGTAGGAGTCCTGGAAAGGAAAAGAGATGAAAAGAGGCAGAGGTAATAGTTGAAGAAATAATGGGTGAAAACTTCCCAAATTTGATAAAAGGCAGGAGTATAAACATCCAAGAAGATTCTGAGTAGGGTACGTCAAAGAGACCCACACTGAGCCACGTTAAAACCAAACTGTCAAAGAGTTTTGGAAGAATCAAGAGAGAAGCGACTCATCACACATAATAAGGAAGTCTCAATACGATGATCAGATTTCTTATCAGAAACTTTGGAGGCCAGAAGGCAGTGGGTGAGTGTAGTCAAAGCGCTAAAGAAAAAAAATCTGTCAACCAAGAATTCTGCATTTTTAAAAAAAAATTTTTAAGTTTATCTATTTTTGACAGAGACAGAGTGCGAGCATGAGCTGGGGAGGGGCAGAGAGAGAGGGAGACACAGAATCCGAAGCAGGCTCCAGGCTCCGAGCTGTCGGCACAGAGCCCGACGCGGGGCTCGAACCCACGAACCATGAGCTCGTGACCCGGGCCGAAGTCGGACGCTCAACCGACGGAGCCACCCAGGCGCCCCAGAATTCTGTATTTGACAGAACTGTCCTTGAAAGTGGGAAAGAAATGAAGATAGTCCTCAGTAAAGAAAAGCTGAGGGAGTTTGTTGCCACTAGAACCGTCCTACATAAGATGCCACAGGAAGTCTTGCAGCTTGAGATGAAAGGACACCAGACGGTAACCTGAAGCGGCGTGAAGAAATAAAGATCTCAGTAAAGGTAAATCCGTGGGCAATTATAATAGCTAATGTTATCGTGACAATGGCATGTAACTCCATTTTTTGCTTTCTACATAATTTAAGGGACAAATACATTAAAAAATTACTGGTCTAAAAGCTAGTATTGTTGCAATTTTGGCTTGTAACTTAAAAATTTCGTTTTCTACAGAATTTAAGAGACTGACATATTAAATCATTAGCTTATGGTTTGGGGACACACAAAACATGTAATTCTACAACATCACCAACAGAAAGGGGTAGGGAAGGAGCTGTTAAAGAAGCAGATTTCTTGGTATGTTATGGAAATTAAACTGGTATAAATTCGAATTAGAGTGGTATGACTTTAGGATGTTAAATATCATCCCCATGAAAACCATAAAAATATACTTAAAGGATACAGTCAAAAGGAAATGGGAGACAAATGTAACCATTCCACTGTAAAAAAAAAAATCAATTAAACCAAAAGAAGACAGTAATGCAAAAAAATGAGGGACAAAAAAGCTATAAGGCACATAAGAAAACAAATAGCAGAAGGAAAGAACTCTCTCCTTATCAGTAATTACTTGAAATGTAAATGGATTAAAATGTAATCAAAAGGGAGATTTGCAGAATGGATAAGAAATTATGATCCAACTATGTGTGGTCTACAAGAGATTTATTTTAGGTCCAAAGACACACATGGGCTGAAAGTGAAAAACAGAAAAAGATATTCCATGCATACAGTAACCAAAAGAGAGCAGGAGTGAATATACTAATATTGAACAAAGTAGACTTTAAATTTTAAAAGGTCACAAGAGACAAAAAAAGGACACTATACAGTGATAATAGGTGCAATACAGCAAGAAGATAAAACAATCATAAACATCTACACATCTAATAACAGACCATCAAAACATATAAAGCAAAAATTGACAGAGTGCAAAGGAGAAACAGTTTTACAGTAATTCTTGGGACGCTGTAGCACCCCACTCTCAATACCAGATACAGCAAGCAGACAGAAGGTAAGTAAGGAAGTAGGGGACCTGAACAACACACTTAACCAACTACATCTCACAGACATACACAGAACACTCTACTCAGCGATAATATGCATTCTTCTCAAGTGTACATGGGACATTTTCCAAGATAGGTTGTATGTTAGGCCACAAATGAGTCTCAATAGATTCAAAAAGACAGATACCATAGAAAGTATCTTCTCTGACCGTGAAGGGATGAAGTTAGAAGTCAATAACAGAAGTAAAATAGGACAGTTCATAATTTTGTGGAAGTTAAACACTTAAAAATCAACAGTTCAAAGAAAAACAATCACAAGGGAAGTTGGGACATACTTAGAGAGTAATGAAAATGAAATCACAACATACCGAAGCTTACAGGACACAGAAAAAGCAGCGCTAAGGAGGAGACTTAATAGTTGTAAACACAACATTACAAAACAGGAAAGGTCTTAAATCAACAACATGACTTTACAACTTAAGGAACTAGAAAGTGAGGAACTAAACCCAAAGCTAGCAGAAGGAAGGAAATAAAGGTGAAGCAGAGATTAATGAAATAGAAAATAGGAAAATAGAGAAAAGCAATGAAACCAAAGGTCAGTTCTTTGAAAAGATCAATGAAGTTGACAAATCTTTAACTAGATGGACTAAGAAAAAAAAGGACACTCAAAATTGCTAAAATAGGAACTGAAAATAAGGACATCACTACCAAATCTACAGAAATAAAAAAGATTGTAAGAGTGCTATGCACAACTGTATGCCATCAAATGAAATAACCTAGACGAAATGAGCAAATTCCTAGAAACACACAGCCTACCAAGACTAAACCATGAAAACAAAATAGAAAACTCTGACTAGCGCTATAACTAGTGAGGAGATTGAATCCATACTCAAACATTTTCTGATGGAAAAAAAGCTCTGACCTGATGTCTTCACTGATGAAGTCTACCAAACACTTAAAGAAGAACTACCACCAATTCTCAGACTCTTCTAAGAAACTGAAGAGGGGGGAACACACCCTGACTCATTCTGTGATGTCAGCATTACTCTGAAACCAAAGCCAGACAAAGAAAATCTACAGACTAGCATCCCTTACGAACGCTGCTGCAAAAATCCTCGACAGAATATTGGCAAACAGAATTCCACGGCATATTAAAAAGGATTATATGCCATGACCAGGTAGGATCTACTCCTGGAATGCAAGGATGGTTCAACATATGAAAGTCAATCAATGTAAATACAACCACATAAACAGAATAAAGGGGGAAAAAACTACATGATCACCTTAATTGATGCAGCACATGCATTTGACAAAATTCAGCATCCTCTCATAATAAAAATACTCAACAATCCAAGAGTAGAAGGAATTTTCCACAGTCTGATCAAGGGCCACTATGAAAAACCCAGAGCGAATGTTATACTCCATGCTGAGAGGCTGAAAGCTTTTCCTCTAAGATCAGGAATAAAGCAAGGAGGCCTGCTTTTGCCACTTCTATCCAACACGGTGCCGGAAGCTCCAGTGAACTGCACACGTAAGGATGGTGAGAGCAGTAAATTAATTCTTTTTTTTTTTTTTTTAATTTTTTTTTTGAACGTTTTTTATTTATTTTTGGGACAGAGAGACAGAGCATGAACGGGGGAGGGGCAGAGAGAGAGGGAGACACAGAATCGGAAACAGGCTCCAGGCTCCGAGCCATCAGCCCAGAGCCTGACGCGGGGCTCGAACTCACGGACCGTGAGATCGTGACCTGGCTGAAGTCGGACGCTTAACCGACTGCCCCACCCAGGCGCCCCAACAAAAACCTCTCTGGAAACAGTCTCTGTATCCTTTTTTTTTTTCTCCCCACATATACGGGAGATGGCCAGGAGATACAAAGTTCCTTAGCTTCTTTTAGCTTCTCCAAATCCATTCTATCTGTTCTTACGTAAATATCTAAAAGCCTGTATCTGGAAATCTTAATCTTTTTTCTCCCAGTACACAGCTAGATTTCTCGACAGAGAACACACTGGTGGTTGCCAGAGGGGAGAAGGGTGGGGGGCAAATGGGCAAAATGGGTAAGGGGAGTGGGAGATACAGGCTTCCAGCTATGGAGTGAATAATCAGGGGAATAAAAGGCACAGCACAGGGAGTACAGCCGATGGCATTGCAGTAGCTTGTACGGTGACCGACGGTAGCTGCCCTGGTGGTGAGCACAGCATAACATACCGAGAGGTGGAGTCACTATGTTGCACACTCGAAACTAATGTACCATCGTGTGTCAACCACACTCAGAAAAAGTAAGCTAGATTCCTCCTAAGAGGCACCTCAGGAGATAGGTGAGGTAATTATCTGGGCTAAGACAAAACACAGAAGGGAAATACACAAAAAAGAGGTCAAGCCTGATTTTAACCTTATAAAAGTAAAATATGTACATGGTAAAACATTCAGGGGGGCCTGGGTGGCTCAGTCGGTTGAGCGTCCGACTTTGGCTCAGGTCATGATCTCACGGTTCGCGGGTTCGAGGCCCGCGTCGGGCTCTGTGCTGACAGCTTGGAGCCGGGAGCCTGCTTCGGGCTCTGTGTCTTCCTCTCTTTCTGCTCCTCCACAGCTCACACTCTGTCTCTTTCTCTCTCAAAAATGAATAAATGTTAAAAAAATTAAAAAAAAAAAAAAACAACCACATTCAAACAGTACACAAGGGTATAGAGGAAAAGTCGAAAATTTCTTTCTATGTAAGATTCTAGTCCCTCTCCTCAGGGGTAAGCATGGTTAACAATTTTATATGTATCATTCCGGAAATTTCCTAAGTATATACAAGTTATTGTGAATATCAATGTTTGCACAAATGTGATCATCCTATCCATGACATCCTGCACCTCACCTTCCCCCCCCCAATAAAGTATCTTGATAGTTTCAAACCAACACTTAGAAATCTATCTCAATTAAAAAAATTTTTTTTAATGTTTAATTTTGGAGAGCGCGCGAGCGTGAGTGGGGGAGGGGCAGAGAGAGACAGAGACAACAGAATCTGAAGCAGGCTCCAGGCTCTGAGAGGTCAGCACAGAGCCCGACGCGGGACTCGAACTCACGAACCATGAGATCGTGACCTGAGCCGCAGTCGGACGCTTAACCGACTGAGCCACCCAGGCGCCCCTATCTCAATTTTTTAATGCATAGGTTGCCACATCCATTATAGGGATAATACCATTTCTTTAGCCATATGGACGTTTAGATGGCTTCCCGGTTTTTGCTACATAAACCTTGCAGCAATGACCACCTTTAATCACACATCTTTATGGTAGCGAACACCCACAAGATAAAATCTTAAAGGTGACCTTATTGGGTCCAAGGAAACGCAGGTTTTGAAATATTAGAAAACCTCGCCAAACGGTTCTTCAAACGGTCCGTGCCCTCCAGCGGAGTTTGTTCTTTGGCAAGGTAAAAGAGTGTTTTTAATTTTCACTTTCACGCATGAAGAAAGAAAAAAGGAACTTGCAAGCAACTGCTTATTATGTCTGTTGTCTACGGAGAAGGACTAAAATATTGTGCCTACAAATAACGTCAGGGGCCCAGCTGCCCGATGGTGCTTTTCCGCTAGCCCTCATGAGCCAGGTTTTCACGGGCAGCTTAGAGTAGGAAACTGCACATGCTGTTCAGCAAGCCTGGCTTTCCATTAACTTTCCATTTATAGTATCAGTTATGTGGCAGTGAGCCTAAGACTATCTGGCTGCAAGGAGCTAAAATCTTCCGTTGTCTTAACTTAATAAGACACCACAAAAATAGTGAAGCTGATAAGAGGTAGAGAGGTTTTGCCAAATATTAATGAATTCCAAATCTACTGGCCTATCAACTTTTACATGTCTAAGGCATACGGTCAAGATAAAAGCATCTCCAAGAGAGACAGGTGAGTCTCCAAGGGGAAGACATCGTTTTCTTTTCTTTTTTCCCTTTGAGAGAGAGAGAAAGAGGGCGCAGTGGGCGAGCAGCAGAGAGAGAGAGAAAGAAAGAGAGAGAGAATCCCACAAAGGGCAGAGAGAGAGAGACTCCCACAAAGGGCAGAGAGAGAGAGAGAGAGAAACGGGCCCCACCCGAAGTGGGACTCAAACTCACGAACCGTGAGATCGTGACCTGAATCAAAGTCAGATGCTTAACTGACTGAGCCACCCAGGTGCCCGACATCATTTTCGGGGTAGGCCAGGACGTGTCTTTACCGTGGCCGTGAGCTTTCCACTCTGGCAATGCTACCTACTAGCTGCTAAGCCACTTGCATCGGAGTCGCTCGGTAAATACTGCCGTGGTCTGCAGATCCTGAACCGTGTAGGCCCCTTCCTACCTTAGACACCAGCTCTCGTTCTGGGCACACCAGTGGCGACTAAGAACGGTCAGGCAGTCCCACTGTGCTTTTCCAAAAGTCTGCCTAGAGGAAACTATGCGTCTCTAGCAGGGAGCCTGTCTTGCTAGAATCTTTCTCATCCTGGCCTGGCAAGGCCTGCTGGGACAGATACCCTTTAGAGCAAGTCCCAAGGGATCTCTCCTAAATGTACTTCATTGCAAACGTAACTACCAAACTAAGGATATTTTATAACAAAATGCACTTAAAGCCCCTGTCCTTTCTCTCTTTTTTTTTTAATTAAAAAAAATGTTTATTTATTTTTGAGAGAGAGAGAGAGAGAGAGAGGGAGAATGTGAGCAGGGGAGGGGCAGAGAGAGGAGGAGAGACAGAATCCGAAGCCGGCTCCAGGCTCTGAGCTGGCGGCACAGAGCCTGACGTGGGGCTCGAACTCACGAACCGTGAGATCATGACCTGAGCTGAAGTCGGACGCTTAACCTACTGGGCCACCCAGGCGCCCCTCCTGTCCTTTCTTTCAATATCTGGACAGGCTCTATTTCCAAACTTCTCCCCCACCAGCCAGAAAAGGAAAGAGTCAGGAGCGGTGTAGCATGCTTGGAACTAACAAATAATGATTTCAAAATGCAGGGTCTGTGTTACCTTGTCTGAATCCTGAATTATTTTAACATTCTCTGTACCAAATTTTTCACCATAAAGTTTAACGAGTCTCAGGGAAATCTCCGAGAGGCCGGTGAGCTTGGGTTCTTTATAGATGTACTCCTTCCCATCCTCTTCTTCAAAAAAAGACTATGGCAAAGTGAAACACACAATCACTTACAAATAGCACGAGCCGGCACGGCATTTACAGAAAATGCACGAGATAACTAGCAATAACATGCTTGAAATACATTTTAAGCGGTACCAAAAGCCACATGGCACGTACTGACCATTTCAACTTCAAATAAATATGAATTTCCCAATTCACAGTCATATGGCCGTGTACTTGGCCTGAAGATTTCCACGCTAGTTTTTTCTCATTCCCTGTCATACTTACCTATTTTTCGTTTGAAAGCTCTCAGTACTGGGTATTAAATATATACCTTAAGAGGTTTAACAGAAAATGAAACTGAGGGAGAAATTCAAATCTTCTGCGTTGGACTCTGGCCTACTGGATTTAGATAGGGAAACCAAAGTGAGCGTCACACTTACAGAGGCTTCCGGCTGTTGTGCTAGCCGCTCTATCTAGACAGAAGGCAAGAACCAATGCCTGCTGCTATAGTAATCTAATAATTCAAAGGTGAATGTTTAAAAAGAAAAACAGCTTTATGAACGAAAGTATACTTACTTGGCCATAAAAGGCAACTCTGAAGAAAGTCCCTAAAAGTCTTTTTTTTGTGTGCATGACCTCTAGAATTTTTGTGTAAGCTCCATGAAGAGTTCTATAAACTTGCGTAAGTTTCTGAAAAACGAGAATATACAAACCGGCTTTATCTTTTGGTTAATTACTAAATGGCTAAGATAAATACACGGCGGCGGGGTGGGGGTGGGGGGTTGGGGGAGAAGCAATGCTATTTCCTTTTCAAAATGTGTTTTGGGGTCAGCCACACTCCCCTGCCCCTCTGTCACAATTAGACGAAATTCCTCAACAATGTCAAGGCTAAGGGTAGAAATTAAAACGGTCAATAACCATTTCTACTAGATGCGTATCTGTGGGTTTATTTCATTCATACCTCAATGGGAAGGCATACTTTAAACCTACTGTATTATTGACTACTATTTGCGTTATATCTGAATTAGTTTAACTGAAAGAGAAGCCAGATGCTTTTTTGCTTGAGCCTTTAAGGCAAAGGCGAGAATTAAAAATCCGTGCAAAAACTTCTGGAGATAAAAATAAATGCAGATGCAGTCAAGCTCAGAGAAACAGCAAAAGCTGGGGGTAATTCCCCTCTCCCATTGTTGGATGAAGAAATAGGGTGGAGTGATGAGGAAAGGCTTGATTTAGGATGCTAGAGAGATCTGGATCCTTCCATTCTGAGGCATAGATAGTAGCCCCAGAAATACAGCAGACCACCAAGAGAAAAAAACAAACAAAATATGCAGATACAAAAATAACAGTATATGCCTCAGTGAGGACTGCTTTTATACAAGTTTACAGAAGTTTTCTTTTTTTTTTTTTAATTTTTAAAAAATGTTTTTATTTTTGAGACAGAGAGAGACAGAGCATGAGCAGGGGAGGGGCAGAGAGAGGGGGAGACATAGAATCCGAAGCGGGCTCCAGGCTCTGAGCTGTCAGCACAGAGCCTGACGCGGGGCTCGAACTCACAGAGTGTGAAATCATGACCTGAGCTGAAGTCGGATGCTTAACTGACTGAGCCACCCAGGCGTCCCTAATTTGGATTACTTTTCTTTTTGTTTAAAAAAATTTTTTTTTATGTTTATTTATTTCTGAGACAGAGAGAGAGACAGAGCATGAGCGGGGAAGGGACAGAAAGAGAGGGAGACGCAGAATCCGAAGCAGGCTCCAGGCTCTGAGCTGTCAGCACAGAGCCCGACGTGGGGCTCGAACTCACGGAGTGTGAGATCATGACCTGAGCCGAAGTTGGACACTCAACCGACTGAGCCACCTCATCTGTACCCAGAAAAAGGGAGCACATTGTGCCAAGAACATTATTAAGAATGTGAAAAGCCAACCTACAGAATGGGAGAAAATATTTGCCAATCACAAATCTGATAAAGGTTTAGTATCAGAAAATAATAAAGAGCTCTCACAGTTCAACAACAAAAAGACAACCCAATTTAAAAAGGGGCAAAGGTTTTGAACAAGCATGTCTCCAAAGAAGATATACAAATGGCTAAGAAGCACATAAAAAGATGTTCAAGATCCTCGGTCATAAGGAAATACAAATCAGATACCATAATGTGAACACACTTCACATCCACTAAGATGGCTTTCATGAAAAACCCAAAACAACAGGTGTTGGTCGGACTGTGGAACGTATACATTGTTGGTGGGAAGGGAAAAGGGAAAACGGTTCAGTGGTTTCTTAAAACGTTAAACATAAAATCATCCCATGACCCAGCAATTCTACTCCTAGGTATATACCCAAGATAAATGAAAACAGTTGCCGTGCAGAAACGTCGACACGAATGTTCACAACAGCAGCAACTCTCCGTGATAGCCAAAAGGTGAAAACGACCCAGATGTCTGTCAATGGATACGTGGATAAACAAATCGTGGCATAGCCACGCAATGGAAAATCATTCAGCCATAAAAAGGAATGAAGTTGTGACAGATGCTACAACGTGGACGAACCTCTAAATATTATGCTAAGTGAAAGAAGCCAGACACAAAAGGTCACATCTCTATGAATCCTTTTTTAATGACACATCCAGAATAGGGAAACCCATAGGGATGGAAAGCAGATTAGTGGTTGCCAGAGGATGGCGGGTGGGAGGGGGAGGAACCACTTAGTGGGTAGGACGTGTTTTTCTGGGGTGATGAAAACGTTTTGAAAGTAGAGAGAGGTGGCGGGTTCAGAATATCACGAATGCACTGAATGATACTGAATCGTACACTTTAAAAATGGTTGTGTATTACGTGAATTTCACCTTGATAAAAACGGGGAGCACAGAGAGGCTGTGCTCAATTTGAGGGAAATCTTCCTTATCTTTATGGCTGCTGTCTCTGACACTTTTTCAGCCCGTCCCATAAAGATGCAGTGAAAAATGATATATCAGTGTCCGAGAAACAAGGACTACATCCCATGTGGAACGCTAGGGGATCCGCACAGACCTTTACAAGCCGACAAGGGAATAGGAGGAGTGTCCCTATAGAAAACAGCGTTTCCTTTCATGTGTAAAGATATATTTTTCTTTCTTCCCTATTAGTTGATTGAGCAGCAAAATACTCCCTGAGGTTCTTTTTCTTTTTAAGATTTTTTTTTTACATTTATTTATTTTTGAGAGACAGAGAGAGACAGAGCACAAGTTGGGGAGGGACAGAGAGAGAATGAGACACAGAATCTGAAGCAGGCCCCAGGCTCTGAGCCTGACGCGGGGCTCGAACCCACAAACCGTGAGATCGTGACCGGAGCTGAAGTCAGATGCTTAACCCACTGAGCCACTCAGGCACCCCCTCCCTGGGGTTGTAATAGCCTTATCTTCAAGCTGGTAAGAAAGCGGGTATTCTGGAAATTTTACAAAGGTTCTTAGGATGTCATGTTTTGCTAAAAGGGGCAATCATCTTGTGAGCTATTCTTTGCCACCTCTATGACCTAGGTTTAGTTATTAATAGAATCACTCGAACGCTGCTATGATTTTTCAGGCATGCCTCACATACCCCAAAACTACGGCAGAGAGAGAAAAGGCCTAGAACCTGGGAAGAAAAAGTGAGTTTGATCAGGGCCAGTCTGAAGAGAGAGTAGAACAGTGCAGATGATATTAAATGTATGTGTTTTCCTTCTGGGAAAACGATGAAAGCATACTTGCTATACTTAAGGATAAATGGCTTTGCTTTTTTTTTTTTTTAACGTTTATTTATTTTTGAGACAGAGAGAGACAGAGCATGAACAGGGGAGGAGCAGCGAGAGAGTGGGAGACACAGAATCCGAAACAGGCTCCAGGCTCCGAGCTGTCAGCACAGGGCCCGACGCGGGGCTCGAACTCACGGACCGTGAGATCGTGACCTGAGCCGAAGTCGGACGCTTAACTGACCTAGCCAGCCGGGCGCCCCAAATTGCTTTGCTTTTTAAAAAAAGGGGTTGAGGGGCGCCTGGGTGGCTTAGTTGGTTGAGCGTCAGACTCTTGATTTCAGCCCAGGTCACGATCTCACGGTTCATGGTACTGGGCCCTGCGATGGATTCTGGGCCGGGCGTGGAGCCTGCTTGGGACTCTCTCTCGTGCTATGTCACTCTGCTCCTCCCCTGCTCATGTGCTCTCTCTCTCTCTCTCTCTCTCTCTCTCTCTCAAAATAAATAAACATTTTTTAAAGAAGGCTTGGATCCTAAACCAACCCTTTCCTAATACGATAGGCGTAGAAATTACGATTTGGACTCCAAGACTTGAATATAAAACCTGGGCCGGTGGCAACAGGTATTCATTATACTACATTCTTTATTAATTACCCTTTACCAACAGCTTTATCTGACAGACTAAATTGGAAAAAAACTCCTCACAGTAGGGCTACCAGCCCCTTTGGTCTCCCCATCGAACTGCAAAGAATCGTAAAAGCCTATGACTCTTCCCGGGACAACATGGAAATTCAATAGCTTTTTTTTATTTTTTTATTTTTTTAAGTTTATTTTCAGAGAGAGAGAGAGAGAGCAGGGGCAGGGGCACAGAGAGAGGGCCAGAGAATCCCAATCAGGCTCCGACGTGGGGCTCAAACTTATGAGATCATGACCTAAGCTGAAATCGAGAGTCGGACGCTTAACTGACTGAGCCACCCGGGTGCCCAGGAGATTCCATACCTTTATTAGGCGAAGGTTTGGTGAAGAAAACACTGAATTTTTTATGCCCTGAGGGGAGTGGAGGGGGAGGTGCTAGATTAAAATGTTTTAAGAACCACTTGTATAATCTAAAATTTATATTCTGGATGTTTTACCCTCAATTTCCTTTGGAAAATTTATAGGAATATAAGGTAGGATTCCGATTTTAGGATGTCACAGGACTTTTAAGGATAGGAACTTTCAGACTGGACAAATGTGTCAACACAACATAGTTAAGTATCTATGTTCTACAATAAAACACAAATGCCATGATATAATTAACCTTTTATTCCTCAGAGGACACACAGTAGAGGGATAGGAACATAACGATGTTACCGTGTTTTCCGAGACCAAAATAAAATATAGTTTAGGCCAATGATGCAAGTGTTTAGACTTTTTTTTAATGTTTATTTATTTCTGAGAGAGAGAGAGAGAGAGAGAGAGAGAGAGAGAGAGAGAGGGAGACAGGATCCAAAGCGGTCTCCAAGCTGTCAGCACAAAGCCTAATGTGGGGCTCGAACTCACAAACCTCGAGATCAAGACCTGAGTCGAAGTCAGAGGCTCAGCTGACTAAGCCACCCAGGCGCCCCCAATGATGCGAATGTTTCAATTACCTACCTCAAACTCACGACGTTTCTCATAAATTGGAATGATCAACTTGGAAATCTCAGAAATGACTTCGTAACGTTCTGCTTTCCATAAGCCATCCACACACTGTTCTAGCAACTCCAGCAAAACTTCCTGCGTTAAGGGCAAAATGCAATCAGGAATTAGAGGTGGTTTTAGAGTTTTGGCAAAGAAATTTTGAACCGTTTCAAGTTCGTAGAGAACAAACAACGTGTACAGAAGGGAGTATGCTTGTGTGACTCTATTTTTTAAATCAAACGCTTGTAATGTCTGAAACTGAAACCACTCTTAAAAATATGAAATCAATATTGATAACAGTGAAGCGTACCTATGGATATCGTTTACTCACATGGCGAGGTTGTTAACTGTACTTAGAAATGTAACCCATTAGGAAAGAGAATCTGTTTTCTTTTTTTTTTTTAATTTTTAAAAAATGTTTTATTTATTTTTGAGACGGAGAGAGACAGAGCATCAACAGGGGAGGGGCAGAGAGAAAGGGGGACACAGAATCCGAAACGGGCTCCAGGCTCCGAGCTGTCAGCACAGAGCCCGACGCGGGGCTCGAACTCACGGACCGCGAGATCGTGACCTGAGCCGAAGTCGGATGCTTAACTGACTGAGCTACCCAGGCGCCCCCAAGAAGGAGTATCTTTAAAACGGGATATATTATTTGTTCCAAACTGTATGTCTGATAAGGTAAATTCCCCTAAGCCTATAAATGTTCACAGCTTCCTTTTTATACTGAAGTTATATTGACACATAATGTAATAGAGTGTTCAGAAGACTGGACAACTTTCAAGCTGCTGTGTTAGTGATAAACATGTTTACTAAAATGATGCAGTCTTGGTAAACAATGCTTCCTTCCTGACTGCCGGCCCTAAAGTTTGTGAGAAGGACAGGATAATAGCTCAAGACAGAGATCTCTGACCTCGCCAGAATGATAACAGCTGCTGTAAGTTACTTTATGAACCCTCATCTCGACAATAAAAAGATGAGGCCCATTGCTGACACTATCTGTGAGTCTCAACAGCCTGTTTCTATCTATTTTTTTAACGTTTATTTATTTTTGAGAGAGACAGAGAGCGAATGGGGGAGGGACAGAGAGAGAGGGAGACAGAGGATCCGAAGCAGGCTCGCGTGGTCAGTGCAAAGCCTGATGTGGGGCTGGAACTCATGAACCTTGAGATCGTGACCCGAGCCAAAGTCAGTCGCTCAGCTGACTGAGCCACCCAGGCGCCCCAGCGTGTTTCCATCTTAAAGAGATGTTCTTGAGGTTTACGGCGCTGAATGCTAAGACAGTTTTTCCTGTATGCCCTTTAGGCAATTCTGAACTCAACTTCTTCCTAACCTAGTTCTTTCACTTGTGCTTTCTACCTAGCCGGGGGCGACACCCTACGAACCCTTAGCTAGGAAACCTAAGAGTACTTTTGACTTGGCCCTGTCATGGGGTGACTTGTGTCCCTCAAAAAGAGATGTTGAAGTCCTGACCCCCAGTACCTCAGAATGTGACTTTATTTGTGGAAACAGGGCCCCTGCGGGTAGAGTTAGTTCAGGTGAGGTCAGACGGGAGGAGGCTGGGCCCTTAACCCAACAGGAGTGATGTCCACACAAGCAGACAGAGACGCGCGGGGAGAACGCCACCTGACTCCAGGGGCGGAGCTGGAGTAACGCAGCTATGACGTCAAGGGACCTGGAGACCAGTGGCTACCACCGAAGTTGGGAAGAGGCGAGGAAAGAGTCTACCCAGAGTCTCAGCGGGAACACGGTCCTGCTGACACCTTGACTTCAGACTTCTGGAGGCTGGAACTGTGAGGTAATGGACGAGCGCATACTTTGTTACCTCGGTTCCGGAAAACGGACACGCGCTCTCTTCACTCACCCTCCAATCAGCTCACCGCTGACTTCTGCCAGTGTTGCTTCCTCAACAGTTCTCAAATCTGACCCTTCCTCTCCATTTCTACTCTCCCAGCTAAAGCTTAAGACCTCGTTATTTTTTTCTAATCGATCTTCCTGCCTCCGGCCTTGGCACTTTTCAGTATGCGCCACAGGCTTCTGGTGAAAATGCATACCGGACCACATCCCTCTCCCCTTCTTAGAACCTCAGGATGGCTATTATCCCTTCCTTCAAAGAGCAAAGGACAAGTTCTTTCACTTGGCGCCCAAGGCTTGCAATAGTCTGGCTGATATTTCTATAATCTTATCATTCACCAGGCCCAGCCTTGTACTTTATGCTCCAACAACAATGAACTCCTAGTAGTTCTCCTGAAGCACCACGGTGTTGTCTTAACTTTGTGCCTTTGCTCCTGTTGTGCCCTCTGCCCTTTCCTCCCCTTACTTGGTTAACTCCCTTAAGACGGCTCTTTAAGATCACCTCTTCTGGGATCCTTCTCCTCATGAATACAGAGGAGCAAGACACTAGATGCCTTTTATCCTACTCTGGTCATTCATCGGGTGGGTATCTATCATCATACTTGCCCCTCATCTATGTACCTGACTTTCCAAATAGGCCGGGTCCCTTCGGGGGTAGTAATGAGATCTTATTTTTATTGGTTTCTTTAGTCACCAGTATAGTGGCGGTGCATAGATGGTCATTAGCTGTTGCTGCTTCAATAAATGTATGTTAACATTTAATAGCCAAATTAAAATCTCCAGTAACAGTCGGAAGGAAGAACTTTGGGGGTAATTAAAAATCTGTGACAAACTACTGGGTCCCAGGCATGTAGAGCTGGTTTACAATTAGGAAAAAAATTCAGTGTAATATACAGAACAAAGCAGAATAAAAGAGAAACACGGTACCTCCAGTAATAGATGCAGAGGAAGCATTTGAAAAAAACTCAACATCCCTTCGTGATATTAAGAAAGAACTCTCCAGGGGCGCCTGGGTGGCTCAGTCGGTTAAGCGTCCGACTTCGGCTCAGGTCACGATCTCGCGGTATGTGAGTTCGAGCCCCGTGTCAGGCTCTGTGCTGACAGCTCAGAGCCTGGAGCCTGTTTCGGATTCTGTGTCTCCCTCTCTCTGACCCTCCCCTGTTCATGCTCTGTCTCTCTCTGTCTCAACAATAAATAAATGTTAAAAAAAAAATTAAAAAAAAAAAAAGAAAAGAAAGAACTCTCCAGAAACAAGGACTAGGCAAGACCTTCCTCAATCTGATAAAGGGCATCTATGAGAAATCTATAGGCTGAATGCTGTTCTCATAAGTTTGAGAACGAGTCAAGAATGTCTTCTCTCGGGGCGCCCAGAGGGCTCAGTCGGTTAAGCGTCCGACTCTTGGTTTCGGCTCAGGTCACGATCTCACGGTTTGGGAGTTCAAGCCCCGCATTGGGCTCTGGGCTGACAGTACAGGGCCTGCTTGGGATTCTCTGTCTCCCTCTCTCTCCGTCCCTTCCCCCTGCTCACACACTCTCTCTGTCTCAAAATAAATAAATAAACTTAAAAAAAAAAAAAAGCCTGCTCTCACCGCTTGAATTCAACATTATGCTGAAGGTCCTAGGCAGCACAAGGCAAGAAAAAGAGAGAAAAGTCCTACAGATTGGCAAATATAAAACTGTCTGTGCAAATGGTATGATTGTATATATAGAAAAGCCTAAGGAATAAACAAACTACTAAAACCAATAAGCATACTTAGCAAGGTTGCAGATTACAAGATCAACATACACAAATCAACTGTAGTGGTATATGTTAGCAACAACAAATTGAAAAATAAATCAAGCAATACTGTTTACAGTGGCAACAAAACATCGATTATCTAACAAGAAACTCAGCAGAAGACTTCTGCCCTAAAAAAATCACAAAATACTGTTGGGAGAAATTAAAGATGACCTAAATAAATATTCACTGAAAGACTCAATATTGCTAAGCTTGCCATTTTCCATGTACTCGTATATAAATTTAACAAAATCCCCCGAAAACTTCCAGCAGGCTATTTTGAGGAAGTGGAAAAGAGGATTCTAAAATTTATATGGAAATTCAAAGGGTGTAGAATAGCCAAGATGAGTTTGAAAAAAACAGTTAGAGGGCTAACATTACCTGATTTCAAGACTTATAAAGTGAAAGCCATCGAAATGGTGTCATATTCATATCAAGATGGACAAACAGGTCAGTGCTATAGAACAGAGTACAGAAATAGGCTGCACACATACACAGAACTGAAATTTAACCAAGGCGCCAAAGGAATTCGATCAGGCAAAAGGAAAGTCTTATTTTCCCCCATAGGGTATGAACCATCTAAATGTCTACCTTGAACCTTGACCTCTATCTAATTCCATGCTCAAGAATGTATTTTAGATTACAGGCTTATATAAATTAAAAAAAAATTTTTTTAACGTTTATTTATGAGAGACAGACAGACAGAGTATGAGCAGGGGCAGGCCAGAGAGAAAGGGAGACACAGAATCCAAAGCGGGCTCCTGACTCTGAGCTGTCAGCACAGAGCCCGACGCGGGGCTCGAACTCACAAACCGTGAGGTTATGACCTGAGCCGAAGTTGAATGCTCAACCGACTGAGCCACCCAGGTGCCCCTACAGACCTAAATATAAAACTCATATCCAGGGTTTATAGAAGAAAATGTAAGGGGCGCCTGGCTGGCTCTGTCAGAGGGGCGTGCGACTCTTGCTCTCGGGGCTGTGAGTTCAAGCCCCATGTTGGGTGTAGAGGTTACTTAAAAATAAAATCTCAAAAAAAAAAAAAAAAAAAAAAAAAAAAGAAAGTGTAAGACAATATCTTTTTTTTTTTTTTTTTTGACAATATCTTTACAATCTGGAGGTAAGCAAAAAATTCTCAGACCAGACACAAAAAGAATAAACCATTAAAATGGGAAACTGGACTTCATCAAAACCAAACTTTTTGGCTCAATTAAATTAAAAGACTCAATTAAGCAATGAATAAGCAAATCAAAGATAAATTTGCAGCACATATATCTGACACAGAACTTATATCCGGAACATACAAAAAACGTCTACGAGTCAACAATGAAAAAACGAACAATGCCATTTCTAAAAATGAAAAAGACCTGAACACACATTTCACAAACGAAGACATATGAAAGGCTAAGAAGCACATGAAAGAGTGCTCAACATCATTAGTTATCAGGAAAATATAAATTAAAAAAACACAATGAGATACCAATTCATGCCTAACAGAATGGCAAAAATAAAAATTAAAAAAAAAATCAGCAATATCAGATGTCGGTGAGGATCTCGACCAACTGAAACTTTCACCTGTTTACTGGCGGGAGAATAAAACGGGCCATTCACTTTGAAAAACTCTTTGGCAATTTCGTAGAAAATTAAATACACAACCTCCCGGGGATCCAGCAATTTCACTCCTAGGTATTTGCCCAAGAAAAATGAAAGCATATGTCCACAAAAGGGCATAGATAAGGATGGTTAAAGCAACCTTATTCCTAACAGCCCTGAACTGGAAACAATCCAAAGTTCATCAACAGGAGAATGGATTACAAAAACAAATCAGATATCAATACGATGGAGTATTATTTAGTAACGAAAAAGAACAAACTTTTGATATACTCAACAACGTGGATGTATCTCAAAAACATTAGGGTGAGCAAAAGAAGCCAGATACAAAACGGTATGTATCGAATGGAATGAATGAGTCCATTTTTATGGCACCAAAATACAGGCAAAACTCATCTATGGTGTGAGAAATTAGATGGTGGGGGAGGAGGGACTGACTGGAAATGGGCACAAGGGAACTTTCCAGGAGAATGGACGTGTTCTCTTTTTTGTTTCTGATGGGAAGTTACATGGGTGCATACAACTGTCAAAGTTCATCAAACTGTTCATTTAGGAATGTGCATTTGACTGTGTGCTAATTATATCTTTACAAACTATTGAAAATCAAAGGTCAGAAAAGTCATTTGAGAAACAAATTAAGTTTCACTATTATTGGTTTCATTCATGCGTTTAAATACAGGCACTAAATAGACAAACGTTTGTACTTTTCAATAAAACTCCCAAATCAGTGTTGGTTATTTTTCCACTGGTGAGGGCATGAGGAGGAAGCCTTCTTACTTAAGCTGAAATATACAAAGGCTCTTTTGGAACAGGATTCTATCTGTATACATCAAATAAAATATATAAATTTTTACTGTAGAACACAAAAGAGTTCCAACAAATGTGTTTACATACAAAACAGATCGGAGTTCTTGACTGATAAGAAATGTTACCTGTCTCCTTGAGAGTATTAAAAAGAGTCAGGATCAAGGCTCTTTCTTTCTTTCCTTTTTTTTAATGTTTATTTATTTTTGAGAGAGAGAGAGAGAGAGAGAGAGAGAGAGAGAGAGAGAGAGAGAGAGAGAGAGAGAGAGAGAGAGGCTGAGTAGGGGAGGAGCAGAGAGAGAAGGAGACACAGAATCCGAAGCAGGCTCCAGGCTCTGAACTGTCAACACAGAGCCGGACACCGGGCTCGAACTCACAGACCGCGAGATCATGACCTGAGCCTGAGCCGAAGTCAAGACACTTAACAGACTGAGCCACCCAGGTGCCCCTCCCACCTCTGAACTTTGGTCCCTGCTACTATCCTCCTCTGTTAGACTGCCTCCAGAGTGTCCTTTCTCCACCCGTCTCTGATCATACCTCCTCTGTTTTACTTCAGCTCAAAGGCATCTCTCTCACCTTTGACTTTACATGGAGCACACTGAGGCCATTATTCAAATGGCATAGTCTTTTTTTTTTTTTTTTTTACCCATTTCCATGTAGGTATATTAGCTGTTCAGGTTGATATTGGAGGTCAGGGATTAGCCATATGTAATTATTTTACAGCTCCTATATCACCAAGTCCAGAGCCTTGTTCCTAAGTCAATACGTATTCACTGATTGACAACTAAAGCTGTTTTGCTACCCGTAAGAAGTTTACGGCAGAAATTTTCCAGTTTAGAAAATACTTTTCTGCGGAGACTGCTCAGCTGTTGCATCGTTAACTCTATTTTTTATGGAGATTTTTCCAAAGTATGTGGACCCTGATCTGGTTACTGGGATGGTAATTTGAAGATGATAAATACTGCCTCTCTAAAACCAGACAACAGGAACCGCTCCAGAGGCCAGGCTCCACATTCCAAATAGGGACATCTCTGCCCTGGGCAGTTTTAATGCTTACAGTTCATCAGCCCTTGGTTACCTTCCAAATTAAGTTAGCTGTAATAATTTTTTAATATAAATTTTAAGAAGTTAGATTTATGTAACTGGCATTGCAGGCCCCGGAATCTTACCTCACTGTAATGGACATCCATCATTCCAGCATCTTCTTTCATTGCTCCTTCTTCATCTATATTGGGAGTTATTTTCTTGAAGGCTGAACATCCACTCGGGAATAATTCTGTATGCATAGAAAGAAGTGAAGTAAATTCATTCATTCATTCATTCATTCATTTGAGAGACAGAGCATGAGTGGGGGAGGGACAGAGAGAGAGGGAGACACAGAATCCGAAGCAGGCTCCAGGCTCCGTGCTGTCAGCAAAGAGCCCAATGCGGGGCTGGAACCCACGAGCCGTGAGATCATGACCTGAGCCTAAGTCAGATGCTCAACCGACTGAGCCACCCAGGCGCCCCAGTACATTTATTTTTTAAAAAGTGCTTTGTGAAGAACAGCCTTACGTGGACTGCTCACCCTGAAAAACAAACACAGATACTTTTGTGCCGGTCAAAGCCATCAGTGGCAATTTTCAGCTTGTAAAGAATTTTGCAAATTACTCCCATCTATTACACATTCTACCAGTCTTTTTCCCGAAAAGCGAGCTCAAGTTACTAACAAGTCAGGTTCATTCTCTGACCATGCATCATCCTCAGTGGCTAGTATAGTAAATGTTTCCTAGTGTAACTGACCGCTTTGATCCTGTGTGTTTCTGGTCTGTCACCTAACCGAAAAGGGCATGTACTTTTCAGGCAGCCAGGGAATGTGCTTTGGTAACCGTTTCCAGTTCCTAATTTTCCTGAAGAACTGGAAAAAGGAAGTGGGTTGGGTGGCTGGAGGAAGCCTAGCCTAGGACTTGTAAGAGAGGCAGAGAAAACATGTGGCAGGACTGAAGCGTCCTTGGAGAAAGGGGACAGGCCCTGGGAGAATCAGCACGCTTTCAGAGTTAGATTGCCCTGGGAAGTAGCAAGTGAGCTGAAGCTGGGAACAGGTGCTGTGGGACCGTGGACCAAATGTTTGCCGTCAAGCAAGAGTTCAGGTATAGAAGGCAGGCTTTGTGGTTGCCCTACACGCTCTGTGCATGTGTCCAAACACTCTTGGGAAAAGAAGAAGGAAGGTTTAAGAGAGTCAGGCTTCCCCGTATTTAAGAGATTTCTCAGAATTCTGGCAGAAAGAAAGGTCAGCTATCAGGGCTGGGGTTCTGCCAGCTCCCCTGGTCTAAATGAAGGCTACACACATACATCGTCTTGTAAGATGCTTGATAGAGCGTGAGTTACCAAATAAGCACCACGCTTCTATGAGAGAGAGACAGACTTCTGGAGAGGGAAGATGGGGTTATTCTGAAGTGCTTTTTCAAGAACGGAGAGACACAGAGGGAGCAGTCAGTGGATTTCTGTGAAGAGAGGCGAGGCAGAAGTGAAAATAAGGGACGCCTGGGTGGCTCAGTCAGTTAAGCGTCCGACCGTTGTCTTGGCTCAGGTCATGATCTCCCGGTTTTTGAGTTCAAGCCCTGCATTAGGCAGATTCTCTCCCCGTTCTCTCTCTGTCCCTATCCCGCTCGCACTCCCCCTCTCTCGAAATAAATAAATACACTTAAAAAATTAAAAAAAAAAAAAAAGAAATGAAAATGAGATTTACTTTGACCCAATGGCCTTCAGGGCCATTTTTGTTGAAAGAAATTAGGTAATAAAAGACACTGAAGACAGAGCGGAACGCGCTTCATTTCTGAAGAGAAGCATGCCTAAAATGGTCTGTTATAGACTTCGAGGCAAGTTCTGTTCAAAGTGCTGGACCACAACAAGACAAGGAACTTGCACCCGAACGTAAATCAATTCATCATTTCCTTCTTCAACTGAGTCTATGGGAAAAAAAAAAAGTCTGCTGAATTAAATACACTCAGTGACATAGCTGATTTCCACTCAGGATAATACTCCTTAGCTTGTTGTGACCCAGTAACAAAGTTCTCAGATCGGCCACTCTTTGAATAGTGCGTTAGGAGAACTTTCTGAAATGTAGGAGACAATGTCCCACTTGATCAACTCTGCGAAGTCAAGAGCTAGGTGGTAGGGAAGGGGGCCCCCAACGGTCCTCAACAAAGAAAAGGCCTCTGGCAGCTCGGTCCACGACTAGGGAAAAAAATGCCTGTCTGCTCTGAGACTTTTAAGTGATTCCCAAATCTAGGATTTTTCTAGAATGCTGTGATTTAGGGGAGGACAAAAAGGGGCACACTCCTGTGCCTGAGATCAGATGAGGCTAAAGCATCTTGGGAGAGCTATTTTAAGTAAATTTTAAGTAGATTTCAAATATATATTTTCTTTTATTTTTAATGTCTATCATTTTTGAGAGACAGACAGAAGGAGACACAGAATCCGGAGCAGGCTCCGGGCTCCGAGCTGTCAGCACAGCACCTGATGCAGGGCTCGAACTCATGAACCACGAGATCACGACCTGAGCCGAAGTTGGACGCTTAACTGCCTCAGCCACTCAGGCGCCCCTCAAGTATATATTTTAAGTATAAGGAGGGCAAATTATGTTTTTTCTCATAATCTGACAGGTCAATGCCCACTTTGGAGTTTGTTGTCTGCTTCATGGATTGTTAGCTTCAGAGTCCACTACACGTGGTAAGCGTGTTATCGGGAGTCCTATGCCTAATGACGTATCTCTACCTAGAGGAGAATATATCCCCCTTGTTTGCATAAGTTATTAGCACCCACCAAACTATCCAATGACAAAAGGACCCTTTTCGTTGTGAGGGTCTTTAAAATGCTTGGGGAAATTTCTGATTGCCCTTAGCCCTAGAAAGATTTTTAAAGTTTTTTTTTCATGTTTATTTTTGAGAGAGAAGAGACGGAGTACGAGCGGGGAGGGCAGAGAGAGGGAGGGCGACACCGAATGCGAAGCAGGCTTCAGGCTCTGAGCTGTCAGCACAGAGCCCAACGTGGGGCTCAAACTTGTGAACGGCGAAATCGTGACCTGAGCCGGGGTTGGCCACCAAGGTGCCCTTAGAAAGATTTTTAGATGAAATAAGCTGCTGAATCTGGAAGTGGCCAGTGTATATATCCCAACAGAGGGAGGCACGCGTTTTGGGGATCTCACATAGCGCTCTGTAGCATTATATAAGGTGGTCTTCAAGAGTCTGCTATCAATCTTTCTGGTAGATGACCTGGATTCCTGACCTTGCCCTTCAAAGCTATAGCTTCTGTAGTCCTGACTGCTGTCCTAGGGAAAGCAAGATGCACACTGTCCAAGGACAGACCATTACCTTGAGCACAAGTGTCCCAGGAAAAAATAAAAGCCGGGAGGAGTTTGGAGGGTGGGGAGGCAGTTCAACCCTTGGTAAAATAAGACCGCTAGTCAGAAGAAGGATAAGAGGTTAAGAGTCCTGAAGGGGGAGGGGAGGCAAAAGGCGGGGAGGGCTGTGATTGGCAAGGAGTCAGGAAATAAAAAAGACTGTGGAACTTAAGCTATCAGATCCTGGGTAAAAAGACTTGGGAAAGGGAGCAACATTACCCTATAAGGAATGAAAGGAACAGACTCTATGGGAAAGGAAATTCCTTTTTCTGGGTTGTTGGCGGGGGGAGGGGGGCCTCTAGGACCGAAGCTTTGCTGAGCCTTGGATGCCAAGTGGTGGTGGAAGGACGCAGACACCTGACTCTTGTCTTCCCCGGGTCAGAATAGTTGTGCCCTCTCTCAGGAAGAGGTACATCAAGTCTCGCCTCCAAAGAATGAGATCTAGAATACTTGGGGGGGGGGGGGAGGGAGGTGTTCTCAGATAGAACCGAAATAGGGACATTGAAACCTTTTTTCTTTTTAGATCCGTGGGGGTGAGAGTACCCAACACCCAGTAAGTATCACCACTTAGAGGGAACTTAGGTCAAAGGAAGAGAAGGGTATCCTTAAGGTCTCTCCGGGAGGAAGAGCAAGGGCTTTGGCTGACTGAAAGAAGGGTGGGGGCAGGGAAAACTGCACACCTCCTCCCCCTTTCCCGTTCAGTCCAGTGCTTGAAACATAAAAAAAGAAGGATCTAGGGGCGCCTGGGTGGCTCAGTCGGTTGAGCGTCCGACTTCGGCTCAGGTCACGATCTCGCGGTTCGTGAGTTCGAGCCCCGCGTCAGGCTCTGGGCTGATGGCTCGGAGCCCGGAGCCTGCTTCCGATTCTGTGTCTCCCTCTCTCTCTGCCCCTCCCCCGTTCATGCTCTGTCTCTCTCTGTCCCAAAAATAAAAATGAACGTTAAAAAAAAATAAAAAAAATAAAAAAAAAAAGAAGGATCTAGAAATAAGCCATCACTGGTGTTTTGTAGTCAGCCCTAGGGGACAGGGGCCCAAGCCTTTGCTTGCTTAGGCAACCACCCAATGGAACAAACTCTTTAAAAAAAAAAAAACAAACTCTCATCAGAACATCTGTTTCCAATATGTCAGCTGGTAAGTAGTATTTCATTTCATCTTGATTAAAAGAAGCACTTTATAATGACTTCAAGAGAAATGGCTTAGGAGTTTGAGAAAACAAAATTTTTGCAATTGCTATGCCCAAGATTTAAAATACTTTCTAACTCTCCTTCCCTTTTGTCTTCATTATCAAAGGACGCTTAACAGTAGAAAACAAAGGGTTGTGGAACTGCTCAACTATTTTTGTGAAGTCTGTCTTAAAGACTAATAAAATCTTTTTTTTTTTTCAGCGCTGAACTCAAACGTTTGTTTTATTTACTCTGTAAATAGCCAGCTCTTACAGGTTAACAGATTAAATTTTTAACTTGTGTTTTCAATTAATAGGGTCTATTGGTATAACTGTCATAGTTTAATCAACTCATCACCAAAAGAAGGTGTTTTGGATCATCTGAATGACTAAAGCCAAGGGTGGGGGCACCCTGAGGATTTTACTACTGCCACCATTTAAGTTTTTTTTTTTTTAAGTTATAAATAAAGTTATTTATTTTGAAAGAAGGCGGGGGGAGGGGGGGACGCCGAGACAGGGGGAGGGAGGGAGGCAGGGAGGGAGGGAGGGAGGGAGGGAGGGAGGGAGAGAGAGAGAGAGAGAGAGAGAGAGAGAGAGAGAGAGAGAGAGAGAATCCCAAGCAGGCCCTGCGCTGCCGGCACAGGGCTCGAACTCACGAGCCATGAGATCATGACCTGAGACGAAATCGAGAGTCAGATGTTAACCAACTGAGCCACCCTTAGAATAAGGTTGGCTAGTTTAAGCAAGTAGGATTTTCCAGGTTTAAAAATAAACGGGGCCTATAAATAAATACATGAACTCCTAAATGTTAACATGTTTTGTTAAATGCAAAACATTTTTTTCCTACTCAGAGAGGGACTCTTTGCTTTATAGGAAGGATAAACTCTTAAACACCTTGGGGTATTAAGAAGTAAATATTTAAGCGGGAGGGGGATGGGCAAAATGGGTAAGGGGAGTGGGAGATACAGGCTTCCAGCTATGGAGTGAATAATCAGGGGAATAAAAGGCACAGCACAGGGAGTACAGTCGATGGCATTGCAGTAGCTTGTACGGTGACCGACGGTAGCTGCCCTGGTGGTGAGCACAGCGTAACATACCGAGAGGTTGAGTCACTATGTTGCACACTCGAAACTAATGTACCATCGTGTGTCAACTCTACTCAAATATTTAGAGAAGTTTTTAAAGCACTATTTCCACTTACTGAAACAGGTCGCATTGTTTTGTGTACAGGCTAGCTGCCCCCAACTCATGTCCAACAAACCACAGCAATATTTATATTCTATTTTAGTTGCTATCTTGCCCAGTCTTGTATTTTCAAAGTTTAAGGACTGATAATGGAGATTAATAATTCTTGATTGTTGCCTAATTTTAAGTCTTTGTACCTATGGGGAAAAAAATCTAGGGAAATATTTTAATACACTTAACAATTTTCAACATCTAAAGGGTACGGTTTTATACTCCGTGGACATAAAAATCTTTTTGCAGATTTCTCTAATTAGAGAGAGGAGATAATACTACCCTCGTTTGTCGGAAAACTACACCTAAAAATGCATTACCGTGTTTTGAGTTCTCGTATCAGTTTATTTGGAACTGCAGATGTACAATTTCAATATTTATTTTGACTATAATTTCACAGGCAGACTGGTGATGTAGGGGAAAAAAAAACCCTCAGGTGGGGCCTTCTTTTGATAATTATTATTTTTCCATTTTAAAACCAAGTCTAGGCACTCAAAGGAGAACACTAGAGTCTACCAATTTCAAACACACGGGTTGTTAAATATTTCAGTACCAAACAGAAAGTGTTAATTTAAAATCTAAGTGAAAAAGGGCCGCCTGGGTGGCTCAGTCACTTGAGCGCCTGACCCTTGATTTTGGCTCAGGTCATGAACGCATGGTTCCTGAGATCGAGCCCCGTGTCAGACTCTGCACTGACAGCGTGGAGCCTGTTGGGATTCTCCTTCCTTCTCTCTCTGCCCCCCCCATTCGTGCACACTCTCCTCCCCCCACTCTCAAATAAACATTAAAAATAATAATAAAAAAATAAAAATAATAAAATAAAAATAAATAAATAAATAAATAAATAAAAATAAATAAAAAAATAAATAAAAAAAATAATAAAATGAATCTACATTTTATTCATGATACCATGCTTGGGATGACTATGTATAAAGAGGTTCTCCCCACATGGGTGGTATTATTATATGAGGCAATCAACTGAGCCTTAGATGTAAAATGGGAGCTATATAGTTAACTGTAGGAATTCAAAACAAAACAAAACGTGGCTGTGTTCTCCTCGATCAAACCAGAGTGATAAGGCTCCCACGAGATGGTTTCATTTTGCCCTGATGTTACTCATTTAACTACCGTAAAGGAAATAGCTTGGCCGTTATGATAGATAGCAGAAGGTTTCTAACTCAACTATTTTACTATTTGAGTAGTTTTATAGCAGTCAACAATACTGGTTTTGGAAAGGGAAGCTTTCAGACAGATTCTTGAATTGGATCTGCTGGATCCTGAAGCCCTTCAAGACCCCCGACTCCCCTTTTGTTTCTCCTTCCCTCGCCTCCCCGCCAGCTCTGTTGAGACACAGCTGAAATAGAACACTGTGTAAGTTTAAGGTGTGTGCGTTGGTTTGATACGTGTATATTGCGAAATGAATGCCCCCCCCCCCACATAATTACCATTTGCGGGGAGATGAGAATATTTAAGATCCACTTTCTCAGCAACTTTCAGGTATATAATACAGTATTAACTATCATCACTGGGCTGTACATTAGATCCCCAGAATTTATTCCTCTTCTAACTGAAAGTTTGTACCCTTTCGTCAACGTCTTCCCACTTTCCCCACCCCCTAGCCTCTGGCAACTACCATTCCACGCTCTGCCTCTGTGGTTTCGAGTTTTTAGATGCTACATGAAAGTGAGATCATACGGTGTTGGTCTTTCTCTTTCTGACTCATTCCACTTAGCATAATGCTATGCCATGCTATGCTATGCCATCCATGTTGCCCAAACTGGCCAGATTTCCTTCTTTCTTGTGGCTGAATATTGTGTATATGTGCCACATCTTCTTTATCCATTCTTATGGATCCATTTCACAGGTTTTCATGTTCTTAACTAGCATCTCTTCATTTCGGCTTGAAGAACTCCTTTCAGCCTTTCTTGCATGGCAGGTGTAGTGGGGATGAACTCCTTCAGCTTTTGTTTGCCTGGGAATGTCTTTATCGGTCCTTCACTTCTGAAGGACAACTTTACTGGAGTCCTCTTGGCTGGCAGTTCTATTCTTTCAGCTCTTTGAATACTTCATCGCACTCTCTCTTTGCCTGCAAGGCTCTGCTGAGAAACCTACCAATGGCCTTATGGGGGTTCCCTGGTCAGTTACAAACTTCTCTCCTATTGCTGCCTTGGGGTTCTTTGTCTTTTGATAGTTTTATTATAACGGGTCTTAGAGAAGCTCTCTTTATGTTGAGCGTTTGGGGGATCTATGAGCTTCGTGAACATGGATGTCCAAATCTCTCCCCAGATTTGGGATGTCTTCAGTTATATTTCTTGAAATAAAAGTTTTCTGTCTCCTTCTCCCTCTCTTCTCCTTCTGGGACTCAAAGAATTCACAGATTGTTTCTTTTGATGCTATCCCAAAGATCACGCCCGGAGGCTTCTTTACTCTTTTTCATTCTTTTGTCCTTGTTCTCCTCTGATGAAACAAATTCAAAGGTCCTGACTTCCAATTCACAGATTACTTCTGTTTGATCCACTCTGTTGGCAATGCTGTTGCATTTTTCACTTCATTCATTGTATTCTTCAATGCCAGAATTTTTTTTTTTAATTTCCTATCTGCGTTTAACTTCTTGTTCTTGTACTATTCTCCTGGTTTCATTGAACTCTCTGTTTTATCATAGCTCATTAAGCTTCCTTAAAACAGCTATTTTGAATTCTTCATGAGGTACACTGCAGATCTCCAGGACTTTGGCCTGGGTTACCGGAAGGTTATTGGGAGCCTTTGGTGGTGCCATGTTGCCTTCATTTTTCCTGTTCTCTGAAGTCTTTTGCATGGCTGTCTTTGCATCTGAAGTAGCAGTCACCTCCAACCACCTTTACTGACTGACTTTGGGGGAGAAACACCTTCCATCTGCCCTGCTACGGAGTCTGTGGCTTTCACGGACCTCCTATGGATACAAAGGCTTCATCTTCTTGCTCCCTTTTGTGGCAGATTTTTTTTAATGTTTATTTTTGAGGGAGAGAGAGAGACAGAGTGGGAAAGGGGAAAGGGCAGAGAGAGGGAGACAGAAGCTGAAGCAGGCTGCAGGCTGCAGGCTGCAGGCTCCCAGCTGTCAGCACAGAGTCCGACGCGGGGCTTGAACTCGTGAACCATGAGACCGTGACCTGAGCCGAAGTCTGACGCCTAACCGACTGAACCACCCAGGTGCCCGTTTTGTGGCAGATTTCTGAGGCTTGTATGCCTTCTCTCCATCGTGCAACACACCAGGCCAAAGTGCTAAAGCTCAAGCGTGTGGTCTCTTAGTGGCCCACAGATGCTGGATGGCCTTCTAGTCGGCTGCCAAGGCTTGCTCTTAGCCACCCATCAGGAGCACACACAGGGAGCCGGCTACAGGATAAAGGAGTGCAGGGTTTAGATGCACAGAGCACGGGAGGTGCCTGTGGGCTAGGTGGGGGTGGGGGCAGGAATCCATGAGCTATGTGTCCCTAGTGCCTTGGGCTTCTAGATGGAGCCTGCGATGCGGTTAGCAGGATCCACGTCTCTTTAAGGCCCTCTAAGAGTCCGATCTACTCCCACCTCTTCCTGCCCCTAGTCACGCGGCTCATGAGCCAGGTACCCCGGATGGGGCAAGAGAGAAATGCGTCTCTTTGGCAGGCCTTATACTGCTGCGGATGCCAGGGGCCCACTCACATGCTCCCACTTGTTCCCCACAGAAGAAATCATGGGCGAGAAGGTCTCTCTTGGCACGGAGCTGTGCCACCTTGGGGGAGGGGTGACATGAGTTAAGTCAAACCGTTCCTTTCACCCTCTACGATGCATCTGAACTTGTATTTGTTTTGCTCCAACGGCATGCTGGAACTTTGCCACGGGCCTCCTGGACGTCCACCAAAGTCCTCTGGTCTGTGGATGATTATCTAAGACGGGGCTCTCCAGGTGTGCTCAGACCACAGCTGAGAAAGGCTAGGACCAGTTCATGAGCCACTACAGGGTCCACGTCCAGGACCAAGGTCTGTCTGCCTATTACCTGAGAGGCACAGGTGGGGGAGACTCCTCCCGGGTCCCTGGCTGTATGGTGCTGAATCCCACAGCTCCCACAGAGGCACTTTTGTCCGCAGACGGATGGCAAACTGCTGAGGCGGGGGGGATACAGAAACAAGGGGCATCTTACTTGGCCATCTTGCCGATGCGCTCCCTTTTATTTATTTGTTAGGTTCATTTATTTTGAGAGAGAGCGAGAAAGAGAGAGCACGCAAGAGCAGGGGAGGGGCAGAGAGAGGGGGAGAGAGAATCCCAAGCAGGCTCCGCACAGGCAGCGTGGAGCCCGATGAGGGGCTTGAACTCACGAACCATGAGATCATGACCTGAGCCGAAACCAAGAGTCGGACGCTTCACCGACTGAGCCACCCAGGCGCCTCCTGACTCCCTTTTCATATTGTTTTTTTTTTTAATTTTTTAATGTTTATTTATTTTTGAGAGAGAGACAGAGCATGAGCAGGGGATGGGCAGAGAGACACAGAATCCGAAGCAGGCTCCAGGCCCTGAGCCGTCAGCACAGAGCCCGATGCGGCGCTCAAACCCACCAATCGCGAGATCATGAACCCGAGCCGAAGTCGGATGCCCAACCAACTGAGCCACCCAGGCGCCCCCTCGCCCCGAGTCCCTGTTAATAGCAAAGTATTATTGCACTAAAGTGGCTATGGAGCTGTAACCTGGGTGCATTTTTGAAGTCGAGACGGATGAGGGGAAAACAAATGATCTGTATTCACCAGAGCTCCTCATGAGCCCCGAGAAGAATTTAATTTGTGGCAGTGTTCCAGGGAGACGGTCTTGGAAAATAAACATTGGGCATCAGGCCTGGCCCTGTGCTATTTAACTTATTCCTGTACTCTCAATGAAAGCAGAAGGCAAAGCGAATAATCCAGTTTTCCAACACCTTCTGTTTGAACACCAACTGAGGCTAAAGGTGAACGTATATTTCAGAGCTCAATCGTATCACATTCAAGCTACAAAGAGAAAAACTCCGGGGCTAACTGAAATTCTCCCCGTCTCTAGGAGCAGAAATCTCTTACTTTTTCGATGGAGAAACTCGGCAACCAGAGCTGCCACGTGCACGTAACACATTGCTGCCTGGAAAAGGATGACAAAGGAAGAGCGGTCAGAATGCGTTCCAGAGCTTTCTGCAGGGTGGTGTTTAGAACAAAGCCCGAAGCAGTCACCTCTGAAAAATCTCCATTTTTTACATGAATCTTGGCCATGCTGTCAAGCCAGGTTTTCCTGAGCTCCGGGGTGCTCGCATAGGACTTGGCTAGACTATACTGGAGATCAATTAACATTTCGGGATCTTTCTCATGCTCCTTCATCTGAGCGGTGGCCATAAGGACGGTACGGATTCTCTTGGTCAAGTCTTTGACTTCTGTGGGAAAAGCGGTGGCCTAATTTCAAAACAAACAAACAAACAAACAAACAAACAAAAAAGACATGTTTATCAATATTACCCATGTGCTTTCTAAGCCTTGGCATCCAATCCTGGGAATCCCATGACTTATATTCCTGATTACAGTTCTTGGTATACCCACATGTGTCTACGGAGCTTTGATTTTTTCTTTGTACGGGGTGCCTGGGTGGCTCAGTCGGTGTGGAGCATCCAACTCCCGATTTCGGCTCAGGTCTTGATCCCGGGATTGTGGGATCAAGCCCTGTGTCGGGCTCTGCACTGAGCACGGAGCCTGCTTAAGAGTGTCTCTTTCTCTCACTCTCTCTCTCCCTCTGCCCCTCCCTTGCTCGTGCTCTCTAAAATTAAATAAATAAATATTAAAAAATAAAGAGCTTTATTTTTTTAACGCTCATTTATTTTGAGAGAGAGCACACACGGGAGAGAGCATGAGTGGGGGATGGGCAGAGAGACACAGAGACAGAGACAGAGAGACAGAGAGACTCCCAAGCAGGCTCTGCACTGTCAGCACAGAGCCCGACATGAGGCTCAATCTCACGAACTGTGATGACCTGAGCCGAGATCGAGAGTCGGATGCTTAACCGACTGAGCTACCCAGGCACCCCTGAAGCCGTTTAAATGAATTCTTTTTTAAAATGTCCAATGAGCTCAGGGTTCAAAGGCTCTAAACTTGACGGCAGTATATTCACAATACATAAAAGCATGGATCTGGAGGCAGACTACCTGGCCCTGAACTCCAGCCTTCCAGCTTGTCCACGGTAAATTCGACAGCCAGGAGAATTATTTGCCATTATTGTGTGATTTTAGTTATAACGGTAACTAAAAATCGACAGCTTACTAGGTACTCGTATGGTCTAGGTGTGCCTTACATGTTTTAACTTTTGCAGCAACCCTATGAAATAAGTACCATTATAATTCGTTTTATAAAGGGAAATTGAGGCGCACAGCCGTTACATAGCTTGGCCAACGCATCACAGTTGGTTAGGTGGTAGAGACAGGATTTATACCCAGACATTCGGGTTCCAGACTAGTGATCTCAGCCACTCTTCCATCCAAACACTGCCACGTACACTAAAGGAAAAACCTTACACAAATACCGTAACGATTTCCATTTACACAACTAAAAGGTTGTGAATCACAGAAAACCCTAAAGAGTGAATAGCCTCTCTCAAAATGTTGTTTTGTCCTCCAAACCCATTAAGCTACAGTTTCCTTTTTATCCTGGCCGCTACTAAGAACGTATTCTCACTTCCTCTTAACCCCAAGGGAGTAATCACAGTTACCGTAGGATTCAGAGAAGACGAGGAAGGGACAATACAGGGGTTGGGGAGCTTTTCAACGGGAATGTAACCAACTGTGGAGGAAACGGTTTTTCAAAGTGCCTTCCCGATCCCTTCGAAAATAATAATTACATATGATAAAGTTCCTTCTTATACCCTAGTAGCAGTCCCATTTCCTGGGGTGAAGGCATAGCTTGTTGTCATAGGGTTTATTGGTAATGACAGCCCCGCCAGAGTAAAGCGAGGTCATTTCAGAAATGAGTCATGAAAAAGATTTCTTACCAAGGTCAGCCAATACAGACCTCATTTACTTTGAAAATGATGCTAAGACAACTTTTATATAACAAAGAATTAAGGATGGTCACAAGTGGTAAAATAAACTCTCAGAGTGTGAGATCCTAAATGGCATAAAATGTTTTTGTGCTCATGGGATTAGCTGGAGCATATGCTGATCTCCCGGGGAACCAGTAGAACTGGCTGAAAAGCAAACTTTCCCAGCCTGAGAATGGCTGGCACTAATCAGTGTTGGTTTTTTTTTTGTTTGTTTTTTGTTTTTTTTTTTTCAGTCTAAGCAACGTTCCTATGGGAATTATTTTTTGGTACACAGATTCTACACGCCCCAAACATCAAGTATGCCGTGACTGTGGTTTTTTTTTTTTTTCTTACAGTTTTTACACAATATGGTCAAATTATCCTGGAGGATGACCTTTCCCAAGAAGGGCGATGATCCCCTGGGGAGGAAAAGTCCTTGACTGACAAAAAGATTCTTCTTCCCTTGTACACGTGCATCGCTGAAGATCAGAACCTGTTTTCCGTGCAACAAGACAAACGAAGTTTTACAATGGTATAGGTTCTGAGTATGTGGGTAAGGAACAGGACCGGTGGTCAGGGTCTTAGGCTTGGCCTCAGCCAGCTGGTACCGGAGAACGACAGCCTTGGCCTTGGGTTTGCCCACACATATCCACGGCAAGCCATAATCAGTTCAAAGATAATTCTCAAAACTCAGAAGACCATCAAGTGGTGAATTCCTTCAGCGTTATTCCTCCTCTGTTGGCCACTCTCGGTGACATTTTGTGGAAGTTCAAACTCAGTGCTTCATTAACCAATACCATAAATGGTATTGGTAGCCAAATGGTAGTCAAAAAAGAATCCATGCCTTGTCTGAGCAAGTGTAGAAATCAAGCTCAGGAAAAAATTCCAATCCTACTAGCTCGAACAGCTGTGTATACATAACATAGTCATTCATCCGTCCAGTCAACGAATACTGAAGCTCTGTTCCGTACGGGGCGGTGCTCTGGGTGCCGTACCAAACAGAGCCTTGACTCGTGAAACCCACGTTCTATATGCGCCCTGTGCCATCAAAGGCTGTGAGTCCAATGAGGGTTTGACTACAGGAGTGTAAGCTTCTCTGACAGTGAATGTGGTGCTAGTTTATTACTTGTAGTTGAGGACGTACCTTCATAGGTCTGTCACTGTTTGCGAAATTGTTGATAATGAACAGGGATTCCTGAAATCGCGATCCGCCGCTTAGTGCCACGTCGGCTATCAGCTGGCTCACAGCAATTATGATCTGTGGGAGGAAGCACACGTTGGTTTTCGAGTGTCTTTTGAACAAATGCTGCTTATCCTCATCATTGTATGAGCCCATAAGCACCCGTAGGAAACGCTTCTTTTAGTTTTATTGTTTGAAAAATTTTTAGATGTTTATTTCTTTTTGAGAGAGAGAGAGAGAGAGAGAGAGAGAGAGAGAGAGAGCGAGAGCATGAGCAGGGGACGGGCAGAGAGAGAGGGAGACGGAGGACCAGAAGCGAGCTCCGTGTGGACAGCAGAGAGCCCGGTGCAGGGCTGGAACCTCGAGATTAAGATCTGAGCCGAAGTTGGATGCCTGACTGAGGCACTCAGGCGCCCCTGAAACGCTTCTTTTAAAAATGCCTCACTGGGGTGCCTGGGTGGCTCATTCGGTTAAGCGTGGGACTCCTGATGTTGGCTCGGGTTATGTTCTCACGGTTTGTGAGATCGAGCCCTGCCTTGGGCTCTGTGCTGACAGCACGGAGCCTGCTTGGGATGCTCTCTCTTCCTGTCTCTCTCTCTCTCTCTCTCTCTGCCTCTCCCCCGCTTGCCCTCTCTCTTAGAATAAATACACTTAAAAAGATTTTTTAAAATGCCTCACAGTTCCATCATAATCGAGTTTCTTCATACGTGAGGGGTTTAAATTCTTCCAGTGTAAGAGAAGCTCCAAAGGTCCCAGTGACAAATGTTATTGGGACGTTTCTTGGTTTAGAGGTGAACGGCTGTTCCAAACTCACAGCACAGCTAGATCTAACACGGTTTTCAAAATCATGAACTGCTAACAGGGGCGGTCAGACCCCCACTCTAAACACGCTTTGCTAAGGAGTAGCTCCGGCAAAGCCGGGAACAAATGACGTTTGTCTCTGACGGCCTCTCGCCCGCCTTTCGCCGGTCTATTTCCGTGTGCCACACTCCCAACTCCAGGACTTCGGCTCCCTTCTTGGCTTCTCGCTGGGGTCTGTCTAGTTTAGACAGCAGTGGACGGAAGGGCCTTTGATGGGGATTTGAATCTCTCAAGCTCCCTTGGATGATTACCTAAATGATTCACGTTAAGGTGTCGATGGCCGCTCCCGGGAAGCAGGGCTTTGTGGGAACAAGGAGCACAAGCTCTAGGGTCAAACTGCCTTCGCTTCAAGTTTTGACTCTATCAATTATTCACCGTGTGGCTGTGGGGAAGCTACGGAACCCTTCTGTGCCTCGCTTTCCCCATTCGTAATAGGGGGGTGACGACAATACCTGTTTGAGTTGGCCTCGTTTCACAGATGAGGCACACGGTTAAATGCCTTTAAATGGAGTAACTCGCCTAGGGTCACACGGTAAGCAAGTAGCCAAACTAGGATTTAAACCCAGGTAGGTGTGCTTCCAAAACCCATGCTTTCCACTAAACCTTGAGCCGTCTCTCATCCTTTACAAACCGGGCATGCTGGAACGTGAAAAACAAACTAAAAAACCTGTTACCGTAACGTACGGGCTCTCACCGGTCATGTTCTCCAACCAATATTTGGTGTGGTATTTCCTTATCTCACTTAATCCTCATGAAACCCTATGAAGAAACTGAGGCACTGAGAGACTCGGGCAGTTGCTCAAGGTCGCACAGTGAGTGGGAATCTGGGATTCCGCACTAGAGTCTGGGCTCTTCACATCTACACTCTGGAGCAGCACTGCCCAACAGAAATAGGTGGGCCACATTCGCAATTTTAAAGCGTCCAGGGGCCACGTTAAAAAGCAAAAAGACATAGGTGCAATTTAATAGGTTTTACTTCACCCAATTACGTCCAAACTATCACGTCAACATAAGGTCAGCATAAAACAACGGCGATATTTTACTCTTGTGCCCTCAGCCGTCCAACACCAACGTGTATTCTACACTGACGACACGGTCAGGCACTCAGGGGAGACCTAGGTGGCTGGCCGCTACCGTCGTGGACCGAGTATCGCCGGGCCTCGATCTAGAGGCTAAAGAGGGAACAGAAGAAAGGAGCTTTGGTTTTCACTGACCTGCAGATGGGTCCTCAAAAAGGTTTTCCTCTTGGTGTACTCAAAGTTGTTCCTCATCAGAAGATACAAAAGCGCGGACGCCTCGTTCCTGGTTGAGCTGATCTTCGAGGTGCAGCACTTGAGAACCTCGTAGCAAAATGCGGCACACATGTTAACCCTTCCTTTGAAAAAGGCGGAGGGAAACTAAAGAGCAGGAAAAACGGAAGTAAGTGTCCGGAAACCCACTCCCCCCCCCAAATCACTCACCCATCCAACGCCTTCCATCTTCTCACTCACAACTGTACCGAGTGCCTCGAGGACACAAAACCAAACTAAGGTCAGGGCTCTGCTCCGGAGAACCGGAGACCGGCACACATTAATAATAGAACAATTCAAGTCAGCGGACAGGTCACGACACAAATGTGCAGGGCAGACTGTAAATGCTACAGATCCGAGAAGAGCTCACGATGGTCTGGAAAAGACGGTAAGTAGGCTCTTTTGTTTTTGGTTTTTGGGTTATTTTTGTGTTTTCTAAGAGAGAGAGAGAGAGAGAGAGAGAGCATGTGCGAGCACGGGAGATGGGCAGAGCAGGGAAGAGGAAGAGAATCCCAAACAGGCCCTACGGGGGGCGTGGAGCCCAACACGGGGCTTGATCCCATGACCCTGGGACCATGACCTGGGTTGAAATCAAGAGTCAGAGGCTTAACCAACTGAGTCACCCAGGCGCCCCGATAGGTAGGTTCTTGATAGTACGTATTAAATTAATGAATGGCTGAAATGATGAATGATTGATGGGTCTCAGTTTGGGCTTTGAAAATGGGAAGGACAGTCTGCATTATTTACTCTTTTGCTGTGTATTTAAACAGTTCCTTATGTTCCGAACTCCCAAATGCTGAGAAAATTATAGTGGGAATCTAATCAGCAAGTAAAGTTGATCTTTTAACAAACTGGGGTATAGGCAAAGTATAGGCCCACAAACATACGCACGTGTGTCTTCTCATAAATAGTTGTTGAGTAAGATACATTGTGGCATTAGAAAGAGAGTACAAAAGTTATGCTCGATCTTCAAAACAGCCAAGTGGCTATTGCTTTGAAAATATATTCAGGCTGCTTTGTGGAAGATAAACTATTCATCATAACATAGGCTTGTTACAATCTCCCATGCTTACATGTCTAAGCAAGCAGGAAGTTGCTTTGAGGGCACACAATGGATTTTTTCAGGGAATGTGAAGCTAGAGGGCCACCCTTTCAAAATTATTCCTTGGGAATCTTGAGTTTAAACCCATGTTATAGGAACCTTTTTTTTTTTTTTTTTAAGTTATCTCTATGCCCAACGTGGTGCTCAAATTCATGATTCAAGAGTCACATGCTCCACCGACTGAGACTGGCAGGTGCCCCAAGAATGTATTTCTTCTTGTTTTTTTAATGTTTATTTATTTTTGATAGACAGACAGAGTGTGAGTGGGGTTGGTGCAGAGAGAGAGGAAGACAGAGAATCCGAAGCAGGCTCTAGGCTCTGAGCTGTCAGCACAGAGCCCGACGCGGGGCTCGAATCCAACCACTGTGAGATCACGGCCTGAGCTGAAGTTGGATGCTTAACCGACTGAGCCACCCAGGAGCCCCAAGAATCTATTTCTTTGTAATCACCTTAACACCAAGTACAATGCTATGCGGATAATGAATGTTTAATGAACGTTTTCTGATTGGCAATTGGGAAATCTCATCAACAGTTTCACCGGATTAGACCAAATATTGCTGGGCAAGATACTCTAGTATGAAAATAAAGGTGTAAGGGAGGGCATGGGAGTAGTGTAATTAATCCACTATCATTAGTTTCTACCTCCATCACACTTCTTTGAGTGGGCAATGGCCAAAATCATCAATGACCTCCTAACTGCCAATCCCAATGGATTTCCTTTCCTCCTTACCTTATTAGACGGCTCCATACCTCATAATAACGTTGAAACTTTTTTCTCCTTTGGCTTCCAGGATATCCTTCTTTTTTACCTTTCTTCCTACTTCTGTGACTGTTCCCCTCTCATCTCCATTGAGTTCTTTTCCAGCCCCTTCCATGTTGTTTTTCTCCCATGTACTGCTCTTGACCTTTGTGTGTGTGTGTGTGGGGGGGGCTGGAGGGGTGCTGGGGCGGGGGGAGGGTTCTTCCTCTATATGTTCTCCAGGGGAAATTAAACCACTCCCATGGCTTCAATTACCACTCTTATGCTGCTGATCTCCCTAGTTCACTATGTTCCAGTGAAACTGGGCCTTTCAGTTCCCAGAACTTCTGGGCCTTTGCCTATGCATGTCCTTCTCCCTAGAGTGTTCTTCCTTGAGCTTTTCAAACAGCTGGCCCCTTTTTGTATTTCAGGTCTCATTTAAAAAGGGATAAGCCTATCTAAAGTAAGGGATCTCCCACAAATCCTTATTCTCTATCTTAGCACCTTCGGTTCCTTCCTAGAACTTATAATTACCAGTTAATTTACTTGTTTATTTCACTAGACTACAAGCTTCCTGAGAGCAGAGACTATGTTTCTTTTGTATCTCCACCACTGTATCTCTAGTACCTAGTACAGTGCCAGACAGAGAGAAGGTGTTTGGTAAATACGGGAGGGATGGATGGATGGATGGATGGATGGACGGACGGACAGACGACTCCAAGTCTAGCTCTCTAACCCAGATCACTCTCCAGAGCAAAGATCCATATATCCAACTGCCAGTCCTGACAGCTCTAACTGGATGGCCTAAAGGCACCTTAAATTGAACAGATCCACAAAACAGAACTCATGAGCTTTTACCCCAAATGTAGTTTTTTTCTCTATGTTTCACATCACCCACCCTACTCCACCATCCAGTCGGTGAGCTGATGACCAAATCCTATCAATTCAATTTCCTTCCCATGTTTTATGTCTGCCTCTGACTCTCCATCTCTGCCTTATTTTAGGTCCTCATCTCTTTCCTAGCTTATTGTAGTAAGTCTTCTTCCCACCTTTATTTAGTACTGCCACCAATCCACCGTCCACACTACTTTTGAGAGAGTTTTTCCCCATTGGCACCGATCTGCTCTTAACACAAATCTTTTTGTGTTGGTTCCATGCTTCCTGATGCCTAAAAGAGGAAGTCTAATCCCTAGGATGAGTACATAACCATCTGGTCCCCATTTACCTCTTCAGTCTCCTCTCTTGCTCAGTCCATACTAAGTTCTATCGCTACTGCTACGGGGAAACTTCCGCCAAATTAGAACATTTCTCCTCCCCCAGCCAGCCCTCGGTTCCCTATATAGACTTCTTTTATTCTAATGGTATTCATTCGTGTGTGTGTGTGTGTGTGTGTGTGTGTGTGTGTGTGTGTATGTTTCCCTCTACTGGACAATAAGCCCTTAGACTGTATCCCTGACAAAGTATCCAACACCAGTAAGTACCTATCCAGTAACTGTTTGGTCAATGAAATATTTCTGAATCTCTTCCCCTTAGTTTCTTTCTTTTTTTTTTTTTCTCCCCTTAGTTCCTTATAATGTGCTTCTGTTGAACTCAATTCTCCGGATACTTCTTTATTCAAAAATTATATTATGGAGTGGCAATTAAAAAACAACCTTCAAATCCACCTAAGTTCTCCATCAACTAAACGCAATAAGCTTCCATACAAAGAATGACGGCAAAAAAAAAGTTTTCCATGCTTAGCTGTTCCACTACACAAATCAACTAATTGAATTTCTTGGTCTTGTTGGAGTTTTACATACCAGAGTGGAAGCCTAGGCTGTGCCTTTCCATAATTTTAACTCCATCCTGGTTTATGATGCTTTTTATTATGTTTAAAAGCTACCAAAAACAGACAAGAAATCCATTTTTTGCTAACTCTTTCAGTCGTATTTATTCCTGAAAGCCTGGTCTGAGGTTTTTGTTGAGATGAGGTAAGCAGCCTGAAAATGTAAAGCCCGCAGACACAATTAGCACTGAAAGGCAGAATTCATTCATCTGAACGCATACTGAGTGCCTACAGTTTGCAGGATATCATGCAAGACCCTGGGGCTATAAAACTTGGTCTCTGCTTTCCGCGTGCTTGGACATAAGTGCACTGAGAACTTCTAGATCCTCAGCGTCTCAAGAATACTTTCAAAAGAAGCAAACCAGAAGAAACACTGGCAAAGTTGGTAATTTGAAAATAATACTTTTCAAAGGAGCCTGCTGAAAACCGGAAGGAATGACAAGGTGAAATAAAACGTAAAAAGCATGGGGGTGCCTGGGCGGCTTAGTCGGTTAAGCATCTGATCTTGATTTTGGGCTCAGCTCATGGTCTCGCAGTTTTGAAATGGAGCCCCGCGCCGGGATCCATGCCCAGTGTGGAGCCTGCTTAAGATTCTCTCCCTCTCTCTCTCTCTTTCTCTCTCTCCCTCTGCGCTTCCCCCACACGTGCATGGGCACACATGGTTTCTCTTTCTACCACCACAAATAGTGGTACCCGGGTGGCTCAGTTGGTTAAGCGTCCATCTTCGGCTCAGGTCATGACCTCGCGGTTTGTGGGTTCGAGCCCCGCGCAGGCTCTTTGCTGACAGCTCGGAGCCTGGAGCCTGGAGCCTGCTTTGGATTCGGTGTCTCCCTCTCTCCCTTCCCCTCCCCTGCTCGCACTGTGGCTCTCTCTCAGAAATAAGTAAACATTAAAAAAAGTTTTTAAATAAATAAATTAATTAAAATTTAAATTAAAACAAAAAAGCAAAAAGCACGTTCAGATTTTAAGGGGTTTTGGGTGGGTCCTCTTTGTGTATTTCGCTCTTCTGTACTTCATAGCTTCATTATCTGAGGCTTGTAGATGTCACTGCAATGATCACCGTTGCCCTCTTTCTTTCATGCGGCAGATGGAGCCCGCCAGCAGCTATAAAGCTTTTCTCCTTACCTTACTGATGAAAGCTCGCAGTGAGGCAAAAACATGTTTCAGTGACACTTCAGACTGTCCATTTTTAAGAAAAGCCAGATGGATATCAAATACTTTTTTCATTAATGGGTTGTGGCCATCATTATTTAAAAGCTGACTCTGCAAAACAACAACAACGAAAATACATTTTGCAGAAATAGTTTATGCTGCCCGTCCCCCAATGAGAGAGTTTCAGAAAAAGAAAAAGCTTAGTACAACTTAGAGACATTTGTGCTGTCTTTCAAGTTGGAAATCCTAAAATACCACACAAACTACGTTTACACTTAATTCCGCCATTTCAAACAGACGAAAAAAATGATTTCTCCAATGTAGCACCGCAAATACAGAACTAGTACGGGAAGAATGTTTTCTGTGAACCTGTTAATATTTTTTTCAAAGATTTTATTCTTTTTAAGTCATCTCTACACCCAACGTGGGGCTTGAACCCACAACCTCGAGGTCAAGAGTTGCGTGCTCCACAGAATGAAATAGCCAGGCGCCCCTCTTAACCTATTAATGTTACGCAACATTAACCATACTGCTTCTCAATGAAGAAATCAGTAAATTAAAAATGGACACAAGGCAACCAGGCTTTGTATTTCTTCGAGGAAGACTAAATAATGTAAGAATTACGGACAATATCATTTTTATTTTAAAAGTCTATTATCCAATTTACTTTTAAAAGTATGTTTAGTAGAAGACGTATTTGGCTACTGGGGACAAACCTCAGGAAGAGAGATCATAAGGGGCACGACAACTGAACAGACTATGTAAAATGTTTACTCCTCGCAAACAGAGGCATAAAAGAAACAACAAACTGTAGGGCAGTAGCTACGGGTTTGTGAACCTTTTTTTTTTAAAGCATTGGTTGCCTGGGTGGCTCAGTCGGTTGGGCGGCCGACTTCAGCTCAGGTCATGATCTCACGGTCCGTGAGGGCTGTGAGTTCGAGCCCCGCGTCGGGCTCTGTGCTGACAGCTCAGAGCCTGGAGCCTGTTTCAGATTCTGTGTCTCCCTCTCTCTGACCCTCCCCTGTTCATGCTCTGTCTGTCTCTCTCTGTCTCAAAAATAAATAATAAATGTTAAAAAAAAAACAAAACATTAAAGCATTGGCTAACTTCTCTAGGCCGACCATCCCTGAAGAAACGAATTAGGGAGTTACAATTTGACCCAAAGTAACAACAAAAAACACAAAATAATATACCAAATGGTGACAGAGCTAACTGATGGTGACATCAGGAGCCAGAATCCCTGAATGAGTAAGACTTTTCTGGTTCTTTCCTTAGTGCACTACTTCGAGGCAGGGTGTAGTGGTTAGAAGCACGGATTCTTTTTTTTTTTTTTTTTTTTTTAATTTTTTTTTTTTAACGTTTATTTATTTTTGAGACAGAGAGAGACAGAGCATGAATGGGGGAGGGTCAGAGAGAGAGGGAGACACAGAATCGGAAGCAGGCTCCAGGCTCCCAGCGGTCAGCACAGAGCCCGACGCGGGGCTCGAACTCACGGACCGTGAGATCATGACCTGAGCCGAAGTCAGACGCTCAACCGACTGAGCCACCCAGGCGCCCCAGAAGCACGGATTCTTGTGAGGACTGGCCTGGATCTGAATCCTCAGTCTGCCACTGATCAGCTAGGCGACATCACCTTCCCCGTGAGCCCCAGTTTCCTCATTTTAAAAGGGGAGTAATAACTGTCTACATCATAGAGCTAGTCTAAGGAGTAAAAGCGGGTTCATGTGTGTATGTTTGAGTTTACTGGGTTATAGTTTATGTCCCATAAAACTTACCTATTTTACATACATGACTTAATTGTTTTTAGGAAATTTACAGGGCTGTTCAACCGTCACGATCCAATTTTAGTGCGTTCTCATCACCTCAAAAAAAACCCCACCCTGGATCTCATTTGCCATCACTCCCCTTTCCCGCCCCCGGCCCCACAATAAAAAAGTGAGTTAATAGTTTTAAGTGCTTAAGATGGTGCCTGACCTCTGGGCCAAGACGTGTTTGTCAAATAAGAAGTATCTGCATTTTAAATCAGAACAAACCTAATCCTTGATAAAGAAATTCTGTAGCCTATGTCTTATTAGTATCTAATTCCATTTTCAAGGATCATAATCATTCCATTTTCAAGGATCATAATCCCTGACCTGAAAAGCCCAGGCCAGGCTTCCATAATCAATCTGGAGGGCTGAAGCAATGAACTGAATTACAGAGGGAAGAGGGAAGAAAAGAATCGGTCTGTGTAACTCAGGGGAAAGCAGGCAAGATTTTTCAATTTTGAGTTCTCCCACTAAAGTTACATTATGTTACAGTTGGGTAATTTTTACTCTTCAAAGCGCTCTCCTAGTCATTATCTCATTTTACTCCCTCCACAACCCTGCAAGATCACTGCTTTTTACCTTCTCCTTTTGTAAAATCCCAGTAATGACGATTTGTATTGAGAGGCGGACATCTGAGAAAAAGCACAAGGCGCCTGGCTAGGGAAGCCAGCCAGCCTGCCTGGACATCACCTGGCCCTGGCAGAGCACCTCACCGTGCTGGGTATTTGGGCAAACCGACTCGATCCCAAGCCGAGCTAAAAATGACTGGACAAATTCTTCATAAAAGTGTGATGGAAAGCGGTTGTGAAACACACAAAAATCAAACAGCAGAATTTAAGCGGCAGAAGGAAGCTGAAGGGCAAATAAGCCCCAACCCCTCCCTCTACGGCCAGGGGAAAGTGAGTCTCTGTGAATTCCCAAGGTCACACAGGAGCCGGGCAAACAAGGTCTGTCACGCAAGTTTCCAGACTGTTCCTTCGGGGCTTTTTCACTGCACTCTGCTTCCTCTGACTAATTACTTCGCGTATATTGTTTTCTTTGCAATGACACCAACTGAATTCTAACTTTTCATTTTTACCTTGAAGCACTGGGTGAAAAACGAGACGGTATCTAATACTGTCAGGGACACTTCGGTAGCAGTGTTGCCTTCAAGAAGGGCCTGATGGAAAATATCCGCTTCGGTGGTCGCAGAACCTAAGATTTAAAACAGTAAATGAAAACTGCCCAACGCAGAGACACGCATGCCAGTTTTGAATGCTTTTTGCTCCCCCCCGAGGACTCCAGAGAGAGACAAGCGAGAAGAAAAGACGCTCTTGACGCCTGCAGACCTAACGAGTCTTGCTGTATTTATCCCTTAATCAAATATGCTCCTGCTTCGTCAACTCTGCTAATTCTAACTTCAGCTCCGTATCCAGAGCTCTGCAACACCGAATTGCGTGCCCCCTTCCTCGGAGACAAGATTTCAGTGATGAACGGCGGTGATGTAACTAGGAATGACACAGGAAATTATGTGCGCAAAAATGAGAAATAGACAATCAGCTACATCACACACAGCCTCCTACCGTTGTTTCTAAATCAGAAGGAAAACAAAGCATCTGGGCCAACTGAAGGAAGTAGGTCCATTATATTTTTACAAGCGATGAGAGCAAAGCTGAAGGCTGTAAAACTTGCATTTTTTTTTAAAGGTCTTGAGTCTATTATTAGCTCAGGTTCCATCTGCTCAGGATATTTGTTTTTATTATTAGTCCTTATTACGAAGCCAGTGTCACTGGCTTCCTTTTCTGTGACCTCCAGAGGACTGTATGGAAATGAAAATTTTCTCTTTGACTTTTTATTAATATTTGCTCTTCAGAGGATCACTTCTATTTACAGAACCCTCTGGCTTCCCCAGATGGGGCAACATTTCTCTCCTGGTCGGAGTCTCCTCGTCAACATTCCAACACGTGTGAAATATACCTTTGTCAAAATAGTATTTACAGTTCTTTGATTTCTGCAGTCAGCTCAGTATGTGTAATCCCTTAAAAATCACTGAATGAACAGACATTCTATATACTAAACAAATATTACATATACTATTATATTAAGATGCCATTTGCCACGCTGATGGTGCAAAGCCTGCTTGGGATTCTCCTTCTCTCCCTCTCCCTCTGCCCCTCCCCTGCTCATGCTCTCTCTCTCTCTCTCTCAAAATAAATAAACTTAAAAAAAAATCCTTAAAAAAAAAAGATGCCACTATTTGCATTGAAGTTTAACAATAGGAATGAAGGCTATCCAGTGTAAAATAATATGATGAGAACAGCAATTCAGTGGGAAAAAGCTCATTTCTTTAATACTGAACTAATGGTGGTTTTTCACCATTACCTAAAATCGCTGGAAATCCATGCATATTTTATTAGATATCCAGGTATGATGAAAGGATTGTATATAATCACAGAGGTATGCAAATATATCCACGAATGTAAAGTCATTTCCAGTCGTGCTGGTGATTTAAGCTAGAACTGCTGTAAGGTTAAATCGCATTACATGCGTATTTCAAACGGGTATCCTACCCACGTTTTTACTTACTGTGATTAAGTGTAAATGAACTTTCCAGGCTACTAAGATGCTGAAGCCGGGCCTGCATTACTCCTGATCTGTTTCGAAGGGCTGGCATGGTTTGTGATTTTCGGTCTATCCCAAAGTGCTTTGACAGCCAGGCATCATGCACCCTAAAATAAATTTTAAAGTTAGGAAAGGGAGTACTCTAATAATAGATCTCGTTGTTCGATTTTTTTTTAAACTGATAACTGATTAGGTTTCCACATAAACAGTGCACTATGTTCAATATTCTATCAACTATTACTTGGCTTCAATGAGGCATCATCACTGGAAACTGTATGGAGTTTTAATGTGTATTTATTTTATTTTTTAAAGATCTTATTTTTAAGTAATTGCTATACGCAACGTGGGGCTCGAACTCACAATCCTGAGATCAAGAGTCACATGCTCTACAGACTGAGCCAGCCAGGTACCCCTTAAAGTGTATTTAAAAGAGCTTTTACTATGAGCATATAATTAAAGCATTTAGAAAAAAAGTTTCTTACTTCCCTCCTTCTCAGAAACATCAGAGTCAAGTGGCCAACACTGCAGTAAGATTCCGTCTTTTCCCAAAAGGTGAGGAAGGGCAGAAGTCCGAGAAAACAGTGAGAGGGGATACTCAGAATTGAAATGAGGTGGGGAGAGTTCCTGGGGTTAGGTGTGCGAGAATGAAGGCCAATCTACTCTGTTTCTGGACTGGAGTTCAATCTGGATCCGAAATTTTTACTCTGTAAACATGTCTATTGATGGATGTGCCAATTTTTGCTTTCCTTCAGTTTTAAGATTCCGTTAAAAAAAAAAAAACAACTACAGCTGGGTCATAGGGGAACTAAGAAAGAAAAGGAGTTTGTCCTCTAGTAAACTGTGAGAATTGGCAGAATCTTAGGGGTGAAAGCTCATGGTGGTAGTTACCATGCCAGCTCCAAGTTACCAGGAAAGACAGTGGAAATTGTCACCTGAATTACCTACTATTAGGATGTTCCCGAAAGTTAGCAATAAACTCCATCCAAAGTGCCTCTGTAGTTTTTGGAAGTGCCATGGATTGTGAATTTTTAAAAAAAAAACAACTCTGTTTGAGCTTCTTAACTCTACCTCTAAAATACATCTTATTGGAATAAGTAATCTTTTCCTTAGGGTCCCTCAAACATTTTCTAAAGTATTTATCTCATTAAGACTTAGGTAACAGGGGCGCCTGGGTGGCTCAGTCGGTTAAGCGCCGACTTCAGCTCAGGTCACGATCTCGCGGTCTGTGAGTTCGAGCCCCGCATCGAGCTCTGGGCTGACGGCTCAGAGCCTGGAGCCTGCTTCCGGTTCTGTGTCTCCCTCTCTCTCTGCCCCTCCCCGTTCATGCTCTGTCTCTCTCTGTCTCAAAAATAAATAAACGTTAATTTAAAAAAAAAAAGACTTAGGTAACAAAAAGAAGAAAATAACTAACATAGACTGCACGTCCCAATCACTGTTGGGGATTTCTATTTACCTTAGTAGCTGAAGTCAATATTAACAGGTTGTTGCTACAAGTACAGACCTTACAGCTGTTCCCACTTCATGATTTCCTGCCTTCTCCTGGATCTAAGCCCGTTCTCACCTCTTCCAGAAAAGACAAGCATCTGTTCTAGGAATCAGAACAGAAACTCTGCGTATCAGGCTAACCACTACCCTTTGGAAAACTTAAAAAACGTATCAGTCCGCATCAGTTTAATTTACACTTTGAGTTGAGATATATTCAATACATCATGGGCACCTTCATGTGAACTCAAAATGAACAATCTGGGTTTTACATGGTATGATCAAGACTGCCCTCTGTTGGAATAGAAGGAAAAAAGTGGAAATTGCAGTGGGAATTACCTTGCTATGTTTCTTTTCCCCATATATCTAAAGTGAAACAAACATACTCTAGAAGGAAAAAAAAATAGCACGTTAGTAAGATACTACCACGCTTTACATTTTAAGACATCATAGCTGAAAACCCGGGTGTTACAAAGAGTGGCCCATTTAAACCATATTACAATAATATGTTTTGGTATACAGACATATACACATAACTACTTGTGGGCTTGTGATATTGTATCTTTCTAGATTTATTTGCTACAACTACATTAGCACCACAAAGCTCCACGCCTTCACATACAATTCTAACGACATTTAAAAAACCTGTCAATGTAAGTGATGATTCTACATTGTGCTCTGTTAACGTTTCATAGCAAAGATCTCTGGCATAGCCATTAATACCTAAGGAGAAGCTTCTTAAGCCCTAAAAATTGGAGCAAGTGGTATATTTTTATAATGACACTAAAATACTTTCTATTATTTAAAATCTCAAACACATACGTAAGTTGGGAGGACAGCATACTAAACTCGCACATACCCAGCACCCACCAGCTCCAACAGTTATTAACTTATGGCCATTCTTGTTTAACCTCTACTCTGGACGTGTCCCTGCTCTCCCCCCACTCTCCCTACTTCCTGTATTTTTCTGAAAGCAAACCCCCAACATCATATATTTTCATTAGTAAATGTTTCAGTATGGTTTTTTTTTAATGTTTATTTATCTTGAGAGAGAGAGACAGAGAGAGACAGCACGCGCGAGCAGGGGAGAGGCAGAGAGAGAGGGAGGGAGAGAGAATCCCAAGCAGGCTCCACGCTGACAGCTTGGGAGCGAGAGCCCAACGCAGGGCTCGAACTCACCAACTGTGAGATCATGACCCGAGCTGAAATCAAGAGTCGGACGCTTAAGCGACTGAGCCACCCAGGTGCCCCAGTATAGTTTTTTCAAACACCTTAACTACCATTTTGTTTGCTGACATCTTCTGCAAAATTTTGAAAGCCTTTAATAAACGTGCATGGATTATCCTCTCTGTTTTGAAAGACATGCGCATAAAAACATCACTTATGTGCGCTACTTATTTATTTATTTTTAAAGTAAGCTCTACGCCCAGCATGGGGCTCGAACCCACGACCCTGAGATCCAGAGTCGCATGCTTTACCGACTGGGCCAGCCAGGTGCCCCTGTGTGCTATTTGAAAATTTCTTCTGATTCATTCTAATTTTTCTTTCAGCGTTGAGTAAGGATGTACAAATAGCTCAGCAAACAATCTAGGGCAACTTCCCACCTTGAACTAGGAAGCAAGACTGAATTTTCCCCCAACAGCTTTGGAATGGAAATGCATTATATACGTATATACATATAATATATATGATACGATATATATACATGTATGTATATATACATATAATATACAACATAATACATGCGTATATGAATATATACATGTAATATATATAACGTAACATATGTACATACATATACGTATATATACATACACACACGGTTCTGACGTTGGTAGAATTACTCAGCTCTACAGAAGAGGACAAATTCCAAATTCCAGTCACTGAAGCTGCTCCCTTAAGCCAGCATCTACTCCAAATGAATGCTTTCGGACAGCTGAGGCCATCTCTAGTCTTCCAGATCACAGAATGACCGCTGCTGGGCTGAAAGACGGTCTATCTCTTAGCTAATTTCTATGGTAGCGTAAGCATTCCACCGCCATGTTTTCTCCTGTCTGCGTGAAGAGCCTGTATTGCTAGCTTTGATGTTGCCAAAAGAGTCGCGTATTTCCTACATTATTAGCAATTAAGCTGTTGGGAAACAAAGGTTATTATTTTATCCCCCAAATAAGGAGAAAATTTATGCAAATAAATGAACAGGACTTACTCTAGAAGGATGAGAATGTTTATGAGCTCCTGAGGAGATACTTTATTCCAGTAAGTTAAGAGAGTATCTGAAAATGAAATAAAGAAGGTGGTGGATCTTGAAATCAGTGAAGCAATTAGTACAGTGCACCCCAAAGTACCAACAACGTAGCGTCAACAACCATCCACCCACAGCCAGCTGTTTCATCTATAGCCTTCCCTCCCATCTCATTGCCCAATGCACACACTGTATTTGTTTGAACTAATCCCAAATGTATTGCTTCATCTGTAACTCTTCTAACAATTATTTTTATTTACTTGGTAAGTATTCTTCTGTACGGCCGATACTCATCTTTATATCATTCCTGAGACAGAGGAAGGGAAACAGAGCTAGGGTTTTTAATGGGCTTCTTCAGATTTTATGCAACGGGCTGTACTTATGTGCATTTTTTCCAAGGGAAGGTCAAATACCTTTGGCTGCTACTCAGAGGGCTCTGTGAACCAAAAAGTTTGAGAACTTTAAGCTTTGGGAGAGAGATTTTTTTTCTTCCTCTTTGTCTTTGCATTATAAACTCTGAAGTCCTGGCAATATGTAAATACACACACACACACACACACACACACACACACACAGTTAAAAACAAAACAACAGGCTGAAAATGGAGTTGCTTATGCTAAGCCCCACATCACCAAACCAAGACAATAACAGTTTGGGGTCTCCCAGGAATGGAATCTTAAACTGGTCAATTAGGAATCATCTGGTCAGCACTAGTAAGGCAATCTGCCTGATAGAGCCCTAGCATCCCCTAAAAAAAAAGTGACTTTGCAATAACCAACCCATTTTCTTTCCTTGTGTAAACTTTCTTGTTCCAGCTCCCTTTCACCTATAAAAGGCTTTCATTTTGTATAGTTCCTCAGGAATTTTATTTGCTAGATTGAATGCTACCTGATTCTAGTCAACTTCTGCTCAAATAAACCCTTAAAAATATGCTGTTTATCTTTTAACCATATGTCCACGCACATATATCAAACTGTTTCAGATATAAAACTCCCTACAACCAATCGCATATACTTCTCTTTTGACCTGCTTTCTTTACTTCCAAAGAGCTACTTAGGGAGATTTAAAAAAAAAGGGGGGGGGGAAGGGGGAGGGGAAGGGGAGGGGAAAGGGAAGGGGAAGAAGAAGAAGAAGAAGAAGAAGAAGAAGAAGAAGAAGAAGAAGAAGAAGAAGAAGAGAGAGGAGGAGGAGGAGGAGGAGGAGGAGGAAGAGGAGGAGGGAGAGGAGGAGACGAAAGGCTGCCGCCACTTAACTCTCCTTTATTTTTTATTGTTATTTTTTTTAGATTTTATTTTTAAGTAATCCCTACACCCAAGGTGGGGCTGGAAACACAACCCCGAGATCAAGAGTGGCAAAGCTCTACCTACCACTGAGCCAGGCAGGTGCCCCTCTCCATTCCTTTTCTATGCTACTCAGCTATCATAGTGCCCTAGCTCTTCTTCTCAACGTAAAAATCGTATAGGTTGTGGCCAACGCGGCAAACGACAAAATTGCCAGCCCAGCTACAACCTGGGCAAGATAGGGATGGAAGACTTGGCCCTGTCGGCTGTGGGGAGGGGGGTGGAGGAGGGAGGAACGTAGGGATTTTGCCTTTAGTTCCACCTGTTTTTAAGACCATGAGTATTGACAGTTTCCAGTGATTACAAAACACGGATCCTCAAGAATAAAAATGCTAAAATAAGGTCAAATTAGATTTGTTTAAAAAAAAATAATCCCAGCAGTGACTTCCGGTCTCCCCCGCTTCCTGCGTTTGGTTGCGTCTCCGCTCACAGAAGCCCAGATAACCCAGAAGCCACTGGGTTTCCGGCCTCTCCTCAAAGGGGCAGCGTGGAGGCGCCATCTTCCCGCTCCCGTGCACCAGATTTTCCCACTGAAAGTCTGGTGCCCCCTTTCCACCGGAACACCAGAACTTTCTGTCCGGCCGTGAGCCACCCCTGTGCCAGCCCTGTGCCCCGAGAGAGCGTCGGAGAAGGTCTGTAAAACGGGTGAAGGCCTCATTCGTGCCGCGGCCTAGTTCTAGCCAGCAGCCCCTCCGCCATTTTGTGGGCGGCGGCGAAGGCGCCGTCAAGCCGTTGGCCCGTCTCAACCGTTTCTAAATCCCAAATCGGTGAGACATGATGCAGAGAGGGAACGTGGGGAGAGGAAACAGGGGAGGTGGCAAGAAACCTTCGGGAAAAGAGAAATTACAGCTTAGTGTATGTGATCTGTCGTCTGACGAATTTAAAAAGACCTGGCTAATGCTCAAAGAGCTCCATGACAAGGAGCTACGCCGTTTACAGGCAAAATTAACCAGTTTGAGGAAAGAGCGATTGGCTGACGGAAGGTGGTCGGGCTCCATAGCCAAAATTAAAGAGCTGACCGAGCAACAGAAAGTCCTCAACAGCACCATTCGTAACTTGCGAGATCAGTTAAACTCGAAAGAATGTGAGCGCTGTTCAATAAATGAGACCTACAGGAACACACTGCAGCAAGAGTTTTATGGGATCCAGCAACAAAACCTTCACTTTATTATGGAGCTTACCGCAGAAAGGAATAACTTAAGAGAAGAAAACAAAAGGCTTTCTGCAAAACTGAGAATGACCGAGCAACAGCATAACGCTTCTCTCAGTAGCGACGAGGACTTAATTCCTTGTACTCAAGCGACTCTGCCAGTTCTTTCGGACACGGCGTTTGCTCAAGGAGCTCGGGTGCATCTGCCCGTGAGATCGACACAGGAATCAGATACCGACCAGCCGAAATCTGGAGTTCAAAAGGAATCGCAAGAGAGTTCGAAGTTTCCGGTCCCGTTTTACAGTCAGGACCTCTTTGAGGTGCCAGAGACCTCTTCTGAGATGATTTCTTCTCAAGGCAGTAAGTCCTCCTTAGAGAGCAGTGCCAACCCGAAGTCCCCTGAAAGTTTAATGTTAACACCTACACCCAATGCTCCAACGGGGTATGGATTTCACGAGGGTTCGGACAATCAGGAAGAAAAGCTCGGCCGGCCAAAAAGGAAATACGTCTCAACACAGAGGACCTTCACACAGAAGTGCAAAACTCGGATGGACTTCTGTTGGACCCTTTCCAGTACTTCTGCCTCAGAAAACCCACCTGTTCAATTGGTGTCTGAAACTTCAGAGGAAAATATGCCTACTTACACTAGACGTAGCATATTTTCCTCTTTTATAGAGACAAAGGAAGATTCCCCTTTAAGTGTACCTCTTGTTGACTCTGGCGGAAAAAGTGGTGGGAAAAGAAGATTAATGGCTAGAGATGTGCAGCGCGGCACTGGGTTTCCTGTAAGAGACGGCGGGAACCAGACAGCTTCCAATGAACAATCCACTGAACGATTCACTGTGAAGAATACTAATGAACCTACAGGTGCAGGGTATGGTGCCAACAAGCCTCAAGATGATACCCAAAGTGTCAGAATAAAGAGAAAAGCCAGGGTACAGTCCAAAAAACGGGAGAAGTAACTTCCCCTCGTCCTCTCAAGAAAAATGTTTTTCTTTAACAAGAGGACAATTTTCTCGTCACTTCAGACTGTGTAACTGATTACCCCTGACTCTGATTCCGTTTCTTACCCCTGACTCTGATTCCGTTTCTTACCCCTGACTCTGATTCCATCTCTCAGGAAATAATATGCAAAACGACAAGAACAAAACAAGTTGGGCAAATGACTAAGACATCAAAACAGTGAATTATTGCCAGTGAATCACAATCAAATACAGCCACAAAGAGAGAACGATGTTCGTTCTTTAGAAGTGTTCGACCTCCATATAAAAATGGAGAGGTCTGCCATGTTTTTTGTTGAACTTAAGTTGCTACTGTTTATGAATCGAAAGCCAAGAGAGGACCTGAAGGGTGTGGACTTGTGAGAGTTCAACACTTAAATGTACATAGATTGACTAAAATATTTACCAGGCAAGACAACGTAACTAGGATACATCCATTGAGAAAGATCCAGAAGCGGATTTTTTTCAGAACAGGATGAATAGGACTTTACGCGTACAAAAGATAAAGAGCAGATATGACACAGACCGTATACGAGTTATGAAGAATGTGCTTTTAAACATCAGAAAGCAAGAGCAGAGGAAAGAAAAACCTAATGAACAAAGACCACAGATTTTCAACAAGCAAGGTCAACGTTTACAAGAGAAGCAAGAACTATGAAGTTCTCAAGAAACAAAGCAGTTATGGTCTTATCCATGACTTTAAAAAGGCAGCCAGAAGCTCGTCACTGGCTACCACAGCGGCGTGCGTGTGCACGTGTGCACACGCATACGCCAACCAGAGTGGAGGAGAGAAGAACCAGTCATCAGTACCTCTCCCCCTCCTCCTTTTCTTCCTCCCCCTGCCCCCATCTTACTTTCCCTGGGCTGGGGTGGTATTCAACGACTTTTTTTTTTTTTCTTTTTTCTGTTGTCGTGGGTTTTTTTTTTTCATGTGTCTTTTGGGCCTTTTTTTTTTTCTTAAACATTTATTGAGAAAATTCATGTGCCATATAACACGGCCCATTTAAACAGTGCACAAGACAACAGTTTATAATATTTTCAGAGAGATGTAAAACCATCCACCCAGGGTTAGAATATCGTCATTACCCTGAACAGAAGCCCCGCACACAGCCGCAGTCACTATCCGCACATGCCCACTTTCTGCCTTGCAGGACAACAAAAACAGGGAGCTGTGGCTGTAGTTGTTTAACCGATTCATTATCTCTTAGAATGAAATGCCACCAGCATTGAAAATGATCTCCCTTTATTGATTTCTTTACCAAAACAAGGGAAGACATCCTATATAGTCTCAGTATAATCTCTGATTTTTATTCTAAATCATATAGTCTTAGAACTTAAGGATTATAGTTGTTTTGCTATTTGATTAATATATTCTCGTATTTGTTATTAGTATCTAGCTATTTTTAGGATTACTTATTTACTTACTTAACTATTTTGAGAGAGAGCAAGTAGGGGAGGAGCATAGAGAAGAGGAGAGAGGATCCGAAGTAGGCGCTGTGCTGACATCGAGAGCCCTATGCGGGGCTCAAACTCATGAACCGTGAGATCCTAACGTGAACCGAAGTCCGATGCTTAACCGATTGAGCCACCCAGGTGCCCGTGCCCCATATCTAGCTATTTTTATTAATGCTTTATTTATTTATGTTTTGAGCGTGAGAGAACGCGAGCAGGGGAAGGGCAGAGAGGGGAACCGAGGATCTGAAGCAGAGAGCTTCAGCAGAGAGCTGTGCTGACAGCAGAGAGCCCTGTGTGGAGCTCAAATTCACAGACTGTGAGATCGTGACCTGAGTCGAAGCCAGATGCTTAACAGACTGGAGCCATCCAGGTACCCCATATCTAGTTATTACTTTTTATTTATTTTTTTAATGTTTATTCAGTTTTGAGAGACAGACAGACAGAGTGTGAGTGGGAGAGGGAGACACAGAATCTGAAGCAGGTTCCAGGCTCTGAGCTGCCGGCACAGAGCCTGATGCGGGGCTCAAACTCACCATCCGTGAGATCATGACCTGAGCCGAAGTCGGACGCTTCACCAACTGAGCCACCCAGGCGCCCCTCTAGTTATTTTGTAATGTCTCTCTAGCTAGGTAGCTATCAAATTATTTCATGTTTTTATATCCTAAGTTATTATAAAAGAAGATTTAAAGTCATATTGACTAAGAATAAAGCAAAAGATAGAAAATAAGTAAGATATAATAATAATCAGAACCCAGGTGCTTTTATGTTCTTCATTCCTGCATACAGGTTTTTTAGCAAAAATACTGAGAAAAGGAAGAAGGGAAGGAATTGTGTAAATAAATGTGGTATTTTGGAATATGATAACCTTCTGATTTTATTTCCAGAGGACATGCAGTTTATGAAAATCCTTTGGTTATTCTATCATATAAAGAACTGGTAATACCAGCAAATAATACAACAGAACACCAAGGGACAACAAAACGGAGCCTGAAAAAGAACTCGACACTGTCCAGTACGATACAGTGGTTCTGTGAAAATAACACCGGCATTCGTTCCCCTCGGAAAACCCCTCCTGTCTTTTTGTTTGCTTCTGTGTTCCAAATCCTGGGTCCAATAAAAGCTAAAGTATTAAATATGACTTCCGGTTATTATGGTTTCCTTCTGTTTACATCGGTCATTTATTTTTTTTTTAATTTTTTTTTAACGTTTATTTATTTTTGAGATAGAGAGAGACAGAGCATGAATGGGGGAGGGTCAGAGGGAGAGGGAGACACAGAATCCGAAACAGGCTCCAGGCTCTGAGCTGTCAGCACAGAGCCCGACGCGGGGCTCGAACTCACGGACCGCGAGATCGTGACCTGAGCCGAAGTCGGCTGCCCAACCGACTGAGCCACCCAGGCGCCCCTTACATCGGTCATTTAATGCGTTGTAAGTGCTGCCTGAAGAAACACGTTGAGCACGTCTAAAACGATGGTCTCATCTTAGAAATTAAACTTGAAATTAAAAAAAATTAATTCAAAGAATCAAACCCGTATGGCCCAAACGATCCTATGTGAAATTAAAAATACAGCAACACGTAAAGGTCAGGGTCTTCAAAGATGTGTCTCTACGGTGCGTGTATTCTGCGTACCGATGACGATCAAGTATTTGTTGCACGAACCTGGGAGGGTGGGTGGGTAGTAGAGATCGTGCTTAATATGCTGGCAACTCACCTTCAGAAATCATTTTTACTATATACAGGTAGCACATTAAGAGGCTTCTGATTTCATACTGATCCAGTCGGTTATACTGGGATATACTGTTCCTTGTAGAGCTCTGTCGGGTCTGTAACACAAAGACAGAGGACTTTTGTGAAACGATGTTGGTACTGTAGTTTCCCACAGCCTTGAACTCAACCATTTGCGGGCTTTTTTGTTTTGTTTGTTTGTTTTGACGGGGTAGGAAGAGCAGAGGGAGGTGGGGAGAGGGAGAGAATCTTAAGCAGATTCTCAGCCTGACGCAGGGCTCGATCTCACGACTGTGAGATCATGGCTCAACCGACTCAGCCACCCAGGCACCCCAACTCAATAACTATTTGTATCCGTAGTCCTGTTTGGGAAGATTCTAAACCTAAACCCCAGTTTTTTTTTTTTTTTATCATACTTAGAAGGTGCATGAGCCGAATCTTTGCTGCTACTGCGTAGAATATTAGCACTAGAAATCACCCTGCGGTCTTCACCAACAGAATAGCCATGAACACCCTGCTTTGTTCCCAGAAGTTCTGTGTGTTTTAGCAGTAGTAAACAAATTTAAATAATCAGATGTGGCTATTCCAGGAAAAACAGCTTTTGCATGGAGGAACTTAACTAAGGTATATGGAAGCATAGAAACGCTTTCATTTGAATCTTTCAGAGTTTCTTAAGACCCACCCTACAAATAATAGGCCAGGAAACCTCTAGTTTTAAAAAAGAGCTAAGAATACACGATAATTACACCAAGAAGAACCCAGTGATACTTCAAAACTAGAACTTCTACAGGGTAGCGATGTTCCCATTATTTAATGACTTTTGTTAAAATATCAGTTGTTAAGCATGACAAGATCTGACTTGTTCAGGGATTTATATGAATAAGAGTATTAATGATCCAAAGATTATTCACAAGTCTCTTTAACCTCCCTGTCCTTTATCTGCCTTACCTGTGACAGTGCCTGTTGACATAATTCTAAATGACATGAAATGGGAACCTTTGTGAATAAAGTGCTATTTACCCCAAGGCTCAAGGAAGTATATTCCAGTGGTTCTCAAGGGGTGGGTTCCCAGCCAGCAGCATCAGCATCACCTGGCAACTTAGAAGTACAGATTGGCAGGCCCCATCCCAGACTGAATCAGAAATTCTGGGGGTGAGGCCCAGCCATCTGTTTTTAGTAAGCCCCCCAGGTTATTCTGATGCCCACCAAGAATGCCGTGGTATAGGAGAAACATTGCTCGAGTCAGAAAACCCGGGTTCAGATCTGGCCTGCCACAGCTGTGTCACAACCCCAGCTTTCATTTGTAAGTTGAGTTGGAATTTATTATTATTTTTTTCATTTTATTTGTAATGTTCATTTATTTTTGAGACAGAGAGACAGAGCGTGAGTGGGGGAGGAGCAGAGAGAGGGAGACACAGAATCCAAAGCAGGCTCCGGGCTCTGAGCTGTCAGCACACAGCCCGACATGGGGCTCGAACCCACGAACCACGGGATCGTGACCTGAGCTGAAGTCGGACGCTTAACCGACTGAGCCACCCAGGCGCCCTGGAATTTATTCTAACCCTAATTTTATATGATTCTACGATCTTACATAGCAGTGTGACAAGGCTGTATTGGTCTAAAATGAGGTTTCTTCTGGTTCAAGGCAGACATATCCCAAACTTGAATGTTAGAGACTATATTCTGATTAAGTGATGCTGGGACACCGAGATCATCAATTTGAGGACCTAATCTGTCTTGCTCCCATGTTCATGACTCTACCACAAAAGCACGAAAGGCTGAATTAACCCTGCCAGGAAGGGATTTAAATGACAAGGTGCATTCGATATTTTAAACCTGAACCTGCCCTATCTAGAACAGGTTACAGTGTGTGAGGATTCAAGGAGGTATTCAAAGTCAGAACTCTTAATGATGAATGCCTTCTCCTCCATAAACAGTTTTAAATATCCAAGTAGCAGCTGCCACGATAGGAAGGAACCACCACAACGTCCAAGAATTATTATGGGATGCTTTTCACAGGTCCAGGATGGACTACAGGAGAGTCGAAAGCCTTTCACTTACATAAAAAGAAAGACTGTCGTCGCCTAACATATTACTAGGGTTAGCCCATATATTTAGGTTCTTACGTTTTCAACAGTTCCGCTCTGATCTGGAAGTCCTGTTACTCCTTCCGGGATGAGGGAACCTCTTGAATCTTCCCTCTTAATCCCATGTCCATTTTGAAAAGCCCCATAAGCTGGAAAAAAGCCAAATCTTTATCACCAACAGGAAGAACGGTCAAAAAACATTTTTAAAAGTAAGTACTTGGTTAATTAAAATAAAGATAGATGTTAGGGAATAGATCTTGGTCATCTAAAAGGCAAAATTTCTATATTGTATCAAAATGCCCTAAGCCTAACATAGGGTGATTTTTTTTTTCTTTACCTCTTGAAATACTTTACTATGTATGAAGCTACAAGAAGTTCTTTGCAAGTAATAAATGAAAGCCACACAATTTTAGAGATAATTTTACGGATAAGGAGACTTGGGCCCAGAAAAGGGAACTGTCTTGTCCCAGCCTGGAGACAGATAAGAGGATTGGAAGGCAGTGTTTTTCTCATTATCCTCTCTTCTGTCAGTCTCCCAAAGCTCCATTTTCAACAAGCGGAGATAAGGAAACTTAAACAAACAAAAAGAGTGGCCACCAGTGTGAGTCAGATTTGAATTAAACTTCAGTAGAGACCAGGCTATGTATAGTTTTTATTATGAAATATACCCCCCCCCAAAAAAAAAACCACCCCAGAGAAGCACAGGGTGCATTTCTAAACAGCCATGCGATGTATCATCTTTAAAGGACTGAAGTACCCGTGTCTTTGTCAGCGGTCAGACTCCCTCTATTTGTAGGTGAAGTGAAGCCGCAGGCGAACTCATCCCTGGATGCCTGTAACACAGCGTGAGAACTAGGTCATTTAAACAAACGTGCCCACGAGGAGGAGAGAAATCGGAATGAACAGAAGGAGATGGGACCCTAACTTGAAACAAAGCTCACTGCGGAAGTCCGAGTCGGGTATCGCTATTGGTATTTAGGGGACACCTCTTTAAAATGGGACACTAGCATACTGTGGCCAGCATGGCCTCTGGCCGGGTACTAGAACTCTGGGTGGCTGGTAAAAGCTATAACTGACTGCAGTCTAGTCTCGGTTCAGTTCTCTTCCTTGGTACCAGGGGCGATGCTGGCAGGGCGGGCGTGACCGGAAGCCCTAGGTGAGCTTGAGCCACAGAAGAAAAGAAGAGAGAAGTAAAATATTTCCCAACATCACTGTCCAATGTCGTGGCGTGAGCCTGGGCAGGAGTGACTGCGTTTGTGAAGACAGAGCAGCCTGTAACCCAGGCACCGAAATGGGGCACCTGCACGGAGCCCATTTCCGCAATAAGCTATAGGTAATCAAGCCATCGGGGAGGCTCACGAGCAGCTTTCTCAGGAACCCAAGGCCGGCTTGACAAAGCGACTAGGACATTTGATCGGGGTGGTTTCCAAAGGCAGCTGTGAAGGACACAGTTTAACCTGCCACCGAACAAAACGACACGGCTACTGAAAGCGTGAGGGTGATCTTGGGCCATTATGGAACACGGAGCGGGGACAGGGCAGGACTTAATGGCTAAAAAGCGTACAGTTCTGAGTACTACATTTTATTTATTTATTTACCCAAAGTTTATCTATCTTTGAGGGAGAGAGAGAAAGAGTGCGCACAGGGGACGGGCAGAGAGAGAGGGAGAGAGAGAATCCCAAGTAGGCTCCACACTGTCAGCGCACAGCCTGATGCGGGGCTCGATCCCACGAACCGCGAGATCATGACCTGAGCCGAAATCAGGAGTTGGACGCTCGACCAACTGACCCACCCAGGCGCCCCTGAGCACCACATTTTGATAGGGTGATCAGCAAAATGGAGCATATCCAGAAACGTGTAACCAAGATCGTAAAGGGTTTTAGAATGACCCATGATGAAGTGGAGATATCTGGCCTGGAGAAAAATTTAGAAGGCACTTGTGTAAGGGGTATCATGTGGAGGTGGGAAGAGATGTGTTCTACGTAACTCTAAGAATGCAAAACCAGGACAAGTAGATCAGAGAACCTTTCGGGCCTAACGTGAGAAGGACGGTTTTAATTATCACAATGGTAAAACGTTCTTTTGCCAAACGGGAGACTGACCACCCTCCAAAGTTCCTTTTAATGCTAAGATTCTAAAGGGAGAAAAAGCACAGACCAATTGGGCTGAGCAAACAGCAGCTCATCAAGAAGAAACGAAGGAAGGCTGTCCTGGGAAGGGAGAAGCAAAGGAATACGGTTTAACCCCTGGTGCCTAACATGTAGGAAAGGAAGAACCTTTTCATTCAGTTTTCCAGTTGAATAAATATACGAAGGCAAATAACAAATCTTAACAACCAACACTGGGTACAAGGGATTCCTGGTACTCTCTGGGACCTTGTTACTCAAAGTGGGGTCCTTGAGGGGCGCCCGGGTGGCTCAGTCGGTTGAGCGTCCGACTTCAGCTCAGGTCACGATCTCGCGGTCCGTGAGTTCAAGCCCCGTGTCGGGCTCTGGGCTGACGGCTCGGAGCCTGGAGCCTGCTTCCGATTCTGTGTCTCCCTCTCTCTCTGCCCCTCCCCCGTTCATGTTCTGTCTCTCTCTGTCTCAAAAATCAATAAACGTTTAAAAAAAATTAAAAAAAAAAAAAGTGGGGTCCTTGAGCCAGAGGCAGCCAAAAGGGTCTTAGAAATACACAGCCTCAAACGCCACCCCAGGCCTACTGAATTAGAATCTCTGTTATAACAAATTCCCCAGGTGATCGTAGGCCCGTTAAAGTTTGAGGAGCGCTGCTCTAGAAAAAAAAGTATGCAGAAGTAAAAAAATGGAATGAAAAGGGATGATGAAGACAGAGACCACAGAGCACAGGACCCCAATTCTAAACACATTCAATAAAACAGGATAAAACATCAGCGGGAACACATTGCTACTTACAGAACTGGGCACGGCTGCACAAGGGTACATAGTGTCTCGACCAGCTAATCGCTGTATATTTTCCAAGAGCAGTCCAACAAACGGGAGGTACAACTGTGCTATTTTGGCTTGTTGGTTCTGGAAAAGAATGACCAAAAGCTTAGTAGGCAGGCAATATGCATACATCACAAATAAAGTTGGCCCCGTCTATCAGTTTTAAGGCTCAGAGGGGGCTAATATCCTCAACAAATTAGGGAAGCAGGAGTCTGTTTATACTCACGGTCTCGAAACTAACTACCGCAGAACTTTCTTGGTATTTGGATTTACACATGATACAGAGTCAAATCACCTCCTTCAAACGTAACTACATAAAGTACAGGGCAAAAGTTTATTCTTTAAAAATTGCTTTTATGTTTATTTTTGAGAGAGACAGAGCCTGAGCGGGGGAGGGGCAGAGAGAGAGAGGGAGGCGCAGAATCTGAAGCTGGGGAGGGCTGAGTTTACATGAGCACAGGGATTGTGCCTGTCTCGTTCACTGCTTCAACCCCAGCGCCTGGCCAGATGAAAAGATGGTCAATACACATTGAGCTGAATGGATGAACAAACAGAAGAAGTGAAAAACAGTGAGTTACTCTATTCCTTAAAGAGACGGTTTTTTTTTTGTTTTGATCAAAGCAATGAAGATAATGTGATCTTGGGGGTGCCTGGGTGGCTCAGTCGGTTAAGTGTCCAACTTGAGCTCAGGCCATGATCTCAAAGTTCATGAGTTCGAGCCCCACGTCGGGCTCTGTGCTGACAGCTCAGAGCCTGGAGCCTACTTCGGATTCTGTGTCTCCCTCTCTCTCGGCCCCTTCCCCACTCATGTTCCATCTCTCTCTCAAAAATAAATAAACATTAAAATATATATATAATGTGATCTTGGCCTCTTGAGTCAATTGGAAGACTTGGGAGATTAATATATTTGTAAATAAATATATTTATTTATCCACAGGCCACTAGTAGTCTTAATGTGGTACCTCTTATAAAAATATATATTTTTTATAAATGTTTATTTTTAACAGAGATAACACACGCGTTTGAGCTGGGGAGGGACAGAGAGAGAGGGAGACAGAGGACCTGAAGTGGGCTCTTTGCTGAGAGGGGACAGCCCAATGTGGGGCTCGAACCCACGAACCACGAGATCATGACCTGAGTCAAAGTCAGATGCTTGACCGGCTGAGCCACCCAGGCGCCCCTCTTATGAAAATGTATTTACTGCTTTTCTCAGCTCTAGACATTCCTCATCCAAGATGTACTCAAGTCAGCAAAAACTGTGGTTGCAACGGCATAAAAGTTGCCCTCCACATTTCATGACTTTGGGACATCTGTCCGGAGACTTAGGTAAGGCCTCGAGGGCTCAGTAGTCAACCTAGGGAATACAGATTAACAGTATCTCATGGTTCCTTGAGTTTGAACAATGTTGTATATTGTTCATTATTTCTGGGAACCTGTCCCAGACCGTGCTGATGTGCAGGGAGGTTTGAGAACCAATGATCTAGTCCAAGTGCAGTCCAAGACAGGAACGGCCCTTACCCGCATCCCTGACAAATGGTTAACTTTTACACTTCTCCTTAAACACGCCAGCCCCTTCCTGGCTTCTGTCAGAAAGGCCGTTTAGCTGATTTAGTCCTTGTAAGTTCTACCCGCTAGGTATAGCTCTGCCCTTTGGAGCGACAAAGAGTAAGGATGCTTCCACTCTTAAGTGGCAACTCTCTAAGTATTTAAAGACTGTTACCCCGAAATCATTTCATTCATCCTTGGCATGGCCAAATGGCCCTAGTTACTTTCCTTTATTACTTTTTTTTTTTTTAAGTTTATTTATTTTTGAGACAGAGAGAGACAGAGCATGAATGGGGGAGGGGCAGAGAGAGAGGGAGACACAGAATCGGAAACAGGCTCCAGGCTCTGAGCCGTCAGCCCAGAGCCTGACGCAGGGCTCGAACTCACGGACCGCGAGATCGTGACCTGAGCCGAAGTCGGACGCTTAACCGACTGAGCCACCCAGGCGCCCCCCTTTATTACTTTTTTATTAAGTTTTTTCTTTTTATTTGGAGAGAGAAAGGGGGGGGGGGAGAGAAAGAGAGAGAGAGAGTACAAGTGGGGGAGGGGGAGAGAGAGAGAAAGAGAGAGAGACAATCCCAAGCAGGTTCTGCCCTGTCAGCACAGAGCCTGACAAGGGGGCTCGAAATCACGAACCCTTGAGATCATGACCTGAGCTGAAGGCAGATGCTTGACTGACAGGAGCCACCCAGGCGCCCCTCCTTCATTCTTCACATAACTTTGGTCTCAAGATTTTTCACCATTATGATCACTCTTTTTTGGCAGTTCTCTAGTTTTTCAGTGTCCCACTTTGGATCTGACAGGTAGTACAGTCTAGTGGCTAAGAGCATAGATTGTGGATTTAACATTTTTTAAATGTTTTATTGCTTATTTTTGAGAGAGAGAGAGAGAGAGAGAGAGACAGAGCGCCAGCGGGGGAGGGGCAGAGAGAGAGGGAGACACAGAATCAGAAGCAGGCTCCAGGCTCTGGGCTGTCAGCACAGGGCCCGATGCGGGGCTTGAACTCAAGAACCATGAGATCGTGACCTGAGTCGAAGTTGGACACTTAACTGACTGAGCCACCCAGGTGGCCCCAGACTGTGGATTTTAGATGGGTGTGAATTCCAGGTCTCCTGTTCCTAGGCTGTGATCAAGTCACTGAACCACAGTTTTCTCTTTGGTAAAATGGGGATAATAATATTAATTCATGAGGTATTTAACACACTGTCTGACACGCAGCAAGTCCTCAGTAAATTTCAGCTGCTATTATTATAGCTTCGAGATGCGAGTCCACTTTGGTTGGATAGTGAGTGATCACTAGGGAAGGAGATATTACAATTCTCTCAGGGGAACAGGAACACAGGGAAACGTACAGTCAGTGTAAAACATATTAAGCCTTGCCCGCACAAAAGACAAAAAAAAAAAAAACAACCTAAGAATCTAGCACTAGAAGATGGTTTAAAGTAAGGTGTTATCCAGGGGCGCCTGGCTGGCTCAGTTGGTGGAAAGTGAGACTCCTGATCTCGGGGTTGTGAGTTCAAGGCCCACGTTGGGTGTGGAGCCTACTTAAAAAATAAATAAAATAAGGTATATCCATCCATGTGGTGGAATAATACGCAGGTTTTTTAAGACTCTTCAGGATGTATTATTAAATAAAAAAAGAAAAACGCATAATGGCTTCCAATTCTACATACACACACATACACATATACATATATGCCTGTGCGTGCACAAAGTAGAACTATGTTGACAAAACTGGCAACAGTAGCTACTGCTGCAGAGATGAACTGGGGCATGGGGATAAGGAATGGAGAGAAGCATTTTGATTTTTTTTAACCATGTACATTGATTACTTAAAAAAAGGTGGGGGGGGGGCGGGGGAGGAGGGAGTACAGAGAAACAATCTGCCCACAGCCCAGGTAGGCATTGCAATCCTCTTAGGTGTCAGCATCATTTGCAATGGGTACAGGAACAGATACAAACGTCAATCATTGGACGTTTTTGTTCTGAGTAGGAAAGAGGTCTCCTAGTAATTATAACAAGTTAGCAGATCTCCCAACGCCGTTTACGAGTAGCACAGAATAGGGACCAGTGACATCTTGAAAATGTCACTGGAGGAGAGGAAGAGGAGTAGCAAGTATGACAAGGGGACCTCAAAGCAGCCTTTCCGTTGGAAGCATTTTTTCTTCCTTGACTGCGTATTTATTCGGGCTCACTTTGGGAGACCCCCCCCCAAAATTATGGGAGCCTACGGGCGCCTGGGTGGCTCATTTGGTTGAGCATCTGACTCTTCATTTTGGCTCAGGTCATGATCTCGAGGTCCATGAGATCAAGCCCCACGTCAGGCTCTGTGCTGACAGAGCAGAGTCTGCTTGGGACTCACTCACACTCTCTCTCTCTCTCTCTCTCTGCTCACACTCTCTCTCTTGACACACACACACACACACACACACACACACACACACACACACACTTAAAAAAATTATGGGAGCCTAACACTTCCCCCTCTATCTTCACCTTGGCATCAACATTAATGGTGAATACGTTTTACTTGAATGTCTTTGACAAATGACCCCTGACTCAGGCCACCCGTGAATTCTTTGGACCCAACAGAGAAAGGAACTGAAGCTTTGGCTAACCGGGCCCATGAAGCAAAGTTCTACTGGGGAGGATTTCATAGTCTTTTAATAGCTGTTTAAAGCCTTTGAACACAGAGAAGGGGGCTTTAGAAGCTCCTGAAAGGGTAATGAGCTTATTAGCATTTCAACCTTTCCCCTCCTCCAAAACCTCAAATACTCAAAGGGGCATAGTGCTGAACTTACTTACAGGTAACAATAGTTACATGTGTATGTGTGTATGTATACTGTTCTCAGAATTTTAAAAAGGAAATAATGTCCAAATAGGTGACAGAGAGTATTTAAAATCCCACGTCGAGGTAAGACACAAGTGATATCCCATGTTCCTTCACTTTCATCTGAAGAGGTAGGGGTAAATATAACACAGCTTCCTGCTCCTGGGAGGGGAAGTTCATTTTGTACTTTTCCCGCGAATCCTTTGAAATCATGGCTAAAGACCTTTTCTTCCACACTGCACAAGATTCTCTTCTGTACTACTAGGCATCAGCAGCAGGGGTAACTGGCCGTTTTAAAGGCTTGACAAAGTCTGGGTGGAACGCCTGACGTTTGAGAGATCTGTCCGTTTAGATGCATTCTACTGGTTAACTCGCGTGACATCAGCATCAACATTCACGAAAAAAGAAAATGGCACAAAATGGAGTGAAGCACACTAAGTGGGCAGATGTTACTATATAGTTATAAGGTGCCCCAAACCAACGTAAACCGCAATAACAAACCACATCCTAAAGCCGAGTTTAAGCCTACTTTAAGATAGAATCTGAAGCTGAGTTTAAATTTACTTTCAGATAGAATCACATAAAGAGAATTAGCAAAATCTATAGGAAACAAACAAACAAACAAACAAAAAAACCTCTGTAATTAAAGAAGTATAAGTGGAATGTAGCCGGCAGGCATTTTCTGTTATTTACTTATTATTTTTTTTTTTTTTTCAGTTTATTCATTTTGAGAGCGAGACCGAACAAGCAAGCGCATGCACAAGCCGGGGAGGGGCAGAGAGAAGGAGAGACAGAATCCCAAGCAGGCTCTGTGCTGATGGCGCAGATATGGGGCTGAAACTCACGCACTGTGAGACAGTGACCTGAGCCAAGATCAAGAGTCGGACGCTGAGCTGACCGAGCCGCCCAGGCGCCCCAGGCATCTTCTGTTTATTAAAAACAAATGGGACTACTGTAGAAAAAGAATAAGCCCTATCTCCGAGGCAGCGTTCCAAAGTGATTATAGTAATAAATGATTTCCTAACTTTTATTTGTATTTGAACGTGAAAACAAAGGGACACATTATTTTTTTATTTTAAAAAAACGGTTTTTTTTAAATTTTTACTTATGTATTTAATTTTATTCAAATTCTCATTAGTTGACATACGCTGCAATATTGGTTTCAGGACTCGAATTCAGTGCTTCACCGCTTCCATACAACACCCAGGGCTCATCACAACGAGTGCCCTCCTTAATACCTATCACCCATTTAGCCCATCCCCCACTCACCTCCCTACGGCAACCGTCGGTTTGTTCTCTATCATTAAGAACCTCTTGTGGTTTGTTTCCCTCTTCTCTTCCCCCCTCTTCCCCTATGTTCATCTGTTTTGATCTTAAATTCCACATATGAGTAAAATCATATAGTATTTGTCTTTCTCTCATTGACTTATTTAGCTTAGCATAATACATTCTAGCTCCATCATGGAAAAGGGCAGTGGGACAAGTTATCAATCATGAAACAGTAGGATGTTACCTTGAGGCATTTGATTCCAGGTATGTAAGTTAGGTCACTCTAAATCCATAGAGTTCGCACTCTACTTAAGAAAAATGTCTTTTAATGTTCATTTATTTTTGAGGAAGAGAGACAGAGCATGAGAGGGGGAGACAGAAGCCGAAGCAGGCTCCAGGCTCTGAGCCGTCAGCACAGAGCCCGAGGCGGGGCTCAAACTCACAGACTGCGAGATCATGACCTGAGCCGAAGTCGGACACTTAAGCGACTGAGCCACCCAGGCACCCCTGCAACCTACTTTTTTAAGCCCATAGGGTTTAATGGTAATAAGGGCGGAGAATACTTGTTAAAGGTACAGCCAACAGCAACTACAGCTATGGCCTTCACACATAGACAAGGTGTAATGTATATATAAGGTTTATAGCCACATCCACATTTTTTCAGTAAGAAAACTCTTCATTGTCCATACTTCATATTTGACATAGTTAACGTGTCTTACTACTAATCATTTAATCCATAATATAACCGACTTGAGCACACATATTAAGTTATATATTTGAAAGAACGCACATGGCCATAACCGTGTATGATTTTTTAAAAATCATTAGTTTACGTACCAATCATAAGCAGTTATGTTGTTCATGAAGCAGTTATGTTGTTCTTTATACACGATTTGAGAAACCAACGTTTTTCTCCAATAGTTAACTGAACAGTACGTTATTTTATTTTTATGTATTTATTTTTTGCAGTAGGCTCCATGCCCCCCCTGGGTGGCTCAATCGGTTCGGCATCCGACTTCGGCTCAGGTCATGATGTCACCGTTTGTGAGTTCGAGCCCCGCGTCGGGCTCTGTGCTGACGGCTCAGAGCCTGGAGCCTGCTTCGGATTCTGTGTCTCCCTCTCTCTGCCCCTCTCCCGTTCACGCTCTGTCTCTCTCTCTCTCTCTCTCTCTCTCTCTCTCTCTCAAAACTAAACAAACATTAAAAAATTAAAGACAGAACAAAAAAATGTGGGGATTGAACTCAAAAGCCTGAGATCAAGAGTGGCATGGTTTACTGACTGAGCCAGCCAGGCAACCTCCTAATGAACAGTATTTTTAAAACCTAACCATACTGAGACAAATCTTACTTACAAAAGTAAGTTCGTCAATGCTCATATTACGTTCCTTACTGAAGACTCCATCTTTAATGTAATATCTTGGCAGAAATTGACTAATGCAATACTGATCATACGGACATCCTTACCTTGTGCTGGTATCTAGTGTCAAATGCATGTTTTATCAAAAGATTCTTTATGACAGAGATAGCTGTATATCTGATCTCGTAATTGTCTTGCAGAGCAATGGAGGTTTCCCTCAGAAGTAAACCGACCAAGAAGTGATGCTTGCAATATTCATCTGATAAACTGTATTCAAGATTTGAATCTGCAGTACAATGAAATTTAAAGCCCGTTTACAAAAACAGTAATTACTTTAACATTAAAATACTGCGTTTATTACTTAGCAAACACGTGGTCATGCTCGCAAGAGCTATAATTTTGCCATTAACAAACGTGAACAATTCTTTTGTCATACAGAAGGAGCATGCAAAATTTTTACAAGACAGGCGCACTCATAATTAGGGTATGTGATAGCCTTAATGATCACGTCAGTGGGTAAGAGAGTCCCTAGATTTCTTTGTCCTACATTCTGTTGAACTCTTAGGAATCTTAAGATAGAACCCGGAATGAAACAATACTATATTTGGCAATGTCTTAACACATTTCTTTCGATCTGAAGAGCTTTAGTTACAACTACAAATTGGACCGATTCCATACAACAATGCTTGAATTACTGATCTGTTTACACTTGTCAAAAGTAGGAAAAAGAAGGCAAAGACAACTGAATCGTTCTAATGGGATTAACTATCGACTATTCTAGTAGATGTTCCATCCCGGCCTGGACGCATGTCAACCCCCCTTCATCAGCAAATACAGACCTTTGATTTCATAAAATCACTTCGAACTAGGTCTTTCGCTCCCTTTTGGACCTCAGTCCATTTCAAATCCCCGCTGCCCATATCTTGGTTGGGACTTGCCTTATAACTACTCACAAGGGATCGTGATCAAGTTTAGCAATTTCTACGGTAGACTTTTACAATCTGTATTTCCTCTCCTCTACCCTACCCTTGAATTGAATGAGGCCATAAAGCTGAAGGATAGGTTTTCTTTTCTTTTTTTTTTTTTTTGGCCTCCTCTTTAGCAGTTAATATAATGCTATGTATTCAGTTAGGACATAATAAGTGGTGTGAGTAGTCAGATTCAATCCTAAATCCTGATGATCCGTCCACCCCTTCTGTTCTCGGACTTCCTCATAGCTACCGATAAATCACGGGGAAGTATTCGAGCCACACATGCTCAGAATCTAACACGGGAGTGGTTGAACGGGGATGCTTGGTTTCTTAAATATGTTGCCTTCATTTACGCTGGCTAGAATTCAATGACTGAAACCACTGCTCAGCAGCTACTCCCCTGGAGACCAAGGCAGCTGATTTTCTTCTTGCCATTGGTCACCCTCTTCTGTGAACCCCCACCACTTTCTACGCACGAGGGCCAAGAATAACTGAGCAGGTGGGGGGGGGGGCTTTATGTGGGGAGATTTTGCAACAGCAGTTAGGTTTTTCACTTCAGTGCTTTGAATAAATCCAATCAGGTAGCTTCATCCACGCCTTCAAAACTGTCGCCAAGCAGTCATTAGACAGGGTCGGAGAGGAGGGAGGGAAGCCTGGGACAGAGGGCACTGGCTCAAAGAATAGATACACCCTCCGGTCCCCTTGCTGGCTTGAGCAGGAACTTGTTTGCAAGCAATCGGTGTTCAAGCTTATTTTAAGAGGAAACAAATATACTGCCTCATACACCACCTCCTAGGTTTTCTAAGTACGTTAGCTTAAAGCCTCACTGTGTGTGGCTAGGGAGAATGTGAATAAGCAAACAAAGCCCCCCCCCGTCCATCTTAAGCCATTCATCAAATCAATGGTTTTTCAAGACAGTTAACTACTTTAGAGTGAACCGAGTTAAACCTACCTACTGAAGTCAAACGGTCCACCGCAAATGAAAAAAAATCTAATTAATATATGAAAAGAAAAGGGACAAATAAAAAACATAGTAACATAAGAATTGTGCTACACAACAAAGCATTCAATAAAACTAGCAACGGAGATAACATTTAATACATACATATTACTATTCCACTCTGCCTTTATACGTTCCTTGCAGTGGAAATGCATTCATATGGTTTTTTTTCTTAATTTAGTCTCATTTAAGAGTCCAAACACTACTACCGAAAGCAATTTGACTAGTATCTGACATCTCTGTTTAAGCAGCGATCTATGTAATACACCTGATCTCTCCACACTATGAATACTATCACTGATGCTATGAAGAAAATGCAGATACTGTTAATGAACATATCTTCACGTAGCTAACAATTCTGACGTTACCTTTAAATTCACAGGTTTACCTAGAAAACATTACCCTATGCTAGCACTAGCCAAAAAAGAAAAAAAAAAAAGAAAAAAAAAAGAAAAGAAAAGAAAAACACGTTCTCAAGTGATGGAAAATGCAAACACGTACCTTGCACTCGCTGGAGTTTCGGTTTGGCAAATGCCATTGGCAAATTCAGAGGAATGTAATGCTCGTGGTTGCAAATTGTTTGCAAAAATTCAAACTTGTATTCAGCCAGAACCTAAAGGGAAGGAAATTATACACGAACTCCTGTTTAGTCGACACGTACTATTTTAATAACGAAACACAGAGCGTTAGTTTCCAAAACGGAAGTGTTCAGTGGTTTAAGTATACCTTGAGATGTGGCCTACGTAGGAAAGAGTTAACACAGCAGGCCCAAGGCTGCTCTCCTTAAAAAAAAAAAAAAAAAAAAAAAAAATGCCTGCTTGCAAGGTTGGTTGCAGGCTGGCATTTGGGAAATTGGATTCTGAAATGCTCCCTACATGATAAGGTCGTGCCTTCTCTGCCAGCCTGCTCTATTTGTACAAACAATGTGATTTATTGCTTTCTTTTCCTTTCCCGACTCTGGAAGGTTGACCAGTCTCCAATATATGACCAGCCCCCAAGAAAAAAAACTTCAACTCCAAGTCTCAACTGGGCTTCCCTGAACAGAAATGTGGCACGCACGCGGCTGCGTTTTCAGGGCTGGAGAGACTCCGGGTGACCTTCACAGGAGGGAAGGCACTCGGGGAAGCCTGCGTGAGAATTGCCAAGGACTCCACTTGGGTTTTGATCTTACTGTTCCAGCTAAGTAGCCTTACTGCGTCACTCTAATGAATGTCAGCCGTGACTAAGACCGCCCCAAGTATATGTTCAGTCCCGTGAGTCTTTCTAGTTAACCACTGAGCGTGTGGGTGGTCTTGGGGACTCCCAAAACACCATCCGATATCCCCTGCATTGAGGTACAGATATCCGCAAAGTACAAAAACAAAGACAGCAGTTCCAAACCCTCCAGAGAACAAATGTCACTCTTGGTCTCAAGCTCTAATGTCCGACAGCTGTTATACGTCCTTATAACTTACCTTAGGATCTTTGGGGCTGAATCCAGATATATAGTCATTTATCAAATTGAAAACAAATCCTCTATCCATTAGTGTCAAACAGCGCTATAGAAACCAAGACAAAATGAACAGGGACGTAATTCTAGAAGTCTGTCATGACAAAAGGCAAGTGATTTATTGTTGGAATTGGGTCCCAACTGTACAATTTTCATATATATGTAAGCATTCCCATATATGTGTATATATGTACATATACATACATGCACAAATGCATATATCCTTATATACATATATATGCATATATACACACAAATACATATGCATATATACATACACATATATACGTAATCTATTGAGCTACAGGGACTCATTTTGGTCAATCTGAAAAGCTCTAAGTGAAGTATATGGTGGTCAGCTAGCGACAAAAAGTGGGGTTTGGCTATGTAAACATTTCAGACCCAAAGAGAAGGTTCTCTCTGTGTTCCGTGAAGTCTTGGCCTATTAAAACATCCTTCCTCTGTGGAGAAAGAGGAACCCTTTTGCCCTGCTGGTGGGAATGCAAACTGGTGCAGCCACTCTGGAAAACAGTATGGAGGGTCCTCAAAAAACTAAAAATAGAACCACCCTACGACCCAGCAATTGCACTAACTAGGTATGTATCCAAGGGATACAGGTGTGCTGTTTCGAAGGGGCACATGCACCCCCGTGTTTATAGCAGCACTATCGACAACAGCCAAAGTATGGAAAGAGCCCAAATGTCCATCGACGGGTGGATGAATGGATAAAGAAGATGTGGCATCTATATACAATGGAATATTACTCAACTATAAAAATGAATGAAATCTTGCCATTTGCAATGACGTGGGTGGAACTAGAATGTATTACGCTAAGCGGAAGAAGTCAGGCAGAGAAAGACAAATATCATATGACTTCACTCACGCGGAATTTAAGAAACAAAACAGATGAACATAGGGGAAGGGAGGGAAAAATAAGATAAAAAACAGAGAAGGAGGCAAACCTCTTACATCCAGAGAACAAACTGAGGGCTGCTGGAGGGGAGGTGGGTGGGGGGGAATGGGCTGGGTGGGTGATGGGCGCTAAGGAGGGCACCTGTTGGGATGAGCACTGGGTGTTGTCTGTAAGTGAGGAATCACGAAGTTCTACTCCTGAAACCATTATTACACTATATGTTACCTAACTTGGGTTTACGAACAACATCCTTCCTCCGCGACAGGCCTAATAGCTGTTCACACTTGCCTGCGGGTCATTCTCCTCCTCATCATGCCAGGCCTGGCTAGTACCTCCAGCACTCTTCTGCCGCATCCTACCCATTCCTCAATGTCCCGGGGAAATCCCATCCTCCTTAGCCACCCCGGCCCACAAGCCCCTTGAAGCATTTATATTCTACGCTAGCTTGTTTTGTACTTATTATTTCCCTATGATTTTACCTACATAGGACAACAGGAAGACTCTCTTTCTCTTTATGTTCTCCCTAGTGCCTAGCCTATTCCTGTGAAACAGAAGGAACCCACTATGCTTGCACCTCATTTCTCACTGTGCTTGCGACAGCGTTCTAGAGAAATACGAACACGAATATGACATGGTCTTCACCCCCGTCCAGGGGTAAAGACAGACAAGGTAAACAAATAATTAAAATACAGCACAGTAAGAAGTAGCACAGGGGCATGGAAAGGACGGGTGAACAACAAAAAATCTTTGGTCTTGCTCCATTCATACAGATCAAAACCAAAACTCCTTAGCCAGACATTCAACGCCTTCCATCCTAAACTCTCTGCCGCACAAGGCTTGCTCATCCCTAAACAATTCTGGAACACGCGTATCTCTCCGTCTTTGCTCGTGGACCCTCCTCTACATGCAACAGCTTCAACTCTTCTAGAAGAACTTTTCTTCTCGGCCCTGGTCATAGTTCCTGGTCATAAACCCTCCTGTTCTGGTCTTGCTACTGTAGTTTGTTTCTATTTTCCAAGTAACAGTCATCACACTTTACCCTGAATACGTATTAGAAATGTGATTTCAGGGGCGCCTGGGTGGCTCAGTCGGTTGAGCGTCCGACTTGGGCTCAGGTCATGGTCTCACAGTTCATGAGTTCAAGCCCCGTGTCAGGCTCTGAGCTGTCAGCTCAGGAGCCTGCTTCGGATTCTGTGTCTCCCTCTCTCTGCCTCTCTCTCTCTCTCTCTCTCTCTGTCTCTCAAAAATAAACATTAAAAGAAAAGATTCTGTCTCTCTTTCTCTCTCTCTCCCTCTGCCACTCTCTCTCTCTAAAATAAAAAAGTAAATAAAAAATAATAAAATAAAATAAAATAAAATAAAAAGAAATGTGACTTCTGAGACAGCCTCTTGTCTCTGAATCTTCACAGAAAAGACAGGCAAATGGTGACTCAAATGAAGTAAATACAGCTATGACATCAAGTGTGTTCTATTTATTCCCTTTACATAGTAGCTTTCAAGTTTAAACCCCATGGGAGAAACTGAGAGTTTACATTTCAAATAGCATCCTCCTTAATTTACTTTAAAATGATAGGTGGGGACGCCTGGGTGGCTCAGTCGGTCAAGCGTCCGACTCTTGATTTCGGCTCAGGTCATGATCTCAAGGTTCGTGACACTGAGCCCCGTGTTGGGCTCTGCACAGACAGTGCAAAGCCTGCTGGGGATTCTCTCTTTATCTCTCTCTCTCTGCCCCTTCCCTGACTCGTGCTGTCTTTCTCTCTCTCTCTCAAAATAAGTAAACATTTTTAAAAAAATGGAAAACAAGGGTATGTCAGACACGAAAACTGCTTGGATGGAGTCTCGACCGTGAGGTTCTTTACGTGAGGCTGAGATATGAGGAAGGGCTGGGAGAAGAGGGGTAGTAGAAAGGAGCAAGCAAACAGTAAGCACATTTACAAACCCGTGCCCCTTCTCTGCAACAACTCAAATATGGTCACCCACTTTATAGAACAATTACATTCTAGCACTGCCCTTTACGTACCAAAAAACTAGAACTACGATAAACCAGAACAGTGATAAATGCGTGGTTCTTCATCCATATAGGAGTTTCTGGTATCTCTCAAACAGAATCATCTCGCTGACCAAAATGAACAATCTTCCCTCACGTGGATTAATAACATGTAGATTGCGGTTACATCAGCAAACAGGTTGCTTTCGTTCCAGAGTTGCAAACTCAAAGGCCGACAGGGGTCAGAGAAGTGATTTAAATGCATAAAGAGTCAAGGGTATACTAAGGAGTGGTGGGGCCTGTGGCAACCTAGAAAGTACATGCCTCGTCTAAAGGCACCTAAATTAATATATTTGAAAAAACATCCCATGAAACAAGCAAAACATGCCTTCTGGCTAAGCCACCCCTGTATGGGACCTCTGATTTAATTAATTAGGCATTTCAGTGTGGGGGGCGGGGAGGGATCAAACCTGGCTGTTTTACTAAACTGATGGATGAATTCAGTCAAAAGTTTCTCCCGCATTTTACAAAGACCTAGCTGAGTCTCTAGAAAGTGGGTAGTTTTTTTCTTTGGCTTTAAAAGACGACATTGGTGAAGAGTATCTCCTCACCATGTTCTGGCTGCCTTTAACTCACCTTCAGGAAGCTAGCCAAACTATAATTGACATTTCTGGACTCATCGGGAATCTCGGCATAGCGAATAGTCACATGGGGAATTATCGCAAGAAGCAATGAATGTAAGACATGATGATATGCCTCTGGAAATCTCTGGCCTCTGGGAAGCTTAAATCAAACAGACATAGCAAAGAGTCAGAGCTGCAAAAGGTTTAAATCAATTGCTATTTTTATTTTCAAACACATGCTAGATATAAATGTGGCTTTTCTTAACTGGAGTATAACTTTTCTCCCAACTTAAAGATGACATCACTAGTTCAACATACACTTCAGATCCTTAGAGGAACTATAATGAACTGACTGAAATCATCAACAAACCAACTTTGGGGGCGCCCGGGCGGCTCAGTCGGTTGGGCGTCTGACTTCAGCTCAGGCCATGATCTCACGATCCGTGAGTTCGAGTCCCGCATCAGGCTCTGTGCTGACGGCTCAGAGCCTGGAGCCTGCTTTGGATTCTGCATCTCCCTCTCTCTTTCTCTCTCTCTCTCTCTGCTCCTCCCCCACTCATGCTCTGTCCCTCTTACTCTCAAAAATGAGGAAACGTTAAAAAAATTTTTTTTTCAGAATAAAAAAAAACAACTTTGGAATTATGTTCCTGAGATCTACCCACATCCCAGATTTTCATTCCAGTTTTTTTTCCTGACACACAATTTCAGCAAACCCATTCTGTGAAAAGCCTGACGAAAACGGTAAATAGGTGAATATTTACATTTCACAAATCTCGACTCTGTAATTGCCAGAACTAAGAAAATTTCTTTGTACTTTTATGAGAATCTAAAAATACAACTCAATGTATATGCCACATTCCAGAAACACATCTATTACAGAAGGTGTTTTGAACGTCATACATGCGTCAGACCTTTCTAAGAGGTGATTTCTGATCTAGTACTTGGTCTCCAAATGAATGTTTCAACATAGACATTTCTAAGCTACAAGATAAAAGGCAAGCTTCAAAGAAAATGTATTTTACATGGCAAATAACAAAAAGGAAAGAATGCATGTGAACAAGCCTCTGAGGACTTTGAAAATGTATGAACTGTCAGACCTCAGATTCATGCAATACATCCATTGGTGTTTGGTTTTGGTTTGTTTTCTTAGGCAAAATTGACAAAGTCAAGGGCTAAGAGCCCTTCGGTATAAGAGGATCTGTGCATCATTGCTACCTGTGAACGGGATTAGCCTTCTTTGCCTATGCTAAATATTATCCTTGGGGCACCTGGATGGCTACGTCTGTTACATGTCTGACTCTTGGTTTCGGCTCAGGTCATGATCTTATGGTTCATGGGATCAAACCCCACATCAGGCCCTGCGCTGACTCTCTCTCTCTCTCTCTCCCTCTCTCTCTACCCCTGCCTTGCTCGTGCACTCTCTCTGTCAAAATAAATAAATATTTTCAAACATAGATTATTCTTAGCCTACTTACCTTAATTTTATTCTCTTCCAACAAGTATGTGGCCATAGACTTTGCAATAATTTCAAAAAAAAACCACGAGTACTAAAATAAACCAACAAATACATAAAATCAATTTTTAATAGTTACCCAAATCCTGAAGCTCAGCAAAGTTCGACAAATCAGTATGGACCTTATCTCTGAACTTTAACATTTTAAAGTGATCGCAATTCACCATCGAAGTTGCACAAGGTAATATTGTACCACCTCAGCGCCAGCCGGTGAGGTGCAAAGGGCATGTGGTGGGAATGTTTGCCGTGTGGGGAGGGGCATCTTATCACAGACCTTATTTGGATTTGCTTACACATGGTGCTGAGAGGAAACCAACTTTTAGTCTGTCTTAGGATTGCTCTTAAATTCTCTACAGATGGGGCACCTGGGTGGCTCGGTTGAGCGTCCAACTTTGGCTCAGATCAGGATCTCGGGGTTCATGAGTTCGACCCCACATCGGACTCTGTGCTGATAGCGTGGAGCCTGCTTGGGATTCTCTCTGTCACCCTCTCTGTCTGCCCCTCCCCTGCTCTCTCTCTCAAAAATAAACAAACACTAAAAAAACAGAGGGGGGGGGAAGGTCACATGAGCAAATGACGAAAAGACTAGAACCGAAATGGTTCCTTGTGTCCTGGTTCCTTACCTTTAGCAGTTTGTTTATCGATAAAAAGTCAGCAGACTGTTTCAACACTGCGATCATCGTAGTGGCCAGAGTTTCATGTATCAGCTGGGCCTGAGGCGCGTTCGGTTTTTCGGGTCGGAAGCTATACTACAAATGCAGGAAAATGCAGCCCTAAGTCAGAATCCTCACATAAAATACACTGCTCACAGAGAAAGCTTATTCCACAAACCTTGATGAAGGATCTTAAATAATTATCCAAGCCTTCTTCATGGCACTTTGAAACGATATGTAAGAGAACCCTGCAAACACATTCACAGAAATCAGCATGTGAGTTACCACAGTTGGGAGTATCTAACCCCCCAAATACCCCCACACTGCCTGAAGAATTCAAAGTCAGAGGATTGCATAGGATGTCCTAAGATGGTCCGACCAAGATTTCGGCATCGAACTTGCTCGGGGCCTTGCACATTTCCTGGGTCAAAACAAGGGCATTGTAGTTGGGCAACCCAGATGCCTCGCTTCTGTTCTGCACGCGTTTCAAGCATGGTCATAGCTTCTATACAGTACAAGACCTCGGGTGCCGTACATATTGAAGTCCCCTCCAGGGAGTAAAAGGAAAGGAAGAGAAAGATGGAAAGCACGGCAACAGATGGGGGGAAGGGAAGAGAGAGACCAGACAGGTGTAATGACAGGATCTGGGATGAGAAGTAAATATAAAATTCATATACGAGACTAGCAGTGGTTCTCAAACTTTATCGTGCATCAGAATCACCTAGAGGGCACATTGCTCAGCCCCTCTTGCAGAGTTTCTGACTTTGTAGCTCTGGGGCGAAGTTCAACGATGAGCGGTATTTTTTGTTTGTTTGTTTGTTTTTTGTTTTCCCCTAAGCTCCCAGGTGATACTGATGGTGCTGGTGCGGGAGCCATATTGGACAACCACTGGACTAAAAAATAATGCTTCTTAAGTTTTCAAGCAAACTAGCCCCAACAGCAGAGCAAAGCAAACGGTGTGCAGGGCCGTAGCTTAAGACCCGCTGGGACAGGTCGTGGCAACGGCAGAAGCAGCAAAGCCAGAAACATCCAGCACTGAGCTCTCAATTCTATGGGGTATCCTATTTTCGTTTCAAAATTCAGTGCATTTTCCATTCAACTCTACCATAGATCCTTGTTTGTTTCTATAAAAAAATAATAATCCTTTATCCTTTTCAGTAAAAATTCATGGTTCAGGGCGACTCTGTCCAACATGAGAGCCACTAGCCACTTGTGGCTATTTAATTAAAATGAACTACAGTTACAAATTCAGTTCCTCAAACAGATGAACATAGGGGAAGGGGCGAGGGAAGAGGAGAGAGGGAAATAAACTATAAGAGACTCTTAAATATAGAGAACAAACTGAGGGTTGACGGAGGGAGGTGGGTGGGCGACGGGCTAGATGGGTGACGGGCATTAAGGAGGACACTTGTTGGAATGAGCACTGGGTATTGGATGTAAGTGATGAATCACTGAATTGTACACCTGAGACCAATGTTATACTGCATGTTAACTAAATGTAAATTACAGAAAACTCAGTTCCTCAGTTACGCTAGCCACATTTCAAGTGCTCAGTAGCTAAATGGCTAATGGCTACCATATTGGACAGCACACGTGTAGAACAACTCCATGACTGGAGAAAGTTCTATCGGACAACGCTGGTCTAGGGCAATGGTTCTCAAACTCTGTTGCATTATGGAATCACCTAGAAAACTTTAAAAAAAAAAATTGCTGACGCTGAGTTCCATCCCTAGATATTCTGGTTTCACTGGTACGAATGTGGTCTCGGCACACACATCTTTAAAAGCTTCCTGGGTGATTCTGACATGCGGTAAAGTTTGAGAACCCCTGGTCGAGGAAAACACATTCAGTTTGTCCTTTGATTTCTGGTACCATCTATCCCTGGGGATACAAGGTCCCCCAGTCTGAGAAGCATGAAACAAGAGAGAACAGACATTAGATTTCTGACTTTTGCGTTCTCGTTTGGAAGATCAATTTGTATTTGAAATGCAGAAACACAAAAAGGGACAAGAGTTGCTTCTCCGTATTATAGGGTCGAAACTCACATGGTACAGTTGACAGGAACGTCATCCTCGTGGGTCATGTTTGTGAGAACTCGGAAGAGTTGCATAAGAATTACAGGCAGAAACTGTATCATCACTTGGATCTCCATGGCATGCAAACACTAAAATAAGCCATTGTTAGTTACGAAAACAAACAGAAATAGGACGTAACTTGTCAATGTGAAACAACAAAGAATCAAGTCATGAGAGGTGTACTCGCTAGAAGAGAAGCTCACGTAAACGTGAGCTTTGTAAGACAGGGCGCTTCGGTTAGCTCCTTTAGCCACGTCTCTATTTGGGCACGCAGATTTTCTTAGTTTATTTCGCATCAGATACTTTGTTTACTGAAGATAAAAAAGTATGACTGGGATAAACGGGTTTTGGAACAAAGACCGCCGGAGTCTCGGGAAACCGACACGTCCCAGCAGGCAGTGTCTTTGACAGAATGGGGACCACCGGTCAATCTGCTGAGAAGGGAGATTCAATCAAGTGCACTTCTCTACATAATCGGCTTTCCACTGGCCCCACCCACGAAGCTGAGGCCGCACGACATTGAGACATCCTCCTAGTACATTTCTTCCAAGTTGTAACACCCTGTCTCTGGCGGTAGGTGCGTTAACGGCAAAAAGAAGCCGTGTGCCCACATATACGCAGAAACGACGCAAGCGGCGGAATCTGTAACATTTCTTTCTTCTTCCTTCCCTTCTCTCTGCGTTCCTTCATTCACTCAGGCATTCACTCAATCATTTAACCAACCAGCCAACCAGAAGGCGAAAACAAGTCTCACTGTTTCGACCTCCCTTCAAGGTTTCGTGCTGTGGGAAATACAGAGATGGAGGGGACAAGTCTCTGTACCTAAGGAACTCACTCTTTCTCTTTCCCAGGCCCCCGTACATAGCCTAGCCTTCCAGGTTTTCCTTCCTTTTGCCCCCTCTCTTCCAGCCTTACTTGCCATCACCCCCTCTGAACCTATAATCAAAATAGTCTAATCGTTTCCTAGGAGGCCTCTACAGGTTCTCTTTACTCCCCACACCCCCACCTCTCATTTCCAAATTCATCTCCCTCCGACTGGGTTACAGCAGATCACCTCCTGTCTGCGATGCCTCCCCATGACCTAGGGCAGTGCTTGGCAGCCAGGGGCCACTCTGCCCCCCAACGGGACGTCCCGCCGTGTCTGGAGACATTTGGGGTTGTCACAACTGGGGGCTGCTGACACCTAGCAGGCACGGGTCACCGATGCCGCTAAACATCCGACAGTGTACCGGACAGCCACGTACGACAATGAACCTGTCCAAAGTGTCAATATTGCCAAGGTTGAGAAACCCTGGCCTGGGGTTCAAGATCACTTGAGACCTAACCTGTGTTTTTAGCCTTAACACTTTCCACATTCTTCACGAGGCCAAACTGGTACCTTGGTTGCTCTGTGAGTAGATCATATGCATTCCTGCCTTGGTGCCTCTGTTCAGTGTGTGGCCACATCCCAGCCACTTTTCCAAGTCAAGTTCAAACCCCTACTTCCGTGAAGCCGCTCATCCCACTCATTCAACAAAGGCATTGTGAATGACCTTCCAAATGCCAAGCACACCGAAAAAAGCCCTGGTTCCCACCATCAAGCAGTTCACGGTCTATGGGGAGGGGGGGCCGGATGGGGGGTAAAGACCTGGGACTAAATCTGCAATACGAATGGCAACGTGTACAAATAGTGGTCTATACAAAACGCACAAAGGAAGAAACAACGCAGTCTTCAATAAGGCTTCAGCGAGGAGGAGAGTTAAAGGGCAAGTGGGATCACATCAGGTAGAAAAGAGAGATGGGCAGTCAATGCAAAACTAATCCGGTATCGCTCCTCGGTCATTTATTCTCGATGCAACAGCGCTAGAGTGCTCTTTTCCCCCCTTGTTACAAACAGAACAACCACGAACAAAAGGCTGTCAAGGGCCCCCCATTCCTAGATGTACCCCGACAAGCTCCTCTCATGCCACCTGCCCCCTCCAGCTGCTCCCTGCGTTCCAGCTACACCGTCTTTTCTTTCCTTCTGTCTTTCAAACATGCCATCGCGAGATGTTTACACCTGCTGCAATACTCTGCTCTCCTTTGCCATGGCTTTATCACCTATGCTTGTCTTCCTCTCATCTATTTCTTTTCAGCTTGAGGCATCAGCTCCTGAGACAGCCCTCCATGACAACTCCGTCTAGAACGCGCTCCTGTCACGTCGGACCCCGTTAACCTGTTCTCTTTGCTTCACAGCATTTATCTTGATCTAAAATTACTCATTTATACTCTCTGTACCCCAACTAGAGCAGGTATGTAGTCTGAACAGTTCCCCATTATATTCCTAGTGCCCTCATCAATATCTGGCCCATACGAAGTGCTCAGTAAGGATTTGGTGAATGACGAGATCAATGAATAAAATAAGGAACCAACAGGGGCGCCTGGGTGGCTCAGTCGGTTAAGTGTCCAACTTCGGCTCAGGTCATGACCTTGCAGTTAGTGAGTTCGAGCCCCATGTCGGGCTCTGTGCTGACAGCTCGGAGCCTGGAACCTGGAGAGGGAGTCTGTGTCTCCCTCTCTCTCTGCCCCTCCCCTGTTCGCACTGTCTCTCTCTCTCTCTCAAAAAAAGATTAAAAAAAATTTTTAAATAAGATAAGGAACCAATTAAGATGGGAGGCCTGTAGTCTCAGTGGTTCCTAAGTTCCCTGAGCCCTCAGCACACCAGCCTGTACCATGCACTTGATATCTATCATATCTTGCTTTCGACTCTCATTTGTACTGATGACTTATATTGTCATTTCATTTATGTATGTCCTTTCTCTCCAAATGGTCTTAAGATGGGCGATGACCCTCAGTTATTCTTCTCTGCAAGCCTCGCAGCATCGGGGGAAATATTCCATACATAAGTAGACGTTAAGTGACTTGGTAAAACAAGGCGATTTACAGGGGCAACAGACAGCAAGGCTTGATGGAAAGAACACGAGACCAGGAGTTAAGACCCACGTGTCACAGGCTGAGCTCAGCTCTGCTACTGACTAGCTGAGTGACCACAGGCAAATCCCCTCTACTTGGGCTTCAGTTTCCTCATCAAAAAAATCTCAAGACTCCCTTTCAGTGCAAACGGTCCATACAGGCGTTCCGCTCTTTCTGCAATCGTGTGGCATTTCACTCACTGCCACTAGAGGGCGCGCAAAGGTCACATAAATATCAGAAATTCCACACCCTTAAAAACACAAATAGGAGTGCGTTTCTTTTACTCCATTTTAAGAATACCAGTATATGAAAATGATGCTCTGCTCCATTCCACTCTGCTAAAACTTTTATGGAGCTTCCCCCCTGGAAGAAAAGCCAAAGATCTTAACAGACTAAGCATTCGTACACAGAGCTGGCTTTCTAGACGTTACCCGAGGAAAGGATTTGAAAGCTGGATGACAGTTACACTGCTTATGATAATTAAGAATAATAGCCACCACAGGGGCACCTGCGTGGCTCAGTCGGTTGAGCGTCCGACTGTCGATTTTTGGCCCGGTCCTGGGATCAAGCCCCATGCTGGGCTCTGTCGTGAGGTCTCCCTCTGCCTCTCTCCCCCGTTCAGGCACTCTCACTCTCTCTCTGTCTCTAAAATTAAAAAAAAACATTTTTTTTAAAGAATAACAGCCACCGTTTATCAACCATCTCCCTGCTTCTACCCTTCCAACAGTATCTTCCCAATATGGTAGGCAGAATGATACTTCAAAACCCCAAATCACAGGAGCACCTGGCTGGCTCAGTTAAGCCTCCGACTTTGGCTCAGATCGTGATCTCGCGGTCTGTGCGTTCGAGCCCCGCGTCGGGTTCTGTGCTGACAGCTCAGAGCCTGGAGCCTGCTTCCCATTCTGTGTCTCCGTCTCTCTCTGCCCCTCCCTACTCGCACTCTCTCTCTCCCTCAAAAATACACATTAAAAAACAAACAAACAGGGGCGCCTGGATGGCGCAGTCGGTTGAGCGTCCGACTTCAGCCAGGTCACGATCTCGCGGTCCGTGAGTTCGAGCCCCGCGTCAGGCTCTGGGCTGATGGCTCAGGGCCTGGAGCCTGTTTCCGATTCTGTGTCTCCCTCTCTCTCTGCCCCTCCCCCCTTCATGCTCTGTCTCTCTCTGTCCCAAAAATAAATAAAAAACGTTGAAAAAAAATTAAAAAAAAAAAAAAAAAAAAAAAAAAAAAAACAAACAAACCCAAATCATGCCATGTCACTCCTCTGTTCAAAGCCCTGCAACGCTCTGGAAGTCCCGCTGGACACACCAAGCAAGCTGCTCATATTTATACATATTTAGATTTATGTACATATATATAACACACTCATTTACTTGTTTATTTTCCATCTGCCTCCACAAGAAAGTAAGCTCTTGGCAACAGGGATTATTGTTTGCTTTCTTTCCTTATATTCCAAACACTCAGAATGATGTCTCTGACCCATAGAAGGCACTCAAGAAATAAGTGTACCCCGAGTGATTACGATATGGTGGATGTCCTATCTCACTTAAGCCCCACAACCACCCTACGAGTTGGCATCACAGGTTATCCCTGTGTGACAGATGAAGAAACCAAGGCTTGGAGTAGTTCAGTAACTTGGCCAAGGTCAATCACAGAGCTAATAGGGGACAGATCTGGGACACAAGCTCGGTGAAACGATTCCAGAACCCATACCTGTGGTCTCATGTCATACTACCTCTCTGAAATGAAACAAACGTTTTTGGGGGCGCCCGAGTGGCTCAGTCACTTAAGCGTCTGACTTCGGCTCAGGTTGTGATGCCACAGTTTGTGGAGTTCGAGCCCCGCATCAGACACTGTGCTGACAGCTCAGAGCCTGGAGCCTGCTTTGGATTCTGTGTCCCCCTCTCTCTCTGTCCTTCCCCTGCTCACGCTGTCTCTCTCTCTCTCAAATAAATAAACATTAAAAAATTTTTTAAAAAAAGAGACAAATGTTTTGGTCTCCTGAGAACATCATTAAGTAATAACATACATCCAAAGGGAAATCCTGTAGAGATTTCCTTTAAAATAAAAATTCCTGGGGCGCCTGGGTGGCTCAGTCGGTTAAGCGGCCGACTTCGGCTCAGGTCACGATCTCGCGGTCCATGAGTTCGAGCCCCGCGTCGGGCTCTGTGCTGACAGCTCAGAGCCTGGAGCCCGCTTCAGATTCTGTGTCTCCCTCTCTCTCTGCCCCTCCCCTGTTCATGCTCTGTCTCTCTCTGTCTCAAAAATAAATAAACGTTAAAAAAAAAAAATTTAAATAAAAATTCCTGGGGTGCCAGGGTGAGTCAGTCGGTTGAGTGTCCGACTTCATTTTGGCTCAGGTCATGATCTCCCGGTTCGTGGGTTTGAGCCACGCATCGGGCTCTGTGCTGACGGTGCGGAGCCTGCTTGGGATTCTGTCTCCTTCTCTCTCTGTCCCTTCGCCTGCTCGCTCGCGCGCTCTCTCTCCCCAAATAAATACATAAAAATCTAAGAAATTAAAAACAAATCAATAAAATAAAAATGCCCCAGACTTTCCATGGCTGACCTACGAAAGGAGTAACCAGAAACAGTCGCCGCCAGCTAGGTCCCACGATGTGCAGTTCAGTCCCACCGTGTTAGGGAATAAACAGAGCCTTGGGTTCTCAAGACATTTAAATAAAATATGGTGTTTCTTAAGACTCTCTCCCACGCGACATGCGGAAACTGGGCTTTTCGGTCTTCAGTGGACCCTGCTGATATCATCTTTCACCCACAGACACAGGAATCGTCCATTTTACTCCCAGCAAAAGGGACACGCTCCCATCTGTCCTGACCCTTTTCCCCACGGCAGGAGCCACCTTCACCGGGCAGTCAGCAGGACGAGAAAAGAGCCAAGAAAACCGATTTATGGAACTGAAGTAAACATTTTCATGAGATTTTCAAAAAATATGTCGACAGAGTCTGGCTGTAACAGTTTCTTCCTAATGTAGCAACTCTGCTGTCTGCTCCTAAATAGGCAACTGATAGAAAAGCACATTACAGAAAGTATTCCCTTGAGGATACACAGCCCCAACTATTTTAAGGTGTTCGTTTCATTTCCCTCCCCCACCTCCCCCATCAAAACGTGGCAACGAGAAAGATACGAGAAACAAACCTTCCGCCGAAAGCTGCTGTTCATTTACCTTTAAATATTTAATGAGCTCCCCCGGAACTTCTGTGGAGCCCGACTGAATCAGCTGGCAATGATGGAAGAATTTGTGGACATGTAGATCCTGCAAAACAGATGGACACGGCCATAGAAATCTGATTCATCACCCTCAAACACAGGCGCTCTAACGCTCCGTCCCCCCGGCATCCGCGTCTCACAAGATGATCGATCTGGGTCTTCTGACGCCCAGATTCGGCAGCTGCAGTCACCGACACGTGTGCCCGTGTCCCGTGGTCCCCTCGGCCATCACAAAAAGCAGCAAAACCGGGCGGAGTGAGCGTGTACCCACGCATACCGGGCAGGTCACAATCTTTGCGCAGCTAGCCAAATGTTCATTTAATTCCTTTTTTGACGGGTGTGGTCTGTCGGGTTGGGCAGCCTCTACCTCTTAAGCAGGCTTCATGCCCAGTGTGGAGCCCTATGCGGAGCTTGAGCTCACGACCCTGAGATCAAGAGTCGGATCCTTGACTGACTGAGCCAGCCAGGTGCCCCGGGCTGCTTCTAGATTTTAATGAAACGAGTAGGAACAGAGGTCTGGACTGATAGGTGAAGAAAAGGTATCAGCAGGGAGTTACCAGATAATAATAGTCTCAGGCATTCAATGCCCAAGCGATCGTGGCAATTTGGTCGGCAAGTATCCAGCCGTCCTATGTGGAATCTAGATATTGTATACCGAGAAGGACCTTATAGGCCACGCCAAGGAACGTGGACTTCATCTTCCCCATCGGTGAATTTCCAAACTGTGCTTGAGAACCTCCAACAGATATTTGATTGTAATTTCATGGATGCCAAGGACAAGGGTAAACCACTAGTCATCCATGATCCACTGACTTCAAATTGCTATGTTCAAGTCCGGTCTATCTATGAGAAAAACATCCAACAAATTCCAACAGAGGGGTATCCTACAAAACTTCACTACTCATGAAAACTGACAAGGCCATCATAAACAATGAGTGTCTGAGAACTTGTCCCAGCCAAGAGAAGCCTAAGATGACATGACAACGAAATGGAATATGTTACGCTGGATAGAATCCATAGGTAAAAAAGAAGGAAATCTGAATAAATACAAACTTTAGTCAATGGTTATGGATCACGACTGGTTCATTAATTAGAACATACGTGCCATACTAATTGTTTTTAAATATTTATTTATTTTGGGGAGAGCACAGCAAGGGAGGGCGAGGGAGAGGAGGACAGAGGACCCAAAGCAAGCTCTTTAAAGAGCTGACAGGCCGACAGCAGCAAGCCTGATGTGGGGCTCGAACTCCTGAACCAGGAGATCGTGATCTGAGCCAAAGTCGGACGCTCAACCCACTGAGCCACCCTAGTGCCCTTGTGCCATACTAATTAATGTAAGAGGTTAGTAACAGGGGAAACTCGGCACAGGGTATATGGAAATTGTATGTACGACCCTATTTTTCTGCAAATCCCAAACTGTTCCCAAAACTTAAATTTATTTTTTAAAAAAGGTGATGATAGCCTCCAACCTTCCTTTCAGAGTTTTGTAAGGCATGAATCCATTAATGGGAATAAACGGATTTGGGGATTTGACAGGGATTATACAACTTGAGCTATTACAATTAAGAATGATGTTATTGCTAATGAGAAAGTCTTTGAGGCCACAACTTCTCTGAGGCTGCAGGAATCGAACATAGTCTATTTTAAACAAGAAATGGATTCAGGAGCCCCTGGTTGGCTCAGTCAGAAGAACATGTGACTCTTGACTTTGGGGTCCTGAGTTCAAGCCCCACACTGGGTGTAGAGATTACTAGGGAAAAAAACAACAACAACAACCGAACAAAGAACTTTAAAAAAATATTCAAATAGCAAAATTGACGAAATTCACATGATGCAACTTACTTGAGTATAAATGGTAGACTCTAAGTGGCTTTTAATCTTCAACAAAGGCTTAGCGCCATCTACCCACTTAATATCCACATTCGATTGCTGTGAACAGAAACAAATGTGTTAGTTTCACACATAGGGAATTCCTGGAGAAAACAGTCTGCCTTTAGAGTAAATGGATCCTAAACCATTTTGAATTTCCAATCTTTGGCAGGCTGACACTTTTATAAATTACAATAAAAATGAACTAGTAACTAAAGGAGTATTTTAAGATGATGCACAAACTCCAAGCCCCAGCTTTTGAAACTTATTAGAATCAACAGACACAAGGTAACCTGGGTCAAATTGCTATCAAAGGTTTACACTGATTTTCCTGACTTCTCTTTCTGGTGGAACAGTCCTCAGACCACAGTTTGTGAAGCTATCCTCTAGAATACAGCATTCTACTTTTCATGTTTTTGAGAGAGAGAGAGAGAGAGAGAGAGAGAGAGAGAGAGAGCGTGAGCCAGTGAGTGAGTGCAGGGAGGGGCAGAGGAAGGGGGGAGGAAGGAAGGAGAGAAAGAAAGAGAGAAAGAGAGAGCGAAAGAAAGTGAAAGAGAGAGAGAGAGGATCTTAAGGAACTTCCATGTTCAGTGCAGAGCCCAACTCGAGGCTCGTTCCCACGTCCCTAGGATTATGACCTAAGCCAAAATCAAGGGTCAGACGCTCACCGACTGGGCCACCCAGGCGCCCCCAGCATTCTACTTTTTAAACGCGACATTGTGATTACTTGAACAAAGACAGTTATTCTCCTACCCTTCTTGATTCTGCATCATTCACATTCAAGTAGCCTGGAGGAAGATTGGCTGAAACCGGCAGCTGCTGCTCCAATGTAATGATTCTCCCATCCTTCAGCAAAGGTACCCAGGCAAAGCCAACTGCCAACACAATAATCAACCGTGAGAAGTGAAATCGCAAATGCAATTAGCTCCACAAATCTCTGACTGCTGGGGAGCAGGGCAGGGTGGCGATGTTTCCTGCGGTGGGGGTGGGGTCCATATGTGGGAGTCCAGGTGTTGGGCGTCCGAATACCCGGGAAGGAACAATGCACTTGGATGGCTTCCTAATCCCAGCCTGGCCACTAATGACTTATTTACTCAATTTCCTGGACTATAAATTGGGAACAACACACAATCTTTCCATCTCATAGTTAGGAGAGAGCAAAGAGAGGTAATAATATACGAAAATACTTTAAGTTTTTAAAAGTGCATCAGGACCATTATGTTTACCCTTTGGGGGATAATTTGTGGTAGACTTTCTTAATTTTTTAAATGATTATTTATTTTTGAGACAGAGAGAGACAGAGCAAGAGCAGGGGAGGGGCAGAGAGAGAGGGAGACCCAGAAGCCGAAGCAGGCTCCAGGCTCTGAACTGTCAGCACAGAGCCCCACACGGGGCTCGAACTCACAGACTGTGAGATCATGACCTGAGCTGAGGTCGGACGCTTAACTGACTGAGCCACCCAGGCACCCCTAGACTTATTTTTTTTTTTTTAAAAGGACTCAGATCTCTCTCATCCATTCTTAGTAGAAGTACAGAGTCTTGTGTCTGGGACAATCTCAGACCACCAGCAGTAAGTTCCAAAGTTTCTGACAGCAATCCAACAGGAGGGGACTATGGAAAATCAAGGTCACAAGCCAAGGCTGCAGTCCGTATTCATACAAGGCAGTACTCAGTTGGGCGGTTTTCCTGAGTACAGAAGGAGGAAAATGCAGTAGGAGAATGCAGCCAATGCATAAGTGTTTACAACTTGCATCCACTGAGAGATTTTTCCCAGTCTCTATATTTCTTAACGGTTCTACTCAAGAAAGCCTCTTGGATTTCTATTAAAGAACTCATCATGTTCTAGCTAAACGAGTCAGAGCCATCTGTATTCCTCAGGTTGAACAGTGTCAGTATTTCCATTATAGAGATTACTCTGGGCTTCAAGTGTTTATAACTCAGCGGTAAAAAAGCTTGCTCTGGACCCAGTTCTGGCATACGAGACAGGGTGTTGGCTGGAGAGCACTTTTTAAAGCCGCTGCCTTCTGATTCTTTAAAATTCTTTGCGTGAGCGTGTGTGTGTGTGTGTGTGTGTGTGTGTGTGTGTGTGCGTGCGTGTTTATACTGTGAACACAGAAGTCAACACAAATCTGGTTAGAATGTTTTCATTCACGTGTTTAATTTGGCAAATGCTTTAATTCTTAAAAGAAGACAAATATGTTGCTTTCTCTAAGTAGACTAAATGGCTTTCTCAGACTCTGAAACACGCCCGCAGGGATCTTTACTAGTACAGCTTCAGAAATGGTTTACCCAGAGCCGTTCTCCTATAAAGAACACAGGAAAGTAACATGAGTGCGAGAACCATTCAAAAGGACTCTGTCAGAGTAATTAAGCGAAAACTGGACAGGAGACAAAAGGCTTCCAGTCCAGAAAATAGGAAAATCTCTTTCTTGTTCTTGGGCAAAACTTTTCCCCACAGAAATTTGTAGTGAGATAGAATTCAGATACCATACAATCCATCCGTTGTTTGTTTTTTTTTTTTTTAATATAATTTATTGTCAGGTTAGCTAACATACAGTGTCTATAGTATGCTCTTGGTTTCGGGAGTAAATTCCCGTGATTCATCGTTTCCATACAACACCCAGTGCTCATCCCAACAAGTGCCTTCCTCGATGCCCATCACCCATTTTCCCCTCTCCCCGCCTCCCCTATCGATTCATCCGTTTAAAGCGCACAATTCAATGATTTTTAGTCTATTTCAGAAAGCTGGGCATCCACTGCTACTCATTCCAGAACTCTTTCATCACGCCGAAAAGAAACTCCACACCTCTTAGAGGCTACTCCCTATTTTCCCTTCTCCCCAGTCCCTGGCAACCGCTAATCTACTTTCGGTCTCTATGGAATTGCTTAGGCAACACCTTCCGCACGGTGAGTTAATCAAAAGCACGACCGAGGGTGTCTCTCAGTGAAAAGGCATATAGAGCACTTGGAAGCTGGAAAGGTATGATGTCAAGCACACGCCATCTGGCTCAAAGGCGTGGAGCCACTTAAGGATGGGCAGTAACACGTGATGAGTGGCCCACAGAATAACCATCTCCTGCTCCACCGAGCACCTTGCCCACTGCTGTCTAGGATGGAAATAAGGAAGTAGTCATTTGTCTTCCGGGAGATGCACGGCCTTGGGTTCCTACTGTTCCGCCAGATTTCTTCTCAACCCTCAAGGTCCCTGCCCTGAACAAACTGCGATTTCTATGGACTTCCTGCAGAACAGCTCTTACTGGTGTTTACAACCCTTCTGTATTTCCATATTGGTGACAGAATGCAATCAAATCCACAGCCTGGCATTCAAGGCTTTCCACGATCTGACGCCTCCTTATCAACCTGACATCCTGTGGCTCCCCCTCCCCAACACCCTGTGCTCTCGTGGTATTGAACTATGTGTGGTTTCCTGGCCATACCCCTCAATAGCCCGCCTCTCTCTGTACAGACTGCTCCTTTATCCTCGAATCCGCTACCTTCCTACCATCACTGCATTCTCAATCTCAACCCCGCCCCTCTAAGGCCTCACCCAAAACACCATCTCCTCCTGGAAGCCTTCCCAGATTCCCAGCCACTCGTCCCTCCACCAGTTGAAGTAATAACTCCATATTCTCTGAGATCACATCGTACCACTTTCTCGGTAACTACTTTTGATCTTGTATTGTAGTTGTCCACACCGGTCTCATTTCCCCGGCTAGACCATACGCCCCCTTAAGACGCGATCTATGTTTGCTTCTCCACAGTACCTACTACAATGTCTTTTGCACGTAATAAACATGCCGATGTAGTTGGTGAATGAATGAATGAATGAATGAATGAGTTTAAGGCCGATCCAGGCCAGCTTGGATCTGAATCCCAGAGCAGGCTGACATCTATACAGTGGGGGTGGCACACAATGTTTACAGGGCCCCTATGGTCTCCTAAAGAAGCTTCCTACTGCTTTACCTCCAGCCTTGCCGAATGGGACCAGGACTGGGGCTTCACTACTGGAGTTTATGCCAGTTCATGGCATCTGTTCTGTTCTCACTAGAACCAGGGGGGTCCCCAATCTCCCTCCAGCTCAACAATGTCCCCAGCTCTGGGCTCACTTCCCACTTCCTCAGGGAGCCGAACTGGAAAGTTCTGGTTGCTGGGCCATTCTACATAAGAGAAATAGCACAAATACCGCCTATCACAATATGTGTCCCCGCACGAGAAGCATGGCTTTACGTTGTATGTGTCACTTTACGTGACTTCCGGGACTCCAAGCACACAGGCAAGCATTTGGACGCGACATGTGGTAGAAGTGGTGGTCGCATGAACATACGATTCATCTCATACCGATGAACCTTTTAACTCCGAAATGTGCCTTTTAAGAAGTGGTTCGCAGCCTGAGGAAAAGAGGCCTGTTGCATTCTAGACAATTCCATCTCAAACAGCCGTAGAAAGACACTTTTAAAGAATACACGCACCTGGAGTTTCAACTGTGTCCTGCTTTTTGGTTGTTCCCTTTGTGTTGATTTCACAACTTACATGATAAAACGTGAAGAGCAAATGATGTTTTTGATGCAGGTGAATGGGAAGCTCGATTTTAATCTGCAATGACAGCAAAATCGCACACAGCATTTTGTTTCCTTTTTAATTGTCAAGCTGGACCGTCAGACCTTTAGTTCAGTTGCATCGTTACTTTCCCAATGACGTATTTTTCTAAATGACAAGCCAAGTCACCAAATAATAGATACTGTTTAAACATACTTTCAAGGCTTGTCCAGTCAGTTTCAATTTGAAAACAGTATTCTCCTGGGTTGTGAGGGCTGATTTATTACTTTTGCTGGAGAGGTCAGTGGATTCTCCGGGACTCAACTTTGCAGCAGGATTTTCTAAAACACTGGATCAAAACCACAGCCTCACAGCCCAGGGATACTATGTAACTCAATCTGCAGTCAGTGAATACAATCTATCCAAAATGTGTACTGAATTTGGAAGGCTTCTTTTCTCTAAATTGTTGTGTTCCTTTATGCGAGGGGGGTGGGGTGGGAGGGGTGGATTGAGCTTTGCAAATAAACCTGCAAAAAGTCACTGTGGTATTATGGTATGCACCAATTACAGTTCACGTAAATATCTTTTGAAGCAAAATGTAAGTTTACTTAAAGAAATAGCAATTGTAGGGGCACCTGGGTGGCTCAGTTGGCTGAGCGTCTGACTCTTGCTTTTGGCTCAGGTGACAGTCTCATGGTTTTGTGGGTTCGAGCCCCGCATCTGGCTCTGCACTGACAGGGCACAGCCTGTTTGGGATTCTCTTTCTCTCTTTCTCTCTCTCTCTCTCTCTCTCTGCCCGTCCCCCACTCACACTGTCTCTGTCTCTCTCTAAATAAATAAATTTTACTTTTATTTTTTTAACATTTATTCATTTTTGAGAGACACAGTGTGAGTAGGGAAGGGGAGAGAGAGGGAGACACAGAATGTGAAGCAGGCTCCGGCTGCCAGCACAGAGCCTGACACGGGGCTTGAACTCACAAACCATGAGATCACAACCTGAGCTGAAGTCAGAGGCTTAACCAACTGAGCCACCCAGGTACCCCTATAAATAAATTTAAAAAAAAAGAAAGAAAGAACAATTGTCACCCTTGACATGTGAATTTAACCCTAAAAATGAATACTCTTTTCTTAAGATTTATTTTATTTTGAGAGAGAGAGAGAGAGCCATGAGTGAGGGAGAGGGGCAGAGAGTGAGAGGGAGAAAGCATCTTAAGCAAGTTCCATGCTCAGTGTAGGGTCCGATCCCATGACCTTGGGATCGTGACCTGAGCCAAAATCAAGAGTCAGACGGTCAACCGACTGAGCCACCCAGGCGCTCTTTCAAATGAAGACTTTAATACAAACCCCCAACCTCAAGCGATTTTCCAATCAGGACCCAACCAAATATGTGCAAAGCCTCCCGGAAGTATGTCAGCGACAAATTACGGGTTAACTGATTTGACGCACGTGCATTTACCTGCACAGAACACATGCAATGTCCCTCTCCCCTGGTCAAGACAGACTGGATGACTGAAAAGCCTGCTTCTTTCTGGCCTCCTAAAAATAACGTGGATTACTTCTACCTGATCAAGTTTTCTGCAGCGACTGGCGTTGATTACAGAGGGGGCCAAATTAAAACAGCTCGGGGAGGGACATCTGGCCGAATTATCATTCATGCAAGGCGTGGTTTTGGCGTTAGAACTGATTTCTGTCATAGGTAGATGTCGCCAGAGCGTGCCTATTCACAGCGTCCACGCCATCTGGGTATCTAATGGTCTGTTGCACATAAATACGGGCCTCCCCTCTCCCTGGGGGGCTAACCCACAAAGCCGCCGCCTGTATCCAGGTTCGTGGAGACATGTAGGAGTCAAATCCAGTCTGCAGATTTGGATAAGCCAGGGACATGCCGACTAGAAGAGGCTGTGACAGAGACACTAAGACAGACTCTGGGAGGTACACAGAGATGTAGAGGTGGAGAAGGAAAGAGAGACAGAGACAGGGCCGGAGAGGTAGACTGGGGAGCGGGGCACGGAGCCTGGGAGACGGTATAGGTCCCATTGTCTACACTGTACTGAGGCATTAGAGCAGCCAGCGGGATTCTGGTGGCCCTCAAGTGTTGCTGTGCCTCCCAAAGCCTTTCACTTACAGAGAGGCTGCACCCCCAACCCCATGCAAAACCACAGGAAGAAAAATCTAGAAGGGCCTTGAACAAAATCTGCTCTGAATTTCTTATTTTATTTTTGTAAGTTTATTTATTTCTTCTGAGAGAGAGAAAGGAGGGGCAGAGAGAGAGAGAGACAGAATCCCAAGCAGGCTCCGCACTGTCAGCACAGAGCCTGAGACGGGGCTCGAACCCACGAACCGTGAGACCACGACCTGAGCCGAGATCAAGAGTCATACACTTACCCGACTGAGCCACCCAGGTGCCCCTGAATTTCTTATTTTAAAGCTGAGGCAATGGAGACTCAGAAAAGGGAAGTGACTTGTTCAAGGTCATGGAGCCAGTTGCTGTCAAAGCTAGGGCCACAATCCTAGCTCTAGTCTCGCGTTTGCTTCCTGCATCGTTACCTTGCGCCAGAGTCCCTTCAATCTGCGGGCAAATCTTCTACTGTCATCAAAGGGCACCAAGCAGGCAGTGGCCCTTCATCTTGGTGTGACACTTTCTATTTTCATAGGACAAGGGATTGCAACGGCAGATGAGATGATGGAAATGAAGAAAAAAAGAAGAGCCACCACCGTGTTTTATAAACACCAGAAAAATGCATTCTTACCTCATCATAGAACTCTGGATTTTGGTTGTGATGGGAGACAACAGCGTAAGCATTTGTGGTAAAAACAGATCCTGCAGGTTTTCCATAAATACACTGCAAGAGAAGGAAACCGAGTCACCAATCTCGGTGAGAAGGTCTTTAAACATAATGCAATGGAACCACATCCAGTCAGAGGCATCTGTGAGCACAAGGCCATGGCCAAGCCCACTCAGTTCTCACCGTGAACTTGTAAACTCCGAATCATTTACCCGCACTCCAGCGATCACCCCCAGACATCACCTAACTTGGCTGCATGGGTGCTTCCAGATTTCCGGCCATCAAAGAAACGCACTTCCAAATTCGTCAATGGCAAGGAGTCAAATATGGCTAATCATGTGGAAAGGAAACACTCTGAAACCAGTTCTGGAAAGCTTACGTTCTCTGATGCTACTTGCTATCTTAACTGAAGAGGCTCCCCCTAAGCCAGTTAGCAGTATTTGCTGAACGCTCCTTGTGTGGTGGGCAAGGTGAGGGGTTAGAACACACACACACACACACACACACACACACACACACTAGCAGATACATGAGGCTACAGACGAGCTCACTGTTGTCTCACTTTATGAGCCACATTTTATTTTTTTTTTATTTTTATTTTTTTTTTAATTTTTTTTTTCAACGTTTTTTATTTATTTTTGGGGCAGAGAGAGACAGAGCATGAACGGGGGAGGGGCAGAGAGAGAGAGGGAGACACAGAATCGGAAACAGGCTCCAGGCTCCGAGCCATCAGCCCAGAGCCCGACGCGGGGCTCGAACTCACGGACCGTGAGATCGTGACCTGGCTGAAGTCGGACGCTTAACCGACTGTGCCACCCAGGCGCCCCTGAGCCACATTTTAAAAGTCACCAGCTTTCTGTTATACCAATAAAATAAATGCGAGGCTTTCTATGGTTCCACGAAAAGATCAAATTTCATTTCTGGTGTGAGTTTTTCACTTCCATAGGGCCTAACTGCTTCACCCTGTCACTTCCGAGCCAGCCTCTAGGCCAGCTCTGAAATGAAACTGAGACTCCGTGTGAATGCATTGCCAATTCTCCTTTAAACACGGTTGTGAAGGCGATTTGCGGGAACTGCCGAGAGGTAAGGTAAGAATCTTGAAGTGTACAAAAGGATATTGCATGGGGGAGAAAAGGAATAGTTATTCTCATCTGCAGTGAAGGGAAAATCAGAGAAAATATACCTAATTTGAGCCAGCGAAGCGAATTCTTAACCTAGGTTTCTGGGGGGGGGGGGCAGGGGAAGAACGACACAAAAACAAAAAACCCACAAAAAACCCCAAAAAACGCGCAAAACAAAAAACAAGAACAACAAAAACCACCTCTTTTCAAAGGCAGGGGTTACTAAACATTCAACGACTTAGTCAGGGGCCTCCAGCCTCTTTCCCCAGGAGGGTTGAGTCGAAGACTAGCCATCCATCTGTCTGATTTAGGCTCAAGCTAGAGAAGCAGGGAGCCAGATAAACAATTCGTGACGGCTAGATGTTCTCAGGCCTCTGATGAATGTGCTAAAGAGTGCAAACGTAAAGGCGCTATGAAGTGATAGGTATTTAAGGACTGCTCTGTCAGATAATACGGAGGCACCATTTGGCCGGTCACAGAGAAGAAGTCCTATCTCAGATCAAAGCACTCACTTCTGTTTGCTCAAAGACTGTTCAGGTTTCAAGGAGAAAGGAGTTTATAGTCCCCTGCTGATACCATTATAAACTGTCAGGTCATAGGAGAAAATGACCTTGTGATTGCACATCAGAGCCATGAAAAATCAAAGTGGAGCATAGGCAAAAATCTGGTATGTGAAGCTTACCCCGTTTCTCAAAGCTACATATGCTCCTACCTCGTTTTGTTATTTCTTAATATTTAATCCTCGCAGTCAAGGTGTGAGGGCAGAAAAGGCAATACTACTTTTGTCACGTCAGCACATTTTCCTTATGGCGCGGAAACGAATTAAACTTAGCCACCAAGTACCACGGTCTTTGTCTTTCCTAAAAGTGCACGCTTATCAAGATCGTGAACAAACCTTTAGAGCGTGAGCGTCGCTTTCATCTGAATCCCGGAATTCTACACAGACTGCGATGTTCCTCGCCTAGAAAGGATTAATCATTCAAAATGAGTCCTGGCACCGGAGAACGGTAAATAACATGTTACACTCCAAAATGTACAGTTCACGCTGCGTTACCTTGGCAAATGTCTTCTGGCTGTCATATTTTAATTGCAAGGGATAGACATACAAATGGTTTTTATAAACAGTAAACGGATAACAATATTTTGTCATTTCTGGAACAAACTCTTCGACCTCCACGGTAATATTTTGACAATTCTTTTCGAAAGGCTTCAGGGGCACATACGAGGAAGTAATGCAATCTATATCGGAAAAAAAAAAAAAAAAGAAAACAGGCAAAGAGAAAACAACTGAGAAGACGGACACATTACTGCATTGATAAAAATATACGTGGACTGTGTTCCCAAAGAGTGATTTAACAGATTTCTGAGCGGCTGACGAAAAGTCCTACAACCACTTTAAGAACCCAGAAGGACGAGATGGCGTAGCCTGGGCCTGATTTGAGTGGAACCATCCAAACCAGACACGGATTGCTAGTTCCTTCTCAATGTGGAATGATTTGCCAAATATAACACATCATAATTTTGACAAATTTAACTCTGCAGAGAAATCCATTACATTTTTCCTCCTATGGCTGCAATTTAGCTTTCACTGCAAATTTTTATTGGTATCGGGGAACTAACAGTAAATGTAGGTCTCCAATTAGCTCATGGATAGTCACTCTGAAAAACTTGGTGCAGGTGCAATTTTCACCCAGGAAATAACGGAGGCCTTTGGAAACAACAGACCTTGGGATGTGCTACCAGTGATAAATTCAACACTCCCGAAGGTGAAATACACAAAGGCTCAGAAAAGGGCGGCAGCCTGGGTTACTGAAGTAGCCATCACGGGGCACCCGGGTGGCTCAATACGTTAGGCATCCAGCTCTGGCTCAGGTCATGATCTCGCGGTTCGTGAGTTTGAGCCCCACGTCGGGCTCTGTGCTGACAGCTCGGAGCCCGGAGCCTGCTTCGGATTCTGTGTCTCCCTCTCTCTCTGCCCCTTCCCTGCTCATGCTCTCTCTCTCTTTCTCTCTCTCTCTCTCTCTCAAAAATAAATAAACGTTTAAACAAAAATTGAAGTAGCCATCGGAATAGAGGGGATTCATATACTGACGGAGCCCTAAGATGGTTTCTCCTTGCTGCACAGAGGTATTGACAGAGCAGGGAGACCCAGGAAGAGTCACAGATGATGAGGGTATGGTTTCCTCCAATTACTATGATACTTACAACAGACTCTCTGGAGATACAGAAGAAAGGCACACAGAAACAAGTGACCACTCTACTGTCCCAAGATAACTACTGTTAGTATTTTGGCGTATTTTCTTCTAGTCTCCTTTCCATGCATGTTCTGTATAATAATACAAAAAATCCTACTGTATATACAGAACTTTACCCTGGGATATTTTTTTTTATTTTTTTAATGTTTATTTGTATCTGAGACAGAGAGAAAGAGACAGAGCATGAGTGGGGGAGGGGCAGAGAGAGAGGGAGACACAGAATCCAAAGCAGGCTCCAGGCTCTGAGCTGTCAGCACAGAGCCCGACGTGGGGCTCGAACCCACAAACTGTGAGATTGTGAACTGAGCTGGAGTCGGTCGCTCAACCGACTGAGCCACCCAGGCGCCCCTACCCTGGGATATTTTTAGCATTTGATGTACCGTTTTGTCTAGTGAGTTCTTTATAAACATCATTTCTCTGGGCTACATAAAGTCTCCCGGTATAGGTGGACCGTAACTGCCTTCATCACACTGACAGTGCTGGACTCTTAGGTTGTTTCCAATTTCCCTCCAATATAAACAACATGGAAAAGAACACCTAAGAGTACAGTGGTTTATGTTTTCAGTTCCAGAGCCGAAGGAAGGCCCCTGTCGGCCCCTCTTCTTAACGCAGTCCGCCCCAATCACAGATTCGAGTCGCTCATTTGTTTTCTTACTTAGTGTCAGTCACTCCTTCTAGACTTTAATCCCCATAATTGCAAGGCATCTTGTAGCTATGCAATAAGTGTTTATTCAATAAATGCTGATTCACTGAATGAATGGATAGATAGCAGCTCAGAATCAAAATGCCTTAGTTACGGATATCGGTGAATGTCGATTGCCTCCTGTACTCCTGTATTCCTGCCCACTGTAGTCCTCCTCACGGTAGGTGAGGGTGCCTGGCTAAAACCTAGCCAGCATTAGATAGTCTCACGTTAAATATTCTCGTAAATTTGACAGAGGAGCAAAAGCATCTTGCGATTTTCATTTGCATTCGGGGCATTAGTACTAAGATTTGAACATTTTTCCAGTTCTTATTAGCCACTCCATTTTATTTCTTACCAAGTGCCTTTTCTGTCTTCTGTCCATTTTTCTCCCGAGATCTGAAATTCCTGGCATTAGAGAGGAAAAGAAACTCTCCTCCTTTTGGATCCCTTCGTTGGGGAGACTTATCCAAGGCACAGGACAGAAACTGACTAGGGAATACTCACAACATTATATATTATATATGAAACTGCATCTGACAAAATCAACTTCATCCTCTGCCGAATCTGTTAACTGTCCACTATGTGTACTGAACGGACTAGTGTCCCTTCCAAAATTCATGGCCACCAAGAACCTCAGAATGTGACTTTATTTAGAAATAGGGTCTCTGCAGATGTCATTAGTTGAGATGAGGGCATACTGAATTAGGGCAGGCCCTACATCTCATGACTCGTGATTCTTCCTTAGAGCATTCAGGGGGAACACAGCCCTGCTGATGCCTTGAGTTTGACATCTAGCCTCCAGAACCTGGAGAGAATAAATCTGTCGTCTGAAGCCACCCAGTTTGTAGTTTTTTCTTACAGCAGCCCTAGGAACTTAATACGCCACATAAACCTTAAGAAATATATTGAAAAGACAAAAACCCTGAGATTCAAACATAGCCCTTTAAGGTTTATTTGTAACATGTGAATTCTTACTTGATAAATCCACAGGAACACATTCTACTGTGACGTTTAGCTGCCCAGGAATAATCTGCAATTTGGTCTTCTCTGGCCTAGGGGTAAAATAAGAATATTTTATACTTAAAACCCATGATTACGGAATGCACCGGTTGCCCTATATGCAAACTTCCAAATGCTTCCAAATGCAAAAATGCTCCAAAGCATTCAGCTTCTCCCATATATGACTCACATTTACCACTTTAAGAAACTATAATCCATCTATTGTATTGATTTACTACAATAACACACTTACTTCTTGTATTCTGAGAGTAACTTGAGAATGTCTTCATTTGAAAGCTTGCTACTGTCTTGTTTATACAAAGGAGAAAACCTCCCATCCAGATCCAGAGAACCTTGAGTATCTTTGAAAATGGGTCTAAAACAGCAAAAGAATTTTTTTTTTAATTCTGAAGTACTGAGAAATGAAGACACACTTAATGCTGGTATGTGTACAAAATGGTAAAACTACTTCGGAAACTTGCTTGGCCATTTCTCATGAAGTTGAGCACACACCTGCCCTCTGATCCTGCCATGCCGCTACTCTGGGCATATTTCCGCATGGTGCATGAATGTTCAGAGCAGATGTATTTGTTATAGCCCCAAAAGGAAACGGCCCAGAGAGTCATCCACAAGCGAATGGCTAAACGGTGGGGTATTCATACAAGAGAACACCGCTCAAAAACAGACTGAGCACAAGAAACCAAATGCAGGAGTACATTCTGCACGACTCCGTTTGCATGAAGGTCTCGAGTAGAAAAAAAGCCCTCGGTAGTGATAACCATCGGTCGATGGCTGACTGGTGGGAGTGGGATGGCAGACCGGACAGGGGTGTGAGGAAACTTTCTGAAGTGATGGACACGTTCTAGACCTTGGTTGGAGCGGTAGTTACAGGACTGTAAACACGTGTGAAAATTCATCAAGTCGGATATATAAAATGTGTGCCTTGGAATCAAAGGTAAAGAGTATCTCAAAGTTGATGACCGTTAAATTCGATCTTTGGGGCACCTCTGTTAGGCATCCGACTCTTGATTTCAGTTCAGGTCATGATCTCCCGGTTCGTGAGTTCAAGCCCCTCATCGGGCTCTGTGCCGACAGCTCAGCCTGGAGTCTGCTTGCGATGCCCTGTCTCCCTCGCTCTCCTTCACTCTCTGCTCCCCACTCCCCGCCCCCCCCCCACCCCCAGGCTCATGCCCTCGCTCCTAAAATAAACATTTTTTTAAAAAAAAAACTAGATCTTTAAGATCTATTTACAAAGTTTACAAAAGGTCTGTAGAGTTTCCGATATGGATTTGGATTATTCCCTGCCTCTTCCCCTTCTCCCATTTGTAAGCAGTGACTTACTACTAAAATGAAAAGTAATGCACAAGCACCCAGCCCAACTGGAGCAGCCCTAACCAGAAACATAATTCCCCTTGGCAGAGCCTCTGAAGATTCGGTTCTAGGCATTAACTACTGTTCCTACTTCTAAGCATACCTCCTTTATTTTCAGTAAACAGGGCTTTATCGTAGATTGTTAAAATATCCCAGGCAAGCCTTTAGAGTGAGTTTTTGCTGCTGTTGACAAGCAAAACAATTCCAGAAGGAAAAAAGAGGGTCATTCCTCATCAGAACTGGGGATCAGAGCTCCCAACTTTCAAGACTTTTGAATTAATTTTCCTCCTGACAAAACGGCATCAAACGGCTACTACAGCCCGCGCAGGGGGCCGGAGTGGGCGGAGGTCATGGGCCGTGGGTGCTGAGTCCTACTCTGCTACATGCTGTGGGAAGCTGGACAAGGATTTTTCAGTAATTTTTTTTTTAAATCTTTATTTTTGAGAGAGAGAGAGAGACACACAGTGTCAACAGGGGAAGGAGCAGAGAGAGAGGGAGACACAGAATCCGAAGCAGGTTCCAGGCTCCGAGCCATCAGCACAGAGCCCGACGCGGGGCTCGAACTCACAGACCGCGAGATCACGACCCGAGCCAAAGTCGGACGCTTAACCGAATGAGCCATCCAGGTGCCCCAAGGGTTTTTTTGGGTTTGTTTGTTTGTTTTTTTAGTTCTATGCCTGAATTTCCTCATCTCCAGGGTAGGAATAATAGTACCCCCCTCTTAGGAAGGTGCACGTTAAGCACTTAGACCACTGTCTTGTGCAGGGTTAACACCTAACTATAAACACTAACCATGGCAGCAAGTGACTTCTCAGGCTGCAGCACCACTAAGGACGTGCAGATTTACAAGCCATGCTTCCCCTTCTATAATGCCTAAAGAGACCCACAACCTCTGCTCCTCTTTGCCATTCACCTAACCTCGGCTGTCATTTTTTCTTCACCAGTGTGCGAAGCAAGGACCACGTGCCTTTTCGTCTACCGACACGCAAAACATTTTGAAACCTTCCCCAAAATGAAGCGATTATAAATAGCGACAGAAGGGTTAATTAACGTAGAATCTCCTACCCTTCTGCTACTTCCCAACACCCACTGAACATAATTGATTGAATTATTCAGAACACGGTGCCCTTCCCTTCCCCCAGAAGTTCCAGGGAGCTGTACAGGCTGTACCTCAAACAAGCCAGTGAACTTGTATTTAAAAGGGGGGATAAGCAACAAACACATGTGAAGTCGTCACTGTACGTAGACTTGGAAGATGTGGGGGGAAAACTAATGTGACCTACCATACGACAGAAGGTATAGATAATGTGCTTTCAGATACACTACCCGTGAAGGGCCCGAAAAGCAAGTCGATTCATTAATGACACACTTGCACTTAACCGCATTCTCTTGCCTTCTGATTTTTAGTACGTTTTCCAGAAACATCCCAGGATAGCTTTTCGAAGCCTAAACCTAGCCAACTGTGAAATAGTGGGCACGCCGAACAAAATTCCCTACAATTGCTGGTTTTCTGGGGCAAACAATTCCCTTAGTTTAGCAAATAAGTTCTGCTTTGAAATGCAATAAAATTAAGTGGGGTCCGTCAGCTCAGGAACCCCAGCCAAAGAAGATTTCCCTGAGGCACGGACGTATGAAGAAATGAGAGGGTCTTGAATGCACGGCGAATTTTAAGAGAAAGAACTCGTATATCCTGTTACGGATTTCACGTTTGCGCCCTCCCGCCCAAGTTCCCATGGTGGAAACCGAAAGCCCAAGGTGATGGGTATTAGGAGGAGGGGCCCGGGGCAGGTGATGAGGTCCGAGGGCGGAGCCCTCGTGAATGGGATTAGCACCCTTAGAAAAGGCCAGAAAGCAAGCTCGCTTCCTTTCCGCTACGACAAGACAAAGGAGAAGTCGGCTGTCCGTAACCTGTAAGGTGCTTTGCTCACCAGAACCTGGCTGTGCTGGCACCTTCATCTCAGACTCCCGGCCTCCAGCACCGTGAGACAGAAATGTTTTGTTGCTGAAGCCTACTGTCGGTCTCCAATGATCTGTCATCGCAGCCCCGGACGGATGAAGGACACACCATGAGCGTCCCGAGACAGAACCGGGTTGGCAGAGACCAACTGCTAAATGCCACCGGCAAGGACCACAACCCTGAACTTTACACAGGAGGGCGAACAGAAAGGTCAGGATTATATGTGCACAAACCTGGCAGCCCAAGCAAAGGGCATTCTGTACTGTCCGAGGCGGCTACATACTTGCTTTGCTGTCCTGTGCACCTTCTGGGCCGTCTAAGGTCAGAAATAAGAAGAAACGCTCATATTTGTTGAAACTACCAGAGACTCCCCGCGAAAAATCATCCCCCCCCCCCGCCCCCGCTTACTGGTGGAAAACATCAAAGTCCAGCCCAAGAGATAAGGAAGGTGCTACAAATAAGACACAACACGCGTCACAATGCTACCCACCTTCCAGGACCAACGTTTTCTTAAAAGGTTTGTGTTTTCTCATTGGATGGAAATAGACGTAGGGCACGTTTTGTACCAAAGACCCGTAGTGGGGAAATTCTGAGCAGGTCTAATGTGCGTTTCCTTTCACACATGAGCAGGCAGACATTCATTATTCTTGGGAGAAGTTTGTTCTCAATACAGTTGACCTTTCTACTCCCAAGATAAAAGCCGAGTGACCAAGAGTCAATGCAGTTAGTTTAGTTAGGCAAGGAGCTGCTGTTTGCGCAGGCACTAGATGACAAAAGATTAACGGCCCACAGAGTCTCAACAGGCTGTGAAATGCTGGCTGGATGCTTATCCCTTGGGATGCGAAATGCTAGCAGGCCTTTATCTACGTCCTGGAGACTCCCCCCCACCCCCCAAACACACAAATTAGCACAGCTAATGAGCTGTGCCATGAACGCTTCCCCTCTCTGGGCCTCCGTTTTCTCATTTATAAAAGGAGGGGAAAGGACCACGTCGCCGATTGCCAAAGCGCGGATTTCGTGATCTAGAAATTTGGATGATTACATGCCATCCGAAGACACCCAGCAGTAAAAACCATCGCTACCATTTAAAACGCCAACATTTCACGAAAAGACTCATCGGTGTGATGTTTCAAATGTGGGAAGAACAAAAATCTCAGAATAAAGGGCAGCCCCTCGAACTGAATACATTCAGCTTCCCGCGTTGAACTCCTTCTCCTGTCTTTCTTTTCGTATCACAGACAGGAGGAAATTTCAGTGCAGACCGGCATTTGGGAACTGCGGGGCCGGACTTCCCAGCTCTGACATTCTAGGGCTGTATGTGAGGGCTGGAAATAAAGAACAGCTATCGCCAAGGATACGGCGTCAATGAACAGATGTCGCCTAAAAGCCTTTAGCTCTTACTTTGATAAGCAACCAGAAATCAGACTGTCAAGTAAACAGAACACAAAACGGAAAAAAGTCACGTTCAAGCTTAGCATGCATACTCACATAGCATACAGTATTTCCAGAATATACCGTGTACTGAGAGAACGAGGTTTTCTCGAGGGTTCATTAACAATACCGTTAAAAACACCCGTAAAACGCAATTTTTACATCAGGCTGAAATGCTCGCAAACGATCTTTATAAATACCTTTGCTGGGTCTGAATTTTTGATGTAGGGTTCTGCACAGTGTGTAATGTTTCCCTGGAGCACCTTTTCAATTCTTGCAACTAGAAAAATTTCAGGATGTGGATTCGTCACTGAGAAAATTCCCTGGGGAAAAAAAAATGGCTTCCATTAGATGTTTTTATGTAACTTCATACATATAGTTGTGTGGCTAATGGTTCCTAGTAGTGTGTTTAGCATAGCATGTTGACATCCAACACAGGGTCGTGTCCAGGACCCTGAAAATAGACAGCGTTTCCTTTCATACAGTTTCTAAAACTCCTAATACTTCTTTCAAAACAGATTTTCTATTTTTAAAATTTTTTTAATGTTTATTTATTTTGAGAGAGAGAGAGAGAGAGAGAGAGAGAGAGAGAGAGAGGGCACAAGTGGGGGAGAGGGAGAGACAGGGAGAGAAAATTCCAAACAGGCTCCGCGCTGTCAGCACAGAGCCCGATGTGGGGCTCAGACTCACGAACCGTGAGATCGTGACCTGAGCCGAGATCAAGAGTCAGACGCTTGGGGACCTGGTTCAGTCGGTTAAGCGTCCGACTTCGGCTCAGGTCATGATCTCGCGGTTCGTGAGTTCGAGCCCCGAGCTGGGCTCTGTGCTGATGGCTCCGAGCCTGGAGGCTGCTTCCGATTCTGTGTCTCCCTCTCTCTCTGCCCCTCCCCCGCTTGCTCTCTCTCCAAAATAAACATGAAAAAAATTTTTAAAAGAGTTGGATGCTTAACAGACCGCACCACCCAGGCACCCTCAGGTTTTCTATTTTGTCACCAACTTCACATATAGTAGTCCCTGAGGGGCAGCTGTCGCCATCGCGGCTTAGCCTCTTGTGTTTGGCTGTGTCTGCAAGGTACATTCTTCGGCCTAATTAAGACAGCGCGTATTGTTCGGCTTCGTGGGCATGTGCTAAAATAGCGTGAACTTCTCAAGTGGAACTGGATACGCCTTTTCAAAAGTAGCTGTGCGTAACTCCAGAGCAATTCACTCACAATTAATACTAATTGCAGCTGAGAGGAAGAAAATAAAATACTTCACTGCAGTGAAAGAGCTCCAGCTTTCAATGTGGGGACAGAGGATCCAAAATGTCGTTTTTTCCTGCACGCTCCATTTGAGGACACGAATGAAGACTCCAAGTTACGTACGTTTTCTTTTGTCTTTTTAATTTTTTTTAATGTTTATTTTTGAGAGACAGAGAGAAAGACAGAGAAAGAGAGAGAAAGCATGAGCAGGGGAGGCGCAGAGAGAGAGGGAGACACAATCTGAAGCAGGCTCCAGGCTCCGAGCCATCAGCATAGAGCCCGACGTGGGGCTCGAACCCACGGACCGTGAGATCATGACCTGAGCCGAAGTCAGAGGCTCAACCAACTGAGCCACCCAGGCGCCCCTTACGTTTCCTATGAATACATGTGAAACGACCACGTCATCCGCTGTCCAGCTCGGCTCCTTCCAAATACATTATCTTCCAAACAGCCTGTTAGTTGGTTATGTCTGTTGTTCCAAGGAGCGCCGCGCAAATGAATTCAAATGGAAAAAGCCATCATTGGGACTCTACCAAGTTTTATTTTGCTACTTGGTATATTACCAACTGTGTTAAGATCATGCGTTCCAGTTTTCAAAACATTTCAGACACATTATCTCATCTGCTCTGGAGAGAACACTCTACAGCATACAGGAAAGAGGAGAAAACTCAGTGTACGACCCCCAGTAATTCCCCCGCAGATCCAACGACTTGTAAGGACCCTAAGAACGGCAGATTCACCTTTGAATTCCCAAGCCTCGAGCAGGGAAGGAAGTGGTTAAAAACTGCTCGGGAGTCAAGTTTCCTGGGTTGAAATTCTGGCTCCACCATTTATAGGTTTAGGCAAGTCACGTCCTGTGTCTATGCCTCGGGTTTCTCATCTGCGAAATGGGGACGAGGGTGGTAATAGCTATTCCACAGATTTCCTGTATGGTTTCCATGTACTACACGTTAGGTACCCAGTCACTACTAAAGTGGCCCAAAGCACTGCAAGGTCACAGAACTTGGTTTCTTTTTTTTTTTTTTTTAATTTTAATTTAATTTATTTTGAAAGGGAGAGCACGAGCAGGGGAGGGGCAGAGAGAGAGAGAGAGAGAGAGAGAGAGAGAGAGAGAGACAGACAGAATCCCAAGCAGGTTCCGCACGGTCAGCACAGAGACCGAAGCTGGGCTTGAACACACGAACCGTTGAGATCATGACCTGAGCCGAAACCAGAGTCAGACACTTAACCCACTGAGCCACCCAGGCGCCCCTGGATCTCTGGTACTCCCAGGAACATGCTGCTCGGGCGTGGAGAGGCGCCTGGCAGCTAGCCCCTGCTGACCTTGCAGAACGTATGCTCAACAGCACATGAGTGCAGTGTCACCCTTCCCGGTTGTCCCCTAGCTGTCCCGGATGGTTTTTGTGCATGATATCCCTTAGTCTTCAGAAAAACCCTTGAATGCAGGCACTACGATATACCCATTTTACAGAGGGAAAAAAACGAGGCTTATCCAAGCGCATGCGGTGAGCGGGCAAAGGAGCCTGGCAACCACGGCTTCCAGACTATACACATAGCCCAGGCTATGCTGCCTCAGCCCTGGAGTGCACGCATCCAACATCTCACACAACGAGGCTGGAGGAGAACAGCAATACTGGTTATCGTGACAGCTAACGTTCACTGAGCACCTGCTATTCTCCTTTCCCAGGACGCTGAGCATCTTCCCACACGGATGCCAGCAAGGAGTATTAGAATTTGGAAAACTCGGACAGTGGCGAAGAGCAAGGTGCTTTCAGAGAGCGAGGTGCCCTCTCCCTGTCCCCAGAGCACAGAAGGGTAGCCAGAGAGTGCCCGGGAATGCCACATGGGCTGCGAGTCTGGCCCTTGTAGACAAGGCCTCTGGCCCAGCCATCCTTTCCCACCAAGGAGGCATGGGTGTGCCTGCCCCCGACCCCCAGGGTAATTCTAACCCACTTCGGTGCCCCTCTCCCTCTAAAGAATGGGTCAAGTCCCCCCATCCCAGTGCCCGGCACTTACATACCCCATAGCACGGCAAGGCTTTGGGGGAGGGGGGAGTCTGTACCCTTTCACCAGCCCAACAACTGCTCCCCCCGCCAGGGGGGGAGCCCACACAGCCACAGGGAGGCAGGCCCCCACGAGTCAGCATCTCCCCCACAGCCCCAACCCAAAGTAAATCAGGTCTGACCTTGGGAGACACGGGGGGCCGAGCTCTGTCAGGGCATCTGGGAAGAAAGTGCCAGGCAACTGAGAATAAAGGGACTGGTCATAGTGACTGTTTGATGTCAGGGAGGCAGAACTACTCGATGGATCCAACTCCTTCCTTCTCCTGTGGTCACCCTGTTGGTCCTCAGGGAAGCCACTGGAGAGAAAAGACTCCAATGAACAGATGGCAATGGAGGGCCTAGAATGGCCCCCAAACACCCATCATCCACCAAACCCTGGGAGCTGCCTCTTCCTATAGATAATGCTGCCATCTGAATAGCCCTGCTGGGAGGGACGGAGCTGCCCGACAGTCCTTTCTGGAAATGCCTGGGGAACTGGGTAGTTTCCCTCTTTCTAGGGTGACACGGAAGCAGTACAGTACAGGGGTAAAAACCTGGCCTTTGAAACTGGCCAGAGCCAGTTTCGGGTCCCGTCCTTCATCTTCTAAGTTCTGGGACTTTGGGCAAGCTACTCCTGGAGGGCTCTGTGCCTTGGTGTGCTCATCTGTAAAATGGGTATGGTCACAGTACCCACCTACTTTGCTGGGGTGTTGTGAAAATAAGGGACTCCGTAAAGGAGCGAGAGAAACACAGTGGCACCAAGAAGTGCTTAACTTGTTGTTATTGCTCAAGAACCGACAAGCTGGGATTTGGGCTCCGATCTGCTAACATCCAGTCTCTCTCTGACACAGCACGGCTTCCTAGTCGTAAATGGGAAGAAGTTGGGTGGGGGGGGAACTTCTCCAAAATAGAATGTTCAACTAATTGGAGTAAATGACCACCTCCTGGTATCATCATCAGCTGACCTGAAAAGGGTGCAAGACGATAAAGCCATTTAGGGCCACTGCCCATCGCTGTCCCCTTCTTACCTCTCATGTATCCCTGAGGTTTCTGTCAAGCCCCACATCTTCCGCGCAGCCCCCTCTCCATTAACTCCTGACCCCTGAACCCTCCTTGCGTTCCAAATGTGTCTCCTACCACTGCGTTAGAGGCCGCAGCCCTTACTTACGTTGTGCCACACATTGTCGATTGGGGTCTTTCGGCCCGACCTTGGTTCCAATCCTGCCTTCCCCACTCTTTGACCACGTTATGGTGGCCAGCTTACTTCACCTCCCGATCTGTCCTTCCCTCACCTCCCCGACAGCAGTAATGATACTATTTCACAAGACTGTGATGATTGCATGAGACCCCAATGGAAAATTCTGGCATACCAGAGATATTGAAAAAAAACAAAACAAAAAAACCTGCTGCTTTTCTTCCTGACCTAGATTACAGGTGGGATGATGCCCACGACCACAATTACAACTCCATGCCTTGAACATACAAGCTGAGCGATGGGGAAGTAATACAGTAAATACATCATTGGCTTCAAAGGACTTCTTTGATACGGTGCAGGAAATTTTACACAAAATTCCGTAGCAGACTCTTAAATACTTTTATACTGTATTTGCTCAATCTTTTTTAAATTTATTTAAGAAAATTTTTTTTATAATGTTCATTTTTTTTTTTTGAGAGACAGAGAGAGAGAGACACAGTGTGAGCAGGGGAGGGGCAGAGAGAGAGGCAGAAACTGAAGCAGGCTTCAGGCTCTGAGCTGTCAGCACAGAGCCCGACGTGGGATTCGAGCCCACAAACTAGGAGATCGCGACCTGAGCCGAAGTCTGACGCTTAACCGACGGAGCCATGCAGGTGTCCCTCAATGTCTTTTTTTAAATGTTTGTTTATTTTTGAGAGAGAGAGAGCGAGCAGGGGAGGGGCAAAGAGAGAGGGGGACAGAGGATCCGAAGCGGGCTCTGCACTGACGCAGCGAGCCGTCCCGATGCAGGGCTCGAACTCACGAACCTTGAGATCATGACCTGAGCCGAAGTCGAATGCTCAATTGACTGAGCCATCTAGGTGTCGTTTGCTCAATCTCTTTCAGAAGCATATGCTGCAGTAGTGAACATATGTTCACATATGTGATAAGTATAATCTGAGTAACAAACTAAGAGGCAACATGGGGAAAGCCCAAAGAGGGAAGTTCACTGTACACGTAAAGTCTTCCCCCAGCATGCAGCAATCTGTACCAGTGAGCATAATCCTGAACCCAGGAAACCCGGATGCCTGGTATTTATTCTAAGGAGATAACTCAGCAAGCGAGCTAACGTGTGCACGTGGACGTTCAAAGCAGTGTGATTTACGATACCCCCAAATTACAAATATCCTGGTTAGGTACGTCAGTGGAATACTATAAGAGCCTTTAAGGACGTGAGTGACCCAGAGGGCGCCTGGCTGGCTCGGTCGATTGAGCCTCCGACTCTCGATTTCAGCGGTCATGATATCATGGTTCATGAGCTCGAGCCCCACATCGGGCCCTGCGCTGAAAGTGTGGAGCCTGGTTAGGATTCTTTCCCCCTCCCTCTCCCTCTCTGCCCTTCCCTGACTCTCTCTCTCTCTCTCTCTCTCTCTCAAAAATAAATAAACATTAAAAAAAAGAAGGGCACCTGGGTGGCTCGGTCGGTTAAGCGTCCGACTTCGGCTCAGGTCATGATCTCGCGGTTCGTGGGTTCCAACCCAGAGTCGGGCTCTGTGCTGACAGCTCGGAGCCTGGAGCCTGCCTCCGATTCTGTGTCTCCCTCTCTGTCTGCCCCTCCCCAACTCATGCTCTGTCTTTCTCTCTCTCAAAACCAAATAAATATATATTAACAAAAAGAAATTTAGGGGCGCCTGGGTGGTTGAGTGTCTGACTTCGGCTCAGGCCATCATCTCACAGTTCATGGGTTCGAGCCCCACATCAGGCTCTGTGCTGACGGCTCGGAGCCTGGAGCCTGCTTCAGATTCTGTGTCTCCTTCTCTCTCTGCCCTTCCCCGCTCGCATTTTCTCTCTCTCTCTCTCTCTCTCTCTCAAAATAATAAATAAACGTTGAAAAAAAGAAAGCAGAAACTTAAACTCTATGCTACATTCTATTTTCCTTTGAGTTGCAAAAGTCGAGAAGGAAGACTATCAGTTCTGCTCTGCCTAACCTCTCATGGCTGCCAGTCTGGTCAGAGGTCAAAATGGCAGGGAAGCGTCAGGCTCCTTGTGAAGGGGCTTCTTTGCACCAGACAGGACAGAAGGGCACAGCATTACATATGTGACATGAGCAGCTCCCTCCCGTTGCTCTGCAACCAGAACTCCTCGTTATAAAGACCCTTTATGCTCCATTAAAACTACCTATTCATGTGGGGTCAGCATGCATGAACACTGCCAGCTCACAAATGAAGCTTCCAGATTCCAGACAACATGGGAGACTGGCTCTGGGGCATCCACCGCCAGGCCACCGACAGGAATAATTTCTGGAGGAATCTGTGGGGACCTTTTGCTGTAGGGGGGTTGGCTGGCCAGGAATTTGAGGGAACTTAATGGCACCTCAGCCAGGGGTGTAGCCAGATAGACACATGGAACCCCTAGGCTGTTCTCGAACCTTCCGGAAACAGAGCCTCCAGTCTGTGACCATCACAAGACTTGCCCTGATGGTGGCCGAAGTTTCATTCAGATGGGCACCTTCCCTTCCTTGCCTAATTTCCTCTTCTTCATGGAGTCTGCTGGGAACTCCATTCTTGGATCCATAGTCAGGCTTCAGCTACAGTGTTATCCTCTGTTCTGTAAAGTTCTGTACACAGTTCCTAAGTTTCTGCAAGGGGGTGACCTCTGCTCATGTCCTAAGGAAAAATCTAATGTGGGGGCACAAAGCCGGCTCAGTCAGAAGAGCGCGTGACTCTTGATCTCGGGGTTGTGGGTTCGAGCCTCACACTGGGTGCAGGGATTACTTAAATAAAACTCAAAAAAAAATTTTTTTTAATCTGAGGAAGGGGCGTCTGGGTGGCTCAGTCGGTTGAGCGTCTACCTTCAGCTCAGGTCATGAGCCTATGATGTTTTGAGTTTGAGCCCCGCATCGGGCTCACTGCTGTCAGTGTCCCCCTCTCCCTCTGCCCCTCCCCCGCTTGCAATCTCTGTCTCTCTCTCCCTCCCTCAAAAATTAAAAAACAAAACAAAACCTAAGGAAAAACCTAATGAAAAACCTAATGGTGTCTTAAGAAATCTCTGAAATAAAGACCGCGCACCAAGACAAAAACCAAAAGCAAACACAAGCTACTACTCCTAATGGAAATGGGAATTAGGGACAGGAGATGATCGTCGGGTCAATTTCTTTCTTCAGAGAAACTGGCCTTTCAGGCACCTACTGCCTTGCTCAGAAGCGTGCCCGAGTGTGGCCGTGTGTCTGTGCCTGTCCGTGTCACCTTCGTCGTCCAGCTCACAGGATACTTCCTCTGAGACTCCCGTCACGGCCCCGCTTGAAAAGGTGACTTCGCTGACCCACTACCGGCGCATGCTGGTTTCCATCCTGTCCCTCTAACGTCAGTCCCCAGGGGAAAACATCTAGACACACACCTTTACAAGAGACGCCCACGAAAGCATCGTGCGAGCGGATGAAACCCCCCAAGGGGCTTTCTGTTTCTTATTCCGAACGCTAGAAGATCGCGCTCTACCTGCTTTATGTAGCGTAACTGGGATTCTGCAATTCCATGAATAAAAGACTCTGGTAAAGAGCTTCTCGGGTGTCCGTCGGCGGCCAGTTGAGCAGAAGCACCCCACAGCATTTCACGGACAGACGGGGGATTCAGGTCTATGTGGAAGTCAGCTGAAATCTTACAATTGTTCCTCACATCAAACAAAGCGAGATTGATAAAAAAGGGTTCAACCTGGAATGAAAACGAGGGCATGTTGAAGCGAAGACCTTTCAGTGGGGTGCGGGAGGGAAGACACACGACAAAACAATGTTTTTATTCCTCGAGGCGCGGTGATTACGGTTCTTTTCTGAGTATCACAGCTACGATGGCTTTCGGGCTCATTTGCATATAAGAAAGAGTATTCTAAAATAACAGGCTATCAAATGTTCACTTTTGTCAGGCGTAAATAATTTTACAAGTCATATGTTTTTTTCTAATGCGTCAAACTCCGAAGGCACATTTAAAGCACGTCAATTGTTCTAAGAATAAAATGTAATTCTCGGTAGGTTTACTGACATTACTGAAAAATAACGCCACGCTGTAGAATAGACCTAAATCTTCCCTTTTGTTATGCTACCGCTTACTTGATGATACATTTAATAAGTGCTAATATCCATCAACATCAAATTACTTGACAAAAGCTTTGCCCCGTCAGCAGTTTGGGAAGGCCACGATTCCTCCCTACAGATGGCATTTGAAAGCCGGTCACAAAGAGCAATTTTGTGCCAAACGGCATAAAGATTAACCCTTTATCCACAGAAAGTCTGCTGGTGCATTGCAGCTACTTTGGAAGGGAACAGATCCTCACGGTGGATACTTTTCAAAGACAAAGCCAGAACCAAAAACTAAAGATGAACAGAAAACGCCGTCTCTTTGGTGATTTAACATTTACGGTTGCAAGTATTTCTGAGTAACTCAAATGATCCGTGACAGCTACCAGTTACAGTTTTCTGTGAAGAACAAAATGAACTCACTCGAGGAGAACGAGTGAGGCTAGCTGACTGCAGAGCATCCGTATCCCCGCCTGGGGACACCCCGTGATGAGCCAGGTCACAGAAGAAGTCCTATTCTCTGGGAGAATTCGCAACAAGGAGGATTTTCCAGGTTCTGGGGACATGTCCCTTGTGAATTTCAACACCCTACTCTATCTGCTGTTTTGAATAGGTCAAGACGTTCAGGAATCCTCTCAAGATGAGACCATATTCATATTTTGGCCAAAGAGAAAAATGCCAAATGACACGAAATGCCTCCGTGTCAAATCTATCATAGCGTATAGCAATGGAATTTGCATCCCATAAATTCGTTCTAGTGACAAAACAAAAACAGCATTTCCTCAATGCCCTGCTTTAAGGGAGGTGGAAGGACAAGTCATACATACATTTGTGGCTGGTCCTCTTGCATGGTCTCCAACTTGACCCAAGACATTGAAAGTTAAATCGTGGCAGTTTACCAGGAAACGTTTATTGCACTTTTCCTCGAATGGCTTTATATCAGGCTCGATTCCTGAAAAGTCCAACCTCTACAAAACAGAGGAGAAGAAGTCATTTTGTTAAAAAGAGGATTCCTAGGAACATAGGTCTTTAAGTAAAAACCGCAGAATCCTACAGTTTTCTATTCAGACTTCATTTGAACTTTTTATTTTATTTTTTTTTCACTCGGTAAGCCTTTGTAGAGCTCTTACGCTAAGGTTCAAACACCGACGGAGAAATCCTAGAGGGAGATGATGAGACTCTGATCTAAGGCATTGGAAAAGTCACAGGTCTGTACCACGGCCGACAAAGCCCTGTAGGACGCGAGTCCCTACCTCCCCCGACTCCTCTGACCCCATCCCCCACCACTCTTGCCTCCCCCCACCCCCACGCTCGGTTCCAGCCACACTGGCCTCCTTGTTTATTTCTCCAAGACCCCAAGTACACTCCCACCTCAGGGCCTTTGCACTTGCTGTTCTGTCAGTTAGATGCATGCCTTACTCCCTCATTTCATTCATGTCTCCAGTCAATTGGCATTTCCACAGAGACTTTCCTTAACTCCCTATAGAGAACTGCACACCCTGACAGTCTATACACTCCCTTTCCTTGATTTAAGTTTTCTAACACGACTTTTTTTTGTATGTACTTAGTGGTGACAGGCCTTCCCCACAAAACATACATTCCAGGATGATAGAGATTTTTTTTTTGTCTTTTATGAGGTGTGCAGGGGGGCAAAAGTGCCACGAATGGATATGCGAGGCATCCAGAATAACACGGTGGTCCCTAATTGACTGTGCTGTTAGGAACTCAGCTGCGGAATAAAAAAGAATAGCATATATGGGGGGAGGGGGAGTAGAGACGGTGAGCTCAGTGTGGGATGTGCTCGGTTGGAGTGAGGTTACTAAGTGGCTGGGAAAATAGCAGGGGTCTGGGCTGGAGATGTGAATTCGGGAGTCAGTGGTAACTAGACCCTGGGGACCACCTACGTTTAAATGATGAACAGAGGGAGAGGCGTCTGCTTCGAAAAGTGACAAACAATGAGCTCAGCTTCTCACAGAGCTGGGGGCTGTACCCTGGCTGCCAGAGAGAGAGAGACTTTTCTTAAATTACTGGTGTTTCCAATTTTTTTTTTTTTTTAAGGTTTAAAAACAGATATTGGGAGTCAAGGAATTCCTCTCGGCAAGGGAGGAATCTGTCCCTCCTCAAAGAAACTCCTAGAATCCTCCTCTTCGGCTCCCACAGCTCAGGCGATCGGAGTCCATCCGTTTATTCTGAATATCCGAACAGATTTAACCAGATTTAACATCGGGAGGGGATGTCTGGATTGTGGCACGGCTCACTATACCAGAAGATCGGCGACCGGGGAGGCGGAAAGGACTCGGTGAACCGGAGTAGAATATACTGCCAATGTGGATAGCTCAAGCCAAGAAACCCAAGGCTTTTTCTCAATTGCCTAAGTAATTCAAGCCAAAACAGGTATTGTGCCGGAAGAATCTTGGATAATTACAGCCCTTCTGACCTAGCCGGCATCACTGACCAAAAAAAAATCCTCCTTCCACGGGCCTACCTATAACATTCGTACCTGAAAGCACCCTTTTCCTCCCGAGTCTATTTATCTACAAACCGAGCACCAATGTGTGGGACTAGACAGCTCCCTCTTGAACACTTATCTGTAAAGCCGGCTGAGGCCAGTCATTGCCATGGAGATCAATTCTAATTTCCGCCCATTTATCTGCTCTCCTTTCTATCTTCCCGAGACAGCGGAATTTGAGGAAAACTGGACTAAACCACCCCAGCCCCCAAATCCTTTCCCTTCTGAGGCCTCCAAGTACAGACGCTGGGACGCAGAGCCTTCCCCCAGGTCTGCCGCGGTGGTCTTTATGCTCTAAGGTCGGCGATAGAGAGTCTCTCTCAAGACATCGTACTGGGGTCAAAAGAGAAGGCTGATAGCATAGGATGATGGCACTTCACCCAGAAAAGGGACGCAACACATACGACACAGATTTCTCTGCAAGGACACTGCCTTCCCTACATTAAAATCAACCGTGTTGGGCGTCCAAGTGTCACCGCAATGGTGAATTCTTCACCGACGATTGTAGCTCACTGATAACTGCTTTTATGCTTGAGTTCAGTTCCATGACCACAAAAACACTACACCACAAATTTTTTAAAGATACTGGATTGAGTTTCAACCACAGTCAATTGGCTTCTTTGTATACAAGGAAAGAGCCTGACATGTCCAATTAGAGCCCAGTCGTGTGGGGGGGGGGGGGGGGGAGTCCGCGGGGCTCTATGAAAGGCTCAGGCTTGTTTGGAATCAGCAACTTTCTGAATGAGTATCTAAGAGCCAGTACTCCGAAGGTCCTACTGCACCCCCACCCCCTTTTTATTTAAATCACATAACTTACACAAGCAATCTAATATTGCTACGGAAAAAAAGTAGGAGAGGGGTGCCTGAGTGGCTCAGCCGGTTAAGCATCCGACGCTCGGTTTCGGCTCAGGTCATGATCTCACGGTTTTGTGAGTTCGAGCCCCACATTGGGCTCTCCACTGACAGCTCAGAGCCTGGAGCCTGCTTCAGATTCTGTGTCTCCCTCTCTCTCTCTCTCTCTCTCTCTCTCTCTGCCCCTCCCCAACTTGTGCTCTCTCTCAAAAATAAACATTTATAAATAAACTTTAAAAAAAAAGAAAGAAAAAAGGAGATAAAACATGTTTTAAAATTTTTCCTCCAAAATTATTTTCTCATATGGTATTTTTATTAAGGAAAAATGCCTGCATTATTGATAGACTATATACTTTTCCCATGTCAAATTAAAAAAAAAATTAAAAAACCGTTCGAAGCAGAAACAAAATCAGTCTTCCCCAAATTATATTTTTCTGATCTATTTTCACTGAGAAAAAAACATAAATGCTATTTATGTAATGCAAACTTTTCGATTTCAAAAAAAATCCCAAAATTTTCATTATAAATCTCACTAGAAAAAAGTGGAAAAAGAATCCGTCTTTCCCCAAATAATTCCATTTTCTCGTGAAGTATGTTAAGAAAAATATTTGTAGGGGCGCCTGGGTGGCTCAGGTGGTTAAGCGTCTGACTCTTGGTTTCAGCTCAGGTCATGATCTCACAGTCATGAGATCGAGCCCCGCATCGGGCTCCCCGCGGAGCGTGGAGCCCGCTTGGGATTCTCTGTCTTTCCCCCTCGCCCTGCCCCACTCTCTTCTCTCTCTCAAAATAAATTAATTTTTTAAAAAAGAAATATATCTGTAACACTTACATACTGTCGAGTTTTTCCATTTAAACAAATCAGCCTTTCAATGAGAAAATACGGAATTAAACATGAAGCGCACAGATCTTAGTACAAAAAGTGCCTCGCTCTCACGAAAGAGGTTAAAATACGCAACTGCCCGTAAACCTGCACATCCCCGCACTAATTTCCCCTTGAAGTGGGATCAAGCCAGACATGAACATCGAGAGTGGAAAATCAACCACATTTCTCATGGGACCTCTTTATACTGCAGAGATCTGCTGTCTCTGGATCACACTTGTATTTAATGGGTTAAAAGAGTACCAGCGCCATCTTTAAGGGTTCTTTAATTTATCTCTTTTGAGGAGTGAGATGAACTAAAAAGAATATAGGGAAGGAGGGGGAAAAAAAAAAAAACAACAAACATGTGTATTCAGTCTCAAACTATTTGCATATGTGACAGTCCTCTTGAGGAAGTTAGCTGTTAAGCCACTTGTTCAAAGTGAACATGACAAATACAGAACAACAGGTATGAGTCGGTGGTACAAAACATCAATGGTTTCAACATTTCACAGATGTTGTTTACCTGACTAAGCGATGATTCTTTGATTATTTAAAGAAATAGGTCATTGATACCTGGACTTCCGAATCAAAAGAAAAGAGATTCTGTCTTCCGTCCCCTCTGCTGAGTTTATTTAGCTGTTCAGTTTCTCTCCCGTACTAAAATTAAAAATACACACACCGAACGTTACTTCATTTTCTTCAAAACAGTATTAAATAACATTTAAATATCTAGTGTAGGTGGGGCGCTTGGCTGGCTCCGTTGGGAGAGCGTGCGATTCCAGATCTGGGGGTCGTGAGTTCAAGCCCCGTGGTGGGTGTAGAGATTATTTTTTAAAAAATACCTAGTTTGTGAAACTACCCTCTGACAGATCTTCAAAAAATATACTATTTCCCAGCTCCATATAACTTAATGCAGATAAAAAAAACGTGTGCTTGGTGGAGAGTCACCATTGCTACGACCCATGATAAGCTATAGATCAGGTTCTTCTACCTTCTATGTGCCTCTCATAACATCAAGAATCTTGATCAACCCACCGTAGTACAAAAAAGGAATATAAGAGATTTGAATGCAAAAGAAAAACAAATGACAAAACACTATCTTCTCCACACCCACGGTGCTAGCCGTGGGATATCATATACAATTCCGATTCCATCGCTTGAGGAAAAATATAATGGGCTGTATAGCCTGGAATGTCAAAGACTCCGAAAGGCTAGATTAAAATCTACAAAATCACAGAAAACCTAGATCAGGGGCTCATGAGCGTGTTCCTAAGTTTCGGAAAATTGCTGTGAAGTTTAAGAGAAGGGAAATTTTTTTTCTTTTAAGAGAAGCGTAAATTTCAAGTAGAAAAAAACAACTTCTAAGCTTATGTAATTTAGTAGTCCAAGAAGAAGAATCAAGTGAAAATATCAACAGGTTTAACGAGGATTTAAATGAATAAATGGGGTATAAGCTTCTGCTCTACTATGGTATAGAGTCCACAGAGTAAAATATGTAACCTACTAAGATAGGTATGATAATCGCCTCTACACTTTCCAAGTTAAGCTCATTTCAAACTTCAAAGAGTGGAGTAATTAACACAAATGATGTCTGGTCACCAAAATCTTTCTCTGATGAAATTATTCATATACGCGCATGTATGTATTTACATACAGACAGAATATGTGATTTTCACATGAAATTAACAGATGCAGATCATTCGACTGAATATCACGTTCAATATGCATCAATACCCCTTGAACGAAGAATATTTATTTTATGAATGACATTAATAAAGTCACAAAAATTTAACAGTACCTCCTGCCATCTGGGGGGAAAAAAAAAGATATTCTACACTGTTAGCAGGCCCTCGTAAATCCAACTGTAGGAGTGTAACTTTTCTCTTACAATCTCTACCTGTTTCACTAATTTGCTGTGGTTTTTAACTTAGAAATGACATTGCCAAATGGAATCCAGCATTAAAACTAATAGCTAATCCTGCGCTGTCTCAGTTGAAGGCAAGTTGCCATAAGAAAGATGTACCTTCATCAGTTCCGGATGCATACTCCTTTCCAAGCTGGCCATGATGTTCTCGGCTTTTCCTTGGCTGCTAGGTTCATCTTCTGCAAATTCATTAAAAGCAGATGTTCCAAACCATGCAGACCATTACTAATCACCTAAGAAGAATATCCTAACTATCTCTCCCACCCCATCCTCTCCTACTAGATTTACTGCAAAGAATTTTGATTATGAAAGCATGGGGAAAACTTTAATGGACTTTTGACAATCTGCCATGAATTCCCTATCCGTTTTAGTCTGGTGATATTTCATGTGTCAGAGCCCATGAAACATCAACCCTTCAAAACAAAAAAAAAAAAAAAAAAAAGAAAGAAAGAAAGAAAGAAAATCTATCAACCTCCATAGTCACTTTTAATGAGGAAGTAGGTCAACCTTCAAGATTAAGAGTTCTGTATTTACCCTACACAAAGGACATTCCCATGGATTAAAGATAAGAGCTCTACCTCGATAATGAATCATTTAAAAATTCTGACCTTGTGTTGTTTCTACCGTCTCCTTTTTCTCTTGCACTAAACTGTCGGTATTGATCTGAATAATCTTTTTCAAAGTTAGCAACCATTCCTCCATTTCCTGCTCAGTCTCAGCAGCCAGATAATGGCTATACTTATCTAACATCTTGAGTTCGAATGCATGACGGCGCATTTTGGGGCACTAGAGAAAAAAAAGAAAAGAAAAAGAAAAAGCATGTGTCCAGTTAGTTACCTTTTCAATATTAGATTTCATTAGTTTATTTTTTACCTCTGCTCAGCACACATGCACGTCAATACTGTCATGAAAGAATTGCTTCTTTCAACAAGAAATAGAAACTCCCAGACGATGAATGACCATGTCAAATGTGCCATTTTTATTCCCCTCTATACTGGGCACAGTGCTACATGCACAAAGTTGGCATAAGACATGACTTGTTGACTGAGGATTATCACTTAAGGCCTTTTCCCATCTAGAGAATCGAACCACCAGCATCAAAATAAGCAAATGTTTTTAATTCTTTCTACCCTGCTTAAAGTTTTTCTTGCATATTTATAGATTTTCAAAATCAGCCCTTGGAAACAAGCTCCGATGTGCTTTGAAATAAACCTGGCACTTGCTTTCTATCACACCATAAAACGAGGTTTCGATACCTAATTCACGTTACTGTGCATAACATGAAATGCATCACAATAGCATAAAAGAAGACTATGGTTGGTTCACATTAAATTGTGGCTCTCAGTAAAAATTATGGGAATGACCTATGCTGAATACTAGCGCAGAAGGAAAATAAAAGCCTCCTCCTCTCGTCAAACATGATGACACATTCTTTTACATTACCACCTTCTCTGTCATGACAAAAGAAATGACACACTCTCCCCGCTCCCCACTACCTCAGCATTAATTTCAAGAAAGGCTCATGAATCAGTCATTTTCCACCACGTGGTCATCATTCAAGAAGGAACCAACAAAGTTCCTCCTTCTCATCTTCAAAGTACAGCAAAGCATGAAATCAAACAGCGGTAGCAAATCAGCAAGATTTATATATTTGAAAATATTTGGGAGGGGGAATCATAAATGCAAGGAGAAAGCAGCGGCTGGGAACATTATAAAGGACGGTCAATCTGGACTGGAGCTAATCGAGAAAATCTAGGAATCACGTACCTTCTTTATTCCAGTAAGATAAGAAAGCTGTAGCTTTCTGTATGTAGGTAACTTTTATTTACATAGATCTTTATATATTTTTTAAATGATTATTTTGAGAGAGAGGGAGGGAGCGTGCACGTGCACGCACCCACACATACACGTACGCAGACTCACGTGCAAGCTGGGGAGGGGCAGGGCGGGGGGGGGGGTGAGGGTGGGGGGGGTGGTGGTGAGGGCGGGGAGGGGAGAGAATCCCAAGCAGGCTCCATGCTGTCAGCGCAGAGCCCGACATGGGGCTCCACCTCATGAACCGTGAGACCGTGACCTGAGCCAAAATCAAGACCCAGATGCTCAACCGACTGAGCCGGCCAGGCGCCCCAGATCTTGTTATTTTTTAAAGTGTTTTCTATTCGATCCGCATGACAATCTCATTTGAGTTGAATTCATAGTAAGTGGGATTGATAATAAGATTCAGGCAGGATGAGGACACTGAACCAGCATCTCCTGCCTCTTCATCAGCTGGCTCTGTAGTGATGGCTCCATCTCTCGACCAATCGACTTCCTGCTTACACCATCTGTCTGCCCTGTCTCCCACTGCATCTTTGTCCATGCCCCCTCAGTAACTCAAATCAGCAAACACTTGCGAAGCCTCTACTCAGTCCACAACGCTGCTAATTATTACAGGGGACAGAGACATGAATAAGAGACAGTCCCTCTAATCCCAACATGAGCGGAGTAGAGTATAACATGAGCTGTATAAGGGGTGCAGGGGGCATGAGGTTAGAAAGCGGGGTGAGGCCAAATCACTGTAACCCGTAAGGTCACAGTAAGAGGTTTAGCTCTCCCACTGCAAGATAATAAATCAAGAACCAAGAGGTTTTAAGTAGACAAGTGAAGGACCCTATCTATGTCCGAGGAAGATGGGCTGCCACAAAATAACACATCAGAAGGCAGGAAGGCAAGACTCTAGGCAAGAGCAGACAAAAAGGAGAACCAGAGGAAGGGAACGGAAAGAAGGGAAGAGATCAAGAAGCACTTCGGAGCCAGACTCCGACTGAATACTGGCACAGAGCGAGAACAGGTTCCTGGTGTAAATGTTTTGGTGGATGGAGATGCCACTGACCAAGACAGAAAAATGCTGACGTTCTTAACAGTTGATTGATAACCCTCTTCAAGAAAGAGGAGGAGGGGCGCCTGGCTGGCTCAGTCGGTTAAGCGCCCGACTCTGGCTCAGGTCATGGTCTCAAGGTTCGTGAGTTCGAGCCTCGCATCAGTACAGAGCCTGCTTCTGATCCTCCGTCTCCCTCTCTCGGCCACTCCCTGGCGAGTGCGTGTGTGTGTGCGCGCACACGTGCGCAGGCATGCGTGGGCTCTCTTTCTCTCTCAAAAAATAACAAACATTTAAAAAAAGAAGAAGAAGAAAGAGAAGAAAAGATAACGTCTATAGCCTTACCTGAACAACGTCGATGCAGGCGTCCAGGTAGATGCAACCTTTAGATTCTTTTGAATTTTTCTCATCTTTATAGGAATTGAGAATATATGAACCATCAGGAAGTTGAGTCAAGTAAAAATACCGTCTCTTGAATACCTACAGGGGAAAACCCAGCAATGATACATTTGTTACATATACAATGCATTTGAACAGCTTATTTGAACTAAAAACCTTGAAGGGCTTGCCACAGTCATTACATCTGGACAATCTTCAGACAACTCTGAGAAGTCATCAGGAATTACAATTATCTTCACTTTCTTAAGATGAGAAAGTTCAAGCCAAGTGATTTCCTCTCAGTTAATCTAGAGAAGACCTGTTTTTGTTTTTTTGTTTTTTAACACATTTTAACACTTCATTTTTTTTTTTTTAAAGATTTTTAAGGAATCTCTACACACAACGTGGGACTCGAACCTACAACCCCGAGATCAAGAGTCACGTGCTTTTCTGAGTGGGTCAGCCAGGCGCCCCTGCTTTAACACTTTAAAGTTGATAAGGCATTGGGGCACCTGGGTGGCTCAGTTAAGCGCCCACCTCTTGATTTTGGGTCAGGTCACGATCTCATGGTTTGTGAGTTCGAGCCCCACGGGAGGGGGTCTGTGCGGACAGTGCGGAGCCTGCTTGGGATTCTGTCTCCCTCTCTCTCTGCCCTTCCCCTGCTTGCTTGCTATCTCTCTCTCTCAAAATAACTGAAAATAAGCTTTTTAAAAAGTCAAGTCTATAAAGCATTTTTGTATCTCACTGTCCGTTTCACTGTAGCGTCCTTTCCCCCATTTAATTGCAAAAACTATGAGTGGGTTCTCATAATTCCATTCACATCACCACAAATCCAAGCACAAATACAAAAATATTCTGGAAGTTTGAAGAAAAAGACAGACATGTACGGCGAAAAAATAAAAATACAAAATGTATATACATACACATAGCCCCCATGATGTATTTTCATCTCACCGGCACACCTTAGTGGACTCGCCTATATTGTCCCATGTCCTCATTTCTGGAAGCCCAGCCTAGAATGTACTTGCAGGGAAACAGGGAGAGTCACTGCTTGCCTCCCAGTTGTCCCCCGAGTGCCCAGAATGCTGAGATCTGAGTCGATAAGCCCAATGGGATTGTGATTTGAAATCAGGCATTCACAACAGTTACGGAGCAACCTTTCACTACCAACTCACAGCAAAACCCACAGGAACGGGGAGAAGGAGGTAGACAGTCGGATTTGTTCTTGCTGGCCCTCTAGGCTCCCTTACGAAGTCTTAGACCTGATCAAAGAGGTTGAAGGGGGGATTTGGAGCTCTCTGATGAGCCTATGCTTCTTTTAATAAGCCACAGCCTGGAGACTGTGTCAAGCATCTGTTCTGGTAAAATTCCCCAGGATGCTGGATCTAACATCATTCCAGGGTGGGAATGGGTGGGAATGAAAAGAGGCTGGGACACAGGCTCTTGGCGATTATTGAGGAAGCACTTTCTTATGCTTCTTGTCTTACAGAAGTTGGCTTTAAGATTTAAGCTTGCCACTTCCAATCACCCATCTGATTATCCAGTGCAGTCTCAGACTATTTGAAGAACTTTAATTATGGAAAGAGTATTATTTGGCAAGATCATTCTCGAAAATGACAATTTCTGGCCAAGTATTTGAAATACCAACAATTTATTTTTCCATAGCATGAATAAGCAAATATATATACATTTTAAGGGGCATTTCTTTTTAGGAAAATCAATAAAGAGAAATAATAACGCTCGTAATTAATTTCGACTTGTTTCAGTATCACTGATTTTAGAACGAATGACAAAAATATACCAGTGCGAGGAACACCCTAACAGGTTAGACTGGTAAATGCTACGGCTTCTATTTCAGGGAGCGGCCATGTGGGTTTGTAGATCAACAGAAAGGAGTCCAAACAGAAAATTATCACTTTGTTTTGCAACGCCAATCAAGCAAATATTACTACGAAGGTACAGAAAGTGTGTGTGCGTGATCTCACAATATGAGGATATATACTTCTCATATTTCATTCACCTACATTTAAGTTTACAGGAGCTATAGCTGAAGAAACCTAGATTCATATAGAAGGAAAACGTTTATCACAGTACTGATTTTATACACACACAAATACATACACACAGCTGACTCTTGAACAACGTGGTTTTGAACTGCCTGGGTCCACTTACACATGGATTTTTTTTTTAAACACATTACCATACTGTAAATGTATTTTCTCTTCCTTATGACTTTCTTAATAACATTTTCTTTTCTCTATTGTAAGAATACAGTATATAAGACATACCACATACAAAATATGTGTTAATTGACTGGCTATGTTATCCATAAGACTTCAGGTCAACGAGTTATCAGTAATTAAGTTTTCGGGGAGCCAAAACTTACATAGGGATTTTCCACTGCGCAGGGGGTCGGCGCCCCTAACCCGTTCCCCACTTCCCTGCACTGTTCAAGTCAACTGTATATGTTTGCTTATTTTCATGACAATGGTTCATATCTGTTATTTACATGATGAGACCAGGGGTGCTGGGTGGCTCGGCTGAGCATCTGACTCTTGATTTTTGCTCAGGTCGTGATCCCAGGGTCGTGGAATTGAGCCCTACCAGCCCGGGCTCCATGCTGATCATGGAGCCTGCTGAGGATTCTCTCTCCCTTTCCCTCTGCCCCTCTCCCCTGCATGTGCGCTCTCTCTCTAAAATAAAAATCGGGGCGCCTGGGTGGCTCAGTTGGTTAAGCTCCGATTTCGGCTCAGGTCACGATCTCACAGTTCATGGGTTCGAGCCCCACATGGGGCTCTGTGCTGACAACTCAGGAGCCTGGAGCCTGCTTCGGATTCTGTGTCTCCCTCTCTCCTTGCCCCTCCCCCACTCACGCTCGGTGTCTCTCTCTCTCTCTCAAAAACAAACAAACATTTAAAAAACTTCTAACAAAAATAATTTTTAAAAATAATAAATAAATGAAAATGATGAGACCAGACAACCTAAAACGACACACTGTGCCCAAAGGAACAAAACACCGTTTCAAAGCTATTACAGTAATTATGCATGGCACAAATGAAAGCACATTTCCCAGGTGAAAATTACAACCCCATTAGAATCTGACCTGTGATTCAAACCTAAAACTCGAGTAGAATCCACTTGCAGAGTCCATAGCCAGCAACAAAGAGAGTGGAAAGGGAAAGGAAAACACAGAGCAAAACATTTGTGGTACGGAGTCAAATTATAGTCCGTGAAATTTTTTTTCACGTACAGCTGCCTCACCAAGCAAAGACGTTTTGTGGCAGCCGCCACTTCCAATATTAGCAAAGCACATCATTACAATAGAGAGGGAAAGGGATCTGAAATTACAGTAAATCACTTCCTGTAACATTGCAATTATGTCTAAATGGGGGTACTGAGGTAGGTAGCTCATGAATCCGGGGAGAAAACAGATGCCTGCAAATCCTCTGACCTTGCTTCTCGGCCAGCACGCCTGCTCACCAGCATGAAGCTGTCCTCAAGACTCTGCTTCTCGGCTTCCTCGCTTGTAAAATGGGATCCGGCCACGGGATCTATACGACCATTTTTTTTTTTTTCACAATCTACAAATAATTGTATCGAAACTGAACAAGTAACACAGCAGCCTTCCTAGGGTAGGGGCCACCCTCTCCAAGCAATTTCTCACGGGCTCGAAATGCAATTGGTACAGGAAGGAATTTTAAGTCATTGCTATGGAAATCAGGCTCTGCAACAACAGATCTGAAAGATCTGGAAGATCTCTTCTCATCCTAAGAGTCTGGGCTATATGTCGGGTTTCAACTTCTGGGGAGCTGTTAAAATAAGGACTATATCAGGGCGCCTGGGTGGCTCAGTCGGTTAAGTGTTCGGCTCTTGGTTTCAGCTCAGGTCATGATCTCACGGTTCTTGGGATCGAGCCCCGGGTCAGGCTCTGTGCTGACAGTGCGGAGCCTGCTTGAGATTCTCTTTCTCCCTCTCTCTTTGCCCCTCCCCTGCTTGTGCTCTCTCTCTCAAAATAAATAAATATGAAAAAAAATTTTTAATTAAAAATAATAAAATAAAAGAAGGACTATATCAAACAGTGGCAATTACTCTGTCTCATACCTCTCATTCTGCAGCCCTCAAGTCCTTTGTAACCAACAGCTAATTCTGTTAATGTCACTGGAGATAATAAGCTAATTAGCCACACTTTACTTAACAGCAAACTGAGCGACCAACAGCTCACTCAAGTTTACATAGGCAAGTCAAGGGCAGAACTAGAATCAGGGGCACCTGGGTGGCTCAGTCGGTTAAATGTCCCACTTCGGCTTAGGTCAAGATCTCGTGGGTTCACATCCCACGTCGGGCTCTGTGCTGACAGCTCAGAGCCTGGAGCCTGCTTCAGATTCCGTCTCCCTCCCTCTCTGCCCCTCCTCTGCTTGCACTCTCTCTCAAAAATACATAAACACACAAACAAAAAAGAACTAGAATCAGAAGGCTAGGAGGATGACAAAGAAAGTCTTGCCCAAACCCTCCAATGGCTTCCCATCGAAGACCACAAGCCCTCACCATAGCCTACGATGATGATGTACGTGATCTGGCCTCAGATGACCTCTTGGGCTTTATTTCTAATTATGCTACTCGAGCTACACCGGCTTACCTGCTGTTCCTCAAACACCTCCACGCAAGTGCCCTTGGGTCTTTGCACTTTCTGTTTCCTTGGCCTGGAATCCTCTTCCTCCCCATATCCACACAGTTCACTCTGTTACTTCTAAGAGGACCACCTGCCCTCGTGATGGCGCAACATTCTATCTTTTTCAATCAGCAATCGCTAGCCAAATACATCTTCTTCATCCGTTTTGTTTATTCGCTGCCTGGCCCTTTCAGTCTGCTAAGGCCCACATCTCATCCATTGCTACATCCCCAGTACCTACAACGGCACCTGCAGACTCAATACAAGCTTGCAAAAGAAATGATGAATGAATGAGCAATTCATTCCCCAGTACAGATTCTCCAGTGGTTGCATCCAATAGAATGGTATTTCTCTGTACTGTCCGTATTCTTCCTCCTCCTCGCCTTTATTGTTTTTCCTAGATGGTGGACACAGCTGAAAATTGCCCCACCTTATTCAGTGAGGAGCCTGGATCCTGACGAGCGGCCCACTCAGACCACCCAGAAGAGTAACACAGAAAGGAAGCCAGAAGAGGTAATTCTCTGGGATCGAGTCTTGCCAAGTCTCCTTAAAACCCTGAGCTGTCTGGATGACAACCTTTGAAACATTTACCACATGACCCTTTCTGGAGCCAGAACAAAGGCTTTCTGTCACTCAGCTGAATCAAAGATGGAGGGTAGGAAAGTTCGAGCACGAAGTATCCTCAAGTCAGGAGAGCCTTTTATCGTGCGATCTACCAAGTCTCAAGAGTGTTCACGTACGTGCGTTACCTAGAGGGTAATTTCTTTACTGCTAGATTACATGAACCAGGAGCCCTGAGAGAGAATGCTCTGAACGATTTAGCAAAGTAGGTAGGCAAAGTAGGTGGGCCAGGAGCGATGTGGGAACGGGGCTGGAGAAGCTTACTTGACCGATGGCTCAGAACAGAAGACAAGGGGCAGCGAGGAAGCGGAGAAGGCAGGAGAGCAAGACGACAGAAACCCTACCAGTACGTTGGCCACCTAATATATCACCTATCTCTCTTCACCCTATCATTTTACAGTCTTACCAGATTTTAATATGTCACATAGGTCTACCCTCTGGGAAACTGGTTACAAATCAAATAGCTTTCTTTTTTCTTTTTTTTTTTTTTTTTAAAGAACTCCACCATATCTGGGCACCGGAGATTTTTTTTTTAACTACTTAGGCTGAAGCGAAGTCTACTGGGAAAGGTCTACAAATCCGCCCTTCTCATTGCGGACGGGTTACTTTATCAGCTTTATTTCAGTGGTTCACGGCCCTGCTCAAATTTTTGGCGACCCTCGATCACCCGCAGGGTAGGGCGCACATGACCGATCCCACATTCAAGGTGTTCCCACAATCCTCCTAATAATCTAAATCTAAATAATCTAAAATAATACAAATGGCTGACATCTGTGGAGGGGTTAGCACTTAATCGTCCTAACGACCTTGTATGAGGATTACTATTATCATCTCATGTTACAGAGGAGAAACTGAGGCACAGGGCGACACCAATGGATCCAATGAAATTTGTCCTCCCAAGACTAGCCAACTTCCCCTAACACACCTGCCCTGTACATATTGCCTCCAACACCCACCTCCTGATTTCCTTCCTTTGAGGCCCTACCCCCTTCAAAAAGCCTCCTCTGACTTCAGATCACAGTGAGCTGGACTCACAGAACACTTGGTCTCTGTACCACCTTTAAACAATATATTATTTTTTTAAGTAAACTCTAACGCCCCATGTGGGGCTCGAACTCACCACCCCGCAATCAAGAGTCACATGTTCTACAGACTCAGCCAGCCAGGCACCCTGTATGCCATTTTTATTGGGCGTCTCATCTCCCTGAATAGGTTTTAAGTTCTACATGTGAAACTTTTCTCTACCCTTTGCAATGCTAACACCTTGAGGGGTGCCTGGGTGGCTCAGTCAGTTAAGCATCCGACTTCGGCTCAGGTCATGATCTCACAGCTCGTGAGTTCGAGCCCCGCGTCGGGCTCCGTGCTGACAGCTCAGAACCTGGAGCCAGCTTCAGATTCTATGTCTCTCTCTCTCTCTCTCTCTCTCTGCCACTCCCCTGCTCATGCTCTGTCACTCTCTCTCCCTCAAAAATAAATAAACATTAAAAAAAATTTTTTAACCAAATTAGTGAGAAATCCCTTACCCATAAAATGACGACAATCTGTTTGTTCTAATAAACATAGTGACCTTGGCCTCCCAGAAATTCTTCTAATATCGTATGTGCTTTCTTTCTTGGGCAAAACTCCCTCAATCTGTTGTTCTCCCAACACAGAAGGGAAAAAAACCCTCCTGTAACAGTCAAAGAATAAGCGAGGACTTTTTGACTCTGGATATATAACAAATGGCTCTCTTTTGTGCAAACAAGAAAAGGGGGAGGGGGCAGCAGAAGTGAGTCATACATCAAGCAGTTGAACTTACAACCCCGATAACATACCAAGACACTTCAACATTTAATTGCTAAGAATGGGGAGGAGGAACTAGAGGAATGCGACCAAATTGAGCCAAGAAGAGGCATAAAGGTGGGTGTCCCAGGGGTTGGCCAAGAATCTGCCTTTTTTTTTTTTTTTAATGAAAAACCACCCTCAAGATCAGACTCTTCCCTATTCCATAGATCATTATATCCCCTAGGAAAAATAGCTCTAAATACCAGCGGAAGGTCAAATCCAACATCATAGCTATCTAGTCCACATTAAACTGCCTCCACCGATATGGAAAGGAGCTGAAAAAAGCAGATGTTTCCAGCGGTTACTTGAGAGAGAATGTAAATGAACAGGTTTCTGTCAAGATTGGCGTTTCTGTCTAAGAGATCATTTATTCTCAATGCTATCTTAAACTATTCTCCAAAACTTTTCCAGGAATTGAAGAGTGGCAGTGGGGTGTGTTCTCATTAACTAGAAAGTACAAATTGAGGAAATTAATCACCGATGACAAGGCTTGTCTTGTTTTAACATGAACACCAAGAGCAGAGCAGATCATAAGCTCTGAGTAAAATAGTCACTGCGAACAGACAACCCCCGAGAGCTGCGCGACGCCAGCAGCCTCCTCGGTGAAAGGAAGCCATCAGGCACCGAAAACTGTGACTTGTGCCCTAATGCACATCATGACCAGCTTTCCTGCAGCCTGGGCTCCTCACGACTAATATCCCAGCCAACAACGGAGAGGCTCAGCAAGCACTTCGGGGAAAATCATGACAATGGCAGAAAATGATATAGACACGATCTTAACCACCCTGAGCTGGAGGAAAGGCGTGTGTTGGGGAAAATGCACATTTTTATTCCATAAATAGGGAGTCTCCTAGTCTTCGCATATGAAGAAATCAGCTTAGATCCTTCACCAGCCCCTTTTCCATAGAGCCCATCACTATCAACTTGAATGTTCTTGCAAAACTGTCTAGCACCTCGCTAGGGAGGATTAACTTTCTGAAGCAGCCTATATATGAATGACTTTAGCTACATTATTTATGTCACATGACAGATCATGTGGTTGCTTTCTCAAAAGACCTTATAAAGTAGGAGCCTCTTTTTTTAATGTTTATTTATTTTTGAGAGAGAGAGAGAGAATGAGCAGGGGAGGGGCAGAGGGAGAGGGGACAGAGGATCTGAAGTGGGCTCTGTGCTGACAGCAGAGAGCCTGATGCAGGGCTCACACTCATGAACTTGGAAGATCATGACCCGAGCCAAAGTTGGACGCTTAACCCACTGAGCCACCCGGGCGCCCCTAAAAGTAGGAGTCTTCTGATTCCCTTTTATCTACTGGACTTTGCTGAGTTTCTTCTAACCCTCTTTCCTTCTTTTTTTTTTTTTCTTTCCACCTTCTCTCATGACTCCATTTCTCCCTTCCTTGCCATTAGATTCCCTTATTTCTGATAGTCAAAAAGTCCAGGAAAAGGGGGCATCTGGGAGGCTCAGTCGGTAGGCTATCTCATTCTTGATCTCAGGGTCGGGAGTTCAAGCCCCACACTGGGCGTGGAGACTACTTAAATCCAGGGAAAGGACTCGAGCTTGCTTATAAAAACAGCTGTCGTCCATAATTTCAAAGTTGCCAAAGGACTAACTTACGTAATTTTTAAAACCCAGACGTTTTTAGATGAATAAAGCCCCTTAAATTGACACATCACCCGGAAAGGTACCAAGCTGCTCTAACTTTAATCCGTGTCGATCCCGGTGGAATCTGCAGGCCAATGTCAAGCCACAGCACACGAAGGAGGCACAGATAAAATAGAAGGGAAGGCACATGGCTCCCATAGGCTGTTATTTGCTAATGAGTCGTGATTCATACCAAGATCCTTCTGTTGGAGCTTCCTGGTGAGTCTCCTGTCAGTGGGAGGGGCTATCAACGCTTGAGTTGTGTGACAGAAAAGGTTCTTTGCTCTCAACCCTGCAAGCTCTAGGCCTCTGGTGCTCATCGCTAAAGCCGCCAAAGCTTCTCGCCGGTGCGGACTAGACGTGCTAGCCGGCCGGGGAGCCCGGATCACCGATGGTGAAACTGCCTCCGGTATCAGGAAAATAACTCAGATAATCACATGCCCCACTCATCTTCCCGTTTGCTTAGGAGACTCATTAGTATTCTTCACTTCAAAGGCTAACATAATAAAAACGCATACAGAAGAGATCTTCCTCTCAGAATGGCTCCTGAACTGTCAGCCCTGTGCCTCAGTTCCTCTGTCTCGAGCTTTGCCAACTCTCCAAGAGCTGGGTCAGTGCTCACCCCATCTTTAGATTTAGCCTCTCTCCTATGTCTGAGCCAGTCCAGGCCCGCACCAGGAAGAACGTGTCTGATCCGCCACCTAAGGGTGCAGGCCCGAGGCCCCCAGGGTGCCGCAGCTCACAGGCCCAGACTTCCGCCCCCCTCCCCCATGACCCTTCTCCATAAGCCCTCTGTTTCCATAGAGACGGCACGGTAAACGCTACGAGTTTCAACCAATTTTCATGATGCTGAGCTAAATAACAGTTAAAACACAATTCTCATAGGAACAACAAAATATCTTGGCAAAACCCCTCAGACACCTTTAACGGAGTCTGGCCGACCCTTCCTCTCTGCCCATCCTAGCTGTGATTAATCCTGAAATCCAATACTACTGCTTAGGAAGTAAAACGGGAAGAACACGGGATGTGTAATTCAGCTCCCAGAAATCCAAAATGGAAGGCCAGCATCCATAATGGAGACTAGCTGGGATCAGTGAAATCCGTGACCCGGCACAATTCCCAAATCTCATTATGGCCGATTTCAAATTATTCCCTATTCGTTTGTTGTTGTTGTTTTAAGAACTGTGTAGCACATATGATCACTTCGGTTTATTGCTCTTTTCCTTTCTTGGCCTACTGTGTGGTAGAAGTTTGAAAAAGAAGTGTTTTTATCCTATGTGGAAGGAAGGAAGGAAGGAAGGAAGGGAGGGAGAGAAAGAGAGAGAGAGAGAGAGAGGAAGAAAGAAAGAAAGAAAGAAAGAAGTGGCAGAAAGAAAAGAAAAGAAAAGGAAAGAAAAGAAAAGAAAAGAAAAGAAAAGAAAAGAAAAGAAAAGAAAAGAAAAGAAAAGAAAAGAAAAGAAAAGAAAAGAAAAGAAAAGAAAAGAAAAGCAGAGAAGTGGCCAAAACATGAGCAGCTGGGGTGAAAAAAGAGGCAACATAAAGAGCCTCGCTCAGCAACAACAGACCAACAATTAGCTGGAGACAAGCAGCAGCTGTCCCCTTCAGCCAGGCCATGTGGTCACCAAGTTGCCTCAGTCCCACCACCCACTTCATGAATTTATGGTCCCTGCCCGGCCCCTGTGAGTGGTGGACTTTGCAACCTCGGGGATAGATAATACAGACGCTAAACCATCAATCTTGGACCACTTGCCTGAATTAGTTTTCTGTTGTCATTGCAACAAATCACCACAGACGTACGGGCTTCAAACAACACAAACGTATTCTCTCACGGTTCTATAGGTCAGAAGTCTGACGTGGCTCTCGCTGGGCTACATCGAGGGGTGTAGCAGAGCTGGGTTCCTTCCTAGAATCTCTAGGGGAGAACCCATTTCCTTGCCCTTTCCAGTTTCCAGAGGCTGCCTGCATTTCCTGGCCAGTGGCTCCTTCCGCCATCTTCCAAGCCGGCAGGAGAGCATCTCTCTCTAACCCTGCTTCCCTTCCCCCCTACCCTTTCCCTGTCCCTCTTCTGCCTCCTTCTTCCACTTTTAAGGACCCTGTGATTACACCGAGCTCACCTGGATAACCCAGGCTACTCTCCCTACGTGCTGATTAGCAATCTTAACTCCCTTTTGCCACGTAAGGAAACATTTACAACTTCTGGGGATTAAGAGGTGGCCGTCTTCGGGGGGTGGGGGGCGCCTTATTCTGCCTACCACATCAACCAGTCTGTGTTTCACAAATTACGGAGGAAAATTAAAAGCATGTACTTTTTACAGGCAACTGCAGTCTGATGTGTAGTACATGGGCTCCAGAAAAGTTGAAGGTAAAGCAAATTACAATTTAAAGGCATTAGAGTAATTCACCATTGCAAAGAATCCTGTGGTGAATTGTTCTGTAAAGGTATTAATTCCCCAAGGTCTTGTTTCCTGAATCCAGATTTCCATACATCAGAGTCATGTTGGGCTACAGCTGAAGTATGGATAGAACATTTTAATATTTTGAGTATGTTGGGAGCGGAATCAAAACCCACGGAACCGTTTTCTGACAAGCCGCACAGAATTATGGCCTTCACGCATGCATTTCTGAACCTGATCATTCTGATAGGAGATGTATTATCATAAAGACTTCAGTCTCACTCACTCAGCTAGTAAGCGCTGATCGTGTGCTGTTTAAGAGCACAGGCTCGGGCGATTGCCCGCCGAGGTTCCAGTCCCATGTCTGGACATCTGGGGCCGTGTGGCCTTGGGTTAACCACTACATTTCTTTGTGGCTCACTTTCCACAGCTGTACCCTAAGAATGAAAAGAGGACCTCTCTCATAGGGCCGCCACAAGGATTATATGAGATCCAGAATACAAAACACTCCGTTATGGCGCCTGGAACATATTAAGTCCTCGATGCATGGATTCATCGCCACGCGCTAAGGCCCCTGGTGAGGTGCAGGGGACACGCAGGAAGCAATCCTACAACTGGGATTCATCATGTTCGGGGCTTGAAAACGAAAGGGGAGAACCGGACATAGCCACTGAAGGGAAAGCAGCAGGCACAATATTAAGACAAAACCGGAGTCTTCTCTTGGTCGACACCATGGTCGCTGCTCGCAGGCTGTGTGAAAAGACAGAATGACCTCCGATACTTAATGGAAGGGTGAATCATCCTCAGCAAACCACATGATCTTCTATCGAATATCTGAACGAACAGTTACATTTGGTTATCAGAGAATACTTTGCTTTTCTGCTCAGACTCATCAAGGACCTTGTTAGTTTTAACCTCTGGATTTGGACGGCTCATCACAGCCCCTGGAACAAAAGCCAACTTCACGCCCCCAGGCATTCAAGACCGTGCACAATTTTCTCCCTCTGTTTCTACCTTTATCTCGTACGAAGCCCGTACGCAAACTCGCTGTTCGGGCCAAACTACAAAACGCTGCGATTCTCTGACAGCCCTAAGGTACCGCTTTGTAGAGTAGTAAATTTGCTAGGCTTCTTATCCAGTCTGGACACCACTGGAGGCCGGGGACCTCCTCTTAGGCGTCCATATATTTCCCCTCAGTGACCAGCATATAATCTGCACCAAATTAGTATTTGCTCAATAAACGGATTACCCTGCCCTTCCATTCATTACCTTCATTTCCAGAACAGGAACCTGCGATGCCCTTTTGTTTCAAAGCTTTTATCTTCATTCAGCTGACAGCCTCCTCTTTAAATTTCTCTTATTTTTAATTGCGGTATAGTTTGAATGACAGCCTCCTTCTTCAACTTCCTGACTCAGAATAATTACATTTCTTTAAAAAGTTGCACTTCTAAATTTATCCTGAAGGTTGCAGATTTTTAAAATTCAGTACCTCTGCGGGAGCCTGCGTGGCTCAGTCAGTTGAGCGTCTGATTTCGGCTCAGGTCATGATCTCGCGGTTCGTGGGTTCGAGCCCCGCATCGGGCTCTGTGCGGACAGCTCAGAGCCTGGAGCCTGCTTCGGATTCTGTGTCTCCCTCTCCCTCTCTGCCCCTCCACTGCTCATGCTATGTCTCTGCCTCTCTCTCTCTCTCTCTCTCTCTCTCTCTCTCTCGAAAATAAACATTAAAAAAAATTCTTTTTTAATTAAAAACAAAAGAAAAGAAAATCCGATACCTCTGTGAGGATCCCCTCAGTCAAGTTTTCTTCTGTTCTGTTTTGTTTTGGCTATAGGGCTCACCGGAAACATTTTTTTAAAAGAAGTATTTTTCTCCTACACAGGCTCCTCATGACAATATCCTTACAACGATGAAATAATATAAGAAGCACTTCTTACCTTCATGGTAACTGTGATGGTGCTATTTACGTTTGCTTTATGCAGCCAGCCTTGTTTTATCACACCGCCCTTCTGAGAACACAACGAAGACGAATCCTGAAACAGGGCAGAAACCATCAGTGAAACGGCCAGCCGTCCAATCAAACATTTGGGGGACACAAACTGGGCCCTGCCCCCATTTGCCAATTAAAGCATAAAGCCCCCACCCCACCCCCGCAAAGGTACCCGATTAAACTGGAAACTGGAAACCAGGGAATGAAAGGCTTTGTGCCGTGTATGCAGTAGGTACTCAGTATTTACTGAATCCTAGGAGCTGTCTACTGGCAAGGTCTTCTGCATTAAGCGAACAAGTCAAGCTGCACCTCATAGTGTCACAGAGGGGGGCCTGGGTGGCTCGATCGGTTGGGCATCGGACTCTTGACTTCAGCTCAGGCCATGACTTCATGGATCGTGGGTTCGAGCCCTGCGTTGGGCTCCACGCTGACAGTGGGGAGCCTGCTTGGGATTCTCTCTCTCTCTCTCTCTCTCTCTCTCTCTCTCTGCCCCTCCTCTGCTCACTCGAGCTCTCTCTCAGAAATAAATAAATAAACTTTAAAAAAAATGTCACAGATATCCGGGCCATCTGTCCCATGAGGGATCTATTAGGGAGCAGAGTCCAGAAGAATCATCACCCCACGTGCCCAGACGGAGAAAACCAACTCCACGAGCTCATCCCACAGGTGGGGAAACACGTTTCCGGTCCAATCCCAGCCCGTTTCAGTTGATCTTTCCTAAACTCCATTTGGAAATGCAACAATTTTACAACAAAACAACAACAACAACAATTTTTGTTGAAAGCTGGCCGCAGATCGTTCAAAAACCATCCTGTCCCTCATCTCTTCCCAAGGAAGTCTCTCTCAGCAGAAGCGACCTTGAGGAAAGCAGTGCAGGGGGGCCCCCCCATCTTTACCTCATCTTTGTCACAGTCCTCATCAATCTCAAACACATGGTTGGGTATCTTTTCTGGTCGCAGAGACTTGCTGAAAACGCAAGAGAATTAGGTCAGATGCTGACGAGAACCGAGAGGAAAATAAAAGCAAGACGAGCAGACTTTCCTTTACAACCAAGAAGATGCCAAGACACAAGGAGGACGGATTCTGTCCCCCTTGCCAAACTCAGATGTTCCCCTCTGACTCAACGTATGCTACCTTTCGTCTATGGACTCGCACAGGCACAGCCAGCCGCAAAGCGACAGCTGAGGCCAGATATTTTGTCAGGGACAGCACAGTCGTCAAAGATGGTGTGTCAGAATCTGTCAGTGGTGGCAGAACCTTGTCTTTCGCCGGGACAGAAAGCAACACGGCGTAATCCTGGTTCTTCCCTCTGTCTGCTGTAGGAACTTGGACTGGTCGTCCATCTTGGGATTCGATTTTAAAGGACATTTTGAGGACTGTTTTCTCCCCTAGGAAAAGTGTTCCTGAAGACCCCAACGGGCTACACGACAGCTTATTTCTTGAAAACATTTCCCGTAGGACAGATAGACTACGAGGTCAGTAGTAGTACAGATGAGGAAAGGGCGAGCAGGGAGGTTCAAAGAGACTGAGTGACCGGCCCAAGGTCATCCAGTTAGTAAGCAGCAGAAAGAAGAGTTGAACTCTAACAAGGAAGATCTGAACTGACTCCTGGGCCAGTATGCTCGGGGCGGTCAGTCAACTCAACTGAGAGAGATACGCTTTCGGGGAGCCTGGGTGGCTCTGTCGGTCGAGTTTTCCACTCTCGATTTCAGCTCAGGTCGTGATCTCACGGAACGGGAGTTGGAGCCCTGCGTCAGTCTCTGTGCTGACAGCGCAGAGCCTGCTTGGGATTCTCTCTCCCCCATCTCTCTCTCTGCCCCTCCCCCACTCGCAGGCCCTCATGCACACACGCTCTCTCTCAATCTCTCTCTCTCTCAAGATAAATAAATACACTTTAAGAAACAAAAGAGAATGTCTGGGGTCACTGAACTAAGCCAAGTACCTTCTAGCATTTTCCTTGACGCCACTGGAAAGCGCTCACTGCATTATCCAGAACCAAATAAAGATGATTCTAAGATGCATCTAGGCCAAAAGGCAAACTCCTACTTGTTGAAAGAATTTCAACGAGCAAAGTAAACACATATTCAGTTATCCAAAGTACGTTTACCAAACACGCGGGTTGCTCACGGCTTTGCCTTACTACAAATCACAACTGAGAAGCTTCAAAAGTGGTTAGAAAAAAGGTAAACCGCTGAGCAGCTCTCCTCTTGAAGAGTCTCCGTTGAATTCTCCACTTACCATGGCAACATTCGAAAGTCCCCGGAGAAGTCTTCATACTTATAATTTACCACATGCCAATCTGTGCTATAGGTTTTAATACACTGAAAGAAAACAGAAATCCTTCACTGGAAACATTAAAAAGTACACACATATCCAGCTTCTTAAAGTCTCGCTGTAAGCTGACAGACTTTCAAAAATCATTTGGAAGATGTCGGCACTGGGATCTTCCTCTGGGGATGAACACGGTCTCCCTAACCCAACTGGCAGCAGTAAATCCCAATTCGTACAGCCTTTTGAACAACTGTCACTCCAAGTCCAGAGGGTGTTCAAATCCCAAAGAGAAAAACCAAGAACCCATGCCATTTGGCACGGTATTTAAGCTGCATCCCCTCTCTCGCCTCCTCTAGACTCGAAACGGAGATCTGCCGAGTTATAGTAATTTTATTTCCCGCTTACAGTAAAGGAAGGATATTGTTTCAGTGTGATAATTACTCTGTGGACTTTGAGTGTCTTACCTCTTTGACAAACAAACTCTGGGCTCTTTTCTCAGCATCGTCTGGTACAGTGGACTGCACTGTTCTGCGCTGACGGCTTATCACCGAGATCTAGAAGGCAAAGGAACATTCTTGCCGTAAGAATTAGCTTGGAAAGTGCGAGGGTTTTCCTTTAAAGAAGTGCTTGTGGGGGCCCCGGGGGGGGGGCGGGGCTCAGTCGGTTGAGCCTCGCACTCTTGATTTCAGCTCGGGTCACGGCCCCAGGGTCATGGGATCGAGCCCCACGTTGAGCACGGTGCTCCGCATGGAGCCCGCTTAAGATTCTCTCTCTTTCTCTCCCTCCCCCCTCTGCCCCTCTCCCCGACTCGCGCCTTCTCTCTCTCTCAGATTAAAAAAAAAAGAAAAAAGTGCTTGCGAACTCACAGATATGTCTTCCATCGGAAACATAAGCAGGTCTCTGAGGGGGTCGCTGTAAATCTGGGTTTTCCTTTGGGTGATGACATTCTCATAGTCCAAGGGCTCAACAATTTTGGTCTTTTCCTTAATAAGAGACAAAAATAAAAGTGAATATGGTCAAACTCACAAGAGATAAGTTCCTCTCCGTGTGCCAAAGACACCTTACTTCATTAAAGAAGGGATTATTGATGATAATAGGCGCTTGGACACTTTCACAACAGACGTTAAGTAAATAAACACCATAACTAGACAGGCACACACCAAACACATACATACACACACAGGTCTCTCCGCTGAAGTCAAGAGCTCTGGAGAGAGAGCACTGTCCTCTGTTTATCCACGTGCCATCCAAAAATGTAAGGTCAAGCAAAACCTGGTATATCTGGAAGGCTGTCCATCGATTTTTGTTGAACTGGCTCTGCTCACTGGGTAACCGAAGCAGAGAGGGTATCAGCATCCGTGTGCCTGGTGCAGGCACGGCCAGGGCAAGCCCGGGTATCGGAGGTGGGCGATCCACTGGGAAGGGCACAAGAGGATGAGGTTCTGGGTGGCACGGTCAGTGGGTCCCTGTCGGGACTTCCAGGTGACCTGGCTACTGATAGGAGGGCCCCAGCTTGAGGCTAGGGTTACAAGGAGCAGGGTGGGTGACTGAGAAATCCAGGATAGGACTTATTGATTAGAGCAATACTAAGTTAGCATTTACCAAGCCCTTTCTATATGCCAGCCACTGTGCCAGATGCCTTCTCTGTGTTTTCGCATGTAATACTCATGACCCCCCTATGAAATAGGCTTGGCCTGGGGCTCCTGGCTGGCTCAGCCAGTGGAGCATGCAACTCTTGATCTCAGGGGTCATGAGATCGAGCGCCACATTAGGGGTAGAGTTTACTCATGAATGAATGAATGAATGAATGAATAGAGAGAAGCTTAATCTTTGTCACCGTCTTACGGACGAGGACTCTTTGCACGCAACCCACGCTACGTCACTAGTCTGCCTTCAGAGCTAGGATTCGAACCTAGGTCTGGGACTACAAAAGCTCCGTTCTTTCTACCTCACCCAGCCTTTCCTCCCCTCAGAAGTACACAAAGAGGGGCGCCTGGGTGGCTCAGTCGGTCAAGTGTCCAACTCTTGATTCCGGCTCAGGTCATGATCTGAGGGTCATGAGATCGAGCCCCACACCGGGCTCTGCGCTGAGCGTGAAGCCTGCCGGAGAGTCTCTCTTTGCCCCTCCCCTGCTTGCGCGCACCTGCACACTCTCTCTCAGAAAGATTTTTTTAATTAAAAAAACACGAAATACATAAAAATACTAACACGTGAGAAACTGAACTTGGAAGAGGACCCCACCACTTACTTCTATCATTTTTTTTTCTTCACTGAACTTATCGCCGTGGGATAGAATATCTACTTTACCTCTTTGCCTATTTGAGGGCACAGATTTCCCCTTTCTAATAATACTGCTCTCCTCAAATCGAATTAAAATTACTTAAAAATTTTTATTTAGAAAAACTACATAAAGAAAACTTGAATATAAGCTATACTGAAAGTTAGTGTCGAAATGGAATCGGAGTTATATTTATATTTGTGTACACGGTATTAGAGACAGTCTCCGGCATATTACATCCACAGACTCCTTTGAGAAGATTGTTTTTTTTAAGTTTTTATTTAAATTCCACTTAGGCAAGGGGCGCCTGAGTGGCTCAGTTGGTTAAGCGTCCCACTTCGGCCCGGGTCATGATCTCGCAGTTCGTGAGTTCGAGCCCCGCATCAGGCTCTGTGCTGACAGCTCAGAGCCCGGAGCCTGCTTCGGATTCTGTCTCCCTCCCTCTCTGGCCCTCCCCAACTCGCTCACGCGTGTGCGCACACACGCGCTCTCTCTCTCAAAAATAAATAAACATTAAAAAATTTTTTTTTTAATTCCGGTTAGGTAACATACAGTATAATATTAGATTCAGGTAAACGATATACTGATTCAACACTTGCATACAAGACCCGGTGCTTATCAAGACAAGTGCCCTCCTTAATCCCCATCACCTACCCCATCCACCTCCCCTCTGGTAACCATCAGTTTGTTCTCTATGGTTAAGAGTCTGTTTCCTGGTTTGCCTCTGTCTCTTTTGGTTTTTTTTTCACCGTTGTTCGTTAGTTTTGTTTCTTAAATTCCACCTATGAATAAAATCATACGGTATTTGTCTTTCTCTGACTGACTTATTTCACTTAGCATAATACTTTCTGGCTCTGTCCATATCGTCGCAATGAGCAAAATTTCGTTCCTTTTATGGCTGAATAATATTCCATATATATAAACACGCATTCTGCTGCTTCTTTATCCATTCATCAGTCGATGGACACGGACCGTTGGCCTAATTCAGCTACTGCAATTCTGCTATAATTGAGAACAGTTTTTATACGTGGTTCACAATTAAGTCACAGCTGCATCTCAGTTCCGTATCTGAGGAGCATCTCAGAGTTTCCTCTATGAGAGTACTTAGAAAGTTTAAACCACTTTAACCAAAGAGCATCCTATTCAACAAATCTAAAAGATCCTTAAGAAACGGTACGGGAGTGCCTCACGAAATTAAAAACAGAACTACCATATGATCCAGAGATCCCACTTCTGGGTCTTTATCCAAAGAAAACAAAATCAGTATTTCAAAGAGACATCTGCACTCCCACGTTTACAGCAATGCTATTCCCAGCGGCCAAGTCACAACGTAAGTGTCTGTCAACAGATGAACGGAGAAAGAAATGTGATGTATGCATATACTGAAATATTATTCAGCCACGAGAAGGAAGGCCATCTTGCCATTTGCAACACCGAGGATGAACCTCGAGGACGTTATAAGGGAAATGAGCCAGACAGAGAAGGACAAAACTGCATGGTATCTGGGATAAAGAAGATATGGGGTGTGTGTGTGTGTGTGTGTGTGTGTGTGTGTGTGTGTGTGTGTGTGGAATATTACTCAGCCACGAAAAAAGAATGAAATCTTGCCATTTGCAATAACATGGATGCACCTAGAGGGTATTAGGCTAAGTGAAATAAGTCAGAGAAAGACAAATATCATACGATTTCACTTTTATGTGGAATCTAAGAAAACAGAACAAAAACAGACTCGTAAATACAGAGAACAAACTGGTGCTTGCCAGAGGGGAAGAAGGTAGAGAGGTGTGTAAGACAGGTGAAGGGGACTAAGAGGTACAAAAGTTCCAGTTATGAGGTCAAGCAGATGAAAATTACAGCACAAGAGGGGCTCCCGGGTGGCTCAGTCGGTTGAGCGTCCGACTTCAGCTCAGGTTATGATCTCATGCTTCCTGAGTTCAAGCCCCGGGTCGGGCTGTGCTGACAGATCAGAGCCTGGAGCCTGCTTTGGATTCTCTCTCTGTCTCTCTCGGTCTCTCGGTCTCTCTCTCTCTCTCTGCCCCTCCCCGACTCATGTCCTGTCTCTCAAAAAAATAAGTAAATGTTAAAAGAAAACTTTTTTTAAAAAAAAGAAAATTACAGCACAGGGAATACAGTCAATGATATCGTAAAAACTTTATTTAATAGCAGATGGTAACGACATTTATCATGGTGAGCATTTCATAACGTATATAAATGTCAAAACACTATGTTGTGCACCTGAAACTAACAAAATGTTGTGTGTCAACTATACTTCAATTAAGATAAAAAACCTTCCCATTGGGGTAGGACCCGAAAGGAGGACACAGACTTGATCACTGTTGACGGTAAAGATGGGTGATTAGTACCTGGGTTCTCATTATTCTCTTCTGACAACAACAAAGAAATACTATATGGTGCCATTTATATGTGAAATCTGAAAAAAAAAAAAAGTAGAGTGGTAGGTGCTGGGGCTGGGGGATGAGGGAAATAGGGAGATATCACTCAAAAGGTGCAAACTTCAGTTATAGGATGAGTAAATTCTGGAGCTATAATGCACAGCATGGTGACTATAGTTATGAATACGATATCGCATACTTGAAATTTACTCAGAGACCAGATCTTAAGCGTTCTCATCAAAAACAAGCATGCAAGGGGCGCCGAGGTGGCTCAGTCGGTTAAGAGTCTGACTCTTGATTTCGGCTCAAGTCATGATTTGATTTCACGGTCCGTGGGATCAAGCCCCGCCATCAGGCACGGGGCTCTGTCCGTGCTGACAGTGGAGCCTGCTTGGGATTTGCTCTCTCCCTCCCTTCCTCCTTCTCTCTCTCTCTCTCTCTCTCTTTTCCCCTATTGCCCTCTTGGGCTCTCTCCGTCTCTCTCTAAATAAATAAATAAACATTTTTTTAAAAAAGTATGCGAGGTGATAAATGTGTTAACTAATTTGATGGTGGTAATCATTTCACAATCTATATGTATGTTACATTATCACACCTTACGCTTTGAAAATATACAATTTTCTTTTTCAATTAACCTCAGTAAACCTGGGTAGGGGGGGTGGGGAAGATGCTCACGAAGATCTATGTCCAGTCTTAAATTTGAACTTGTAGACCCACAAGATCAAGTCAAGTTGATCATCCCCTATCACGTCTGTGAATACTGGTACAAAATGAGTTGAAACAGAAGAAACAGTTCCTGTTTCGGGAACTCATATTTTCTGATAGTAAAATTGGACCTATCATGTTTTCACAGACCCAGGTGAAAGGAAAGGGACGGCAACTTCCATGCCGAACATTCAGAGTCTGTGATCAAGGACTCAGAGAAGTTAAGTGAATAAAGCCCCATCTAAGAAGGCAAGCCTGGAGAGCCTGGGTGGCTGTTGGTTAAGTGCCCGACTCTTGGTATCATCTCAGGTCATGATCTCACAGTTCGTGAGTTCGAGCCCCGCATCGGGCTCTGTGCTGACAGCGTGGAGCCTGCTTGGGATTCTCTCTCTCTGCCCCTCCCCAGCTTGTGCTCTCTCTTTCAAAATAAATAGATAGATGGGGGCGCCTGGGTGGCTCAGTCGGTTAAGCATCCAACTTCGGCTTCGGTCATGACCTCACGGTCCTTGGGTTTGAGCCCCGCGTCGGGCTGTGCGGACAGCTGGAGCCTGGAGCCTGCTTCGGATTCTGTGTCTCCCTCTCTCTCTGCCCCTCCCCTGCTCGTGCTCTCTCTATCTCAAAATAAATAAATTTTTTAAAATTATATTTAAAAAAAGGAAGGCAAGCCTGAGGCGCTGACAATAATTGCCAAGTCTTGCTTTTCGTCTTGCTTGCCAACTATCCGCTCAATACAGATTGCAAAAACAGTCCTCAAATTTCAAAGTTTAACCTGTTGAATTGGCATCTGTTAATCTCTCTGTACAATAATTTCACAAGTACCTGCTCCAAGTAACTCTGAAAAAGGAAAAAGAAAAACACAAAAAGAAAGAAAACCTTCTTTCAGCCTCCTAATGCAGTTGTGGAAACGCTTCCTAATGCGATATGGGAAAAAAGCGTAGGTCCAAAATGAATCACTTGTTTAAATGTTCAGTATATGGGGCGCCTGGGCGGCTCTGTCGGTTGAGCGTCCGACTTCGGCTCAGGTCATGATCTCACAGCTCGTGAGTTCGAGCCCCGCGTCGGGCTCTGTGCTGACAGCTCGGAGCCTGGAGCCTGCTTCCGATTCTGCGTCTCCCTCTCTCTCTGCCCCTCCCCTGCTCATGCCCTGTTTCTCTCTGTCTCAAAAAAATAAATGAAAACGTTAAAAAAAATTAAAAAAAAAAAATAAATGTTCAGTATAAAATAAGCCTTCCAGACCTGAAGCCTACAGCATGCCCTAGGCTTTGAAGGCTATGAATTCATGTTACGGAACAAGGTTTTCACTTTTCGTTTCAAACCAACTACACTGAGGCGCCTGGGTGGCTCCATCGGTTCAGCGTCTGACTTTGCCTCAGGTCATGATCTCGCCGTTCATGGGTTCGAGCCCCGCATCGGGCTCTGGGCTGACAGCTCAGAGCCTGGAGCCTGCTTCAGGTTCTGTGTCTCCACCCCACCCCACCCCCCCCGCCCCTCCCCGGCTCATGCTCTATGTCTCTCTCTCCCTCTCTCACAAATATATAAACATTAAAAAAATAACCTCACCGCATTAAGCATTCTCCTGCTTCATTTGCCAGGGGGTAGCTGGATTGTAGAAAAAGTTGGGGTGTGTATTCTGAGTCCCACAAAGCTTACCCTAATGGAAGATCTGGGGCTGTGAGTGGGGCTTCATCTCTTCAAGAAGAAAAAAAGGAAGGACTGACCTTCCCCCCCACCCCCCGCCAGGCCTCCAATCCTCATGTTTCCCCCACCCCCTCCCACAGTCTTGTTAAAAGCACAATTCAAACCGGAAGTGAAAGAGAGGCCACATTAGGAGTCAGCCCCCCAAAGAACCGCTCCTTCCGTCCTCTTCCAGTAGAATTCAGTTGTGAACTCTCTTGGCATCAGAGACAAGGAAAACCTTTGACTCTCAGAATTATCCTGATTTCACGGTGGCTCTGCCCTGTGGTCTAGAACGTATCCCCGGTCTAACTTTTGCTATTCAGCTTTACCATTTGACTATTAGACTTAACAGGGTTTCCCTTAAGAAAGCTTCCCTCACACACAAAAAGGGTCTTTTCCCGCAGGTTCGGAATTTTTCCTTCCTGCCAGCGTGTACGCTCACTGGTCAGAGAAGGTGCTTTTTCAGAACGCAAGAAAACTGGGTTTTAACCAACGGTACTTTATAAGCTTTCAGAGAATAGCGAGGTCCCACTGCGAATTTCTGCACAGTTCTGTGGCGGCGTTAAGGGAAAGGCAAAAGCCTTCCTACAATCTGGAGAGAAGCAAGCATATGCTTCAGCCTTCTCCTCGTAAGCAGTGGCAGGAAAACCGTCAGCCTAAATTTGGAACCTACTCCGTTTTCACCATAAAGAAAAAAAAAAAAACCCAAAACGGTTTGCCTTTGAAAGTTCTCACTCATTGATTTGGAAGCTCTCTTGAAATAACTTGCTAGTAATATTAGTAACTTTTTTTTTTTTTTGAGAAGGCGGTGGGGGGTGGGGGGCGCAGAGAGAGAAGGGGACGGGGATCCGAAGCAGGCTCTGCGCTGACCGCAGCGAGCCCGATGCGGGACTCGAACTCATGAACCATGAGATCATGGCCTGAGCTGAACTCAGATGCTCAGCCGACTGAGCCACCCAGGCACCCAATATTATTAAATTTTTATTTTATTGTTTCACCTGAAGATCACTATGTGGCCTTCAGAAAACACTTCAAATATATGTTTTACCTGTTTTTTTCGTTTTTTATGTTTTATTTATTTCTGAGAGAGAGAGAGAGAGAAAGTGCGCGAGCACATGCGTGGAGGAGGGGCAGAGAGACAGGAGGAAAGAGGATCTGAAGCCGGCTCTGCCCTGACCCCAGCGAGCCTGATGCGGGGCTCGAACTCACAAACCGCGAGATCATGACCTGAGCCGAAGTCGGACCCTCAACCGACTGAGCCACCCAGGTACTCCACATTCTACCGGTTTCTTACCACAACCTGCCAGGTAGACAAGGAAAATACCATCACTTCAACTTCATACATGGAGAAACAGCCTCAGGGGCTTAATAAAGTTCAGCCATCTACAGCTAGTGGCAGAATCAGGATTCGAATCCGGGTATCCCAAGTCTGGATTCTCCTTTTAGCAGTGTTCTCCAAATTCAACTCATTCACACACAATCTTCAGGACTTTGGCATACCTTCTGCACTATCCTATACTTCGTATTTTTCTTCAAATCGAATCTCTCCTTCACTGAAATATTTATTCAAACAGCAAGCCGTATGTCACCCCCATGAAGGAAAATAAATCCGTATTTTTCTAATCTCTAAGAAAATAAAATTTTTTCTGGATTTCTTTTTTTTAAAGGAAACTCTAGCCTCTACGTGGGGCTTGAGCTTGAACTCACGACCCGAGATCAAGAGTCACATGCTCTACCGACTGAGCCAGCCAGGTGTCCCTCTAATAAAATAAAATTTAAAATATCAATCTTTGTAGTACGGTTTGGGACGCAGTACACTTTCCCAGGCTTACTTAGGACCAAATCTGAATAGACTTCCACGTTGTAAACCCTAAAACTGTAAAGAAATGTATGATTCCCCAACCTGAGATGACTTTCTGATTTCTAACATAGAAAGAAAGAACAGGAAAGAAAGGAAATTCATCAATACAAATTTGGTTGCCGTCTACTTCCTGGTCCAAAGAGAGGAAACAATGGCTCCTTATTGGGTGTCACTGACAGCATTAACCACTTAGATTTTATGATTTTGTGGTGGTTCCCTCTACATCTACTATATGAGGTGACGGACCTTTCATCATCTTAACTATGTATGTATCATTATAAAACCATGCTTGTAATCCTAAAATAAATACGTAAATATATATACGCGCATGTGTATATTCGACCATCCAACCACTCATGTACTTGTTTTAACTGACGTGTAATTAACATGCAAAGTTATATCAGTTTCAGGTGTACAACATAGTGATTCGACAATTGCAGACATTAGTCAGTATGGTCACCATCTGTCACCACACAATGTTATTATAATATTATTGACTATATTCCCTATGCTGTACCTTTCATCGCTAAGGTATTTATGCTATAACCGGAATGCTCTTAATCCCCTTTACTTATTCCACCCATGCCCCAACCACCCCCCGCCCCCGCCCCACGCTCTGGCAACCACCAGCTTGTTCTCTATAATACAACCACTCATGTATTTAAGAGCTCACGTTACTAGCAAGCCTATTTATATTATCATTAGAAACGTAACCACATAATTTCCATTTTATTTAAAAAGCAATGATAATTGCATAATATATCTCTGTCTACAATGTGCAATCAGCCTGGGTTGCTTCTGCTTAGATATTACACCAAAGGTCGTTAGTTTACTGGTAAATCTTTTACTTTAGCAACCAGTTCTCCTTAAGAATTCTAAGAATGTAATGTCTCTTCTGCAAGTCTTCTGGCTTCCCAGAATCCCTCCTGTAGCACACTGGGAGGGAGACCAGAAAGCTTAGCAGCGGAGTACTGGGCGAATTCAAAACCCATTACCACCACTAACCACCCCACTCTCCAAGGTTAAGTTTCAGTGCAAGAAGGAGCACAGATAACAGCAACTGGTTTAGGAAATACAATGACTTAGCCCAAAAGTCAGAAGCCCATTTCCACGGCACTGTGATCATACTACTGTTTCGATGGCATCTGAACATATTCTTCTTGGGACGCCTGGGTGGCTCAGTCGGTTAAGCATCCGACTCTTGGTTTCGGTTCAGGTCATGATCTCACGGCTTCGTGAGATAGAGCCCCGCATCGGGCTCTGCGCTGGCAGCGAGGAGCCTGCTTGGGATTCTCTCTCTTCCTCTCTCTGCACCCCTCCCCCCACCCCCACTCGCGCTGTCTCTGTCTCTCTCAAAATAAATAAATAAACTTAAAAAAAAAATGAACAGGTACACCTGGGTGGCTCAGTCACTTAAGCGTCCGATTTTGGCTCAGGTCACAACCTCACGGTTTGTGAGTTCGAGCCCCACGTCGGGCTCTGTGCTGACAGCTCGGAGCCTGGAGCCTGCTTCAGATTCTGTGTCTCCCTCTCTCTACCCTTCCCCCGCTCGCTCTCTCTCTCTCTCTCTTCCTCAAAAAAATAACTAAACATTAAGAAAAATATTTTTTAAATGAACATATTCTTCTCGAAAACAACAATCTCAGGCAAGAAGAACCTACTCAAAAAGAGGGCATTAGTCAATGAATCTCTCCTTCCCATCCTTCCTCTATCTCCCTCCCTCTGGAATTTCTCCAGATTCCCCCCTCCCCCACCAAGGCTTTCAGCTCCCCTTTTGTTTGAGACACTGGTAGCAGAGTCTGGAGTGCTTTCTCCACAGAGAATATCTTAAAATAACACTTTGCACTCAAAGTGGCCACTGGGGGCATGTAACTTCCGGCAATGCAGAAAAGAAAAGTGAGTTTGCGATATACCATTTATCGGGTCCCCTGCCAAGGTCCAGGCCCTGTGCTAGCACCTGGTAATGCAGAGATGAAAAAGAACCAGACCCTGCCCTTGAGAAGTTCACCATTTAGCAGTGGTGGGTGGGGGGAGGGGAGATAGACCCAAGACGTTCAAGTTGATCGCAGAGGCTGTTGTAATTTAAACCCCGCTTGGCTTCCGTGCATCTGTCATACCCTCCGACAGCCCCATCTTCCAACAAAGCAACTGCACAAGTGTTTTTGCACACTCAAGCGTGCAAGCCTATATATTTATATTCGAATCCATCAGAAGAATTTCCCTGTGTGGGTGTATGTGGTCTCCGACGGTTTCCTCTGGTCTTCTACTTCTGTTGATAAACTCTGTAAGGTCAGAGACTAGGTAACCGTCAACGGCGGTGCGCGAGGATGAGCGGCGGGCAAAACAGAAGTGACGATGTGCCACCGACGGAGACTAGAGATCTCTGGGGGGCCCCCACAAGGCCCCAAGGAACCCCGTGTGTGACAAATGTTTTCGTAAGGTTCAAAGAGAGGGTTTGACTTTTTTATGACCTTGTCTTTCCGAAATCACACGATTACCTTTTCCCAGCACATCTCTTGCCCTCTTTCCCAAAAGGGACTGCAAGTACCGAAGAAGCTCTGTATTCACATAATCTGACAACGATGCTGGGGGAGGGAAGGCCATCCTTCCAGTTAGCACAACCCAGCTTGGCAAAATAGACAGGAACATATTTTAATGAAGATTGTTTTTCAGGGCAAATCTTGGCACAAAAACCCACATACAAACTGCATTCAAGACACCGACCTTTCTTAAAGCAGACAACTAAGGGAAGATTTGTCACTTTTCACGAGATCATTGGGCCGTGCTTATCCCTGCCCAGTTTACAGATGAGGAGAATGGGGGCTCAGGCAGGTCCAGTGTCGCACATTGGCGAGACAGGATTCAAACCTATTATCCAATGGAGCCCAGGACCGGCGCCCTTCCCCACGACACACATCGTAAACCTACGTGCGGCGAACTTAACAAAAACAACGCACCTCCCCACCGTGCTTCATTTCCTCGGACAGGCTTTGCGTTTGAGGATTTGCTAAAGCTTACTCAAACTATGCGATCATGTTTACCAAAGGGCGACCTTGCCTTCTCGTCGCCTGGATGATGCTGAGCAAGACGGGCTTAGAGAGGCGGCAAGGTAATTGGATAAGGAGTTTTGCATTTCCGAGCCGCTGCTCCCAATTTAGCATCTTCCATCGATGAGTAGGGATTTCGCACCTAAGGTCTTTTACTTGGGGGAAAGGAATTGGCAGATCCAACGTCAAGAGGGTAAGAATCAAGTTACAAAAAAAGAACAGTAAGACAGTGACCGTATCTAATTCATCTCTGTATCCTCCACGCAACCTAGAAGACAGCCTTGAGAACTACAAAGCCAGAAGCTTCTGTGGATCATGAGGGATAACCAGCTGAATGATACAAAGAGACCTACGCTGCGTGTATGCCTTCCAAGCCCAAATGGCAGCACACGAGGAAAGCTATACCACTCTCAGAATGAATTTCCAGAGCTCGGCTTTAATTTAGGAACAACTTAACGTGCTAAGAATCGGCAAAGCGAGACTTTAAAGGTATTTAGATCCAACAGAGAAACACTGAGGAAAACGAAAACTCATTTTTTTCCCCCCTTTTTAGAGTTTCTGCATAGGGAGAAACGCTTTTTATGTTTTTGTAGTTTTTAAGGTTTTATTTCTTTATTATTTTTAAAGTTTATCTATTTATTTTGAGAGAGAGAGAGCAAGCAGGAGAGGGTTAAGTGTCCACCCTACGTGGGACGGAGAGAGAAGGAGAGAGAGCCTCCCAAGCAAGCTCCTTCCTGTCAGTGCAGAACCCGACGCGGGGCTCGAACTCACGAACCGTGAGATCACGACCTGAGCCAAGATCAGGAGTCAGACACTTAACCGACTGAGCCAGCCAGGCGCCTGAGGGAGGAAACCTTTCTAAATGTCAAATTACTTCCCTTTTCCAAGTCTATTTAGCTATTTATATAAACTCAAGAACTATTTTTAAAAACCTACAAAGAATTTACATAATTTTTAATAACGAAATAAACAAGTCTGTATATATACTATATGATTACTTCAAACTCCGTTAACAAGTGTTTTTCATTACAGCCAACTCAAATACTATGCAAATAATCTAGATTATCTCCAAATGAATAAACAGAATTTCAAAACAGTCTATCTTCCCCATAACTTCATTAAAAAAATTTTTTTTAACGTTTATTTATTTTTGAGGCAGAGAGAGAGAGACAGAACATGAATGCGGGAGGGTCAGAGAGAGACGGAGACACAGAATCCAAAGCAGGCTCCAGGCTCTGAGCGGTCAGCACAGAGCCCGACGCGGGGCTCGAACTCACTGACCGTGAGATCATGACCTGAGCCGAGGTCGGACGCTTAACCGATTGAGCCACCCAGGCGGCCCCCTCCATAACTTCACTTTAGCCACTAATCCTAAGTTTATTCCACTGGTTGGCTGACAGGAAAACTGATTTGAATTCAATCACCCCTGACTTCGTGTGTTCACTTTGTGCTAAGAAGCATTTAAATGACTCGAAGACAAAAAGAGGTAAAAATGAAGAGAAAGGCTTGAAAAAATTGAGTGGCAAAGTATCTTTTTAAAACAAGAAGTGCCTTTTGTTTCTGTTCTTCAGCAAGCCTCTGTTGACAGGGGGGGAAATGGGCCTTCGTTATACAAAATGGCTTTCCTTCTAGTAAATCAAAGAGTTCGACAAGTTCACAGGGACAAGAAGAGTTATGGCAGAAAATCCATTCATGCAAGGAGAAATTAGACCGTCCTCAAAAAACAAAAAGAAATATCCTTGACTTTTTCCTGAGTTTTATAAACACAAGTATAACAAACATATCTTGCATTCTTTTTTTTTTTCTAACATTTTTAAAAATTTATTTTGAGAGAGAGAGAGCATGCAAGCAGGGGAGGGACAGAGAGAGAGGGAGAGAGAGAATCCCAAGCGGGCTCCGTGCTGTCAGCAGAGAGCTCGACGTGGGGCTCGATCCCAAGAACTGGGAGCCGGTGACCTGAGCTGAAACTGAGACTGAGCCACTCAACTGACTGAGCCCCTCAGGCACCCTGCTGTGAAAGGTTTTCTGAAGGTCTTAAGTAAATAACCTTGAGATGATAAGAAATGTTCTGGGGCGCCCGGGTGGCTCAGTCGGTTAAGCATCCGACTTCAGCTCAGGTCATGATCTCACTGTTCGTGAGTTCGAGCCCTGCGTCGGGCTCTGTGCTGACAGCTCGGAGCCTGGAGTCTGCTACAGACTCTGTGTCTCCCTCTCTCTCTGCCCCTCCCCTGCTCAGGCTCTGTCTCTCTGTCTCAAAAATAAAACCATTAAAAAACAAAAAGAAGAAATGTTCTAGAATTGATCGTGGTAATGGTCGCACATATCTGTGAGTGCACTAAGAGCCTTGAAAATATACGCTTTCTTCCCCCACTGTTGATATTTTTTGTAATTTTGTAGGTGTTTTCTCCTATGCATATTGTAAATAGTTGCGATCCACCATACACACGGGGTAGTTATTTCATGTAAAATTTGTGTCCCACATTTTCACCTCACATCGTTGCCTGAAGATTTTCCACGTCACTTAAAATTATTGCAAAGCAGAATTTTCATAACTGCAAAATATTCAGGCGATTCACCTATTGTTGGCAACTTACGTTTTTAAACATTTGTTTGTTGATAGTTTTTTTTTTCTTTCTCTGTCATTTTTTTGAGTACAGTTGACATACAATGTTATGTTATTTTCAGGTATACAACACAGTGATTTGACAAGATTATACCGTATGCTATGTTCACCGCAAGTGTGGTTACCATCTGTCCCCAAACAACACTATTATAATATCGTTGACTATGTTCCCTATGCTGTGACTTTTATTCCCATGATTTAGTCGTTCCATAACTGAAAGCCTGCATCTCCCATTTTGCCTAACCCCACCCTGAACTACACATTTTAAATGGGTAAATTGTATGGTATGTGAATTGTATCTGAACAAAGCTATTAAGAAAGCTTAAAAGAGAGGGGTGCCTGGCCGGCTCGGTAAAGCATGTGGCTCTTGGTCTTGGGGTTGTGAGTTCAAGTCCCGTGTTGGGCATGGAGCCTACTTAAAGTTTTTTGGGTTTTTTTTGTTTTTTTTTTTTATTAAAAAAACAAGGGCGCCTGATTGGCTCAGTCGGTCGAGCGCCCAACTTCAGCTCAGGTCACGATCTGGCGATTCACGAGTTCAAGCCCTGCGTCGGGCTCTGTGCTGACGGCTCGGAGCCTGGAGCCTGCTTCCGATTCTGTGTCTCCCTCGCTCTCTCTGCCCCTCCCCCGCTCATGCTCTGTCTCTAAAAAATAAACAAAAAACATTTTAAAAAGTTACCAAAAAAGTTTTAAAAAGAAAAGTAGAAGAGAAAAAAATAACATACCCAGTTTCAGTTCCTTATACCTAAAAAAAATCCCTCCAATATTTGGTAAGAGATGAGTTCCCAGTATACCCACCATGTTGCTCCCTATTAGAAAATGGTTAAGTGTCAACGTGTGGGCATCTTACACTCCGGCCATACATTCCGCCGACTGGCCCGTTGCAGAAGTGAGGCTAGCTGCCCCACCACGCCCTGGGGGCTCTTCTGGAACTCTGACGCACAGAAATACAAGACACACAGCTTCGTCCTATACGGTCACTGAGCATCAACTGCGTGCCAGACAATGGGCTACAAAGGTGGCCAAGATGTGGGTCCTGCCCTTCATGAACTCACAGGCTTGGGGAAAAGACAGACCCCTTGAAACGGAGTTAAAATACAACAGGGTAGAGGCTCGGACGGGCGACACAGAGACTGCTGTGGGGCCACAAGGAAGGGAGAGAGGAATTCCACTGGGGAAGGGGGCTCAGAAAGGAGGCAGCGTGTGCGCTCAGCCTCGAAGCACCGAATAAAAATGCCCGTGGCGGACAAGATGAATAAAGGCATCACAGGCAAAGGAGAGAGCATAAGCAGGGGCGCCCAGGAGGCTCAGTCAGTTAAGCGTCTGACTCTTGGTTTCGGCTCAGGTCACGATCTTGCGGTTTATGAGTTCGAGTCCCACATCAGGCTCCACGCTGCCAGGCGGAAGCCTGCCTGCGTTTCTCCCGCTCTGCCCCTCCCCTGCTTGTGCTCATGCGCTCTCTCTCTCTCTCTCTCTCTCAAAATAAATAAATAAACTTAAAAACATTTTTAATAAGAATACAAAAAAGAAGAGAAGGTGAATAAATAGCATGGAGGAATAAAAGCACGTGTTCAGCGAGTCTGGGGACGGACAGAACGGGGAGAAATGGCAGAGATGGGCTGGAAAGGCATGTTTCTGAAGGGCTCTGTGCGCCAAGGCAATGAGTTGGACTGTTTCCTGGTGTAGGTGATGGGGAGCCAACAGAGGTCCTGAAGCAGGGGAATGACACGAACAGATGTTTTACTCATATTTATGCACGGAAAGCCAGAAGGTCAGCGCTAATGGAAATTAATCCATAAAATGACAGCATAGGCTGAAAATTTGCCCCATTGTCTACATTTTCCAGGAGCAATACACTGAATTATGGAAAACTGCTCATTAGAGCTGCATACAAAACTATTAAGGAAAATAAAGAGAGAGTTCTATTTATGCAAAGAGATTTTCCCTTAGAGAGAGAAATGCTTACAAGACGTCTTCCTCACGTGGCAGACATCAAATTAGCCTAAACATTTCATTTTGACAAAAAAAAAAAAAAAATCAGCTGCCAATCTACACTTAATTTGTTCCCAACACCTTTTCAATGGCTAATTTGATCCAAACAGAAGTTGGATCACAGTACTCCTTTGTTTAAACCCCTTCAGGGGTGCCTGGGTGGCTCAGTCGGTTAAGCGTCCGACTTCGGCTCAGGTCATGATCTTGCGGTCTGTGGGTTTGAGCCCCGCGTCGAGCTCTGTGCTGACAGCTCAGAGCCTGGAGCCTGCTTTGGATTCTGTGTCTCCCTCTCTCTCTGCCCCTCCCCTGCTCACACTCTCTCTCTCTCAAAAACAAACATTAAAAAATTTTAAATAAACATTGTCCTCTTTTGTCTCTCCCCCGACTAGAATTAAAGGTCCATGCTTAGGGGCACCTGGGTGGCTCATTTGGTTAAGCGTCTAACTCTTGGTTTCGACTCAGGTCATGATCTCATGGGTTTGAGCCCCGTGTCGGCTCCCCCTTCCCCCCCACCCCGTTACTGCTTGGGATTCTGTCTCTCCCTCTCTCTCTGCCCCTCCCCTGCTCGCTCTCTCTGTCTCTCTCTCAAAATAAATTTTAAAAACTTAAAAAAAAATTTTAGGGGGCGCCTGGGTGGCTCAGTCGGTTGAGAGTCCGACTTCAGCTCAGGTCACAGTCTTGCAGTTGGTGAGTTCGAGCCCCGCGTGGGGCTCTGTGCTAACAAACAGCTCACAGCCTGGAGGCTGCTTCAGATTCTGTGTCTCCCTCTCTCTCTCTCTCTCTCTCTCTCTCCCCCTCCCCTGCTCATGCTCTGTCTCTCTCTGTCTCTCAAAAATAAATAAACGTTAAAAGAAATTTTTTTAATCTTTAAAGAGCTCCGCACTTAGTCTCATTCGTTGCTCTGTCCCCAGCACCCCAAAAGTATATCTTGAATGACTGAATGACAAACCATGAATCCACTGGCAATATCTTTCTAACCCTGAGCATTGAGATTTTCTGCCTCTTCCAATTTTTCATGACGTCAAACGCAATCTGCAAACTACTCACTGAAATACACACTTCTGAGCAGCTGTCCCAAGGAGCCCTGCTATTGAACACCTTAACATGAATCATCACTCATCATTTTCTCTTTGGGGAAACTCAAAACGTCATATATGAAATTTTCATGTACAAGGTGGCTCAGTCGGTTAAGCGTCCGACTTCGGCTCAGGTCACGATCTCACGGTTCGTGGGTTTCAGCCCCCACTTACCCTGTGAGCAGAGGGTACCCACAGGTATATTCTCTAGCTTCCTCCCCTAAAGCCATGTGACACATGCCCAGAAGAAGCACTAGCAAGAAGCACACCCCCACGCTCTTAATGGAGTGCCCCCATTTTGCAATGCCAACCCTCAGCCCACGCGAGAGCCACCGTTGAGCCCTCAGACTTAGAACAACCTTGTCTCCACGGACCTGTACCCACAGCATGTGGCAGAACCACCATCATCATGACAAAGCTATGTCTTTCCTAGGAAAGACTCCCTGTACCTTCCCCCCACCACCCCTGCCGTCCATTCTTCAACTAGACTAGCATAACCCTCGCCCATCCCGTCAATAGGACAGTGCATTCCCGTCTTGCTTTCATTTTCAATTCAACCTGGACCCCGTGGCCAAGAGCCCCCTCACTAACCCCTTGTTATTCAAAACGACATCCAGGGCCACTCCGCAATCCTGGATCAAACCCCCTGCTTATTTTTCTTTGCTGCTGCTGGAGAAAATCCTGACTCGGAGTTCAGGGGCTTCATTTACAGGGATACAAATCCTCGCCTAGGCTGGGTTCTCAGCCCCACCCTCAAGGCTTTGACTGACTGCCTGTTACTTCCCTGTGACCCCCAGAACAGACACGTGAGGTTTCACGAATGGAAAATCCTCTCTCTCACACAGTGGCGTCTCGGTGGATTTGCATAGCCTGACGCAAGGGCTCTCCTACTTAAACAGATGTCCCCACACTGATGTGAATGCGCATATAACTCCGCATCATTCCACATTTTTTGGCAGTCAACCCCTTTCGGGGTGCCACTTTCCCCATTGCTAAATAGGCTCCTAATCTGGGGTCTTAAGTGATCCTTGGATAGGATGTGAAACTCTGAAATTACATGGAAAACGCTATCCATACATTTCTGTAGGAAAAGGTTCCAAGAGCTTTCAGAATCTCCAAAGTATAACCCAAGAAAGGTTAAGAGACACTACCTTCCTCATCAAGATAAAAAGCTTCTGCACAGCAAAGGAAATCACCAATGAAACTAAAAGGCAACCGACGAAATGGGAGAAGATATTTGCAAATGACATCTTGGATAAAGGGTTAGTATCCAAAATCTATAAAGAACTCACCAAACTCCACACCGTAAAAACAAATAATCCAGTGAAGAAATGGGCAGAAGACATGAATAGACACTTTTCCAAAGAAGACAGCCAGATGGCCAACAGACACATGAAAAGATGTTCAACAATGCTCATCATCTGGGAAATACAAATCAAAACCACACTGAGATACCACCTCACACCGGTCGGAGTGGCTGAAATTAACAACTCAGGAAACGACAGATGTTGATGAGGATAGGAGAAAGGGGAACCCTCTTGCACTGTTGGTGGGAATGCAAACTGGTACAGCTTCTCTGGAAAATGGTGTGGAGGTTCCTCAAAAAATTAAAAACAGAACTACCCTACGACCCAGCAACAGCACTACTAAGAATTTACCCAAAGGATACAGGAGTGCTGACTCACAGGGGCACATGTATCCCAATGTTTATAGCAGTGCTTTCAACAATAGCCAAATTATGGAAAGAGCCCAAATGTCCATTAACTGATGAATGGATAAAGAAGATGTGGTTTATGTATACAATGGAATACTACTTGCCAATGAGAAAGAATAAAATCATGCCATTTACAACAATGTGGGTGGAACTGGAAGGTACTATGCTGAGTGAAATAGGTCAGAGAAAGACATAGATCATATGTTTTCACTCATATGTGGAAGTTGAGAAACTTAACAGAAGACCATGGGGGAAGGGTAGCAAAAAAATGGTTACAAACAATGAACAACTCAGGAAACTACAGATGTGGAGAAAGGGGAACCCTCTTGCACTGTTGGTGGGAATGCAAACTGGTGCAGCAACTCTGGAAAACAGTGTGGAGGGTCCTCAAAAAATTAAAAATAGACCTACCCTATGACCCAGCAATAGCACTGCTAGGAATTTACCCAAGGGATACAGGAGTGCCGATGCATAGGGGCACGTGTACCCCAATGTTTATAGCAGAGCTTTCAACGATAGCCAAATCGTGGAAAGAGCCTAAATGTCCATCAAGTGACGAATGGATAAAGATGTGGTTTATATATACAATGGAATACTACTTGGCAATCAGCAAGAATGAAATCGGGCCATTTGCAGCAACATGGATGGAAATGGAAGGTATTATGCTGAGTGAAATAAGTCAGTCAGACAAAGACAGATACCATATGTCTTCACTCATATGGAGATCTTGAGACACTTAACAGAAGACCATGGGGAAGGGGAAGGGGAAAAAATAGTTACAAACAGAGAGGGAGGGAGCCCAACCATAAGTGACTCTTAGATACAGAGAACAAACTGAGGGTTGATGGGGGTGGGAGGCGGGGGGGGGGGGGGGGGGGGGGGGCGGGGCGGAGAAAGTGGGTTGGGATGAGCACTGGGTGTTGTACGTAAGTGAGGAATCGCGGGAATCTACTCCCGAAGCCAAGAGCACATTGTCTACACTGTATGTTAGCTACCTTGACAACAAAAAAAAATTAATTAATTAAAAATAAAAAATAAAAAAATACACTGGCTTCCTAACTTCATATAAACAGGTTGCTTTATTTTCATAGGAGATTTATTGGTTTGTGTAATTCTAAAGCAAATGCATGTTCACCGAAGAATTTTTCATCCACAAATAAAGAGAGAAAATAAAAGTCACTTAGAATCCCACCGTCTGTAGATGATCACTGTCACTATTTTGGCGTCCCTCTGCCTCTTTTCCATACTTTTCTTCCAAATCGGGAGTCCCCCTACTGTTAATTTCTGATCATTACTGTCTTCCAAATAACATAAGAGAAACGCCAGAATATAGAGAATGTGGGATTAGTATTCAAAAATCCCTTTGATTTCCAAGCGACATCCACCCATAAATCATTTAATTGAGCACCTGCTATGTGTGTGACACACTACTCCAAAAGTAGGAAGTAAATCCTCCTCTGAGTTCTCACACAAAGTGTTAAAAATTCTAGGGATTTGGGGGCGCCTGGGTGGCTCGGTTGGTTAAGCATCCGACTTCAGCTCAGGTCATGATCTCACCATTACTGAGTTTGAGCCCCACATCGGGCTCTCTACTGTCAGCGCGGAGCCAGCAAGGAGCCTGTTTCAGATCTTTTGTCTCCCTCTCTCTCTGCCCCTCGCCCCTCTCTGTCTCAAAAATAAATAAGATACTTAAAAACACCTTTTTCTAGGGATTTCAATAGAGAATGTGAAGCTCAGCCTAAGAAAGCCAACTTTTTTTTTTTTTTTAAGTAAGTTCTACACCCAACGTAGGGCTTGAACTCACGACCCTGAAATCAAGAGTCACATGCTCTACCGACTGAGCCAGTCGGGTGCCCAGAAAGTGAACCTTTTAAAGTGACTAGATCTGGGGCACCTGGGTGTCTCACTCAGTTGAGCGTCTGACTCTTGATTTGGGCTTAGGTCATGATCCCAGCCAGGGTCTTGGGATTGTGCCCTGTGTTGGGCTCAGCGATGAACGTGAAGCCTGCTTAAGATGCTCTCTCTCCTCTGTAAATTAAAAAAAAAAAGAAAAAAAAAAAAACGTGACTGGACCTGTATCAACTGGTTAAAAAAAAAAAGGCAGATTGTATTATAGTATTGATGAAACACAAACCATTAGAAGTGAGGTGTTTTGTTTTGTTTTGTTTTGTTTTTAAGTTATTTATTTTGAGAGAGGCAGAGAGAAAGGGACAATCCCAAGAAAGCTCCGGCACCGTAAGCGCAGAGCCCAATGCCGGGTTCAAACTCGCGAAACTGCGAGATCACGACCTGAGCCAATACCAAGAGTTGGTCACCCAAGGCGCCCCCTGCAGTCGGGTTTTTGTAAACAATAGCTTTCTTTCTCTCTACTACCAAAACGCAGACTCTCATCTAATAATAAAAATGCATACACGATGAAAATAAACATGTGTGAGATGGGGCTACAGGGTAAAGGCTGGAGATCGTCTCGACCCATAAACTCATTCTGAGAAACATTCCCTGTGTTTTGAGCAATGACGTTAGTGAGTGTGGCCTCCTACAGTGGGGACTATTCAAAGGAGAGCACTTGTTTGCCTGTTGAATTCTGCTGTGTTTAAAGGAGGAAGATCAGTGTAATTACTTCACCAGCCACTGCTTACATATTTCCCAACAAGAGAATTCTGGCAAAACAGAATTCCTGCTTGTCTACTTTAAATATATATAGGCAAAGGATGGGCCCACTGAAAGAATTCTTGCCATTTAAGTGTGCTCTCTCCAATGTCATTTTCATCCTGCATTTAAAGAATATTCTTTAAATATGGGATATTTAAACCCGTACTTACTTGCAAAGAGCAAATAAACCTCTTTGCAGAATGGAAGCAGCACCCAGTGACATGCTCAAAAGCTTTCTGTCTCGGTCACCCCATCCCCCCCTCCCCTGCTCCCCGCCCGGCTAATTACTGGGCCTGTTCCCCTGGCCTGCGACCGACTGTCAGAGGTTTCTCCGTGGGAGCAATCCGGGTCTAGCCCAGTGAGCTTCCTGGAATTCTAGAACACACTGGCTTTCCACTGGAGAACCCGCCGCCTCTGGCCAAGTCAAAGGCTTGCCCCGGCTACCTTGTAAATACAACCTGAGAGGAGCCACTTTGAAGCTGGGAGCAAGGTGTTCAGCAAGCAAACGGGAGACAAAGCCGCGGGCAAAGCCTGGGCATCTTCCTGCCCCTTCGGGACCAGAGGCCAAAGCTGCTTCTGGAAGACCCTGGGGGCAGTTTAAGAATCCTCACCGTTTCTTATATAAGGAGGCTTTCAACGGATGGCTAAACGGGATGCGCTGTGGGACTGAGGGTGTAGCAGGAGGGAAGTCCAAGGACTTTAAGCCCTTCTGGGGGCACCTGGGTGGCACAGTCGGTTAAGCGTCCGACTTCGGCCCAGGTCATGATCTCGTGGGTCATGAGTTCGAGCCCCTCATCGGGCTCTGTGCTGACAGCTCAGAGCCCGGAGCCTGCTTCAGATTAAGCGTCTCTTTCTGTCTCTGCCCCTCCCCCGCTCACACTCTGTCTGTCTGGCTCTCTTTCTCTCAAAAATAAAATAAACATTAAAAAAAAAAAAAAGTTAAAAAAAGGTAGCTGGAAGCCACACCTGCTGACCCGAGGTCCCTGTGCCCTGGCCAGGAGCTGGTCCCACAGTGTGGTCACGGCCCACGAACCACTGCACTGAGAACGGCTTTCCGCAGAATGCGCACCATGGGGTTGTTCAAGGCACTGACATTTCGCCGGAGGACAACCGGGTGTTATCGTACCCCCTATTTGGGAAGTGGCAGAAAGGGAGTGTCATCTGTACTGACAAGGAGAAGAGTAAATACGGTCAAATGAAACCATGAAAAACTGATGCGTTCGGCGTGGCGGCATGAGGATTTTTTTCCTTCCTTTTTCTTTTTTGTTTTTCCCCCAAAACATTTCGCTCTTTAACCACTTTTAAAGTGCACACTTCCCGTGGCATGGAGTACATTTACACCGTTGTGCAACCGCCACCGCCCTCCATTTCCGAATCTTTTTCATCAATTCAACACCAACTCCTCCTTCCCACCCCCCACCCCCACCCCCACCCCCACCCCCAGGCCCTGGTAACAGCTAATCTGCCTTCTGTCTCTTTCAATTTGCCTGTTCCGGGTACCCCACATAAATAGAAACACACAACACTTGTCCTTTCGCGTCTGGCTTATTTCACTTAGCATGACGTTTGCAAGGTTCATCCGTGTCGTGGCACGTGTCAGAATTTCATTCCTTCAAAGCCTGAATAATATTCCATTATACAGGGGCGCCTGGGTGGCTCAGTCGGTTAAGCGTCTTGACTCTCGATTTCAGCTCAGGTCACGATCAGCTCAGGTTCGTGGGATTGAACCCAGCGTCCGACATGCTGCGCGCGCGCTCTCTCTCTCTCTCTCAAAATAAATCAATAAATGCTTTAAAAAAATTCCACTGTACATATATACCGTGTTTCGGAGATCTGCGGATGGACATTTGGGTAGTTAAGTCTCTTGGCTCCCGTGAATAACGCTGCTGTACGAGTCCCTGCCTTCATTTCTTTTGGGTATAGACCCTCGAAGTGGAGTTGCCGAATCATATGGGAATTCTAAATTTAAGTTTTTGGGCAACTTGCCAAGCTGTTTTCCACAGCGGCCGGACCACTGGTACATTCCCACCAGCCGTGCCCAAGGGTTCCAATCTCTCTACATCTTCTCTAACACTTGTTATCAGTGGAGAGGGATCTCCTTGTGGTTTTGATTTGCATTTACCCCATACTTAGTTTGACATCGACTATCTTTTCCTATGCTTATGGGCCATCGGCGCCCACTTCTTGGGTGAACTGTTCCTGCAAGTTCTTTGAGCATGTTCAAACCATCCCTTCCACGTGTTAATCCAATAGAGCCTTTGCAAATTTTTTTCTTCCACTCGGTGGGCTGCCTTTTCATCCTCTCGATGGTGTCCTTGGGTACACAAAAGTTTTTAATCCACTTTATTTTTTAAAGAAGGTACATGATAAAATGTGTTAGCCTTATACGTCTTTTTAGACTTCTCTTGGGTGGGTACAGGAACAGGAACTGAGGGCCTCTCAATGAGGTGACAACTCGTTACTCCTCCCCCAACGTGGCTTCTCCCTGACACTTGTATGCTGAGAGTCGGAACTCACGCGGTGTGTGATAGGTGAGCCTTGTCGGGGCAGCAGGGATGGTGGGGACATGGAATCCTGTAGACTTTTTTTTTTTTAAAGTTTATTTATTTATTTTGAGAGGAGGGGGAGAGCATGGGAGGGGCAGGGAGAGAGGGAGAGAGAGAGAATCCCAAGCAGGCTCCTCACTGTCTGTGCAGAGCCCGACGCAGGGCTCGATCCCACAAACCAGGAGATCATGATCTGGGCCGAAATCAAGAATCCGATGCTCAACCGACTGAGCCACCCAGGCGCCCCGGAATCCTATAGACTTTTAAGGTTCCCTAGTTCTACCAGGCAGGCACTTCATAAGCTATCCTTTCACTGGTTGGTTCTGGACTACACATCCTCAACCTTCCAAACCTCTCACACAGGAGATACACGTGCAGAGTTGTTACCACGGAATGGACTGGGACATTTAAGGCATTGTTGTGAAAAGCAGCATCCAAGTTCAGTTCCATCCTGAAGAATCAAACTCTCCACAACTCACTCCCACTGTTTCGCAACGGTATGCATCGCCTTTCTTGTATCTCTGCCCTTTGTTTCTTTTCCCCGTCCCCCCTTCTCCCCAACTCCCACCGGCAACATGGGGCTTCTAAACAACTACAGTAAAACCTTGGATTGCGAATAACTTGTTTCGCGGGTGTTCCGCAACGGAGCGAACACTTCCGATAAATTTTAACTTGATTAACGAGCGCTGTCTTGCAATACGCGTAGTTACGTGATCACAACTGAGCCAATGGTTCTTGACATTCGCTTTGATACACAACTGCGCTGGACTACAAGCACGTTTCCAGAACAAACTGTGCTCAGAAACCAAGGTTTTACTGTATTTGTCACGTGGGATTTTATTTTCGCACGAATTCTGATGTATGGCCAATTTCTACAGACAGTGAGAAGAAGTAACACATACTCATTTTCTTCCAGGGAGGACCCTGAAACCACAGTCAAGTCCCCTGATACGGCTGTGCTTCAGTAGCTTCTGGGAATAAATGAAGTCTACGTTTCAGGACTATTCTGACGCCGAACTGTTGAATACCTTCGCGCCAAAGGGTAGAAACCCAGGGCGCGCCTGTAAATTGGGATTTCCTGCTCTACCGAGTAAGCATTTGTCACCAAAGGCATTCTCAATTCTAGATCACTGGTCTACCAAGCCATTTTTTCCTAAGTACAATAAGATCTGAAACTTTTACTTTAAACTAGGAAATATGTCTCCACTTCTGAATCAAGTCAGAAGGATATCGGAAGGAAGGCCTCCACCTTCCAAAACAACTGGCTTAGAAATTTGTGTGGGGGCGCCTGGGTGGCTCAGTCGGTTGAGTGCCTGACTTCGGCTCAGGTCATGACCTCGCCGGTTGTGAGTTCGAGCCCCGCATCCGGCTCCCTGCTGTCCGCGAGGAGCCCGCCTAGGATCCTCTGTCCCCTCCCTCTCTGCAATTCCCCACGTGCTCTCTCTCAAGAATAAACAAAACATTTAAAAAATTGTTGTAATACAGGGGGTACCTGGGTGGCTCAGTCTCTTGAGCCTGTAGCTCTTGATTTGGGCTCAGGTCATGATCCATCCACAGGGTGGAACCTACTTAGGAGTGTCTCTCTCTCTCTCTCTCTCTCTCTCTCTCCCCCCCCCTCTGCCTATCTCCCCTGCTCATGCTTGCTCTCTAAGAAAGAAAATAATAAAATTAAAAAGAAATTTGTGTTCAATAACTTTTATTCTTAGGAAATCCCCTTTTGTACTTACATCGTTAGGGAAACAAAACCCTCAACTCCTTTCGCCTACGTTCACATGCTCTACCTACAAAGCCACTTTGTTATGGGGGGGTGGAAAAGGGAAAAGGAAAAGTAGCTCCTCTCTGCCACAATTCTTTTTTTTTTTTTTTTTTTGATGTTTACTTATTTTTGAGGGAGGGAGAGACAGCGTGAGTGGGGGAAGGGCAGAGAGACAGAGGATCCGAAGTGCACTCTGTGCTGGCAAGCGGGGCTCAAACCCACGAACCAGGAGATCACGACCTCAGCTGAGGTCACACACCTAACTGACTGAGCCCCACCCAGGTGCCCCTTCTCTGCCACAGTTGGAACACTTTATTGAAAGCTTGCTAAGCCCCGGGTGCTGTGCTAAATTCAACTACCGGTGTTAACACCTCGCTGAACTCTTCCAATAATCCTAGGAGGTGGAAAATACGATCATTACTCAGATTTTTATCAGCGAGAAAAGGGAGGCTGAGCGCGATTGGGTAACTTGACCAAATGAGTGTTAACAGTCCATGGGGTAGGCCGAATCCTACGATGCCCCGTAAGATTCCTGCCCGCGGTCTACTTGCCCTGTATAAACCCCTCCCCTTGAATGTAAGTGGAACCTATGAAGATTAGGAGGTGGCACTCCCCTTATTCCATGAGTAATAAATTGACTCAGAGTTGATCAAAACGGAGATGATCTTAGGTGGGCCTGACCTAATCAGGTGATCCCTAGAAGAGGGACTGGGCCCTTCCTGGCGAGTGAATCCCCTGCTGGCTTTTTATTTTTTACTTATTTTTTTTATTTTAATTTTTTAGAGAGAGAGAGAGTGTGCAAGCAGGGGAGAGGGGCAGAGGGGGAGAATCTCAAGCAGGCTCCGTGCTGTGGAGCCCGAGGCGGGGCTCCATCCCACGAGCCTGGGATCATGCGACCTGAGCCGAACTCAAGAGTTGGACGTTCAACCGACAGAGCTGCCCAGGTGCCCCCTCCTGCTGGCTTTTTAAAGAAAAATTTTTTAACGTTTTATTTTATTTAAAAAAAAAAAATTTTTTTTTTAATGTTTATTTACTTTTGAGAGAGAGAGAGACAGAGCATGAACGGGGGAGGGTCAGAGAGAGAGGGAGACACAGAATCTGAAGCAGGCTCCAGGCTCTGAGCTGTCAGCACAGAGCCCGACGCGGGGCTTGAACTCACTGACCGTGAGATCATGACCTGAGCCGAAGTCGGACGCTTAACCGACTGAGCCACCCAGGCGCCCCCTTTTTTTTTTTTTAATTTTTTTTTTAATGTTTATTTACTTTTGAGACAGAGTTATCTTATTTTTTAAGAGACAGGGAGGGACAGAGCACGAGCAGGGGAGGGGCGGAGAGAGAGGGAGACACAGAACCCGAAGCAGCCTCCGGGCTCCGAGCTGTCAGCACAGAGCCCGACGCGAGGCTCGAACTCACGAACCGCGAGATCATGACCTGAACCGAAGTCGGACACTCAACCCACTGGGCCACCCAGGCGCCCCCCCTGCTGGCTTTTTAGAAGCAGAATGCCATGCTAATAAAGGCCCACATGGCTAGGACCTGAAGGCATCCTCTATGAGCTGCCAGCCAGCCCCATCTGCAGCTGACAGCCGGCAAGAAAACAGGACCAGTCAGTCCTACAACCACAAGGAACCGAACCGTGCCAACCTGAAGGAGCTTGGAGAAGGCCCCTGAGCTTCCAGGTGATAACGCCCCTGCCAACACCTGTGGGACTGTGAGGAAAGACTCCAGCTGGGCCCTGCCCGGGTTTCTGACCCAGAGAAACTCTGCAATAAGTTATTTTAAGCTGCTCGCTTTGGGACAAGATGCTGTGCAGCAACAGAAAACTAATACGGTCAGGATTCCAAGCAGCGCCCTTTAGCGCTGACGACCAGGCCCTTAACCGCTACGGGACTCACTGAGGCAGCTTCACCAATCCCTAAGCATTTTTAACTCTTCAAAAAGAACGGGGACATAAGTTTCGATTGAACAGTAATGGTTATGATCTTTGCCTGTTTTGATGGCTTTCTCAAGTTTCAGACGTGTTTTGATCCTAGTCTAGTGCAGACGGACATTTTCTGATTCATTAAAGAGCTACAAATACAATACTGTATTAGGTAAATTGTGGAAAAAAAAAAAAACAAGCAGGATGGAAAACGTAAGATTTTATTTACCAGGAACACCTTGTTGGAGCAGGCTCAGCCTTTGTAAGGGCTCCAGGCTGTGGTACTTAACAAATATTTTCCTTTTGACTCCGTGGCGTGATCTACAAGATCTGTCATCTGCTGCCTCCAAAGAGATGACAGCACATTACCTCTTTTAAGAGGGCCCAACTGAAACGTCACTGACCAGAAGAAGCCAGTGAATTTTTGGCTGGAGTGACATCCATGTAGATAGAATCTCCAGAAATCAAACACTGGTAAAAATCCACTTCAAGAGAATCTCGGGGCGCCCGGGGGGCTCGGTCAGTTGAGCGTCCGACTTTTGATTTCAGCTCAGGCCATGACCCCAGAGTCATGGGATCGAGCCCCACATCGGGCTCCGCACTGAGCATGGTACCTGCTTCGGATTCTCCCTCTCCCTCTGCCCCTCCCGGCTCATAGGCGGTCGCCCGTGCTCTCTTTCAAAGAAAAACATAAATAACAAATAGAAAAATAAAGAGAATCCGTCTAAAAGCAAGTGAACTGGATGCATCACGCTACTTAGAACTCCAAGTATATGTTGGCCGACCATATACAGGAAGGTTTGATTCTGGCCCTAAGATCATAAAGAGAAAAAAAGAAAACTAACCCAGTTTTCCAGAGTTTATTGCTTCCTTTTGGAAAAGCTTCTGCTACACATCTGGAAGTGATTTTCTAACACACTAGTTCCAATGAGTCATCTACAATATTAAGCAATGATTCCATAGGGTGAACCCTGATCATATTTTTCCATTAAGTGGCATCCACTGAGGTCAATGAAAGGCAAAGGCTAACCCAGTCTTGGAGAACCGCACCCTCCCCAGCCCCACTTTATATTGTGGAGAACGTGGGTTTTAAGAGGTGCAGGAATGCAATTTATCTCCCAGCACTAATGCAGGACTCCTTCTACTGGTTTCCTTCCACTGGTCATGTGCAGAAGATGAATCCAAAGGCTGCTTGGCGGGGCGGGGGGGGGGGGGAGCAAGCCTAAGTAAAGCTGGCAGGAACACCATTATGAGGCCATGTATAAACACAGAGCAGTCAGAAATGCAGGGGGTCGGGATGGAGGGGGGGGTGGACTCCCTGGACAAAAGAAGAAGACAATCTATGCTACCCACAGTTCAGCAGCTCAAGACTCTTCACTTGGCCAGCAAGGACTTCCCCAAGGAACATTCTAGAAAGGACTGCCAATTCACCCCTTGCTCTTTTGGCCACATCTTAATATACCGACTCCAACCATCAACTTTTAACCCATATCATATTGGTTTCCTAATATTTAAAACTTCTAGCATCGATGTTTACAAGCATAATTCCAGTGCATTCCCCAAGTGTCTTCGGACACTTGGACTTCTTTCAGGTTCCAATGAAGGAATGAGTCATGTTCCTCCAGAGGCTAAGGAGCCACTTAGAGAGGCTATTTTAAATCTTTCAGGTGACAAGGGTATTATTTAGTTCCCAGAAACAATAATTGACTAACTGGCTTCCTCGGGGCTGAAGGAGTTAATGCAACTTCCCAGAGCCATTCTTCTCTTCCAGGCACCAAAACAATTTGATTTTAAGTGGCACAGGAGCTAGAAAAACCTAAACCATTAAATCCTACCTTCCAAAAGATATAAATCAGTGGGTGTTCATTTGCATTACAAAAGGATTCTTTGCCTTGCCAAAGGATCCCAATCAAGTTTATTCAAAAATCAGATTCTCCTAATATATGCTAAATGATTTGATTTGCACGTGGGCTTCAGAGCAAACACAGCTGTCCTGAGTCGGATTAGCAGGTACCTTTTCGCCTCGATTTTGGTGCTTCAAGACCCATTTCAGAGATGCGATGCCCTCCGGGGTCACACAGTGTGAGGTCGACCTTAACATTTCTGACTCCTACTCCCCGATTCTAATGATAAAATTGCTTTGCTTTTTACCCAGCACTTTTCATCCGAAGCCTTCAAAGTGTTCAATCCACATTTGCTAGTCTTCATAATTATGCCAAACAAGCTGGCACGAGAGCTGGCAGTGGAAACCTTCCAGAACTACCGGGGATGTGAAGAAAAATATTAGGACCACTGACAGGCAGAAAACTAAATGGTCCACGGAAACACAAAGGCCTACATTTAAGTTTATTTCTTACAAAACGAAAAATACAAGATTTCGTGAGTCTCACTTTTTAAAAAATAGACCATCTTTTTTTCAAGCAGTTTTAGGTTCAAAGCAAAAGGGAGCAGAAAGTACAGAGAGTTCTGTTCCCATATACCGCCCTGTGCGCGGGCGCACACACACACACACACACACACACACACACACACACACTGCTCTCCCATTATCAACATCCCACACCAGAGAGGTACTACACTTGTTACCATCCATGACCCTATACTGACCCATCATCATCACCCAAGGTCCACAGTTCAAACCAGGGTTTTAGCAAATACACAAGGGCATGCATCTACGTTCAAGTGTCATACAGAACAGTTTCACTGCCTCGAAAATCCTGTGCTCTGCCTATTCATGCCTCCCACCGTCCTACTTTTTTAAGTTATGAAGAAGAAATACTCAAAACCCACTTTAAATACAACACATCGATGTTTACATATGTTTTATAGGATGACCAGAGTGGGGGCGGGAAGAAGTAATGGGGGAGAAGACCCACGGAGAGAAGGCACGAGAAAGAAATCAACTCGGGGATGTGCATGCTGGTGGAAGAAGAAAAGCACACTGTACAGAGCGAAAAAAGACCCGGTTCACCAAGCTGCGCACCGTAATCTAATTATCTTAAATGTCAGAGGCAAGACCTTCCATTTCGGAGCTCCTGATTTATCAGTAATTCTCCCATCCATTTGTTCTGAAAGCCACAAGAAGTCTAAGATTATTTTTTAATGAAAGAACAAAGATACGGCATGTGCAAAATCAGGAGCACTGCAACCAGAAATCTCTGCAGCGTCAATGCACGTCGCCTATTAATTAGCTTTACTCGAAATTTAAGTCCCTCTAGTGATTAATATTATTAATGGCAGCAAAGGGGGAGAAAAGTCAAGGTAGGCATTTCTGCCTCTCAAAGTTTATTTTAAAAAATAGCAAACAGGGGCGCCTGGGTGGCTCAGTCGCTTAAGCATCTGACTCTTGGTGTCAGCTCAGGTCATAATCCCATGGGTCCATGGGATCGAGCCCCACATTGGGCTCTGGGATGACAGTAGGGGAGCCTGCTTGGGATTCTCTCTCTCCTCTTTCTGCCGCTGCCCTGCTCTCTCTCTCAAAATAAATAAACTGAAAAAAAATGTTTAAATAAAAAATAGGAGATCTATAAACAGACCCCACGAGTCACATGTAAGTATAGAACACATAAATTCAGCAAGCCTGAAAGGGAAGTATGGAACTTGTCTGGAATTCTACTTTTTCTGATTATAAAACTAATACATGCTCCATACAAAAGAAATGAACATTTTCAACACAGAAAACAAATCAAGAATAAAACGGACTCATGGTCCCACCATCCAGAAATATGTACTGTTAATATTATAGATACACACGTACACTTATAAATATACACTCTCTCACGCCCACCTTGAGAACGCTTTCTTTGAATATAATATTTATTTAGTGCTTGTGATGTTCCAGACGTTTTTCTACGTGCTTTATTGTGTTGTTTTACTCAGTCCTTACAACCACCTTGTGAGGTCAGAGCTATCGCTGCCTCCATTCTACAGATGAGGAAGCAGAGGCACAGAGTGACGAAGCAACTAACTGCACACGTGTCGCGTAATGCTCTATTTTACAAAAATACGATCATGCTTTTTCACAACCTCAGCGTTTTCCCACGTCAGTAATAAATACAGATGTCGCCTTAATGACCGCATGGCTTGCCGGTGTTTAGAGGTACCTTGGCCCAACCCTTTACTCTTGAACACTTGGGGTGTTTCAATTTGGGGGTGGGTTGTTGGTTTGGCTATTCGGACCCACAGCGGTTGTTAACATTATTTCCACTTGACTAACAAGCACAAGAAATCTCCACAAAGTTCAATCGTGTGCCCAAGGCAACGCAGATGGTCAGAGGAATTGCTGGGCCCTTCCGGCACTCTTGACTACCGGGCATTAGCTCTCTTCACTCTCTGCCAGCTCCTTATGGCACTTACATTCTAATGGACACAAGAAGTGGTCAACAACTATAGTTATGGGACAGAAGGAAATCAATTCCCTCTAAAACCAAAGAACTAGTGTGGTAGGATGGAGAAATGCCCCCCCCACCCCAAGATCTGCCCCCATCCTAATCCCTGGAACCCGCAGATGTCAAAGGGGTCCTTACACAAGTGATTGAGTCAAGGGTCTTGAGGTGAGTTGATCATTCCGGATTACTGGGGTGGACCCTAAAAGCCATCACCAGTGACTTTTTTTTTTTTTTTTTAGTGTTTATTTCCGAAAGAGACAGAGTGTGAGCAGGGGAGGGGCAGAGAGAGAGGGAGACACAGAATCCGAAGCAGGTTCCAGGCTCTGAGCTGTCAGCACACAGCCAGCCCGACGCGGGCTCGAACTCACGAACTACCAGATCATGACCCAAGCCGAAGTCGGACGCTTAACCGACTGAGCCACCCAGGCGCCCCACAAATGACCTTATAAGAAAGAGGCAAAGGGAGATGTGACACAACTGAAGAGAATGCAGTGTGATCACACGGGCAGAGGCTGCAGTGATGGAGCCACAAGCCCAGGAAAGCCAGCAGCTCCCAGAGCTGGCAGAGACCAGGAACCGACCCTTCCCTAAATTCTGCAGGGGGAATGCGGCCCAGTGATACAGATTTTGGACTTCTGCCCTTCCGAATTACAAGAAAATAAACGTGTTGTCTTAAGCCACCCGGTCTGGGGTAACTTGTTCCAGCGCCACGGGAAATCAATACAACTAGTAGCAGGCGAGAGGTCCGCAGAAGGAACAATTTGCTCCAAATGGGGGAGGGGGGCTGAGTGTGTGGTGGGGGGAGATGGCCATCGGACCCAAACCCTGCAGGACAGATAGGAGTCCCTTGAGCAGCAAAGGGGCTGGAAGGGCAGTCCAGGAAGAGGAATCAGCGTGCACAAAGGCATGGAGGTGAGAAAGGGGGGCAGGGCGTTTGGGGAGCAGCAAGGGTCCGGCATGGCCCATGTTCAGACCGTAGTCGACGGGATGCGGTGGGAGAAGAGAATTCAAAGGTGGGATGGGCCCCACTGGTGCACAGGAAGGGGCGTGGAGGCCCACTAGGAAATCTAGGTGCTTGTTTATAGTAACGTGGAGCCAAAGCAGACAGAGTTAGCATTTTTCTGGGTTTGAGGATTTTGTGATTCTCTTCCCGCACGCGCTCCGGAGCGGCGGCAGAATGGCGGTCAGTTTCTAGCTATTTCGAGACAATAGCTGTTTTTGCTTACTGTCAAAATGCATCCACTCTGACGTGTTATACCACCGGGGACATGTGGACGAAATCCTGCTTAGATGATTTCTCCGGGGAGGGGCCAAGACATATGGCGATGGGATAAGACTTCCTCGATTCCACCCGCTGTCGACTGGAAGGATGTTCCTGCTCCCCAAGGCACCCACTCTGAAATGTACCTGGTTGCGCTGAAATACACGTGGCCTCTACCTAATAATTACCCCAACCGAGCAGAATCCTCCATTAAGTGAAGCTACAGGGACTTTGTCCTGTGGAAGGTTTCACTTTTGGAAGCTCTACTGAGCCAAAGGCCACCCTTTCCCAGCTCAACTCAGCAGAAAAAAAAAACAAAAAAACAAAAAACCAAAAAAACCAATAACAACAAAGTGATGCAAACTGGGCTCTGTATCTATAACTACACCATTTCTGGTTTTTTTTTTTTTTTTTAATTGTAGTATTTCCTAAACCCTCCACTTCTTTTAGTTGGAACTAAACCCAAAGCCAGGACATTTTCGGGGACACCCTGGCCAGATGTGTAGCTCCACGACACGTCCTTGGCATCCAAGGCCATTGGATTTCCAGAAGAGGCACCCAGCCATCACTAGCTCAGGCCTCTGGAATTTTCCACCCTTGGCTAAAGAAAAGGTTAAAAAAAATAAACATGGCTCTGTCCCACGGAGAGCACTTTGTGGCCAAACACGGAGGAGAAGAGGAAGGAAGAGGTGAGAAACAGATGAGAAAGGGAGAGTGGAAGCGTGGCCACCATGGAATGAGGTTCCCCACAGCATGGTGGAAGGGAGCAGCAAAGGGCCGGCTGCGGGACGGTTCTGGAGCTGCGGCTGGACCAGGGAGCCAGACCCATGCACTTTCCCGGAAGGCGGCGGGGCATCCTCCACCCCCTGTACCTTGCCCTAAGATTTAATCCCTTAACAAGAAATCATTGGAAACAGATTCTCTGCTTCGGTTCAAGCAACTTCTAAAAGCATTTCCCGTGAGATTTTAGCACGACCTGAGGCAGGCAAGTATCTATCTTTTCTCTTGGCTAAGGCAGTTATCTTCCACAGCTCAGCATGCCTTTCTCTCGGTCTCTGTCTCTCCAGCTCCCTCTCCGGCAACATGCTTGGTTTCTAGCTCCTTCTAGTAGACACCAGAGTCCCAGATGTTCCACTACAGCCAGGTCGGTTAGCCAAGGGCCTGAAAAAAGGCCAGGCCTCAGAGAAATATAGCCGTGGCCAATTAGAATTGATGTAAAAATAGAAAATGCAACCCCCATGTGTGATAGAGCGCTTCTTCAGAGCAGTGAATCTCTCTGCCCCCAGCTCATCACGGATATTCTACCTGCCGGTGTGAGAAGGGCCACTGCAAACGCCATCAGCCAGTGAGTTTTTGTGGCGTATCTCTAAGATGGCAGCGGCTAGATTCGGTGAAGAGAGGAAGTTTCGATTTATCTCTCAGTTGAAATCATCACGAAACCAGAAGAAAACCAGAGAGATTTTCCAGTCCTCTCTGTTTCTCCAATCATGTGTTTTAGAAACCCATTTCTGGAAAAGGGTCCTGCAATTACCTTGCATATGCAGGCAGGCCATGCCTGGTCTAGCTTGACCTTCAGGAGGAGTGAAGTGTCTCTCACACAGGACACATGAGAAGTGTCTTGGGGGTGGTCAGCCAAAGAGTTATTCTCTGTGATTGAAATCATCTCTTTCTCTTTTACACACACACACACACCTCACTACTCTTCTCTTTAGCTGGGGGTGGAAAATTCCATAGGCCTAAGCTGGCTAAGTGCCTAAGTGTCTGGCCAGCCTGTATCCTGAAACACCTCAAGTCTGAGAGCGGTGCCCACTTACAAGAACTCCAGACTGAGGGAGTTTTGTGTGGGAAAAAAATTTTTTTTAATTATGAAGAATTTAAGAAAACATCCAAATTGAAATCGCAGACGGCAGACCTGTATTGCTTTCTTTCAGCCAAAATTCTCAAAAGGGATTGTACTTCCTCATTTGAATTCTGCGAAGACGTCTGCACCTGGCTCACAGTTTACCAATCTAGCAGATCTCTGTTCCTCCTCCGCCATTTCAAGGGTCCACATTCTCCACATGGATCCTCAACCTCCAGCAAGACCCGTGGGTAGGCAGAATAATGGCTTCCCAAAGAGGTCCAACATCCTAATCCTTGGAACGCATGTCTTTGTCACTTTACATGGCAAAGGGGGCTTTGCAGACGTGATGAAGGATTTTGAGCTGGGGAAGCCATCTTGGATTATCCAGGCAGGACCCATGTAATCATAAGGGTGCTTCTAAGTGAGAGAGGGAGGCGGGAGAGTCAGAATCAGAGGAGGAGAGGCCAGAGTGACAGGATGTCAAAAAGACTCGACCAGCCACTGCCGGCCGAAAGATGGAGGAAGGGGCCATGAGCCAAAGAACGCAGGCAGCCTCTAGAAGCTAGAAAAGGCCAGGTAATGGATTCTCCCCTAGAGCCTCCAGACGAAGTGAAGCCTTGCTGACTTTCTGATTATAGGACTTCTGACCCCCAGAACTGTGAGAATAAACTCACGTCTTGAGCCACCACATTTGTGGCAACTGGTCACAGCAGCCATAGGAAATGAAGACGGCCGTGCGTCTAGTCCAAACGTCGGCAGGGCCACTGGCTGGGCCGCCTCATCCTGGACACTGCCTCTCCTCAATTCTCTAAGCAGACACTCAGCCCTTCAGTCCACTGGTCCCACCGTGCTCAGCTCAAGCTGTTTTAGGGTCACAGGGAAGGGAGGGCAGTCCTCCCCAGGACCAGCAGGAAGACCAGAACTCACTTCTAGAGGAACTGGGCAACTGGCTGGAAAGCCAAGGCAGGGGCTCAGCTACAGGGGATGGGGTAAGTCAAGGACACCATGACTGGGACAGTGACATAAAGAGGACAAGGAAGAAGACAAAACCCAGTGCCCAGGAAATGAGTTTTAAATACAGGGCAGAAGCGGGGCGCCTAGGTGGCTCAGTCGGTTGAGCGTTGGACTTCAGCTCCGGTAATTACTTCGCGGTTCATGAGCTCGAGCCCCGCGTGGGGCTCTGTGCTGACAGCTCAGAGCCTGGAGCCTGCTTTGGATTCTGTGTCTCCGGCTCTCTCTTCCCCTCCCCCATTCACACTCTGTCTCTCTCTCTCTCAAAAACATTAAAAAATTTTTTTAACTAGAAAGAAAGAAAGAAAGAAAGAAAGAAAGAAAGAAAGAAAGAAAGAAAGAGAGAAAGAAAAAGACAGGGCAGAAGCAGCAGCCCGTAGGAGTTGAGGCCTATCCAGAACCTGAAGTCTGGATTTGAGAGTCCTCTGATGTCCCCTGCTTAGGCCCAAGCTGGTCTCTGAGCCTGGGACGGTGCTGAGCCAGCAGTGGACAGCAGAGCAGGAGTCAGGAGGAAAGGAAGGAGGGAGGGAGAGAGGGAGGGAGGCAGGGAGAGAGGGCCAGGCTTCAGTTGCAGAACCAAAGTGAGGAGCCTTACGGAATTCTCTGCTGGCTCTCCTGGTGGGCATTCTGCCAGAATGGTCATTTGCAAGCGGGAAGACAGAAGCAAAATTCCTCCAGAGGCAGTCACGGCGGCCACTGGTAGTGGACAGTGGAGAAGCTCTTCTCCCGTGGGGTCAGCTCAGTGAGGAGAGCCTCCTCTGCTCCACAAGCCATAGAGCATCATGGAAACACTCTTCTGGACAGAGGGAGACCGATTGGACCCTAGGAGCTTTTTTTCTTTTTAAGGTTTATTTATTTTGAGAGAGAGTGTGTATGTGATGGGGGAAGGGGCAGAGAGAGGAGAGAGAATCCCAAGCAGGCTCTGTGCCATCAGTGCAGAGCCCGACCTGGGGCTTGATCCCATGAACCGTGAGATCATGACCTGAGCCTAAATCAAGAGCCGGACGGACGCTTAACGGACTGAACCACCCAGGTGCCCCCCCCACCACCACCCAGGAGCTTTTAATAATGATGCAGTTCAATTTTTGCAACAGTTGATTCAGCGCCCTCCTGGACTGAAGTTACTTCTTGGTGGTTAAGTTAGGCACTTTACAAGGTGGTATTCCCTCCTTCAGGTCTCTAGGAAACCATTTAACGCAGTGAAGCATTAGAAACTTGTTAACCTACGAAAATAAACTGTTTATGCCAATAGCACTCTTCCATGGACACGAGGAGCACGGACACCGGGTCCTGCAAGGCGTAAAAAGCTGGCCGTTTCGCAAGTGGGAAAACTAAGCTACTAATATCAAAGGCATGGAGAGACATACATATGTTATTTTTGGGCAGCGCTAACCCGTGCAAAAAAAAAAAAATCATAAAAACAGTTCCATGAATATGATCCCAGGTACCTCTGCAGAGCCAGTGTTCTGGAGATTTTTTTTTTCCATATAGTTATTCAAATAGCAAAGAACGGAAGAACGGCCAATTGCAAACGGTTCTCAAAATCCTTAGGCTTACTTTGGCAAGGAAAAATCTATATGGAGCTTGCCCACATTTTTCAATCACAACCCCACCCCTCTTTTTTTGTTTTTGTCCTCACCTCCTCCTTTCCCACTACGGAGACCTAAGCTCGCTCAGAAACAAACACTGCTTCCCAGGAGAAGGAGATCAGCACTTAAACCACACAAAAAGAGCTTCCACAGCCTGATTTATGGGAGAATCCAGCCCAGAAGCTAGTGCTTCCTTACCTGATTACACCAAAGGAGTCAAGACACCTGGAGTTCATTACCTGTTCTGTCATTTACTCCATAGGGATCGCCTGGGGTGCCTGGGAGGGGGGGGCTCAGTCGGTTAAGCCTCCGACTTTGGCTCTGGTTACGATCTCGTGGTCCGTGCGTTCGAGCCCCGCGTGGGGCTCGCTCCTGTCTGGGAAGAGCCCACTTCAGACTCTCTGGCCCCTCCCTTTCTGCCCCTCCCCCACTGTCCCCCCTCTCTCTCCAAAATAAATAAAGCGTCAAAAAATACATATTTAAATATGGACGGCCTACAGCCTGTCTCCCTTTCCCCCACTTACACAACAGGGGTGGCCAAACTGTGGTATATGTTTAATAGTGACCTGTAAGAACATGTGAAGTCATGGGCATGAGAACATTTTGAACTCTTGGTAAGCCCGGGGCTGTTAAAATACGAGGTCTCGGCATCGGCTAGAATTCATTATCATACAAATGCATTTTCCCCGGCCTCCCGACACACTTCACTGAAAGACTTCAAATAAAGATGTTCTGTCTCAGAGGCACTTCTTAGAATATTCCGACATTTCTCAGCAGCTTGAATCATATACGATCCGACAGAAGCTGTCAAGAAACGCAAAAATACAACTTCCCGCGAACGGGCAATGAAAAAAAAGGTGAAGCACAATTGCAGGAAATCATTAAGAGCAAATTTAGGCCTGATTGTTCGAGGTCGTGCACAGACAATAGATAAACCACATGTCACTGGAACAGCTGCCGTCTTTTCCATCCCATCGACTGTGCTGGAACCTGCGCGCGCCATTCCTAATAGAACTTACCCGGCTACCACGAAACCAAAGTAGCTGAATACAAAGTACATTCATTTCTTTTCAAGTTTTTATTTATTCAAGGAATCTCGACACCCAACACGGGGCTTGAACTCACGACCCCGAGATTGGGAGTTGCACGCTCTTCCGATGGAGTCAGCCAGGCGCCCCTGAAGTACATTAATTTCTTAGGAGACATTGAGGCTTTAACATGTTTCCACTAAAATACACATATCCAAAATAGATCTTTAAAAAGGCTCTTAAATTCGAATTTCGGGGCACCCGGGTGGCTCAGTCGGTTGAGCATCCGACTTCAGCTCAGGTCATGATCTCGCGGTTTGCGGGTTCAAGCCCCACATCGGGCTTTGCTGACAGCTCCGAGCCTGGAGCCTGCTTCAGACTCTGTGTCTCCCTCTCTCTCTGTCCCTTCGCTGCTCACGCTGTCTCTACCTCTCAGAATAAATACGTATTTTTAAAAAATCAAATTTCAATATTCACTTACGTTTTTAAAAAATGGACATTAAAAACGAAATTCATTAAAAATTAACAAATTTAAAAAGTGAAGATTAATGAGTGAAAGGGGTGTCAATAAAGTATTGAGAGGGAAAGGAAAGAGCACTGAAGTTCTCTTTTTCCATACAGAGCTCAACTCTCCTCTCCCCATCCGTCTGCGTAAACCACTCTGAACACACTGTCATAAAGGTCTGTGCTTCTCCCAAAGCCCTCGCACACAAGTTCCAGAGTTCCCCAGAGGGGAGCACCATCTCCCCAGGCACAGGCCGGGGTGCTCCTCCCTACTAGACGACTAGCCCTCCTACTCACTCATCAGACTAGTCTAGTCTGAAGGCAAGAATTGCCAAACACCCAGAGCCCTCGCTCACATCCACTGGGCTCTTCAATACGACCAAATCCAACTGGGAACAGATACTGCCAAGAATCTAATGGAGAGAGGTCTACCAGTTTACCGTTCCAGGAGGGGGAGGAGTCTCGGCTGAGCCACGCAGCTTACCTTTGGGGGCATCATTTGGAGCAAGGAAGTTAAAAAAACAAAAGCCAGGGTCCACGCTTCCCATCTGCCGGTTTACTTTTGTCCGGTGACCTGTGATACACAAAAGCCTTGTTGCCCGCCGTAAAGCCTGGGAATATTAATGAGAGCCAAAAGCACTGGGCGGAGCCACGGGCCAAGCCCTGCTCTAAACGCTTCGTAAGTGACGACTCCTTTAAGCCTTTCAACAAGCCCACCAGAGGGGTCATCAAGCGGCGAGAAAGCTAAGTAACTGACCCAAGATCACCCAGCTGGTAAGCAGCTGAGCTGAACTCTGAACCTGGGCAGTGTCCTCCCAGATCCCACTCGTAATCATTGTGCTCTGACAAGCCCTGGGTTCCAGGCAATGGAGCTCAATGAGACTGGCCCCCTGCCCCAGCGACTGCTCTGAGAGCTTCCAGGGTGGAGCCTTGCACGAATCAAAAAGGCTGATAAAAGCAGCAGGCCGATGTCCCCCATGAACCCCTCCGCCCGCCCGGCAAAGGCTGAGGGAAACCAAGAGACCTACATCCCAAAGAGATGTGCATCATAAAATTACCGTTGGATTTACAGAAAAGGGGGAACCGCCCTAGCTCCTTCTCCCTCCCGTGGTTTCTGGCCTTCCTTTCTGTGTTAAAAAAACAAACAAAAAAACTAACAACTTCTCAACATGCCCTACTAATAATGATTCTGTATCTCGGAAGAAAGTAACACCCAGGTAGGTAAATGACTCCTTTGAACTGAATTCCCACAAACAAGCAAGGGGGTTTCCTGACGTGGAGTACTAAGGGTCTGGGAAGGTAGCAAGCATTCCTTCCAGCCCTTGGAGGTCAAGTAAATGAGTGCCAAGGTGAGTTATTACACTTGTGCGCTACACAGGAATTTCTGAATGTTAAACGTTACCATTGACTTTCCCCGATCCCGTAAGAAAATAAAAGGCCTCTGTAGTCAAATCAACGTGGCAAGGGCCACAGAGATGAACAGTGTTCATTAGCAAAGGCCTATTTAACATTGTTGAACCCGGAAAGGGCCGAACTCTTGAAAAACATTAAGGATCACAAAAAAAGGACGTGGGGCGGGGAAGGCAGCGAAGTCACTAGAACTGAACACCAAAGGCAGAAATCTCTAGCCTGCTGCCAACTTCTGCCTTCTCAATTTAGGTTATTTGCATACATCTAATCTCCCTTCCGGGTCTGTGAGTCCCTTTAGGGCAGGAAACATCCCAGGCAGCCCCTCATCCCCACGACTCAAACCCCCGAGAGGGGGAGCCGCCCAGGGGGTGACCTAATTTCCCATCTCCGTTCTAACTGGAAGTCTGGGGCTGGCCTCCAGACCATTCCTCCACGCCCTGCCCCCCCACTTCCCTAATCACCCCCAAAGGTACAAACCTCTTTAATCAGCTAATCTTGCCTACAATCTCATCTCAACCCGGGCTCTTCCTCCCTTCCTGATCCCATTTGGAACACTTCCCTGCCCTCAAGGACCTCTTGATCTCGGGGCTGTGAGTTCGAGCCCCATGTTGGGCATAGACCTTAAACAAGTATTTAAAAAAAAAAAAAAAAAGGCCTAGCCTTTTGCCAAAACACAACGCTACACGCTCAGCCATTCCCTAGAATGTTCTCTCCACGTTAAACCTGACTCAGCTGAAATCTGGTTTTGTCCTGACGACCCTCTCAGGACGACGTTGCTCATTTTCTTTGCCCTTCCCCTACCACCAAACGCGCTTTTTCCCCACTTCGGCCAGGCTGAACAACCTCAGCACCATCTGGACTCCACCTCCTCTCCTCTTATCCTCCCCCTTCAAGAAAAATCCCCAAATCCTGTTGATTCTATCACTGAAACATTTCTTACATCCTCTCCCTTATCTCCATTCTCACTGCCTCGGGTAAGCCTTTCTTATCTCTCTCCGGAACTATGTAACTATATTTTAACTAGTTACCTGGCCTCCAGTCACCTAACACCTTGTCCATCCCACATACCGCTGCCAATATATTTCCCACATCCCAGGCACTATGTGCGGCACTGGGAACAGAGATGAATACACAGCCCCTGACTTCCTGGCTAGTATCCAGAAAGGGTAAGAAACACTTCCCCCTCCCCCATCTGTGACAGACTCTTCTAGAATACCTGTTTCCACCAGATCTTTTTGGTTTGTTGTTTTTTTTTTAATTTTTGAGAAGACAGAGGATGTGGGGCGGGGGGGGGGGTGGTGGGCAGAGAGAGAGGGAGACACAGAATCCGAAGCAGGCTCCATCCAGGCTCCAGGCTCCGAGCTGTCAGCACAGAGCCCCACGCGGGGCTGAAACCCACAAACCGGGGGGATCATAACCTGAGCCGAAGTCGGATGCTTAACCGACTGAGCCACGCAGGTGCCCCCCCCCCCAGATCTTTTTTTTAAACCTTATTTTTTCATTTAAGAGAGAGAGAGAGCACATGTGCACGTGAGCAGGTGAGGAGCAGAGAGAACCTTAAGCAGGCTTCATGGTCAGCTCCTGCGGGGAGGAGGGGGGGCACGCAGGGCTTGAGCCCAGGACGCTGGGATCATGACCTGAGCCAAAATCAAGAGTCAGACCTCCACTGGCGCCCCCTTTTCTAAACCTTTACGAACCACTTAGACACGAGACACTTTCCACATACTACCTTCTTTAATGTTCATGAGAACGACACAAGGTGGGTACAACTATCTATCCCCATTTCACAGATAAGGAAAACAAGATCTGGTTACTTGCCTCTGATCTGGATCTGGTCACAAGCAGGTGACAGAAGCCAGATTCAAGCCCAGGTCTGACTCTTGAGACTGGGCTCTTGCCTCCCACATTTTAAGGAGGACAATGACATGCTGGACAAGAGCCCACAGGATGACCAGGCCGGCGAAGAATCTCGAGACCAAGTCACGTGAGCAACAGAGGAAAAGAAACGAAGTCTCTTTGGCTTTGGTGAAGAGTGAATTTAAAAATGACATGGTGGATGTCCCCAAATATTTGAAGGGTTGTCATGTGAAAGAGGAAGCAAACATAGCCTGTACGGCTCCAAACAGCAGGGGAAGGCCTGGCCGCGGTGGAACTTAGAGTAAATTTCAGCTCAAGAGCCTTTTCTAATGTACCCCTCTCTAACAGGGAGAGAGTGTTTAAGGAGTAGCTAAGTCCTCATTTGTCAGGGGTACTCGCAGGGGCCAGGGAGTCTAGAGCAGCGTTTCTGTGCACATCAGAATCACCTTGGGTAGTTGGTAAAAATACAGATGCCTGGCCCCACCCCAGACTTATCGAAACAGAATCTTGGGGTGGAGACCGTTATTGCAAGACTTACAAACAAGGAAATAAGTCTGTAAGAAGGTTCACTCAAATCCTCAAAAGAAGAAATACGAATGGCTAATCAACGTTTGCAAAGCTGTTCAAGAGTAACTAAAGAAATACAAATTAGGACAGTGATGTACCATTTACCTCCTATCGGACTGCAAAGATTAAAAAATATTAATAACCAGTGTTGGCACAGGGGAGAGGGGAAATGAACACCGGCATTTTCTGACATAAGAGTAAATGGCAACAACGTTCTGCAGAGCAATTTAACAGCACGGTCCAGGGGCGCCTGGGTGGCTCAGTCGGTTGAGCGTGCGACTTCATCTCAGGTCATGATCTCACGGTTTGTGAGTTGGAGCCCTGCATCAGGCTCTGTGCTGCCAGCTCAGAGCCTGGAGCCTGCTTCAGAGTCTGTGTCTCCCTCTTTCTCTAACCCTCTCCCCTCCTCGCTCTCCAAAATAGATAATAAACATTTTATTTTATTTTATTTTTAATCTTTATTTATTGTTGAGAGAGAGACAGAGTGTGAGCAGGGGAGGAGCAGAGAGAGAGGGAGACACAGACTCTGAAGCGGGCTCCAGGCCCCAAGCTGTCAGCGTAGAGCTGTCAGCACAGAGCCCGACGCGGGGCTCGAACCCACAAACCGTGAGATCATGACCTGAGCCGAAGTCGGATGCTCAACCGACTGAGCCACCCAGGAGCCTCAATAAACATTTTAAAAATTAAAAAAAAAAGTATGTTCCAGAGGACTTTCCTTTTTCTTTTAATTAATTTTTACCTTCGAGTATAATTAACATAGTATAATATTCGTTTCATACGTACAATATAGTGACTTAACAATTCTATACATTACTCAGTGCCCTTCACAATACATGTACTCTTGGCCCCTTTCACCTGTTTCACCCTTCCCCCCTACTCACCTCCCCTCTGGCAACCACCAGTTTGTTTTCAGAGGGCTTTCTATTTACTATTTTTAAGAAACTTATTTCTTTTGAGTGACAGAGAGAAAGTGCGCGGGGTTGGGTGGGGGTTCGGGGAGAGGGAGAATCTTAAGCAGGTGCCATACCCAGCACGGAGCCCGAAGCGGGGCTCGATCCTACATCCGTGAGATCATGACCTGAGCTGAAATCAAGAGTCCGTCGCTTAACCGACTAAGCCACTCAGGCACCCCTCCCGGAGGGTTTTTTTAATACTAAAAATGTGTCTAATGTTTGAGCAAGCAATTCCAACTCTGGAAATTTCTCCTAAAGGGACAATCTAGCAAGTTTGAAAATGCCTGCCCAAAGATGTTCCCCAGTTAATGTTTATACCAATGCTGTCCAAAAGAACTTTCTGCAGTGATGGAAAGGTTCCACGTCTGAGCAGTCTTATGTGGTGGCCACCAGCCACATGTGACTGCTATGCATTTGAACTGTGGCAAGTGCAATTTAAGAGCTAATTTTGGAAGTTAATTTATTTGTTTTTAATTTTTTTTTAACGTTTATTTATTTTTGAGACAGAGAGAGACAGAGCATGAACGGGGGAGGGTCAGAGAGAGAGATTGGGAGACACAGAATCCAAAACAGGCTCCAGGCTCTGAGCGGTCAGCACAGAGCCCGATGCGGAGCTTGAACTCACGAACCGCGAGATGATGACCTGAACTGAAGTCGGACGCCTAACCAGCTGAGCCACCCAGGCGCCCCTAAATGTAAATGTAAATAGTCACAGATGGCCAGTAGCCACTGTAGGGTACAACTCCCGTTTGTAACACCACAAAATGAGAAATGATCAAAACATAACACAATAAAGGATGATTACCTACGATACACTCATAGGGGAATTTTGGGCAATCTTTAAACATGACTATGTAGATTTATATCGACTGAAGCGAAGAAATAAATGTTCACAAATAGTAATAAGCAAAAAAAAAATTATTTTAAAGTTTGTATGATATTTTTTCATGTTTTCGTATATACATGCTTTTGTATATATGGAAGACTTTTGACATGCATATGCTAGAATTTTAACAGTTCCTCTGAGTAATGAGAGGATTATTCTCGTCTGCTTTTCTAACTTTTCTACAACAAATATGAATTTACTGTGTCACAAAGCAATAAACAGTTTTTTTTTTAACGTTTATTTATTTTTGAGACAGAGAGAGACAGAGCATGAACAGGGGAGGGGCAGAGAGAGAGGGAGACACAGAATCGGAAACAGGCTCCAGGCTCTGAGCTGTCAGCACAGAGCCCGACACGGGGCTCGAACTCACGGACCACGAGATCGTGACCTGAGCCGAAGTCGGCCGCTTAACCGACTGAGCCACCCAGGCGCCCCAATAGACGGTTTTTTAAAAAGAAGGCTTAACAATGATTAGAACAGGAAAGGAATCAATCCAGGGATCTGTTTCACATGTTTGTCTCAGCCCAGCACTGACAGTAAGGAGCCTACTTGGGAATCTATCTCTCTCTCCCTCTCTCTCCCTCTCTCTCCCTCTCTCTCTCTCTCTCTCTCTCTCTCTCCCCAAACCCCCCCCCCCCAGCTCCCGCTTGCACTCTTGGTCTCAAAATAAATAAAACTTAAAAAACAAACAAAAACAAAAACTAATGCAACCGGCTTTATTCCACTGTGTTAAGTTGTTTGGTCCTATATTAAGTACGTTCCACAGATTCCCCTGGGAAGAGAGAGCAGGAAGGCCGATTCGTTTCCAGGCCTTCCCTAAATGCGAACCTAACACACATTCCAAGCCAAGGTGGCTGCGTGCAGTGGGTAGGGGGAGTCAACAGCTGCAGACGCTCTTCAGTAATTCTCAGCTTTTGGAGAGTTTTCCTCTACTAGAGTTATTATATATGAAATCTAGCTGGTGCCGGCCAGGGAAATATCCTGCCTCAAGCGGCTACACCCCGTAACATCTAGCAACTCTTTCCAGATCCTTCTCCGCACAAGGAATTGAGGGTCAGTTCCCCAGCAGTAGGCCAACAGTATTTAAACACCTACCAGGTGCCTTTCCCAGGCTGACACAGGGACTCCTCTTAAGGGCAGCCAGAATACAACGGGTTTAACAAATGCCTGTTTCCACCACCCCCCCCCGCCCCCACTCCCGCTAGCACAAATAGCTATAGCCCCAAATGTAACAGAAACAGCGTTAAAACTCTGCATTTTAAACGTGTGTGTACGTAAACACTTCTCCCTTAATCACAGACACTCTCAGGTTATAATACGCCTCCCCAAGTCCCTCCTGGGAAATCTCTGCCAGTGGTTAATTCTGTTATTATCCCTTTCCCCAGGTTAAAACTGACCTTCATATAAACGTCAAACTTACAGGAAAATGCAGCAACTAAAACAGTCTCTTTCTCTGTCTGCTTCACCGTTAATAGAGTCACGGAAGCACTAATAACTGAATGAAAGTTTGAATCCACGACTACACGCTCTGTATAGCCCAGGCCTTCCGAATTTTTCAAACAGTGAGCAAAACTGAATGACGTTAGCACAAGCCAACAAGGGCGAAACTGTGTTAAAAAAAAAAAAAAAAAAAAAGCAAAAAACACCTGAACAGGAAATACTGTATGTATGCTGTATATTTGTTCAGTTTGGAGGGTTTTCCAAGTTCTGGAGAGAGATCGCCAGAGGAAAGCGCGATGGGCTATGAGAATGGCTCCGTAGTGAAATCCTAGGAGTAGAGACGTGATTCCTTTCCTTGCACTTCGCTTTATCTTGCTTCGCTGATGCTGCATTTTTGACACATGGGAAGATCTATTGCAAACCTGCATCAAGCAAGTCTATGGGCACCATTTTTCCAAAAGCATGTGCTCACTTCTTATCCGTGTCGCCTTTCGGTCACTTCCTGCAATATTTCAAACGTCTCCATTATCGTCTATTTGCTATGGTGATCTGTGATCGGGGATTACAACTCCCTGCAAGCTCAGAGGATGGCCAGCAATTTTTTTTTTTTTTTTTTTTTTACCACGGAAGTATTTTTTTAATTAAGGTACGTACATTGTTTTTTAGACACAGTGCTATTGCGCACTTAACAGACTACAGTATGGTGTCAACGTAACCTTCATACGCACTGGGAAACCAACAATTTCACTCACCTCGCTTTATTGCGATAGTCCCTCTCCCGCAATGATCTAGAACAGAACCGGCACCACCCGTGAGGGATTCCTGCGTGTGACGCCACACTGAAGCCCTAACGCGAATGTCGGGGGTTTATAGCAGCAAGTGTAAATCCTACTTCAGCTGTCCCTAATAAACACGTTGGGGCTTAAAGCAGAAAAGAATCAGAAGTTATGGCGGCAGCTGCAACGTGGTCCACTTGTGCTCCAGCCACCCGTGGCCTTACTAACATTGGTCAATGGCTCTTTGTGTCAGAAAAGCAGGGGCCAGGAAAGAGCCGGTTAGGAAAGTCCACTCCCTTTAAGGCTGTTTCCTTAGGTCCTCATTGACTGGACTGCTTAGAAACAGCATTCACCAAGGTGCTATGGATAATCCAAAACTGATCCGTGTACATACTCTGGGCGACAGCCGCATACGAAGACCCAACCCCGGGCTGGAACTGATAAAAAAAAAACGAAGGAAGAAACTGGCAGTGACATTCACTTATAATTATGGGGGCACCTCACACTATGGCTTGAACGTAGAGGCTCAAAAGATAGTCACTGATGTAGATTCCTAGAATCTGTGCCCCCCCCCACTGCCTCCTGACTCCCCAAATCTCAGCGTGGATCACAAACCAGAGTAGGAAATAAATATCGTTCCTGTGCCTTGCCTGGTAAACATCTGTGGACTCAGTCCCAAGTAAACCAGGCTGGCAGCAGCTCCCAGAAGAATCTGCTCCCGCTAACAGTCTTTCCAGCTTTGTCACAGAGCCAATGGTTAGGAAGGGACAGCTGCACCTGTGCCACACAAAATTCTTTTTTTTTTTTAAGGCTTATTTATTTTTTGAGAAAGAGTGCATGCGAGCTGGGGAGGGGCAGAGAGAGAGAGAGAGGGAGACAGGATCCGAAGCTGGCTCTGGGCTGACAGCGGAGAGCCTGATACGGGGCTCGAACTCACGAACCGCGAGATCATGCCCTGAGCCCCACAAAATTCTTTTTAAAACCTAAAAGCCGGGGCAAGAATGCTAACTTTAACGTTTTGCTGCTGAGGGTGGCAGGTCAAATGCTGGTCAAATCCTAGTAGAGGTGTGCGGAGACCCATTTACTCTCTTGAGACCATCTGTCCACATCACAGGATCCCTTCACACCCTGCAGTAGGGGGCCAGCTACCTTGCTCAAGCATGGTTTTCTTTCTTCCCCATTTTAGGAAAGCGTTTCCTGTGCTAGGCAGATTGAATCACTTGTTTAACAATCACCCAAGATGAGAGCCCTGGTATAAATGCCCTGCACACAGCTTGCCTTCCTCTCTAAACTGGCTGTGATGACAATCGAGGTTCCAATGTGACCCCAACGGGACCTCATTCTAAAATCAGTGAGACACACAACAAGCCAAGTCCATTAAAACAACATTAAAGGTCTGGTTTTAGATCTGCTAAACAGCAGGATTAAACTTTCAAGGGTCCAGCCACGATAGAGAGATTTCTTTAAAGTCACTTGGCTTTGCACAGTTGTAGCTATTAGGGATCAGATCTTTATCTCAAAGGTACATATTTTACCTTTGATCCTCCTCCAGAACTCCCACTAATGTCAACTTTCTCCACTGTTGGGATCAAGCCCCTGGCCTCCCTTTAATGTTGGCTTTATCGCAGATTCTACAAGATCAACAGAAAAATTACAAGGAAAAGCTGTGAAGTTCCCTTCCAATGATAAGTTGTTTTAACAAAAAGAGCCCACACTGAAATGCTGAAATTTAAACACAGCAGATGAGACGCTTAAGGTAGAGGGAAAGGAGACAAAAAAAAAAAATTTACAACAAAAACCCGAAGTAACAAAACAAACACCAATTAACCGGTATGATGGCTTATTTAAGGGTTTGCTCTCTAGCCCAGGAAATTGGCAACGAGTGTCTTCAAAACAGAAGGGACAAGTGCCCGTTAGCACCCGTCCGCTTTCCTCCGGAGCCAGACAATCCGAGCCAGGCAATCCGGATGAGGCTGAGGGTGCAATGGAGGGCTCCCAAGGGGTCGACACGCTTTCAAATCCCCATCCCCCAGCCCTGCCGGCTCAGAGGCACCCCCAGCCGTGAACGGTGGGGCTCTGACCCCCAGGTCCGCCATCCCTGGACTGGCACACACCATCTTCCCTCAAACCCACGGCCCCATCCATCTCCTTGCCTCCGGAGCGCTCCTGGGTCCCAGGGGACACCCTCGCCCAGTGGCGACCGACCCCGCGCGCACTCGCCCCGGAACCCCGTTGTTTGCAATTCTCCCCCTCCGCGGCAGCAGCAGCACCCCTTCGACACCCATCACCACCCTCTCCCCGAGGCGGGAGGAAGTCGCTCTGCTTCCTCTGTTCTCACCGCCCGCCCGAGCTTGGGAGCCCGGGGCTTTTTGGGTGGGGTTCTTTTTTGTGTACACGATGTGTGCGTGTGTGTGCGCGCGTGTGTGTGTGTGCAAAACGCTCATCGCATCCTTCCGCCGCGGCTGCCTCAGGTGCCCGCAGGAGGGAATCGGGATCCCGTCTCCCCCAGGTCCCCGGCTCTTTGTGCCGGCTGCAGGGCGGCGCGAGGTCCGCACCCTAGCTCACACCCCCTCCCCCGCTCGGGCCCCGGTTCCGAGCGCGCCCGCCTGCCGCGCAGCCGTCCGAGCCCCGGATCGCCCGTCGGCGCCCGGCCGGGCGCACGCCTCCGCGGCGCCTGGCGGCCGCCGCGCTGTCAGCGGGCGCCGGGGACTCAGACCCCGGCCGGCGGCGGCTGGTGCGCAAACTTACTGAAGCGGAGCCGCGGAGCGCGGAGCGCGGGGCGCAGCGGGCAACCGCCGCGAGCGCCGCTGCAGTCCCCGCGCGCGGAAAGCCACCCCGTCTCTCGCCCCGGAGCGCGTCCCCCGGGGCGCCCGATGCCCCGGCCACTCACCAGCACTACGGAGCCCCGCACGGCCTCCGACACGCTCTGCCGGAGCTCAGCCGCCGTGCCGGGCTTGCTGAGCCGCTTGGTGAATTTGCGCACTTCGGCCATGGCAGCGGCGGGCAGGTCGCGGCGGGCGCACTCACTGCCCCGGGCCGGGGCGGCCGCGGCCGCTGCTGCTTCTTCTGTTTACCCGCCGGCCGACGGGCCACATCGCAGCTCGGCGGCGGCGCGGCTCCCGCGGCTCCTCCCTCCGGGCCGCGGCTCCTCCCTCGTTCCCTCTTTCCCTCCCCGGCTCGCCCGCGCGCTCCGCGTCCTGCCCCACGGCGGGGCCGCTCCCTCCCCTGGAGAGCCCGAGCTCGCTCGCGACCGGCCCCAGGAGGAGGGTGTGTCCGGCGAGGAAGGGTGTGTGCCGGGGGAGGGAGAGCTGGAGGGGGGGGGCGAGGGTCACGAGGGAAGAGGGGGGAAGTGGCAGCCGCTCGGGCTCCGCCCGCAGCTGAGGTTGCTGGTGCAGCCGCATCCGGGAGGGGAGATCTGGCTGCTTCATGTTCCGTGTGTGTGTGTGTATGTGTGTGTGTGTGTGTGTGTGTGTGTGGCGCGCGCGGGGCGGGGGGGGGGGTGTGTAACGAAATAGCTCCAAGTGTGGGGTGTGTGCTACCCCACTGCTCCTTTCCCGCCCCAGAGGTTGCAGTGCCTGCAGGAGAGCGGGGGAGACTCTGGCGTCCCCCCACCCCGCAAGCCCCCAGGGCCGAGGCGGCGCGGGGCTGGGAAACAACGTGGAGCGGACGCCTATTGTGTGCCGCGCCGGGGAGGGGTCGCGCCCGAGGCGGAGGAGGGAGAGCGGTTTTCTGGCCAGAGCTGCTCGCCTGGGTTCCCCCACCCCCCCACACACACCGTTTTCTTACCCGGGCGTCCCGCCCGTGGGGCCGACCCGGGGAGGGAGCAGGCTTCGGAGAGTGGAAATTTGCAGTGGCTGTACCCACTCCCCCACACCACCCCCACCCGGGCGGGCGGGACCCGAGTGGCGGGGCCTGAGCCTGTGGCAGGTTGTCTGGTTCGGCAGTGACTGTGTGCTGGCGGTGGGGTGGGGTTGGTATTGGGAAGGCCATTGCCCGGAGTCTGGGGGACCTACCGGTCTTCTAGAAGCTTTCACACGTGCGTGCGTGCGCAGCTATCCCCTCTCCATTGCCCACTCCTTTCCTTATCCTATTCACCTTCCAAGAAATTATTTTCCGAGAATCAAAGAATGTCTTGTAACTAGATGCAAACGAACATGCTTAAGGCAGAAATAAGGATGGGAATCTTGAAGTACTGAGGACCCTGTAAAAGCTTCCCCACGTGAAAATTGAGAGGCCCTGCTGATCGTGGCAATTTTCCGTCTGGTTACTTCATTTGTCCAGAGTTTGAAACCGACCAACGCTTACTGAAGACCCTTGCAGCCTTTCTGAGAAGGTTCCTATCACTGCCATGGGGCATTTTCTGCACTTCGGAGATCACAGTGACCCCTACGTAAAGGACTTTGTTATGAAAACAAGGACACGGATGGTGGTTTCTGTGAACCCAGAAAAGGCCAAGTCTCTTCGCAGCAAATCTATTTTAGCAGCCATCACATTCGCCCCAATAAAGCACACAGGGAGAGTGGGAGAGGGCCTGATATCTGCAAGTCCTGTAAAGGTGACTGTATCACCAGTCTGGGCTTTGCACAGTGTGTATATAAAATTTGTTCACTGTTGGGGCGCCTGGGTGGCTCAGTCACTTAAGCCTCTGACTCTTGGTTTCAGCTCAGGTCACGATCTCCCGGTGTCATGAGTTCGAGCCCCTCCCCCGTTGGCACGGTCTCTCAAAATGAATAAACAAACGTTTAAAAAAATGTTTAAAAAATAAAATAACATTTGTTCACTGTTGAGTGTAGGTAGATCAATCACAGATTCATGCCCTACATTCCATGAATGCCTGCGTGGCCTGCACGGTTGATTACCTGCACAACAGCCATAGCGCTTTTTCTTTGCTAAGGGAGGCTGGATTTGCTTTCCCTATAGGGCAGAGCCACAGGGCTTGGAGAAGGTGGGCCCAGCGCCCAGTGAATTGTGACTGCTTTAAAAAAAATTGTAATAATCTCACTTTCCTTTACTAGAAGAATGGTCTTGACTCCCATTCAGTTTCGGCCAATGGCATATAAAAGAGAAGGGTGGGAAGAAAGCTCCTGAGAAAGTTTCTCCCCCCTCGATAAAAAGAGATGGGCAGGGAGACCTCTGTCTCCTTTTCTTTCTGAGAGGGGTGTTTTCTCATGATGCATCTGCTTTTGGCAGCCATTTTATAACCACGAGGAAAGATTTTTATAGAGAAGCCGATCCAGAATCTGAATAGCATGCACCTGCTGAACCAACCCTAGTACTGCCCATCTCTGATTTCCTTTTTACATGATAAAAGTAAGCCGTTTGGGTTTATGCAACTATTGCATATTCTGTTGCTTCCAGCCAAAAAGCATCCTTCTGACTACAGACTCCACTGTAGCCATTGAAAGCACACAGGGTTGGGGGGTGCCTGGATGGCTCAGTCAGTTAAGCGTCTGACTTCATCTCAGGTCATGATCTCACGGTTCGTAGGTTCAAGCCCTGCATGGGGCTCTGTGCTAATGGCTCAGAACGTGGAACCTGCTTTGGGTTCTGTGTCTCCCTCTCGCTGTCCCTCCCCTGCTTATTCTCTCTCTCTCAAGAACAAATAAGCATTTTTTAAAAATTAAAAAAAAAAGAAAGAAAGAAAAGAAAGCACACAGGGTTGATGTGGCGCCTGGGTGGCTCAGTCGGTTGAATGTCGGACTCTTGATTTCGGCTCGGGTCATGATCTCACAGTTTGTGAGTTCGAGCCCCACGTCGGGCTCTGTGCTGACAGCTCAGAGCCTGGAGCCTGCTTCCGATTCTGTGTCTCCCTCTCTCTCTGCCCCTCCACTGCTCACGCTCTCTCTCAAAAATAAATAAACCTTAAAAAAAATTTTAGAATGGATGGTCAAGGAAGGCCTCTTTGAAGAAGTGAACATAGAGGTGAGTCTTGATGGAAAAGAAGCAGCCACCAGAGATCAAGAAGCAGAACCTTCCAGAGCTGGAGGAACAACAGGCGCGCGGCCTGGAGAAGGGAGCGGACTTGGTGCATTCGAAGGCGGGAGCAAAATAAAAAGGTCAGCGGGGCTGGAACACAGAGGAAGAAGAGTGGTATGAGATGCTGTCGGACAAGGAGGCAGTTTCTGCTGGACCGTGTGAGCCATCAGGAGCATTTGTCACACTGATCCTGCACAAACACCATCTGGTCATCTTTCAGGCTCCACGCTCATTCCTGAGGCTGTAGGTTTCACTTTTTCGCTTTCAGGCTTCTGTTTAGTTACATACACATTGAGTGTTAATGCTAGGCACTGAGGGAGAAAGCGGGACGAATCAAAGACACTGTCCGTCGCCTTCAGGAAAAAGATGAAAGTCTAGCAAAGAATGTATTTGTAAGGGGCGCCTGGGTGGCTCAGTCAGCTAAGTGTCCAACTGTGGCTCAGGTCATGATCTTGTGGTTGATGGGTTCGGGCCCCGCATCGGGCTTGGCGCCGACAGGTGCCGAGCCTGCTTGGGATTCTCTCTGTCTCCCTCTCTCTGCCCCTCCCCGACTCGCTTTCTCTCAAAAAATAAACAAACATTAAAAAAAAGTTTAAGGGAAAAAACAATGTCTTTATGATACAAGGTAGTATGTAATAAAGACCATGCTTGAGGGAAAGAGGCTGGTGACATCGCATCCTGATTAGGGTCTCTGGATGGCTCCTTGAAGGAGGAGGTATTTAAGCTGGACCTTGAGGATGAGGAAGATTTGAACATGACTATACTCACATAGTAAAGGGAAAATGTAGAGGCAATCCTACAGCTTCCAGTAGGGCATTGTATCGGGTGATCTCTTTCCACACTTAGTAAACACGTTCAATTTCATCACACACGTATCTACCCTAATTGAACCTGAGATTCAAGTGCTCGAGATGCCTTTGAGCCCTTGACCTAGAAATTCCACTTCTATGAGTTATGAATTCATGCCACACAGAAACTCTCACAGGTGAACTGAGATGCCTGCCTACAGATGCTCATTGTACCAGTGTTTGTAATAGCCAAGTATTAGAAACAACTTAAATATCCGTTCATAAGGGACTGCTCTGTCTTCCATCCCTTGACCAGTGCCTGGCACACAGCACGTGCTCAAAAAATATTTGCTGAGTGAATGCGTGCGTCCATGCACGATTCATTCATACTAAGGAATTCTCTATAGTTATTTAAAAAAAATGAGGTATAGGGGCGCCTGGATGGCTCAGTCAGTTAAACGTCCAATTTCGACTCAGGTCGTGATCTCACGGTTCGTGAGTTCGAGTCCTGCACATCCGGTTTGCTATTGTCTGCGCAGAGCCTGCTTCGGATCTTCTGTCCGCCCCACCCCAAACCCCTCCTCTGCTTGTGCTCTCTCTCTCTCTCTCAAAAATAAAATAAACATGAAAAAAAAAAAAAAAGAATGAGGTATATATGTATGTACTCATGTGGAAAAAGCTCCAAAAGATACTGATAGAACACGAGTTGCAAAGGGGGTGCCTGGCTGGCTCAGTTGGTAGAGCATGTGACTCTTGATCTCAGGATCTTGAGTTTGAGCCCCATGTTGGGTGTAGATTACTTTAAAAAAAAAGAAAGAAAGAAAGAAAAATTTAAGAAAGAAAAGAAAACGCATGGCCCTTGGCTCAGAATGTGTTTTGAATTTAAGACAACAGTAGAGGGGCACCTGAGTGGCTCAGTCGGTTGAGCAGACGACTTCGGCTCAGGTCATGAGCTCACAGTTCATGGGTTCGAGCCCTGCGTCGTCGGGCTCTGTGCTGACAGCTCAGAGTCTGGAGCCTGCTTCGGATTCTGTCTCCGTCTCTCTGTCTCTCTGCTGCTCCCCTGCTCATGCGCTCTCTCCCCCTACCCCTCACACCCAAATATAAATAAACATAAAAAATTGAAAAAAAAAAAAAAAAGAAGAAGAAGAAGACGATGACAGAAGAACATTAACCAAGCAAGGGCCCGATCTGAGTGTGGAGTCCCATGCCACTCTGCACAGGCTGCACACCCATGAGGCCAAAGGTCTATGTTGCTTCTCCTGGAATCCTGGTGGGTTTTTGACTGACAGAGGGACATAACGCGACTTCTGAGGCTCCTCATAAAAAGTGATACATTGTCTATCTGGCTCTTTTGGACCCCTTTAGAGCCCTGGGCTGCCATTATAAGCAGTCTGTCAAGGGGCGTTTGGGTGGCTCAGTCGGTTAAGCGTGTGACTCTTGATTTCAGCTCAGGTCATGATCTCACGGTTCATGAGTTCAAGCCCCACGTCGGGCTCTGTGCTGACCGTGAGGAGCCCGCTTGGGATTTTCTCTCCCTCCCTCTCTCTCTTTGCCCCTCCCCTGCTTGCACACACACACTCTCTCTCTCTCTCAAAATAAATACATAAACATAAAAAAAAAATAAGCAGTCTATCTTTTTTTTTAATTTTTTTTTTAACGTTTATTTATTTTTGAGACAGAGAGAGACAGAGCATGAACGGGGGAGGGTCAGAGAGAGAGGGAGACACAGAATCCGAAACAGGCTCCAGGCTCTGAGCTGTCAGCACAGAGCCTGACGCGGGGCTCGAACTCACAGACCGCGAGATCATGACCTGAGCTGAAGTCGGACGCTTAACCGACTGAGCCACCCAGGCGCCCAAGCAGTCTATCTTGAAGCCACCATGAGATGAGGAAGCCCGGACTAGCCCATGTGGAGAGGGCACTCGGAGAGGCCCTGAAGTGACGAGACCCCTGGCCTGCACCCTGCTGCTTCGGTACCCCTGCAACTTCAACTGCGCTCACCACCCGACCACAGTCACATGTGAGCCTCTGAGCCTCACCCATCTAGCCCAGCTCTTCCTGAAATTCCTGACCCACGGAAACCATGAAAGATCATACAGTAAGTGCCGTTCTTTTAGGCCAGTAAGTTTTGAGGCGATCTGTTATGTAACAATTGATAACTGGAGGGGCGCCTGGGTGGCTCAGTCGGTGGAGCGTCCGACTTCGGCTCAGGTCATGATCTCACGGTCTGTGGGTTCAAGTCCCGTGTCGGGCTCTGTTTTTGCTGACAGCTCGGAGCCTGGAGCCTGCTTCCGAATCTGTGTCTCCCCCTTTCTCTGCCCCTCCCCCGCTCGTGCTCGGTCTCTCTCTCACAAATAAAAAAATAAAGATTAAAAAAATACAGTTGATAACTGGAACAATATCATTAAAGCAAGGACAAGGTGACAGCCAGTGCCAGGAATGGAATAACAGTTACTTGTTATCCTATGGTGGCACCAGTAGAATTCAGGGTCTAGGTGATATATCAGGTTTTTTTACTAGGCTCCACGCAGGACGTGAAGACCAGCGTGAGGCTTGAACTCACCACCTTGCGATCGAGAGTCAGATGCTTAACTGACCGAGCCACCCAGGTGCCCCACAGGCCCTAATTGATATATCAGAGCGAAAGGAACTGTGTCTGAATGTGTGAAACTGGTTTGGATCCTGTTTCTTTTTTCAACTAGTCTCTACACCCAACGTGGGGCTCAAACTCACGACCCTGAGATCAAGAGTCGCACACTCTATCAACTGAGCCAGCCAGGGGCCTCTGCTGGGTCCTGTTTCAATCAAACCAGCGTTAAGAGAATTTTGAGGCAACAGGAAATCTTTGAACAAGGACTGGATGTTAAATGATATTAAGGAATAATTGTTAATTTTACTACATATGACCATGGCATGACGGTTATGTTAAAAAGCAGTCTTCAGGGGCGCCTGGGTGGCTCAGTCGGTTAAGCGGCCGACTTCGGCTCAGGTCATGATCTCGCGGTCCGCGAGTTCGAGCCCCGCGTCGGGCTCTGTACTGACAGCTCGGAGCCTGGAGCCTGTTTCAGATTCTATGTCTCCCTCTCTCTGACCCTCCCCTGTTCATGCTCTGTCTCTCCCTGTCTCAAAAATAAATAAAATGTTAAAAAAAATTAAAAAAAAATTTTAAAAAAGCAGTCTTCATAGATTCGAGATGCAAACTGAAGTGTTTACAAATGAAACAACACGATGCCTAGAATTTGCTTTAAAATACCACAGAAAGTGCCAAGACCATTCAATGGCGGGGGGCGGGGGGGCGCGGGGATGGTCTGTTCACTAAGTGGTCCTGAGACAACCAGATCTCCACATACAAAAGAATGAAATTGGTCCCCTACCTCACTCCATATATAAAAATTAACTCAAAATAAACCAATGATCTCACTAGAAGAGCTAAAACTATAAGACTCTTAGAAGAAAACATAAGAACGTATCTTTATGACTTGGGATTTGGCAATGGATTCTTAAGATTTGATACCAAAAGCATGAGTGCTAAAAGAAAAAATAGATAAATTGGACTTCATCAAAATTCAAAACTTTTGTGCATCCAAGTACATCATCAAGAAGGTAAAGAGAAAACCCATCGAATGGGAAAAATATTTGCAAAGTATGTATCCAATAAGATTTTAGTATCCAGAATGTACAAAGAATTATTTTTTTAAATGTTTTAATGTTCATTTATTTTTGAGAGAGAGAAAGAGGGAAAGGGAGAGAGAGAGAGAGAGAACACGAGTAGGGGAGGGGTGGAGACAGAGTAGGGCAGAAGATCCGAAGCCGGCTCTGAGCTGACAGCAGAGAGCCTGATGCGGGGCTCAAACTCATGAACCATGAGATCATGACCTGAGGCAAAGTTGGATGCTTAACTGCCTGACCCACCCAGGCACCCCCAGAATGTACAAAGAACTCTTATAACTCAACCAGAAAAAGGCAAACAAGCAATTAAAAAATGGGCAAAGGACTTGAATAGACATTTCTCCAAAGAAAGTAACAAGTGTTGGCCAGGACGTGCAGAAATTGAAATCCTCATACATCGCTAGTGGCAATATAAAATGGTGTTGCTACTATGGAAAAAAACATTTGGCAATTCCTAAAAAATATTAAACATACAGGGACACCTGACTGGCTCAATCAGTAGAGCATGTGACTCTTGATCTCGGGGTCATGAGTTTGAGCCCCACATTGGGTGTGGATGTTACTTAAAAAACATCTAGAATGGGGGCGCCTGGGTGGCTCAGTCGGTTGAGCGGCCGACTTCGGCTCAGGTCATGATCTCACGGTTTGTGAGTTCGAGCCCCACGTGGGGCGCTGTGCTGACAGCTCAGAGCCTGGAGCCTGCTTCGGACTCGGTGTCTCCCTCTCTCTCTGCCCCTCCCCCACTCGTGCTCTGTCTCTCTCTGTCTCAGAAATAAATAAACATTAAAAAAAAATAAAACCAAAAAAACAAAAAAAACCTAGAATTACCATATAATCAAGCAGTTCCAATCCTAGGTATATATATCCAAGAGAAAGAAAAGCATATGTCCATATAGATACCTGTATGTGAATGTTTAGAGCAGCATTATTTGTAACAGTCAAAAGATGGAAACAACCCAAATATCCATCAGTGATGAACAGAAAAAAATTATGGTACAGACACATAATGAAATATTTTCAGCCATAAAAAGGAATGAATTACTGATACATGTTACAGCTTGGATGAGCCTTGAAAACATTGTGCTAAATGGTAGAAACCAGACGCAAAAGATCAAGTATTGCATGATTCTTTTTGTATGAAATACCCAGAAAAGGCAAATCCATAGAGACAGGAAGCAGGTTAGCGGTTGCTAGGGAGTGGCAGAGGGGGAAATGGGGAGTAATTACTTAACAGGTATGAGGTGTTCTTCTGGGATGACAAAAAGATTTTGCAATTAGAGAGAGGGGGTGGAGAATGTACTGAATTTAAATGATTAACTGCAGAATATCATTCAACCTTAAAAAAAGAAGGAAATCCTGTCACATGGTATAATGTGGATGGACCTTGACACATTACATGGAGTGAAATAAGTCAGTCACACACACACACACACACACACACACACACACCCTACTGTATGACTCCATTTATTTGAGACGTCTAGGTGGTCAAAATTATGGGAACAAAAAGTAGAATGGTGATTGTCAGGGGCTGAGGGGGTGAAGGGAAAGGAACGGAGAGTTGTTCAATGGGCATAGAGTTTCAGTTTTGCTAGATGAAAAAATTCTAGAAATCTGTTACACACACAACGATGAGAATATAGTTAACACTACTGAATGGCACACTTAAAAATGGTTAAGGTTGGTGGGGGGGCCTGGTGGCTCAGTTGGTTGGGCATTGACTTCAGCTCAAGTCATGATCTCATGGTTCGTGAGTTCAAACCCCACACCAGGCTGTCTGCTGTCAGCACAGAGCCTGCTTCAAATCCCCTGTCCCCCCCTCTCTCTGGCCCTCCCCAGCTCACGTTCTCTCTCTCAAAAATAAATACACATTTTAAAAAAAATGGTTAAGGGGCGCCTGGGTGGCTTGGTCGGTTAAGCGTCCGACTTCAGCTCAGGTCATGATCTCACGGTCTGTGAGTTCGAGCCCCGCGTCGGGCTCTGTGTTGACAGCTCAGAGCCTGGAGCCTGTTTTGGATTCTGTGTCTCCCTCTCTCTCTGCTCCTCCCCCACTCATGCTCTGTCTCTCTCTGTCTCAAAAATAAATGTTAAAAAAAAAAATTTAAAAAAAAATAAAAATAAAAATAAAAAAATGGTTAAGAGGGTAAATTTTATAGTACATGCTTTTTATCGCAATTAATTTTTCTAACATCGACTCCTTGCCCAACGTGGGGCTTGAACTCAACGACCCTGAGATCAAGAGTCACATGCTCTACCGACTGAGCCAGCCAGGCGCCCCTCACAAGTTTTTAATTTAAAAAATGGTTAATTTTATGTTATATGGAATTCAGCTAAATTTAAAAAAATAGCACAACAAAAAGGGGGGGGGGATGGTAGACGAAACAAGATTAGCAAAAAGCCAGTAACGGTCGAAGCTGGGTGATGGGTACATGAGGATTCTGTATACGTACTATTCTTTCTGCTTTTGTGTACGTTGTAGATAAAATTTTCCAGAATTGAACACAGAGAGGGGCGCCTGGGTGACTCAGTCAGCTGACCATCCGACTGGTGATTTAGGCTCAGGTCACCATCTCAGGGTTCGTGGGATCCAGACCCACATCGTGGGGCACCATGCAGACAGTATGGTGCCTGCTCTGGGTTCTCTCTCTCCCTCCCTCTCTTTCCCTCCCCTGCTCATGCTGTCTCTCTCTCTCAAAATAAATAAGCATTTTAAATAATGGTTCTTTAGAAATAAATACATAGATAAACAAACAAATAAGTAAAATAGAGAAAGCATGTTGGTAAAATGGTAGTAGTAAAATACATACTGTCTATTTCCAGACATTTCCTTGGTCTAAAAGTTTAAAGTTAATTATACACTGGTAAACTGCTAGTATGTGCTAGTTTGGAGTGAACAATGGCATAAATAAGTAAGTAAGTAAGTAAGTAAGTAAATAAGTAACTGACAAGGAAGCCAGAGAGTGTTGGGAACAGTGATGTCTAAGGGAACATATTCCTATAGTTGTTCTTATGATGTGATAATCTGCCTTTTAAAATGGCGTGCTATGGGGCGCCTGGGTGGCTCAGTCGGTTGAGCGTCCGACTTCGGCTCAGGTCACGATCTCGAGGTCCGTGAGTTTGAGCCCCGCGTCGGGCTCTGGGCTGATGGCTCGGAGCCTGGAGCCTGCTTCCGATTCTGTGTCTTCCTCTCTCTCTGCCCCTCCCCCGTTCATGCTTTGTCTCTCTCTGTCTCAAAAATAAATAAACGTTAAAAAAAAAAATTAATAAATAAATAAATAAATAAATAAATAAATAAAATGGCGTGCTGTGCCCAAGAACTACTGAAAGCTTGTAAAAGATCACCAGGAGAATGAAAACATGATAGTCAGGGAACTAATGCATAGGAGGCATTTACCACCTAAACGTCACACTGAAATTCATTGTCCTCCCCAGTGACTGTAGTTTCTGTGACATTCAGAAATACTTATTAAATGCATGCACCATCAGGGCCTCCCTACTGAGCAATTCTAGAGAAGGCCAATCACATCCTAGACTATTCGAATGGCTCCCTGCCACCACCCCCATCCCCCACCCCCCGGAGAAGTGTGGGGACAGTCTATTTAGCAAGTGGCCTTGTGCTGGATAAACTCATCCTCCTCGCTCCCCAGGGATACTTGGGTCGAGAGAAAAGTTACGAACAAGCAAATAAATAAACAAAATAAACCCAAACCAGACGCTTACCGGCCTCATAAGGCCTGAATCTCACAAAAACGAGTGTAAACAGTTAGAGCCTTTGATTTCTTTGATTATCTAGAGTGAAATAATAATGGTTTCTGAAACCGCTGAATTAAAGAGTAGCTGTATGTTGTCGAGCGAGGTGTTTGTGTTCCTCTCTCTTCCCCAATGAATCTATTCAGAATGGTTCCTTCAGAATAAGCTACAGTGAAAAAATATATATATATGAGGTGATGGTTACATGTATATACAGATATATTAATATATATATAACAAGTGTGCTTTATTATTTATAAATGTAGCTTAATAAAGTTGAACGTGTGTATATATATATATATACACAAAATATATTTATATACTATATATGTGTGTATAAACACTATATATATATATATACACTATATACATAGATGATAGATGATAGATAGAGGATAGGTAGAGATAGAAATAGATATTCGCGTGTGTGTGTGTGTGTGTGTGTGTGTGAATGTTGGCATGCCTGAAGGCTCAGTCTTTGGACTTCTTTAGCTACTCTTGCATCCCTTGATGATCTGTCTTGTTTTTTTCAATGTTTATTTATTTATTTTTGAGAGAGGCAGAGAGTGATCAGGGGAGGGGCAGAGAGAGAGAGAGAGAGAGAGAGAGAGAGAGAGAGAATCTCAAGCAGGCTCCTCACTGTCAACACAGAACCCAACCGAAAGATCAGGACTTGAGCCGAAATCAAGAATCACATGCTTAACCGGCTGAGCCACCCAGGCACCCCTCCTTGGTGGTCTATCTTATCCAGTGTTCATGACTTTATATTCCATCTGTACCAGCACTGTCCGATAGAAATATAATGTGAGCCTCATATATCATTTAAACTCGATTAGCCAAGGGGCACCTGGCTAGCTCAGGCAGTAGAGCATATGACTCCTGATCGCGGGGTTGTAAGTTCAAGCCCCACATTGGTATAGGGATTACGTAAAAATAAAATCTTTAGGGGCGCCTGGGTGGCTCAGTTGGTCAAGCATCCAACTCTTGACTCAGTCATGATTTCACGGCTCGTGAGTTGCAGCCTCACGTCGGGCTCTGTGCGGACAGCTCAGAGCCTGGAGCCTGCTTCGGATTCTGTGCGTCCCTCTCTCTCTGCCCCTTCCCTGCTCACACTGTCTCTCTCTCTCTTAAAAATAAATAACTGTTTTTTAAAAGTTAAAAAAAAAAATCTTCTACTAGACATGATCAAACAGTTAAAAAAAACCCACAACAGGTGAAAATAATTTTCTTTAAGATTTTTTTTAAAAGTAAGCTAGCTCTACACCCAGCGTGGATCTTAAACTCACAACCCCGAGATCGAGAGTCACATGCTCTACCGACTGAGCCAGGGAAGCGCCCCTCGGTGCATTTTCTTTAACCCAATACAGGTTGTGCCCACTACGTTAGAGGAGAACATTGCCCTAAGTGAGATTTGTCATAAGCCAAAATGGCATAAAGCAAAGAAGCAATTACCATTAATTTATACGGAAAAAGGTTTGAGTGTTCCCAGACCTCAAAACAACCCGTCTTGGGCTTTTCTGATACCGTAGGACACATTTTGCTAATGGATGCACAAAATAAGTGGAGACAGAGCACAGATTCTCACAGACACAGCTCAAAGCTAAGGCTGCTGAGATGCCGAGATGCCGAGCGCTTTCCCAGGGCAGGGGCTTGGTGGGGCCACTCTCACGGTTTGGGGTGCACTGCCCCGATAACAGCTCACTGCCAAGCAAACGTAGTTTTCACCCTTTTTGCCTTGTCTGGTAAAAGTGAAAAAAAATCCTTGGACTTCTTTCAGTTAGCGAAAGCAGGTCCCAACGCAGGTTTTTAGTAAAAGCCAAGCGGCGGGACGCGACCTTTCAAAAGGCAAGGGAAAGCCGTCCATCCAAAATGCAATTTCAACGTGTGATTAATATAAAGTAAATATTCGTGAGATATTTTACTTTCGTTTTTTTCTGTGTTGTCTTTGAAGTCCAGTGTGCGTACGGGGCGCCTGGGGGGCTCGGTGGGTTAAGCGTCAGCCTCTTGATATGGGCTCATGTTGCGATCCCGCAGTTCGTGGCATCGAGCCCCGCGCTGGGCTCTGCGCGGGCAGCGTGGAGCCTGCTTGGGATCCTCTCTCTCTCTCTCTCTCTCTCTCAAAAAAATATCCACCCCCAAAACCAAGAGCACACTGTATACACTGTATTTTAGCCAACTTGACAGTAAATTATATTTAAAAAGTAGAAATAAATAAATAAAATACAATACAATTGCACCCACCTCCACCCCCAGATTCCTTCTTTTTTCCCCTTCCCTGTTTGATATTCTCCCTGAAGTACTTATTACCTACATCTTTTGTTTGTCTCTCCCCCGTAGATTATAAGCTCTGTGCGAGCAGGGGCGCCTGGGTGGCTCAGTATGTTAAGTGTCCGACTTCGGCTCAGGTCGTGATCTCGCGGTCTGTGGGTTTGAGCCCCACGTCGGGCTCTGGGCTGACGGCTCAGAGCCTGGAGCCTGCTTCCGTTTCTGTGTCTCCCTCTTTCTCTGCCCCTCCCCTGCTCATGCTCTGTCTCTCTCTCTCTCTGAAAGATAGATGAACATTAACATTTTTAAAAAAATTTTTTAAAGAATCAGACGCTTAACTGACTGAGCTATCCAGGTACCCCATATATATTTTTTCAGATTTTTAATTTTTTTTCAACGTTTTTTATTTATTTTTGGGACAGAGAGAGACAGAGCATGAACGGGGGAGGGGCAGAGAGAGAGGGAGACACAGAATCGGAAACAGGCTCCGGGCTCCGAGCCGTCAGCCCAGAGCCTGACGCGGGGCTCCAACTCACGGACCGCGAGATCGTGACCTGGCTGAAGTCGGACGCTTAACCGACTGCACCACCCAGGCGCCCCTTTTTCAGATTTTTAAAAAGTAATCTCTACACCCAACGTGGGGCTCAAACTTACAACCCCGAGATCAAGAGTTGCACGTTGCACCGACTGAGCCAGCCAAGCATCACACACTGTTCTTGTTTTTAAACAAGATTTAAAAATTCTTTTTATTTAAGATTTTTTTAATTAAAAAAAATCTTTTTGAGGGAGAGAGAGGGGCTGCAAGTGAGCAAGGGGCAGAGAGACTATCCCAGGAAGGGCAGAGGGAGAGAGAGAGAAAGAGAAGCGGGGCTCACCCAAAGTGGGGCTCATGCTTTCCCAAAGCGGGGCGCGAGCTCACCCAGTGTGGTACTCGAACTTACGAACCGTAAGATCGTGACCTGAGCCAAAGTCAAATGCTTAACAACCAAGCCACTCAGGCGCCCTAATGTCAACATTTTTGAACATTGACTTTTATGTCACATTTTATAACAAAACTTAATAAAAATCTCTGGGCTTAATATATTGTGTTTTTCATAAATTAAAAATAAAGGCACCTGGTCGGCTCAGTCGGTAGAGCACGTAACTCTTGATCTCAGGGTTGTGAGTTTGAGCCCCATGTCGGATGTGGAGATCAAATTTTTTGAGAGAGAGAGAGAGAGAGAGGCAGAGAGAGAAAGGGACAGAAGATCCGAAGTGGGCTCTGTGCTGCCAGTGGTGAGCCATACGTGGGGCTCAAACCCACAAACCTTGAGATCATGACCTGAGCCAAAGCCGGAGGCTCAACCGACTGAGCCACCCAGGCATCTCTAGTGTGGAGATTACTTTTAAAAAATAATAGAGTCAAGGGGCGCCTGGGTGGCACAGTCGGTTAAGCGTCCGACTTCAGCCAGGTCACGAACTCGCGGTCCGTGAGTTCGAGCCCCGCGTCAGGCTCTGGGCTGATGGCTCGGAGCCTGGAGCCTGTTTCCGATTCTGTGTCTCCCTCTCTCTCTGCCCCTCCCCCGTTCATGCTCTGTCTCTCTCTGTCCCAAAAATAAATAAAAAACGTTGAAAAAAATTAAAAAAAAGAAATAAATAATAGAGTCAAGGGGCACCTGGGTGGCTCAGTCAGTTAAGCCTCTGACTTAACTCCAGAGTTAAGTTTTGGCTCCAGTCATGATCTCATCGTTCATGGGTTCCAGCCCCGTGCTGGCCTCTGTGCTGATAGTGTGGAGCCTGCTTGGGACTCTCTCTCTCTCTCTCTCTCTCTCCCCCCCTCCCCTGCTTGCTCTCTATCCCTCTTTGTCAAAATAAATAAACATTTTTTAAAATTTTTATTTATTTATTTATTTAGATGTTTTTATTTTTGAGAGAGAGACAGAGCTCTAGCAGGGCAGAGGCAGAGAGAGAGAGAGAGAGAGAGAGAAGGAGACACAGAATCCAAAGCAGGCTCTGGGCTCCGAGCTGTCAGCACAGAACCCGACGTAGGGCTCGAACCCACAAACTGTGAGATCATGATCTGAGCCAAAGTCAGACGCTCAACCGACCGAGCCACCCAGGCGCCCCATCATTAAATAAAATAATAATGATGATAATAATAATAAAATCTTTAAAAAGAAATAAAATAAAAATAATTTAATCTTCTAAATATGCTACCATTGGTATTTTGGCATCTTAGACAATTTCTAAAGCCTGTGAATCAAATCACAATCTTTTCTTGAAGCAATCAATTTTCCAGAAAACATGTTTGGTTTTTGGCTGTCTACTTTAATTCAAATGGGCATTATGTCTTGAGCTCCTGGTGGAGTTCTGGTCACATATGATAATTTTAAGAGTGTCCCTTGGTCACATACATGTGGGAAATGCTGTTCAGTCTATTACCTTGTAGAAACTACTCTGTCTCCTTGGCCCTTTACTTAATTTTCTAGACTTCCGCCAGCTTGATGACTTATTCTGGTTATTTGCTCTTCTCCCGATTTGTTAACGTAGGAAAGCCCGAATCTCTCCACACCAAGTGCTTTGCCATTGTATTGCTTTTCCCCTAGTAGTTAGGGAGCGATTTTCAATTTTTCCTCTGAAAGAATATATTTTTTGTATCTAATCCTTGATGGTTATTGACTTTGGCTTCATGTTTCTCTCGAAATGGCTGAAAATGTCTACTGAGTCAGTATATTTTTAAGTCTTTGTCCTCCTCAGAGTGCTCCATGTGAAAAGCTTTGTGAAATTTTCTTTTTTTTTTTTAAGTTTATTTATTTAAGTCATCTCTACAACCAACGTAGGGCTTGAACCCACGGCCCCGAGATCGAGCGTTTCATCCTCTTCTAACCAAGTCAGCCAGGGGCCCCCTGGAATTTTCTTTTTCCGCAGTTGTGACTGGTAGTTCATTTGAAATTTCGGGGCTGGGATCAATCTAAATGTTCAACTCTTTCCTCATATCCTCCTTGCACTAGCAAAAAATTACAGATATATAATATGCATACCTATCGTTATGTATATATCAAATGTGTATGTATGTTTGTACATATTTGTTCACTGTGGCAGATTCTGAATAGTCTGTTAATTAGTATGGTGAATGATGAAAATATATTCCATTATGCACACGTATGGTTATGGTCTGAATGTTTGTGTCCCCCCCCAGATTCTCATGTTGAAATCCTAATGTTCAGCGTGATGGTATTAGAAAGTGGGGCTTTTGGGGATTGGTTAGGTCATGAGAGCAGAGCCCTCATGAGTGGAATTAGTGTCCTTTCTAAAATTTTTTTGTTGTATTTTATTTTATTTTTAGAGACAGAGTGCGAGTGGGGGAGGGGCAGAGGGCAAAAGAGAGAGAGAGAGAATCTTAAGCAGGTTCCATGCTCAATATGGAGCCTGACACTGGGCTCGATCTCACAACCCTGGGATCATGACCTGAGCCAAAATCAAGAGTCAGATGCTCAACCGACTGAGCCACCCAGGCGCCCCGGGATTAGTGTTCTTATAAAAGAGACCCCACAAACCTCCATAGTCCCTTCTTCCACGTGAGGACACAATGAGAAGTCTGCATTCCAGGAGAGGGCCTTCACCCAACCATGCTGGCTGGCACCTTGAACTCAGACTTCTAGTCCCCGGAACCGTGAGCAATGAATTTCTTTTGTTTATGAGCCTGTGGTATTTTGTCACAGAAAAAAAAAAAAAAAAAAAGAGAAAGAGAAAAAAAAGAGACACATGCACACACATAGGTAAATATACATATATTCGTACACACATGCATATGTGTGAATATTATGTATGTGTATACATAGAGTTGGTGTATATATTTCCCATGCGAGTTTGTCTACTTTCACTACATGTGTACTTATCCATAAACAATATATAGTACCTCCCCTCCATTCCATTGCCTATTTTCTAGAATGAATCGGCTACCACTGCCTCTCCTGCCTTTGACACTTGTTCCTCAGCTGCCTGCCACCTGGTCTCTCATCACTGCCTGACACAATCTTCTTGCCTGCGAGTGTTCACCATGTTCAGCAACCTTTCCCCAGTCCTCACTGCCTGGCTCAGCACTGTGTCTTGCTCTTTTCCTCGGGAGTCTCTTCTCTGTGAGGGGCTTATATGAAAGCAAGCAAGCAAGAGGGAAGGAAGGAAGGAGAAAGAAAGAAAGAAAGAAAGAAAGAAAGAAAAGAAAAGAAGGAAGGAGAAAGAAGAAAGAAAGAAAGAAAGAAAAGAAGGAAGGAAGGAGAAAGAAGAAAGAAAGAAAGAAAGAAAGAAAGAAAGAAAGAAAGAAGAAAGAAAGAAAAGAAAGGAAGGGAGAAAGAAAAGAAAGAAAGCAAGAAAGCAAGCAAGAAAGAAAGAAGGGAGGGAAGGAAGGAAAGAAGGAAGGAAGGAGAAAGAAAGAAAGAAAGAAAGAAAGAAAGAGAAAGAAAGAAAAGAAGGAAGGAGAAAGAAGAAAGAAAGAAAGAAAAGAAAAGAAAAGAAAAGAAGGAAGGAAGGAGAAAGAAGAAAGAAAGAAAGAAAAGAAAAGAAAAGAAAAGAAGGAAGGAAGGAGAAAGAAGAAAGAAAGAAAGAAAGAAAGAAAAGAAAAGAAGGAAGGAAGGAGAAAGAAGAAAGAAAGAAAGAAAGAAAGAAAGAAAGAAAAGAAAAGAAGGAAGGAAGGAGAAAGAAGAAAGAAAGAAAGAAAAGAAGGAAAGAAGGAGAAAGAAGAAAGAAAGAAAGAAAGAAAGAAAGAAGAAAGAAATAAAAGAAAGAAGGAAGGGAGAAAGAAAAGAAAGAAAGCAAGAAAGCAAGCAAGAAAGAAAGAAGGGAGGGAAGGAAGGAAAGAAGGAAGGAAGGAGAAAGAAAGAAAGAAAGAAAGAAAGAAGGAGGGAAGAGGGAGGGAAGGAAGGAGAAAGAAAGAAAGAAGGAAAGAAAAGAAAAGAAGGAAGAAGAAAGAAAGACAAAGAAAGGAAGGAAGGAAAAAAGGAAGGAAGGAGGGAAGAAAAAGAAAACAAAGGCTCGTGTGACCTGGTCCCGGTGACGTGAAAGAGTGGGCTTCAGGGCCAGTGTCCTGCTTTGCCACTCCCTGTACACAGGCCAGTTTCCTGTCCCGACCTCTGGCTTCTCACATCCTAATGTGTGTTTCTTAGCTGGATGTTCTGCTGTTTCTTTAAGCTGAACGTGCCCGAAATATACCTCCTTATCTTCTACAAAGCCAGCTTCTCCAGCTTCTCCTTTCCTGTCAATGACATCATCACCAGACACGAAACCTGAGTCATCTTGGACTCCTCTCTTGACTTCAAACCCACATGCACCCAGTCGTGTTGGTTCTTTAAAAAAAAAAAATGTTTTGGATTTGTGAAATATTTCAAACACGTAAAAAAGGATCAGAAAATAAACGCCTATTTAATCACAGCTCAGACATGACAAATCCTACTATTTTCCAATATGGGCTTCAGAGATTTTCTTTCTCTTTTTTCTTTAAAAGTTTTGTTCCATGGGGCGCCTGGTTGGCTCCGTGGGAAGAGCGTGCCGCTCTTGATCTCGGGGTTGTGAGTTCGAGCCACACGTTGGGTGTAGAGATGACTTAAATAAATACATTTTAAATACATAAATAAATAAATAAATAAATAAATAAATAAAATTTTGGTTCCAGTTTTCTTTTCTTTTTTTAAGATTTTAGTTTTGTAAGTAATCTCTACCCTCAACGTGGGGCTCAAACCTACAACCCTGAGATCAAGAGTCGCATTCTCTACCGAAGGATGTACATGTTTCCATGTGCACCTGTGTAAAAGTGTCTCTGGAGTTTGGAGAGCCAGGACCATCCTTACCTTTCCCATGAACTAGCGATTTGCGAAAATTCCCTTTTCTCCTTATCCTCATGACTGTGCTTACCAGACTTCCTTCCGAAAGCATTCACATTCTGTTTTTGTATTTAAGTATTTAGTTATCCCGGGATTTATTTTCGCGCACGGCGTGTTAGTGATGTAACCTTATCAATCTCTTCCATTTGGACAACCGATTTTTCCAGAAGCATTTAATAACGAACAGTCCATCCTGTCTCTCCTCTTACTTATAGCCAGCTCAGTCATGTAGTAAGTTTCCGGATATGAGAGTCTGTCCTGGTTTCTCTGTTCCATTCCATTGAAACGCTTATCTATCAGGGCGCCTGGGTGGCTCAGTCAGTTAAGCCTCCGACTTCGGCTCAGGTCATGATCTCCCGGTTCGTGGGTTCGAGCCCCGCGTCGGGATCTGTGCTGACAGCTCAGAGCCTGGAGCCTGCTTCGGATTCCGTGTGTCTCTCTCTCTTGGCCCCCACCCCCACGCATACTCTCTCTGTCTCTCTCTCTCTCAAAAATAAATTAAAAAAAGACAAAAAGAAACTTACCTATCACTGAGCCAATACCACAATATCTTCATTGCTATATCTTTATAATAAGTCGTCAATATCTGGTACAAAAAAATTCACTCGTATTGTTCTTCAGAATGTGCCAAGTTGTTCAAGGGCAAATACCATGCCGGGCTGTCTTAACAAAATATTGAACTTTTAAAGCTTAACAAGACAGAAAAGTCATTTATAAGCTAAAGATCTGTGCTGATTATCTGCTCTGCCAATTGACTGGATAACCATCCCATGTTGTTTTAATCACGTTCTTTCAGTTTTAGATATTTTCATCTGTAGGCTTATATCCACTAAATGATAAAGGCCAGGTTTGTCTTGTTAACTATGAGAGTCCCAGGATCTTGTGTTTTATTCCTGTCAACTCTGCACCCTGCACATAATTAATGCTCAATAAATAATTGTTGGGAAAAAAAGAACGTGTGACTTATTGACACTTTTCTCTTACGTACAATTGGAGGACCAACTTATCAAATTTCATACACACACACAAACCTGCAGGGATTTTTATTGGAGTATTGAATTTATAGATCAGTTGGGGGAGAATTGATCTCTTTACGATATTGTGTCTTCCCATCACTGAACATGGTGTACCTCTCTTTAGTAATGTCATCTTCTAATTTTCACTAGAAATGTTTTACATGTTTTGTTAAATTTGCCTAACAAAAAAACTAGCTTAATAGCTTTTGTCCTATGATGAGTATGATTTTTTTCTACTTTATTTTTTGATTAGTCATTCTCAGTATATGGAATCCTACTGAATATATATATATATATATATATATATATATATATTTTTTTTTTTTTTTAACAGTAAGTTCTAGGTCCAACATGGTGGGGCTTGAACTCACTACACTGAGATCAAGAGTCATATGCTCCACCGACTGAGCCAGCCAGGCGTCCCCATTGGTTAACAATTTAGAGAAAAGTCTATTTATCATCACCCCACTCCATGGACATTCAAAGGTAAAAATAAATAAGTAAAACCATAAAAGTCTAGAAGACAATATAAGTGAATATTTATCTGATCTCTAGAAGGGGAAAATTGTTCTATGTACAGGGGCGAGGAAGTAAGAGATTGATCGTGTAAAACCTCTGTAAATAAAAGGGTCATGAATTAAAAGATTAACAATAAACCAGACACAGGAATATTTAGTATATTTATAGTATACTATTGTATATTTAGTATATTTATTGCATGAAGACCCCAACAGAGAAATGATTTGCACAAGACTGATCTGTTCACAAAGGGGGAGATAAAAATACTGAAGGATTGAAAAGTGGTTCAGTCCCACTAAAAATCCAAGAAAGGTAGGGGCACCTGGGTGGCTCAGTCGGTGAAGCGTCCGATTTCTGCTCAGGTCATGATCTCACTTTATGGGTTCGAGCCCCCCAGCAGGCTCTGTGCTGACAGCTCGGAGCCTGGAGCCTGCTTCAGATTCTGTGTCTCCCTCTCTCTCTGCCCTTCCTCGACTCATACTCTGTCACTTTCTCAAAAACAAGTAAACATTAAAAAATTAATTGAAAAAAAAGAAAGGTAAATTAAAGCAATAATTAAATATCATTTCTTACCTGTAAACTAGCAAACATTTTTTTGAAGTGAGACTGTTGGTGAGTTAGAAATTCCTGTTTATTGTTGGTGCTTCTTTTTATTTATTTATTTTTAAATATTATTATCATTATTATTTAGTTTAGAGAGAGAGTGTGAGCAGGGGAGAGGGGCAAGGGGAGAGAGAGAGAGTCCTAAACAGGCTCCACGCTCAGCACAGAGCCCGAACTGGGGCTCAACGTGGGGCTCGATCCCATGACCCTGGGATCGTGACCTGAGCCGAAATCAAGAGTCGGACACTCAACCAAGTGAGGCACCCAGGCTCCCTTCGGTGCTTATCTTAAGTAAAGCGATGTGATAGTGTGGGGAATGTTTGAAATATTCACTCGTGGCCGCCCATCGCCTTTGGAACAGCATTTCTGTTCACGTTACCAGGTTTAGCAAATAGAAACATAAGACACCTGGTTACCTTTGAATTTCAGAGAAACCACAAATAATTTTTAAGCGTAGGTATGTCCCATAAATGTTTGGGATGCGTGGATGTTAACTATTATTCATCGCTTCCCTGAAATGTGGACTTAACCAAGTATCCCGTATTTTATCTGGCAGCCTTATTTTCTATATTTGTGGAAATTCCGAGTTTCCAAGCCCTGCGTCAGATTCTCAGGCCCTTGCGCTAGCCTGGAAGCAGGTGACCTCACCCCTGCTTTCGGGAGACTTAGATCTGACAGTGAGGGTGGTAATTAAACCAGACTCTCCATGGAGCTTCTCTTTTTGCTGACATAGATGATGAAAGGAGAGATCCTGCTTTTTCCTGGTGCTGGTGACAGTGTAGGGCAGGGGGGTTTTTTATAGTGAGGTTCAAAGCCCTCGTCTATGTACACCTCCAGAATGTGCCATTTCCTTAGGCCGTGATATCTTTTTCATCAAGCTTGTTCAGTGACCTGGTTTCAGGCATCGTTTCTGGCAGTTTAGACTTGATTATCCAGTCCTGCCAACAATTCTGTGAAAAACTCCATATTCCTTAGTCAACTCCTTTCCTGCTTAACCTTCCAGAGTCAGCTTCTATTGCTTGTGATTAAGAATCCTGACTGATCGGGGCGCCTGGCTGGCTGAGGCGGTGGAGGGAGCGACTCTTGATCTCAGGGGTGTGGGGTTCTAGCCCCACGTTCGGTGGGGAGATTATTTAAAAATAAAATCTTGGGGCGCCTGGGTGGCTCAGTCCGTTAAGCATCCAACTCTTGATTTCTGCTCAGGTCATGATCGTAGGGTCATGGGATCAAGCCCCTAGTGAGGCTCCATGCTGACTGTGGAGCCTGCTTATAATTCTCTCTCTCCTTCTGCCCCTCTCCCCTGCTAGTACTCTCTCTCTTTCTCTCTGTCTCTCAAAAAATAAATAAATAAACTTTAAAAAATGTGCATAGTGAGTCCCCATTCTAAAACATTTACCTAAGTGTGCACTCTGTAATGGGGACAAAAATTTGTGCACAAAGGTGTTCATCTAAGTATTATTTCGAAAATTGAGGGACGCCTGGGTGGCTCAGTCAGTTAAGCATCTGACTTCAGCTCAGGTCATGATCTTGCGGTTCATGGCTTCGACTTTTGCGTCAGACTCCATGCTGACGGCGATTGGAGCCTGGAGCCTGTGTCAGATTCTGTGTCTCCCTCTCTCTCTGCCCCTCCCCCGCTTGCTCTTTCTCTCTCTCTCTCTCTCTCTCTCTCTCAAAAATAAACATTAAAAAAAAAGAAAATTGAAAAACTGGAAACAGTCTAAACCTCTAACATCTAATTCTAGGAATCAGGACTCTGTTCTAGAAATCATTAAATGGAATCATTAGGAGAATATTTAAGGACACAAAAAATGCTGTAATATTAAGGGACAAAATGAAGATAAAAATTTACATATGTAGTATGATCTCTATTGTGTAAAAACAAACAAACAAACAAACAAACAAACAAACGGCAGGGAAAAAAGCTGGAAGAAAATTTGCCAAGATGGGGCTGCTCTGGGTCATCAGCTTATTTTTTTCCTGCCTTTTTTTTTTTTAATACTTTTCATTTGATTTGTTACACAATGAATAAGAATTACTCCTGTAGGAGCACCTGGCTGGGTCAGTCAATGGGGTGTGTGACTCTTCATCTTGGGCTGTGAGTTTGAGCCCCATGTTGGGTGTAGAGATGACTTAAAAATAAAATCTTAAAAAAAAAAAAAGTGGGGCACCTGGGTGGCTCAGTCGGTTAAGCATCCGACTTTTGGTTTTGGCTCAGGTCATGGTCTGTGTTTCGTGGGTTTGAGCCCCGCACTGGGCTCTGTGCTGACAGTGGGGAGTCTGCTTGGGATTCTCTCTCTCTCTCTTTCTCTCTCCCTCTGTCTCTGCCCCTCCCTAGCTTGATCTCTCTGTCTCTCTCGAAACGAATAAATAAACTCAAAAATTTTTAAAAACAGAAAAAAAAGAATTACTCTTGTAGTCATAAAAAGAAATCTCTTCTCAGGGCGCCTGGGTGGCTCAGTCGGTTAAGCATCCGACTTCAGCTCAGGTCACGATCTCGCGGTCCGTGAGTTCGAGCCCCGCGTCGGGCTCTGGGTTGATGGCTCGGAGCCTGGAGCCTGCTTCCGATTCTGTGTCTCCCTCTCTCTCTGCCCCTCCCCCGTTCATGCTCTGTCTCTCTCTGTCTCAAAAATAAATAAAAAAAAAAACGTTAAAAAAAATTAAAAAAAAAAAAAAAGAAATCTCTTCTCTAACCCTATTGGACCATCTATATCTTACCAGGCAGACACATTTGCCTTGTGTAAACAGTCCGTGGGGGTGGGGATTCTGTAGGCATGGGAGGTGACATCCCGAGTCAGGCCATGAGAACACAAGAGCAAAAGAGCTCACTGCTTCTTTCAAAACGTTCACAACAGAACTCCTGGAAAAATACCCCAAGCCCCTTGGAGTAATGTCTCACTTTGAGTCTCATTATTTGCTTTTCACTTGTTTAGGAGCCCCTGACTCCCTTCTGGCATCCTTTTTGGGGGATCCCTCCTGTATGAGGTGGAAAAGCCTAGCCAGGCAGATCTAAATATTAGAATCTGGTTAACAGCTTCATCATGATTAAAAAAGCCTGTTTCTCAAACAGAGATAAACAAGCCTATGGAAGAATGGGGTCAGATGGAAAAGGGGTCATGTGTAAAGCAACAAAATGCATCTTCTTGGAGTGTCCATTTTTACGAGATGGTGAGTAACTTTAAATGTTTTTTTTTTTTTAAATCTTATATTTAAGTCATCTCTGCACCCAATGTGGGGCTTAAAATCACAACCCTGAGATCAGGAGTCTCAGGTACCCAACTGAGCCAGTCAAGTGCCCCTAAGTGGCGTTTTTTTTCAAGTTTAAAAACACTTATCTATTTTGAGAGAGAGAGAAAGAGAAAGAGAGAGAGAATGTGCACACACACGCACTCGTGCGCAAGGAAGTTGGAGAGGAGCAGGGAGAGGGAAAGAGAATCCCAAGCGCAGAGCTTGATGTGGGGCTCGAACCCACAAACCATGAGATCATGACCTGAGCCGAAATCAATAGTCAGACGCTTACATGATTGAGCCGCCCAGTTGCCCCTTAATGGTATTTTTATATTATAACAATCCTAGATGTATTATGTAGTAAAAAGCAAAATGTTGCATGGGCTTTTAAAGTCAAATCCAAGACTTCATGAAATTTTATGCTTGTAGCATTCATACACCTCTACTTTGGAATATTTCTGTGGGAAAATGTGGGAAGCACCGAAGGGCATACTTTTGCTTCTCTGTAAGGTGGGTATTCCATTTCTCCCTGTATCGGAGCCATATGGTTCTTCAGAGAACGTCTCCGACTGCGTAGGGAGCCCGGGGGAGGGGGGAGGTTGAACTTGAGAATAAGACCCGTTTTATTTAATAACAAACGTGGATTTGGGGGGGGGGTGGGTAAAGAAGTTGCGGTAGATATACAATGGAATACTATCTGGCCATTAAAAAAATGAGGAAATCTTACCATTTGTGACATGGATAACCCTTGGAGACACTATGCTACGTGAAATAAGTCAGACGACGAAAGACAAATGCTGTATGATCTCACTCACACGTGGACTCTAAAACGAAACAAAACCGAACAAACCCCAAACTCATAGGGACAGCTGGCTGGCTCGGTTGGTAGAACATGCAGTGCTTGATGTCGGGGTTGTGAGTTCAAGCCCCACGTTGGGCTCTCCACTCTCCGAAGCAGAGCCTGCTTCGGATCCTCTGTCTCCCTCTCTCTCTGCCCCTCCCCAGCCATCTCTCTCTCTTTCTCTCTCTCTCTGTCAAAAATAAACCTTTAGGGGCGCCTGGGTGGCGCAGTCGGTTAAGCGTCCGACTTCAGCCAGGTCACGATCTCGCGGTCTGTGAGTTCGAGCCCCGCGTCAGGCTCTGGGCTGATGGCTCGGAGCCTGGAGCCTGTTTCCGATTCTGTGTCTCCCTCTCTCTCTGCCCCTCCCCCGTTCATGCTCTGTCTCTCTCTGTCCCAAAAATAAATAAAAAACGTTGAAAAAAAAAATTAAAAAAAAAAAAAATAAACCTTTAAAAAAAATTTTAAAAAGAAAACACACACTCATAGAAAAAGAGATCAAATGAAAAGTACAGAATAGGGAATATAGTTAATAACATTGTAGTAACATTGTATAGTGGCTACAATTATCATCGTGAGCACATGAGTAATGTATAGTATTGTTGAATCAATGTACGGTATGCACTCCTGAAACCAACATGCCATTTTATGTTAATTATACTTCAGTTAAAAAAAAAAGAGAGATCGGGGCGCCTGATCTGGCTCAGTCAGTGGAGCGAGCGACTCTTGATCTTGGGGTTGTGAGTTCAAGCTGCACATTGGGCACAGAGCTTACTTTACAAAAGAGAGAGAGAGAGAGAGAGAGAGAGAGAGAGAGAGAAATCGGATTTGTAATTATGGTTGAGGGCAAGGGTAAGGGGGAATTGGAGGAAGGCGGCCAAAACGCACAAACTTCCAGTTATCAGATAAGTGAGTACCAGGGATGTAATATACAACGTGACAATAGCTAACACTGCTACGTGATATATAGGAAAGTTGTTAAGGGAACGAATTCTACAAGTTCTCATCACAAGGAGATTTTTTTTCCTTTTTCCTTTTCCTCATTTGTTTCTTTTTTTTTTTTTAACGTTTTTGATTTATTTTTGAGACAGAGAGAGACAGAGCATGAACGGGGGAGGGTCAGAGAGAGCGGGAGACACAGAATCGGAAGCAGGCTCCAGGCTCTGAGCCATCAGCCCTGAGCCCGACGCGGGGCTCGAACTCACGGACCACGAGATCGTGACCTGAGCTGAAGTCGGACGCTTAACCGACTGAGCCACCCAGGCACCCCTCATTCGTTTCTTTAAGATATTTATTTATTTATTTATTTATTTAGAAGTATTTATTTATTTAAGTAACTCTGCCCCCAGTGTGGGGCTTGAACTCATGACCCAGAGATCCAGAGTCACATGTTTTACCAGCTGAACCAGCCAGGGCCCCTCTTTTCTTTTTATTGCATTTATATGAGAAGATGGATGTTAGCTGAACCTATTGTGGGAATCATTTCACAATACATGTAAATGAAGCCGTCATGCTATATGCCTTAAGGGGTGCCTGGGTGGCAAGGTCGGTTAAGTGTTTGACTTTGACTCCTGTCATGATCTCACGGTTCGTGAGTTCAAGACCCGCGTCGGGCTCTGTGCTGACAGCTCGGAGCCTGGAGCCTGCTTCGGATTCTGTGGCTCCCTCTCTCTCTGCCCCTCTCCTGCCCGCACTCTGTCTCTCAAAAATAAACAAACATTAAAAAAATTTTTTTTTGTAAATTACACAGTGACATATGTCAATTATTTTTTTATTTTTATTTTATTAAAAAAACTTTTTAATGTTTATTTATTATTGAGAGAGGCAGAGTGAGAGCAGGGGAGGGGCAGAGAGAGAGAGGGAGACACAGAATCTGATGCAGGCTCCAGGCTGTGAGCTGTCAGCACGGATCCCGACGCGGGGCTCAAACTCACAAACTTCGAGATTGTGGCCTGAGTTGGAGTCGGATGCTTAACTGACTGAGCCACCCAGGAACCCCTTTCTTTTTATTTTTTTAAAGCAAGCTTTATGCCCAATGTGGGGCTCGAACTCATGACCCTGAGATCAAGAGTTGCAAGCTTTACCAACTGAGCCAGCCAGCCACTCCAATTATTTTTTCAATAAAACTGGAAAAAAAGATGTATTCAACACAACTAAGTAAATGGGCAGCAATGATTTCTTTTCCCCCCTCCAAGCTTGCATGAAGAGTTTTTCTTCTTTGTCTACCTGGTTTGTCCTAAAGTTTTTGTGCAAGACTGGACAACAATGTTATCTCTACTCAACTTAACCCTATATATGCCAGAAATCAAGTGTCACCAGAGAGGACTTTCTTATCAAAGCTTTCCAGATACATTCTATGATTGCAGAATCAGACCTAAATAAATTCCAGCGTGCAGGTTCCCCTTCTAGAATCTCTTCAATGAATCTTTGTCCTTTTGTAATATTTTCTTCCAAACCCTGACAGTGACCTTTGTTCTCTGAAGTGATTGCAGGGCATTTCCGGCTGCACTGTGAAACACTGAGATTCTAGAAGGAGTGGAGGGTCATGTAAAAACTCTTAATGGAACACACAGAGATCTATTTATTCATCCATTATTTCAACAATGCTTAATAAATTAAGCGTCTACTAGGTATCCAACAATAAACCAGAATTTTATTTTGTTGAATTGTTATTTTCTTTTCTTTTTTTTTTTAGTTTTTTTATTTATTGAGAGAGAGAGAGTGAGCATGAGTGGGGAGGGGTAGAGAGAGAGGGAGAGAGAAAATCCAAGTAGGCTGTGCACCGTCAGCAAAGAGCCCGACATAGGGCTTGATCTCACAAACTGAAAGACCACGACCTGAGCCGAAACAGCAGTCAGACGCTCAAAAGACTGAGCCACCCAGGGTGCTGAGTTGTTCTAAAAAAAACAACAAAACAAAACAAAACAAAAAGCATCTGCTATGTATGAGGGACTGTTCTAGATGCTGCAAATTCAATGATGAGCCAAACCCAACACCATCCCGACCCTCGAGGAGCTCTTACCCTGTGTGCAAGGGATAGGCCTTAATTAAATAAGCCGTGAATGCATGAATAATTATAATCAGAATAACATAAACAGACATGTCAACTCTTCTCTGGTGTATGGACAAGAGTGCCCGGAATGTGGGATCACTAGTCTCTTCTCTACCTTCTCCCTACAAAAGAAAGATACATGCTCACCCTTTGCCGGGCAACTTCCCAGCACATCCCACCCAGGGGAGTAAGCGGAATGTATTTCCCCATTCCATGGACTCTGGGCTTGGTCATCTGACCTATTCTGAACAACAATTCCATTTGGTCCATATTCATGGGCCAAGTTGATAGCGTCTCAGTCCTGAGCAGAGGCTTTAAGAGGCGTTGTGTTTTTGCTTTCGTATGCCTGTATTTTTGCTTCCTGCTGCTCTGCTTTGGCATGGGTCCTGAATGAAGGAGCAGACCTGAACTCAAGCCTAAGAAGCCAGGTTAACTGAGCCTAGGGGGCCCACAGCCAGCCCGCAGAACCGCAAGGCAAGGGAGAAAGATTTGTCGTCTCTGAGATTTGGGGGGCTGCTACTTAAGCAAAAGCTGACAGTCCACCAGTTTGTGAATATTTATTGAGTACCTACTATATGCCAGGCACTGGGCTAGGGGCTGAGATTAAGTAGTTAGCAAAACCTGACCTTGTTCTCATGAAAATCACACACTACCTCTTCCTTTTGTTTGGCTGATGTATTTTTTTTCTCATTCTTTCTGTTTATTTCCTCCTTGAGGTGGGGCCAGCACAATGTACTAAGAAATGCTTGAGATCTCAATGTTGTCTGATCTGGTCTTGAGTTTCCACCTCCTTCCAGTCCCCCAGTATTTTTGTAGCCTTTCCTTGGGCTCTGAGAATGGGGATATTACCATCGAATTTTCATGTCCAATGGCATGGAAAACCTGTCTTCTTTGGGAAAAGAAGGGTTTCCTTGCCAGTGTCCAGGAGCTGAAAAAGATTGTTAACTACCCATATTTTAAAATTCTGTCTTTTAGTTAAAGTTTATTGATTTATTTTTTTGAGAGAGAGAGAAAACACAAGTGGGGCAGGAGCAGAGAGAGAGGGAGAGAGAGAATCCCAAACAGGTTCTGCACTGTTAACACAGAGGGCGATGCAGGACTCCAGCTCACGAACTGTGAGATCATGACCTGAGCTGAAATCAAGAGTTGGACGCTCCACTGACCGAGCCACCCAGGCGCCCCTAAAATTCTGTCTTAAGTTGTAAAAAACTTTCCAGTAACTGAGTGCCTTTAAGATGCTTCATAGATGGGGCCCCTGGGTGGCTCAGTTAAGCATCCGACTTCGGCTCAGGTCATGATCTCACGGTTCGTGGGCTCGAGCCCCGAGTCGGGCTCTGTGCTGACAGCTGGGAGCCTGGAGCCTGCTTCAGATTCTGTGTCTCCCTTTGTCTCTGCCCCTCCCCTGCTCGTGCTCTGTCTCTCTGTCTCTCTGAAAAATAGATACACGTTAAAAAAAAAATTTAAAAAAAGATGCTCCAGAGATGGGGGCGTCTCGGTGGCTCAGTTGCTTGAGCGTCTGACTCTTGATTTCAGCTCAGCTCATGATCTCATGGTTTGTGGGTTCAAGCCCTGCCTCAGGCTCGATGCTGATAGGGGGGAGCCTGCTTAGGGTTCTCTCTCTCTTCCTCTGTCTCTGCCCATCCCCCACTCACGTGCGCGTGCTCTCTCTCTCGCAAGATAAATAGATAAAAACCTAAAGAAAAAAAGATGTTTCATAAATGTAAGCAGAGTGTGCCTGTTCCCTGTTTCCTATCTGATCACAAGCATGCAAGGTAGAGGCACTCCCACCTTTGTTCTGTGAGGAGACATCCTCATCACTCCCGAAGCTTTGATAGAACTGCCGGGGCCTCAGCTCAAAAGTTACAAACTCGTTCAAAAGTTACAGCAAAGGACATCAAGTGCTATTTACATCGTCTTCTTTAATCTTCCCAGCATTCCTAAGGTGTAAGTCTTCGTGAAAAACATTACTGAGGGGCGCGTGCGTGGGTGGCTCAGTCGGTTGAGCGCCCGTCTCTCGATTTCAGCTCAGGTCACGATTTCACAATTTGTGAGATCGAGCCCCGTGTCGGGGTCTGCACCGAGTGTGGAGCTTGCTTAAGATCCTTTCTCCCTCTCTCTCTACCTGTCCCCCGTACTCTCTCTCTAAAATAAAAATAATAAGAAAGAAAGAAAAGAAAAACATTACTGAGGGCTTACTACGTGCCAGACGTTATTCCAGATGCTTGGGATTGCATCATGAAACAAAACAAAGACCTCTGCCCTTGTGGGCAGTGGGGGAAGACGGAAAAGAAATGATTCCATTGTTAAATAAATAATATTTTAGAATATCATAATTACTATGTAAAAAAAAAAAGTATGACTAGTATCTTCTTTGGAAATGGGGTATCAGTGTCAGACCTGCGTTCAAATCTCAACCTTGCCACTTAATAACTAGGTGATTTAGGGGCGCCTGGGTGGCTCAGTCGGCTGAGCGTCCGACTTCAGCTCAGGTCATGATCTTGCGGTCTGTGAGTTCGAGCCCCGCGTCGGGCTCTGTGCTGACAGCCTGGAGCCTGCTTTGGATTCTGTCTCCTTCTCTCTCTGCCCCTCCCCACTTGTGCTCTGTCTGTCTCTGTCAAAAATAAATAAAACACTTAAAAAAAAATAACTAGGTGATTTTGTGTAAGCTGCTGAACATCTCTGAGCCTCAGTTTCCTCATCTGGAGAACCATGATCGAACCTCTCTTCAAGTACTATCTCAGGGACTGAGATAATGCAGGTAAAATGCCTGCCACAGTGCCTGACCCATGGTAAGTGCTCGATGGTCGGTAGCTGCCTCTGCTGTGAATTCGTATATGTTGTCTGTGGTCATAGAGATCTAAGGGGCGTGGCCACATCTTCTATTTTAAGCTTTTAAATTGAGAAATAATTTCAAAATGACAGAAAAGGAGCACAAATAATAATGGTACAGAGAACACGTATTGCTGTCATTATAGCTCATTTGTACCTGCTCTCTCTCTCTCTCTCTGTACATATTCTTATTTTTTTTCTGAGCCATTTGAGAATAAGTCACATAACTTATGACCCATTACCCCGAAATACTTCAGTGTATATTTCATAAGAGCAGGGAGATGCCTGGCTGGCTCAAGTTGGAGGAACATGCAACTCTTGATCTCAGGGTTGTGAGTTTGAGCCCTACGTTGGGCGTAGAGATTATTTAAAAAAATAAAATCTTAAAAGAAATAAGACTAGCGATATTCTTTTACTTAACCATAGTACAGTTACCAAGGTCATTAAATTTAATATTGATATAATTTTCTGTAATCTGTCATCGTATTCCACTTTTGTCAATTGACACAGTCATGTTCTTTATGGTGTTATCTCCCCCACCCATACAGGCTCCAGCCTAGGATCAGTTATGCATTTAATTGTCGTATCTTTTTAGTCTCCTTTAATCTGGAAACATTGCCAGAGATTTACTTTGTTTTTATGACGACAGGTTTTTTTTTTAATGTTTTATCTTATTTTTTTTGAGAGACAGAGAGTGAGTCGGGGAGGGGCAGAGAGAGAGAGGGAGACACAGAATTCCGAAGCAGGCTCCGGGCTCCGAGCTGTCGGCACAGAGCCCGACGTAGGGCTCGAACCCACGCTCGAACCGTGAGATCATGACCTGAGCTGAAGTCGGTTGCTGAACCGGCTGAGCCATCCAGGCGCCCCATGATGTTGACACTTTGTAAGGTTTTATTATTTTTTTTAATTGTTTTCAATAATCTTTTTGCCCCAATATGGGGCTCAAACTCACAACCTTGAGATCAAGAGTCGCGTGCTCTACCGACACGGACGTTTTTGAAGAATACAGTCTTCGTGCCCTTCTTCTTCTTCTTCTTCTTCTTCTTCTTCTTCTTCTTCTTCTTCTTCTTTTGTCTGTTTGTTTCCTTCAACAGAACTTTCCTTATTTGGTGTTTGGTGAAGTTTCCTCATGATTAATTTAGGAGATGCATTCTCAGCTGAAATACTACGGAGGTGACGCTGGGGGTCTTTCTCAGGGTCTCACGTCTAGAGACACATGTCCACCTGTTAATTTGTGGTGTTAATTTTGATTGCCTGGTGAAGGTATTGTCCAATTTCTTTGCTGTATCATTATTTTTCTTTTTACTGTGCAGTGAGCAAGTACTTTATGGGGTAATATGTTAAGACCATGCAAATATCCTAGTCCTAATCAAAAGCCATTGATGATTCTTGTCTGACTAATATTTAAGTAAGATCCGTCCCCTCTCCTTCATTTTACTTATTTAGTTAGTTATGTTTCTTATTGATACGGACTCATGGCTTTCTATTTTTTTTATTTAAGAGAGAGTGTGTGAGCCAGGGAGATGGGCAGAGGGAGAGAGAGGGAGAGAGAGAGAGAGAGAGAGAGAGAGAGAGAGAGAATCTTAAGCAGGCTCCATGCTCTCTAGGGTGCCTGACTCAATCCCACGACCCTGGGATCACGACCTGAGCCAAAATCAAGAGTCAGATGCTCAACCAACCGAGTCCCCCAGGTGCCCCTGGCATTCCATTTTTCCAATGTTTCATAATTTATTACTGTACTTAATTATTGTGATTCTCAGTTTGTCCCAGATTTGGCCAATGGCCCTTTCAAGCTGCTTCCTGTCCTTGTGACATACCCCTGTCGTTTATTTTGAGCACTTCCTTAATTTGTGGCATAACAGTATGTTCCAGACTGGTCTTGTGCCTACCTTGCCCAGCCCTGAAATCAGCCATTTTTCCAAGGAGCTCTGCGCAATAAAATCTTTTGACTCTGGTTTGCAGCTCTTTCTATCACACCACGCCTGGGTCAGTCTTGCCAACACCAAGGCAATGTTTGTGAGATTTTTATGGAAAGGTGCATCTCAGGGGTGCGGGATAATTTCTGGGGAGTAATGGGACACAAAGTTGATTAGAAAGTTGCCTAGAGAGCTACAACTTTTTGTGGTAAGCAAATGGAAATCAGTGAAGGTTCCTGATCAAAATTCTCAATTGGGAATCCCAGGAAAAAGAATGGGAAAGATTGACTCAGTAAAGATTGAACTTCTTAGCTGGGGATAGACTGTCTGGACACAGCATTATTAATCAAGTTTTTTTATTTTCTCCCCGAAGATTTTATTTTTAAGTAATTTCTAAACCCAACGTGGGGCTCAAAGTCACAACATCAAGAGAAACATGCTTCACTTACTGACGCAGCCAGGCGCCCCAGCAATCAGGTATATTCTTGATTTCCTTAAATGGAATAAAAAGGAAATCATGTAAAACACCTCTGTCATAATCTCTTTGTGTAATATATTAGGAGCCTAACAGCTACAATAAATGAAACCAACAGAAAATCGCTATTTTGTTTTTGTCCATGTAACATCAATTTTTTCTGCCAACTTTTTCTGGGGGGGCGGGCGGGGTCAGGACTAAATGCAAAGAATACAAGTAACTGTTTCGAGCCTCATCTCCTTTCTCTGGCTACCCTCTAGTGGAGGTGAGCTGAAATTATACAACGGCCTAAAAACTGATTGCTGAAGGGAAAATAACAAACCAGGTGAATTAAGGTGGTATAATCACCAGTTAGACCTGGAAGGCCTTGAAATATCATTGTGTCCAATCTCTATTCTTGCAGATAGGGAAACTGAGGTCCCAGGAGGGAGGAAGCTATGTGGTCAGTCATGAAGCTAATGGCAGAGAGCCAAAATATATGTTGCTGTCTGGTAAGCACCACCATTTTAAATAAATCCTTAAGGGACGCCTCGGTGGCTCGGTCAGTTATGCATCTGACTTCGGCTCAGGTTATGGTCTCGCGGATTGTGGGTTCTGGGTTCGAGCCCTGAGTCTGGCTCTGTGCTGACAGCTCAGAGCCTGGAGCCTGCTTCGGATTCTGTGTCTCCCTCTCTCTCTGCTTCAGCCCCACTCATGCTCTGTCTCTCTCTGTCTTAAACATAAATAAAAACTTTCCAAAAAAAAAAAAAAAGAAATTCATTTTTAGGAAGAGGGGGGCAGTCAGTAGTTATTCCAAAATACCAATTCCCAATTTTTTTTTTATTTTTTAAAAAATTTATTTATTTATTTTGAGAGAGAGAAAGAGAAAGAGAGAGAAAGCACGCATGGGGGAAGGGGTAGAGAGGGAATCCCAAGCAGGCTCTGAGCTATCAGCCCAGAGCCCAATGCGGGGCTCAATCCCACGAACCATGAGATCATGACCTGAGCTGAAACCAAGAGACAGATGGTCAACTGACTGAGCCACCCAGATGCCCCCCGTCCGCAATTATTTTTTTAATAACAGCTTTATTAAGATGCATTTCATACACCATAGATTCATACCATAACAATTAACAGTTACCACCATGTCCTTCAAAAACACACAGGCAAGCTCTTCTTTTAACAGTTGCAAACAATGGTTCTCTTTTCTCCTTGAATGTATACAGTAGTCCCTCCTTATCTGTGGTTTCAATCACCCATGGCCAGCCACAGTCCGGAAACAGGTGATCCTTCTTCTGACATGTCTTCAGATGGTTGATAGCAGCCTAAGGCTACGCCACAGTGCCGACATCATTCCCCTCCCTTCGTCTTGTCACGTAGACGCTCTACGATCTCACGTTGTCGCAGGAAGAGGGGTGAGGGCAGGGCCGTGAGATAATTTGAAAGACCACATTCACATAACTTTTATTGGAGTATATTATCATAATCGTTCTAGTTTATTATTGCTGTTCATCTCTTACTGTGCCTAATTAATAAATTAAACTTTATCATAGGCATATGTGTATAGGAAAAAATAGCATATAAGGGGTTCAGTAGCAGTATCTGCATTTTCAGGCATCGACTGGGGGTCTTGGGACATATCCCCCATGGATAAGGGGGAACTACTGTACTTCCATTCCTCTTACCTCAGATTTGTATCCTAATGTAATATATTTTTATTCTTGAAAGTGTCTCTATTGATCATCCTGTCATCCTTCTCTGCAGCCAATCTAGATACGCACATTAAACTTGTATTTTTCATTTCCTGTGACCACAAAGCTCTGAATGTTTAACACTTCTCTTCTGAATCAAGTTAGCCTTACAGTTTTGTTACTACACACGTGATCGATATAAATGCAACGATTTTAACCAAGGGGCACCTGCGTGGCTCAGGCTCGGTCGGTTGAGCGTCCAACTCTTGGTTTCAGCTCAGGTCATGATCTCACGGTTCGTGGGATCGAGCCCCGCGTTGGGCTGTGTGATGAGCGTGGAGACTGCTTAAGATTCTCTCTCTCTCCCTCTGACCCTCTCCCCTGCTCGTGCTCTTTCTAAAAAATGAAAAATAAATAAACAATTTATCCAATAATTATTAAACATGAGAAGCAAATTTTTGTTGGAAGTATGGGGGTGCCTGGGTAGGTAGCTCAGTTAGTTAAGCGTCTGACTTCGGCTCAGGTCGTGATCTCATGGTTTGTGAGTTTGAGCCCTTCAGATCCTCAGTTCCTCGCTCTCTCACTCTCTCTCTGCCCCTCCCCAACTCACGCTCCCTCTCTCAAACATAAATAAACATTAAAAAAGAAAAGTTTAAATGAGGTGTATGGGACCATATGTAATTAGTTCATATTTCTGTGGATGACTATTTCTTAGTGCTAAAAGGAGACAGGGTTCTGCCTCAATTTTATTCCTATTTTTCTTTCCTTTTACAGGTGTAAACACTGAAGAACCTTATTCACAATTTTAAGTAGATGACAATTTTGCTATAGCAATGCCACTCAATTCTTTGACTCCTTTCCAAGTATATACAAAGAATAGCAGTGACCGATTATCAAAGTTAATTTTTTTAATGTTTATTAATTTTTGAGAGAGAGAGAGAGAGAGAGAGAGTGCAAGCAGGGGAGGGGCAGGGAGGGGACGGGGACAGAGGATCCAAAGCAGGCTCTGCACTGACAGGAGCAAGCCCGACGCGGGGCTCGAACTCACAAACTATGAGATCCTGACCTGAGCTGAAGTCGGGCGCTCAACCGAGCACCACCCAGGCGCTCCTCAAAGAATTTTTTTTTTTAATAAATGGGCAAATGTGCCTACATTTAATTTTCTTTTTAATGTTTATTTTTGACAGAGAGAGAGAGAGACAGAGCATGAGCGGGGGAGGGGCAGAGAGAGAGGGAGACACAGAATCTGAAACAGGCTCTAAGCTCTGAGCTGTCAGCACAGAGCCCGATGTGGGGCTCCAACTCACAGACCGCGAGATCATGACCTGAGCCGAAGTCGGAGGCTCAACCAACCGAGCCACCCAGGCGCCCCCTTTTTTTTTTTTTTTTAAAGTAGGCTCTACACCCAACGTGGGGCTCGAACTCACAATGCTGAGATCAAGAGTCGCATGAGCCAGCCAGGTGCCCCTACCGGAGTTCCTGCTTCCCTGTTGTTGTAGTCACTCATTTTCTGAGCCCCAGGCCCAGTCGTTTGAATTGTCTTTCTGTTTCTGTCTAGGAGGTTTTTATACCCTGGGGGCAGTCCCCGCAGTAAGTTTTGGGCTGGATGAGAAGGAGGATTTTCTTTTGTCTCTCAAGGGAGCTACAGGCACTCAAGAAAGGGGACACAGGAAAGGAGGTTCTGCATGCTGCCTCTTCCTCAGGTGGATGGATTTTAGGAAGCCTGAGAACATCTGAAGTGCAGAGTCTGGAAATTGATTCCTCTGACACTATTTGTGCCCATACTTGCCTTGGAAGGTCTTCGCGCACCCTCGCGGGTATGTGTACTTATCTTTACAGTGGTGGCAACCCAGGGGTTCTCAGATTTTGGTGCTTATCAGAATTGCTTGGTGAGTTTGTCAATATGCACGTTCCGGGGCCTGGCTCCCCGTGATTCGGATTCAGGAGGTTTGGGGCACGGCCCAGGACTCTGCATTCTCAGCTGCCCTCCCCCCGTCCTTCCCCACATGACTCAGGTTTTCTGTGCTTGGCACTCAGGGTCTCCTGGGCTAGAGTTTGAGATGCAGAGGACAGCCTGCCTGTGGGCTGCAGGCATACACACATACCCAACCACCTGTGGCCTTTTTTCTTAGCTCAAGGTCTAGAGCAGGACTCTGACTGAGGCTAAAATAGCTGCCTCGTGGGTTCTGTGTGGCCCCCGAGGAGTGAACAAACCAATAGCAATGGGTGGATGTTGGTCACTGGCAAAACCCATCCTTTTTATTTATTTATTTTGAGAGAGAGAGAGAGAGAGAGAGCAAGAGAGAGAGAGAGTGCATGAGCAGGGGAGGGGCAGAGAGAGAGGAAGACAATCCCCAGCAGGCTGTGTGTTGTCAGCACAGAGCCCGACGCAGGGCTTGATCCCACGAACCGTGAGATCATGACCTGATCTGAAATCAAGAGTCAGATGCTTAACAGATTGAGGCACCTGGACACCCCTCCTAGCTCAGGGATTTTTTTTTTTTCTTAGAGATTTATCATTTTTAAAAATTTTAATGTTTATTTATTTTTGAGCGAGACAGAGCATGAGTGGGGGCGGGGCAGAGAGAGAGGGAGATACAGAACCCGAAGCAGGCTCGGGACTCCGAGCTGTCAGCACAGAGCCCGATGCGGGGCATGAACTCATGAACTGCGAGATTGTGACCTGAGCAGAAGTTGGCACTTAACCGACTGAGCCACCCAGGTGCGCCTCAGGGATTTTTAAACTCAAAGGTCCAAACGGTCTTCTAGAAAGGTTTTCAGAATCGATTCCTGACCCTCCCCCCTAATTCTGAATCAGTGTGACCCGAGAGTCTGCATGTTTCACGGGCTCCCAGGTGCTTCTGAGGACGGCGGGCCAACCAGACAGACCACAATTTGAGAAGGGCTGCCCCATCAGACTGAAGGGAGAGGAGCTGGAAAAAGGAGAAACAAAATGTCCTGTTCTTGACATGAATGCATGAGAGTGAAATGCTTTCATGTAATTGTTTATATTTATAAGCTTAAAATAAACCCTTTCCCTAATGGAGATGCATGAGAGCTTGGCCGATGGGACCCAGCCTCTAATGGTTTATTGCTTTGATTTAGTGAATGCTCCTGTCAAGGAAAAATCGAACCAGGGAAGTGACACATAATTTCCAATCTCTCTCCCGTTACTCTAACCCTTTCCACATTGTACTGTGCAACGCAGCAGACACAATTCAGATGGGACATTTGTTGAGCACCTCATGGTTAGAAGGCCCTGCGGTCAACTTCCATATGCATTCTATGGGTCAATCCATAATGACCAACAAGGAAGTGGAATGATTCTCTTCTGGCTTCTGTATGTAGTTCAGCTTGACTCCCAGGGGGTTTTAAGACTTTCCAGCACCTTCCAGACCCATTGCTGCCTGTGCAGTCTGCACCTCGCTGGCCTTGTAGACCAACCGTACCTTTCTGGGGCACCTGGGTAGCTTAGTCGATTCGGTGTCTAACTCTTGGTTTCAGCTCAGGTCATGACCTCACAGTTCATGGGATTGAGCCCTGCGTTGGGCTCCACGCAGACCAAGTGGCGTGCCTTTCTTTTTTGCCTCATCCAAAACTCACCTCTTAGAAGACTCTCCTGATTCTGGACTCTGACTTTCCCAAGCGAGATTCAACTGAAGTTCTCTTTGGCCATTATTTTAATAGTTAAGTTTTACTCAACGTCAACGTTTTAAGAAAATGGGTTTAGTTCTGGTTGGCACTTTTTTTTTTAATGTTTTTATTTATTTTTGAGAGAGAGAAACAGAGAGCCAGCAGGGGAAGAGCAGAGAGAGAGAGAGAGAGAGAGAGAGAGAGAGAGAGAGAGAGAGAGAGAGAGAGACAAAGAATCCGAAGCAGGCTGCAGGCTCTGAGCTGTCAGCACAGAGCCTGACACGGGGCTCGAACTCATGAACTATGAAATCATGACCTGAGCTGAAGTTGGATGCTTAACCGACTGAGCCACCCAGGCGCCCCTGGTTTACATTGCTTCTACTAAACCCTCGGTTTTGCAAATAACTTAGGTTAGTTTCATGGTTCCCTAAAATATACATGAAGTTTGTTTTGGCGTCCAGCAGACTAATGCCGTTCATCCCTGTGTTTCGGTTCCCTCCGTTTGGTCTGGTCCCAGGAGAAGCAAAGCACTGCCATCTGCCATCTGCTGCGATATTCCTCCCCACCCCCCACCCCCAACTAGGGATGGTGAAAATCTAAGCCTTTGTGTTTGGGGAAAAAACATTAGGGAAAATGCTTCTGATTTGGAGCATCGTCAGTTCTAATTAGAAAACCTAGGGGTAGAACTCGGTCACCGATTGTGCCATTTTGGTGCCCCCGGTCAGAAGTTACAACGTCAGCATGAACATCAAGACACTAAGAACAAAAACCAGTGGATACACAAACCAAAAGCAGAGCCAGACCTATACATACAGAGAGCAAACTGATGGTTGCCAGATGGGGGGGGGGGTGGAAAGGGTGAAAGCGAGCAGGAGATATAGGTTTCCAGTTATGGAATGAATAAATCACGGGAATAAAAGGCACAGCACAGGGAAGACAGTCAGTGATACTGTAATAGCGATGTAACGGGACAGATGGAAGCTATATTCGTGAACAGAGCATAAGGTACAAACTTGTCAAATCACTGTGTTGTACACCTGAAACTAATACTGTGTCAACTATACTAAAAAAAAAAAAAAAAAAAAAAAGGCATTAACAGCACAAAGCCGGACCTGTCCTGGCAGCTGGGTGAGACAGGCGATGGGCTTTGGCGCAGATGGGATTCCTAGTTGCCATTCCCAGCTCCCACATCTGCTTCCCTTTCTTCCTTCTTGGTATCTTCCAACATTTTCCCAGCGCCCTATTTTTCTTTTTGCTCAACTAAACTAGTTAGTCCTTCCCAGGGTGAAACACCTTAAGACCCAGACAAACGAGGCTATGGAAGTATAACAAAGGCGGGGGAGTGATATCCCTGGATGAGGCGGCTGACCTCCTAGACATGTGGGGAGAGGTGAGCCGATTCTGTCACCCACCCAACTTCTCCCATCAGTCAGTTCTGTTGCCAGGAATCCCATCTTGGGAAACGAGCTCCCAGGGGTGACTTCAACAGACTGTTCACATGGCTGTGACTTTACAGGGGACGTGAACTGTGAGTGCCTTGCATAGCAAAAGTCCTCCATCGTATCTGAGGAGTAAATAAATGAAGGTGGGTAAATCCTTAGCTACAATGCCTCTGATGGATGGAATGTGGACAAGTACATGGACCATTAGAGTTAGAAGGAATCTTAATAATCTAAATACCTCATTTTAGGGGCACCTGGGTGGCTCAGTCGGTTAAGCGTCTGACTCTTGGTTTTGGCTCAGGTCACGATCTGGCTGCTATGTGGGTTCAAGGCCCCAGTCAGGCTCTGTGCTGGCAGCACGGAGCCTGCTTGGGATTCTCTCTGCCCTCCCCTCTCTGCCCCTCCCCCACTTGTGCTCTGTATCTCTCAAAATAAATGAATAAAGCTGAAAAAAATTTAAACACCTCATTTTATTAAGCTCTCAGAGAATTATTGTATTTTTATTTGTTTCCCAAATTTTTATTTAACTTCTAGTTTAGTGAAGATATGGTGTAAAGTGTTTTCAGGAGACTCCGATACAACACCCAGTGCTCATCATAAGTGCCCTCCTCTATCACCCATCTAGCCCATCCCCCTGCCTACCTCTCTCCATCAACCCTCGGTTTGTTCTCTATCCTTAAGAGTCTCACGGTTTGGGGCCCTTGGGTGGCTCAGTCGGTTGAGTGTCCGACTTTGGCTCAGGTCATGATCTCGCCGTTGTGAGTTTGAGCCCTGCATCAGGCTCCCTGCCATCAGGGCAGAGTCCACTTCAGATCCTCTGTCCCCCTCGCTCTCTGCCCCTCCCCCACTCTCTCTCTCTCTCTCTCTCTCTCTCTCAAAAACAGATAAACATTAAAAAGAGAGAGAGAGAGAGAGAGTCTCATGGTTTGCTTCCCTTGCTCTCAGAGAATTATCTGACTGTCCTGAAGTTACAAAGCTACCAGAACCAGAACTATATAAACTGGGGCTCCCAATTTCTGTGCAGAAGATCGTTGTCATCTATGATACTGCTTATCCTTAAGAGTTCATGTTTTATGTTTTCATTTAAAACATCTACCATCTTAAGTCAATAATTAGAAATTCTGACAAAGATATTTACCTCCATATCTCCCATTGTTACTCATAGTGATAAAATACAGGTAAATCCTGGATGTTGGATAGATTGCTTAACCTGTGTTCGTATGATGGAACATTTATACACCAGAAAAAATGGAAACTGCCTATATGTAGCATGAATATTATTCAAATTACGGTGTATAACTGTATAAGCTCTTAAAAATATGTATGCATCAAGTTAAATACACCAAAATGTTAGTACTGGTTATCTCTGAATTACGGGATTACGGGTGATTATTTATACTCTTTGGAATAGGTCAGGTTTTCTGCGTTGAGCAAGTATTACAGTAAAATAAATAAAATTTTAAGTTAAAAGGGATTTCTCATAAATTTGTGTCAGCTTACAGATCTGGTATGCCAGCAGCTGAATCCTCTCTAACGTGTAAGCCTGGCTGCTAGTCCCAGCCAGCAATCAGCATATAGACCCCAACTCTGCTCCCACGGACGCTGCTGCCCTGAGGGTAATTGTTTGCATGTAAATAAACCTTTTTTTTTTTTTTGGAATTTATTTTTAAACTTTTTTTAAAAGTTTATTTATTTTGAGAGAGAGAGAAAGAGCGGAAGAGAGAGAGCCAGTGAGCGAGAGAGAATGAGTGGGGGAGGGGCAGAGAGAGAGGGGGACAGGATCAGAAGCAGGCTGGGGCTTGAACTCACGAACCATGAGATCATGACCTGAGCCAAAGTCAGACACTTAACTGACTGAGCCACCCAGGCGCCCCTGCACGTAAATAATCCTTAAGTCATGGCTTCTCTATAGATTTTTACCAAATCCTCCTAAGATTTAGGTTTCCCACAAAACTGAAAGTTGAGTAAATGTGTAACAGATCTTCACGCTGTTTATGCCCTTGCGTTAATCTGAAGAAGCTTTATTAACAATTCTAATAGTGGGAAAGCTTTGTATTAATGAAGGGTGTTCTGGCTGGGACTTTTGATGCCTTATTATCTTTCTATCCTTTACATTACCTAGTATAGTGGGAACTCAGAAACTATGCAGCAAAATGATTGAAGTCATAATTGTAACTCTTTCATGAGTTTCCAAGATCCAAAGTGTATATATTATAAATGGTTCAAGGCAACCCAGGTGATTATCTGAAAATTATTTGCTTTGAAATTTTCCTGTGTTGTTTTAGCCTCAACCAGCTGCTTCAAACTGGGTTCACACAGACTTTTGAAGTTCTGATGAGCCCTTCAGAAATACATCAAAAATATGTTTCGTCAGAGAAATTAGGATTACTTTTCCCATGAAATACCAAAAGTTTCTGCAGAAATCACCAAGCTGATCCTCAAATTTATATGGAAATGCAAGTGACCCAGAACAGCTAAAAGAACTTTGAAAGGGAGAAACAAAGATGGAGGTCTCATAGTTCCCAATTTCAAAAGTTATTACACAGGTGCAGTAATTATGACAGTTCGGTACTGGGAAGTCAAGTGACTTTCGCAAAGGATGTCAAAGCAATTCAATGGGGAAAGAATGTTTTTGGGAAATGATGCCACAACAAGTGGATATCCACATACTCAAGAATCAAATTGGACTCTTTCCTTATAACATACATAAAAATTAAGTGAAAGTGGATCAGAGACCTAAATGTAAGAGGTAAAAAACCGTAAGACTTTTATAAGAAAACGTAGGAATAAGTCTCCAATTGAATTAGATAGTAGTTTGCTAGAATTGGAGAAAATATTTGCAAATCATGTATCTGATAAGGGATTTGTATCCAGAATATATAAAGTACTCTTATGAGTCAATAACAAAAAGAAAAATAATTCAATTTAAAAATGGACAGAGGCGTCTGGGTGGCTCAGTCGGTTAAGAAATCGACTCTTGATTTTAGCTCAGGTCATGATAACTTGGTTGTGGGATTGAGCCCCGTGTCCGGCTGCACACTGAGCAGGGAGCCTGCTTGGGATTCTCTCTCCCTCTCTCTGCCCCTCCCCCGCTTGTGGTTTCTCTCTCTCAAAATAAATAAATAAACATTAAAAAAAATAATAAAAATGGGCAAATGATTTGAATAGACATTTTCCCAAAAATCTACAAATGCTGAGCAAGCACATGAAAAGATGCTCAACATGATTAGTCACTAGAGAAATGCAGATCAAAACCACAATGACAATGGACTTCACACCCACTAGAATAGCTATAATTAAAAAAATGGACAATAACCAGTGTTGAGGATGTGGAAAAATTGGAACCCATACACACTGCTAGTAGAAATGCAAACTGATGCAGCCATTGAAGAAAACCGCTTGGCAGTTCCTCAAAAATTAAAAAGAGTACCATATGACCTAGCAATTCTATTCCTAGGTATATACCCAAGAGAACTGAAAACAAATGTCCACACAAAAAGCTGTACACGAACGTTCAACACATTACTACTCATAGTAGCCAAGGATGGGAATGTCCATCAACTGATGCGTAAACTAAATGTAAATGGAATATTGTTTAGAAATGGAACGGAGTACTGAAATATGATATGATATGGATGAAAATATTAAGTGAAAAGAGCCAGAGACAAAAGAACACACATTTTAGGATTCCACTTATATATCTAGAATAAGCAAATCCATGGAGACAGAACTAGATTAGTGGGGCTGGGGCTGGGTGAATGGAACTGGGAAGTGGGGAGAGATTGGTATGGGTACAGGATTTCTTCTGGGCGTGATGAAAATATTCTAAACTTGGTGGTGATGATTACACACCCAAGACTATTGAATTGTACACTAAGTGGGTTTTGTGGTATGTGAATTATATACCAATAAAAATGTTTACAAGTGCATGAGAAGGAATGACTTTAGATTTTAGACATTTATTTTAGTATCTGTATATGCGTAAACACCACACACACACACAGTTGACACTTGAACAATGTAGGGGTTAGGGGTGCCAAACCCCCACGTGGTCAAAGATCCACTTACAACTTTTGACTCCCTAACAATTAACTACTAATAGGTTACTATTGGCTGGAAGCCTTACTAATAACATAAATAGTTAATTAACACATATTTTCTAGGGGCACCTGGGTGGCCTAGTCGGTTGAGCATCCAATTCTTGATTTCAGCTCAGGTCATGATCCCAGGGTTGTGAGGTCCAGCTCCACACTGGGCTCCACGCTGGGCATGGAACCTAACCTGCTTGAGATTCTCTCTCTCTCTCTGCCCCTCCCCCCAGCTCACACATGCGCACTCTCTCTAAAACAACAAACAAAAATGCATTCATAACACATATTTTCTATGTTACACATATTATATACTGTATTCTCTCAATGAAGTAAGCTACAAAAAAGAAAATGTTAAGAAAGTCATAAGGAAAATACATTTATCATACTATATTATATTTACCAAAACAAAACAAAACAAAAAGTCTGCTTCTATGGGTGCCTGGCTGGCTTGCTTGGTAGAACATGTGACTCTTGATCTCAGGGTTGTGAGTTTGAGCCCCACTTTGCGTGTAGAGGTTACTTAAAAAAATTTTTTTCTTAACGTTTATTATTGAGAGACAGAGAGAGACAAAGCATGAGCATGGGAGGGTCAGAGAGAGGAGGAGACACAGAATCCGAAGCAGGCTCCAGGCTCTGAGCTGTCAGCACAGAGCCCGACATGGGACTCGAACCCACAAACTACTAGATCATGACCTGAGCCGAAGTTGGACGCTCAACCGACTGAGCCACCCAGGCACCCCTGTACAGATTACTTAAAAAAAAAAAAGAAAAAAACCTTTAAAGAAGAAAAATCTACTTATAAGTGGACATGCTCAGTCCAAACTTGTGTTCCCATGTTATTCAAGGGCCAACTGTGTGTGCGTGTATATATATATATATACATATATATGTATATATATGTATACATATAAACACATAAGCCCTGATATTCTATTCGACACTGTCAATTTGCTTCATATTTGAGACTATTTTAGATGGATTTCATGTATAACTCTAAACACAGGGCCTGGGGGCACCTGGGTGGCTCAGTCAGTTAAGCATTCGACTTCAGCTCAGGTCATGATCTTATTGTCCGCGAGTTCGAGCCCCACGTCGGGCTCTGTGCTGACAGCTCAGAGCCTGGAGCCTGCTTCCGATTCTGCGTCTCCCTCTCTCTCTGCCCCTTCCCTGATCACACTCTGGCTCTCTCTCTCTCTCTGAAAAAAAAAAAAAAAAAACATTAAAAAATTTTTTTACATAAACACAGGGCCTGAAAAAACAGGCAAGGGCTGTAGTAGTTCTAATTTCCCTGTGTTTCCTCTTGTTACTACAGTTTTATCATTTTTAGATGCATTTAAAAAAATTTTTTTTTAACATTTATTTATTTTTTAGAGACAGAGAGAGACATGCTCTCTCTGAGCATGAGCAGGGGAGGGGCGGAGAGAGAGGGAGACACAGAATCTGAAGCAGGCTCCAGGCTCTGAGCTGTCAGCACAGAGTCCGACGCAGGGCTCGAACTCACAAACCGCGAGATCATGACCTGAGCTGAAGTTGGACACCTAACCGACTGAGCCACCCAGGCACCCCTAGATTCATTTTAAATAAAATGGCTGTTGTTAGGGCAGTGTTATGGACTGAATTATGTGGCCCCCAAATCTGTATGTTGAAGCCCTAATCCCCAGTACCTTAGAATGTGACTCTATCTGGAGATAGGGCTTTTAAAGAAGTGATGAGGGGGCACTCGGGTGACTCAGTTAAGAGTCAACTCTTGATTTAAGCTCACGTCACGATCTCATGGCTGTTAAGATCGAGCCCCATGCTCTGTGCTGAGGCTGAGTGTGGAGCCTGCTTGGGATTATCTCTCTCTCTCAAAAATAAACAAATAAATAAAGAGGTGATTAAGTTGAAGTGAGGCCTTAAGGTGAGGCTTAATCCAATTTTACTGGGGTCCTTTTAAGAAGTGGAGATTAGGACATAAAGAGAGACGACAGGGACACATGTGCACAGAGAGATGACCGTGTGAAGAGGCAGCATGAGGGCGGCCATCTGCAAACCAAGGAGAGAGGCCTCAGAAGAAAACAAACCTGCCAACATCTTGACTTTGGACTTCTAGCCTCTAGAACTGTGAGAAAACAAATCTGTGTTGTTTAACAAATGTGTGTTAGGACAGACCTAGCAAATGAATGCAGGCAGAGTCCTTTGCAACTGAATTACGGGCTGTCAGGCTGGCCTCTATGAAGATGCACAGCAAGAATCCCAACAAACAATAGACTCAATTTTTAAAGTGTCCATTACAATGGCTACACTTCCATGTCTTTTCATCAAGAGAGAATGAAGGCATTCATAACTTAGAAAGGACTTTCTTTGAAAGAAAGGCTTTCCTATCTTCTAATGAATTACTAATTCTTCAAGATGACACTAAATTGTATACTGTCAAATGTTTGCTTTTTGGTAACTCAGAATACTGCTTACATATATACAAGGTATAATCAATACCTGCTTGCATGTTGAATTAGAGAAGTGGGTTTCTACTTAACCTGACATTCTTTATATAAATGTATTCTTTACACAAAAATTACATATACACAAATATACATATATATATCCCCTCTCTGTCCATAAATGGTTTGGGATTGAGGTAAGAAAATCTGAAGATGACCCCTTTAATCATGTAAAGATAGCCTTAATGGAATTATCATTCTTGTCTGTTTCTCCTATTAGACTGCCTCAAGATCTTGACACAGACCAAGCACTCGATGTTTGCCGAATGAGTGAGAAACCCCAGTGCAGTAACAGGATGGAACTGTAAAACTGCTTTAGAAAATGCTAAGCATCTGAAAGCGAGCCAGGAAGTGGTCCACAGGAAAATGCCACTGCTCACTTACTAAATAAGGATGGCTATGTACATCAACAAACCCCGATAGATTTTATTAGAGGGACAGATCATTTACTCTAATATTTCAAAGATACCGGGGGCGCCTGGGTGCCTGTTGTTGAAGCGTCCGACTTCGGCTCAGGTCATGATCTCGCCGTTCCCGAGTCCCAGCCCTGTGTTGGGTTCCGTGCTGACAGCTCGGAGCCTGGGGCCTCCTTCAGATTCTGTGTCTCCCCCCTCTCTCTTTCTCAAAAATAAATAAACTTAAAAAACCAACAAACAAAAAAGATACCGGGGGTGGGGGAAAAAAGGCACTGACCTAAGTAACTTTGGAAAACAGTGTTGTGACCAGTAATTACGACACCAAAGATAAAGAACTATATGTAAAAACTGAACTTCCAGTTGGTAAAGTTGCTTCTCATGGGGCTATGGGCTAGCAATTCTCAAACTGTGGAATGTGTTATGCTGGGATTGAATAAGTAAATGAAGTAAATGGAGAGTAAATGGTGGGAACCAGGTTCCTCCCGGTTGGAGAAGATTATTGGTAAACAAGAAGAGAAAACTACAATGATGCATGTATTAATGGATAAGTCAGAGACATCAATAAGAATTCGTAATTAATCAAATATTGACGGTTACACAGAAATATTTCTAGGTATTTGTATATACAGGTATTAGTACACATACATTTATTTCTTTGCTCTGCCAGCTGAGAAAGCCTAAGACAAATGACACCTCGTGGCACTGAGCAAACCTACCACCCAGATCTTGGTTTCTAATATCCCTCTCCAATAAAAGGAACGAGTGCTCCTTGAGAAATATACAAGATGAGCCCAGAGCATCTTGGAGTAACAGAAAGTGCTCAAAAAAAAGAAAAAAAAAAAAAAAAGGATGAGCTATCAATGGGACACAGAAGCCACCTTGAAAGAATTCTGAATTGCTAAGGCTGGAAGAAGTGGAACAGCAAAATAATATACAGTACTGGTTTGCAACTCAAAGCTTAAATACCCACAAGCTCACGCTAACATAAATAAAGGGTTGGGTACTAAATAAATCGAGGGAGAAGAGACCTACCTCTCACACACAGCAGTGCCCCGTAAGTGGTATAGCTACTTGCCCCTCAAGGAGGTGGGCTTTAACTCCTCCCCACCCTTAGAGTTTGGCCTGTGCTTAGTGATTCATTTCCAAAGAGTAGATTTATAGAAAGAAAAAAAAATTAAGTTGATAGTGGAGAAACCTGCCAAACACTACCTCAGCCAGCTGGTAAGTCAGGCTGATAGTATGTATCCTTAAAGTGATGTAATGAAAATAGCAATTTACCTCTGTGATCTTCCTCCCCGGAAGTCCATACACCGAGTCGAATCAGGAGAAAAACATCGGACAAACCCAAACCCACGGACATTCAACAAAATACTTGACCAGTCCTTCTCAGAACTGTTGAGGTAATCAAAGGCATGAAGAATCTGAAAAACCGTAATAGCCAAGAGGAGCCTAAGAAGACCTGACAGAGACATGTAATATCATACCCTGGATGAGATCCCAGAACAGAAAAAGAACATGAGGTTAAAAACTAGTGAAATCTGAATAAAGCATAGAGTTCACAGCATTGTACCAATGTTGGTTTTTTAACGCAAAAAATGCACCACAGTAATGTAAGACGTTGGCAATAGACAAAGTGGTGCAGGAGATACTTGAGAACTCTTGGCAAACTTTTTCTCAAAATCTAAAACTATTGTAAAGTTAAACGTTTATTTAAATGAAGAAAGCATGTGCCTAAATGCACTATGATATTCTAGATTGGATCTTAGAACTGAAAAAGGACACTAGTGGAAACACTGTACAGGTTGAATAGTCTGGACTTCACAGTAATGTACGAGAATTGGTTTCTTAGCTTTGACTAACGCGCCATGGTAATTAATGGAAGACGTTAACGTTAGGGGAAGCTGAGAAAGGAGTACATGGGGATTCTCTATTTTCCTTGCAACTTTTTTGTAAATCTAATTGTTTGTCTAGCACAGATGTTCTCATCCTGCCACATCAAGGCCATGATGAAATTTTCACAGGAGAAATTGGAAAAGAAGGGAATATGGTTATTTTTTTTTTCAGAAGCTAGGTTTATTCACTTTAATAGATTGTTCACTTCTCCAAGATGAGCAGACTATACTTTAAAGTTATTCCACAATAAAAATTTTATTTAAAATAGTGTAAAGGCACCTGGGTGGCTCAGTCAGTTAAGCGTCTGACTTCAGCTCGGGTCATGATCTCACAGTTTGTGGGTTCAAGCCCCACATTGGGTTCTGCACTGACAGAGTAGAGCCTGCTTGGGAGTCTCTTTCTCTCCCTCTCTCCCTCTCTCCCTCTGCCCCTTCCCTGTTCATGCTCTCTCTCAAAATAAATAAACAAACTTAAAAAAATATAACGCAGGGTAGCTGGAGGTATGAGCAAATTCTATCTGCTTGGACCACCCACTGCATGATGGTATTTGATTTGTTTGGGACTCTGCAATATATCTCTTCCTTCATGTCCACACTCCTACCCCTCTTGACCCCCCTTCCCACTGGCCCTGCTGTGTCAATCTGAATGTATTTCATACGCATGAATCTATAGCAGAAAAGTGGCTGTGGTTAACAAGGGGAGCCTGGGTTCCCCAGGAGCATAGATGACTCAAATCTGGACAACAAAACGGAACAAAACAAAACAGGCAAGGCTTCAGAACTGAAGGGAACAGGAGAGCAGGTGAGGAGAGGGGAGCTATTAAGCAGGAGTTAGCTCAAAGCAGAAGACAGTGAAGATGTCTTGGGAAATAACAGACAAAGATTTTAGGCTGGGAGGAGAGGACTAGAGGCCAGGAAAAATGATGCCATGGAGGTACTCCACTTCTCTGCCTCACCTATGGCTTACTTTTAAACTCTGTTACCCATATTCTCCTCGCTGCTCGTAATATTAGGTGAACAAAGATTGGCCTGACATCAACTGGCTGCCACGAGTTACTAGGAGGGGGAGAACAGACAGGGGTTAGGATGAGAAGGGGCATTTCTAGGGCCACAGGCACAAGACACTTCCAAGCCTCTTACTTGTTTCTGTGGGCATCTTCTCCACCAGATCGTGAGCTCTTCTGGCACAGGAATGCTGCCTTATTCTTCTCTAGTCCCAGCAGTGCTCCGCATACAGTAGGTGCTCAGTAAACATCTGCTTAATGAATTAGTAAGTCAGAGCGCTAGAAACTGGCGAAACTGGGCATGTTTTTCTTTTGACAAGTTATGGAAACATTAAATCCCAAACATGTCTTTACCTTGAATCCCCATAGTAATGATTTAAAAATATTCCGATTGGGGCACCTGGGTGGCTCAGTTGGTTAAACGTCTGACACTTGATTCCGGCTCAGGTTATGATCTTACGGGTTCATGGGTTTGAGACCCATGTTGGGCTCGGCGCTGACAGTGCAGAGCCTGCTTGGGATGCCGTCTCCCTTTCCCTCTTGCCTGCTTGCCTGCTCGCACTCTCTCCCTCTCTCTCAAAATAAATAAATAAATAAAAACTAATAAAATTCTGATGATTTGATTCTTTTTCACAAGTGGGGATATCTGGTCTCTGATTCTCAAAATCATACAACTGAAATTGGAATTTGAGGGATAATATATTAATGTTAAACATGCATTTCAAAGAATAAAAAGTCACTGCCCAGCTGTATAACTTGAAGATCGGAGAAAGTGGTATGCTAAATTATGTTGTCATTCATATTGGAATCCCAATTAAGGTAAACAAGAGAGAGAGAAAAAAGCTCAATATGACTTTCAAAGAGCTTTTGATAAAATGTGCTTTTAAACTTGTTTGTCTAGCACAGATGTTCTCATTTTGCCACATCAAGGCCATGATGAAATTTTCACAGGAGAAATGGGAAAATAAGGGAATATGGTTGCTTCCTTCAGAAGCTAGGTTTATTCACTTTAAAAGATTGTTCACTGCTCCAAGAAGACTGTACTTAACTTTTTTCTTAGTATTAAAATGTTCTCTTTTCTGAAGAGGTGATGGTAGATGGCTTTTAAAAATGTCAACTTGGCAAAACAAAGAATGTTGGTACCTTATGTCAATCTCTCAAATGCTATGCATCCGTGAACTCTCAATGTTTAGAAAGCGTTTCTATATGCTGTTTTTGGGCCAAGGAGGGTCCAGAGGGCACCCAGGGATTTGGGAAAGACAGTGAGAAATATACATTTGTTGACTACATCTACTGGCTAGACACCAAGCTTTACACATACATGATTTCTCAGCAAATCTTACAATTTCAGTTAAGTGTTCTCATAGTACAGATAAGTAGAAATTAGTACAGGATAAATAACTTACTCAAGGAATGTACTAATAGAGGAAACCAAATCTAAGTTTATCTGAGTCTAGAATCTGTGCTCTTTCCATCTGACTTTGGCTCAGGTCATGATCTGGCAGTTCATGAGTTTGAGCCGCATGTCGCATTCAGCGCTGACAGCTTAGAGCCTGGAGCCTGCTTTGGATTCTGTGTCTCCCTCTCTCTCTCTCTCTGCCCTTTCCCCGCTTGTGCCCTGTCTCTCTCTCTCAAAAATAAACCTTAAAAAAAATTTTTTTTAAAAAGAATCTGTGCTCTTTCTTATACCACACCACTTATTACAGTGAGTTTCTAATCCTCATTTTAGGGAAAAAGATCATTCAGTTTTTCTTTGTATACATCTTTTTCTTTAAACAAAAAATTTTTTACTATTTATTTATCTATCTATCTATTTATTTATTTATCTATCTATTGAGAGAGAGCGTGCACGTGAGCACGCACGAGCTGGGGAGGGGCAGAGAGAGGGAGACAGAATTCAAAGCAGCCTCCGCGTTCTGAGCTGTCAGCCCAGAGCCCAACATGGGGCTCGAACTCACGAACTGCGAGATGGTGACCTGAACTTAAGTCAGATGCTCAACAGACTGAGCCACCCAGGCGCCCTAAACAAAAAATTTTTTTAATTTTTATTTATTTTTCAGACAGAGACAGAGAGAGCAAGTGGAGAGGGGCAGAGAGAGAGGAAGACAAAGGATTTGTGCTGCCAAACCAAAGCCCGATGCAGGGCTCGAACTCAAAAACAGTGAGATTATGACCTTAGCCAAAACCAAGAGTCGGATGCTTAGCCAACTGAGCCTCCCAGGCACCCCTCTTTGTATACGTCTTGATTCTGTTTTCAAATTCACTTTGTGATTTGTAAACCTGCAGTGTATTTATGTAGTGATAGCAAACATTCTAAAAACTAAACTGAGCTATGTCAGTGTTACTCTCTCAAACTTGCATCCCAACTATTTTTTGCCTTTTTGCTTCAGAAACCACATAAAACCTACCAGGAAGTATTCATACGGCAACATCCCAATCATCTGCAGTTTTAACGATTAGCACCACAGTGGACTACAAGTCCTCAGGCAGAAGTCAGTGAAAGCCAAGCTGCCTTGAAGAGTTGAAGACATCAAGCTCTTTGAAACACTAGACCGTCCTACTGCCACCTAGATCTGGAGACTAAAGACACTGACTGGTTAGCAAGCCAGTGGGGTAACAGCTCCATGTGTCAGGCAGAGTACAGAAGAGTGAGCAGAGAGGGCCGGGAGGGAGGAGAGAATAACTCCGGAAAGAGGAGGAAAGCAGCACGGGGGGCGGGGGGAGTGGAAACCAAGGCAAACTAGAATATCCAGAACACTCCAAGACCATGCTCATTGATAAGGATAGGATCATGGCTCCCTGACTTCTCACGTAGATACCGAAAACAAATGCAATAAAGAACACATAGACGTTCAGATGAACTCTTATTCAGAAATAGAAAAAAACTATTATGTTTCTTAAAGGTATGTAGCCAATGCATTATAACGGGGTCTAAAATCTGACCTTCTGCTTGCTAAAAATCAAAGCATAAAACAAGACCTTGTTTTTCTTACATTGCTCAGTTTGCCAAAGTCATCAGAAAATAAAGTCACATATTTAACAAGTGTTTGGCGACCAACTTTTAATATACATATTTAATTTTCAGAAACATATGCTAACCATCAACAACATGATCAGGGTTCCATTGCCCCAGATGTTATTTCATTGGTACATTATATCAATATTTACAAAGGCTTTCAAATTCAACAACACAAAACAGAACAGCTTAATTTTTAAAACTACAATGCTTTAAAAAAATGTAAACAGTTCATTTTTACATTATTGTAAAAAAGAAGACTCACTCCTTAATGCGGCTTAATTTTTTTAAGTGAGCAAAGCCTGGTGCTCATGGATAAAGAATGAAAAGAATCCTTTACATAGAAACATTGTGCTCCAGTGTGGCAAAAAAAAAAAAAAAAAAAAAAAAAAAAAAAAGAAAAGAAAAGAAGAAGAAGAAGAAGAAGAAGAAGAAAAAAGAACAAAGGAAAAGAAAGAAAAAGGCAAAAAGAAAAAAAAAAGAAAGAAAAATTATGTATATATACATACAAAGAAAAGAACCCTAAGTCCACAATTTAGACCACAAAAAAAATCTTGTCTCCAAATTGAGAAATTTATAAAAACCATTTACACATGGTTGTTGACCTATTGAAAACCTGTATAACATTTTCAAAACAGTAACTCAGTCAATACCACTTCTCTGAAAAATGAAATTCTGTGCAAAAGAAATTGTTTAAGCTAGAAACAAGACTCCCCCCCTCCCTGTAAGGGGCCAAAAGGGCCACTGAAATAATTTAACTCTGTTAGATTTAGTGCATGTAACCAAAAGGCACACACATGTGATTAATATATTAATATATTTTCATGCAGAAACCTGTGCATGTTCACAATTATATAACAAAAACACAAATATAACAAAACATAAAGCCTAATGTTTGGCAATGTTATTCTAGCCACATTTCTTTCTAATCTATCAGTCCAGGGTTTAGAGCTCATTAACACTGCCTCTCAAAAAATATATTATATTTGAACAACTTCCAATAAAAATTAAAAAAAAAAATGTTAGCCTGAAACAGTATATTTTTTTCAGTTCTGATACATATAGAAACTTACTGATATGTTTATTTTAAATGTCATTTCAAATTAAGATACATTTTTCCTTTTGTTAATAAACACTTTGATAGCTCCAGTGAAGTCAGCAGAAAGAAGAACTTCTGTATTATCTGTCTTCAGAATACCTTAAAAGCATAAAAAAAAGTTTTTAGTTGATTTTAAAGGAATGTAGAGCCTGCCATTATAAGTGTCACACGCTCATGACCCCACACCTTTTCCCCACGTTTTGTCTTTTTCTTTTTCTTCAAGATTTTAAGTAATCTCTTCACCCAACATGGGGCTCGAACTCACAACCCCAAGGATCAAGAGTCACACGCTCTATTGACTAGACCAGCCAGGAGCCCCATGGTCTTTCTTTTCTAGCTCGCTCCTGTAGTCCTTTCACTCTCCTGTACCTCTCCTCCTCTGTGAGGCTCACTTCCCCTTACCATATCTTAGCTGGTCTTTCCCTGGCAGGGGATTACAGTCGCTAGGGGCTGGATGCCTGGACTTACTGCCAGGCAGCAGAGGCTTCGAAACTGCCCATTGCTTCACTTCAGGGCAAGAGGCTACTGTGTGATTCAGCCCCAGAAATGGAACGCTGGCAGCATGGGATCAGCTGGGCAAGTGTGTTGCTAACAGGGGTCTCTAATGAGGTTGACAGTGAGGTTCACTGTCAGGCAGACATACTGAAATCGCCATGAAATGAAGTACGTACGATCGCTCTGGGAATGCTGAGAGACTTTTTGCCTCTATGGTTTGTACTGGAGAGCTAGGTAGCTATGCTGAATGGCAAAATGCTTACCTCTCATTTGCCGTAAAAAGCATTTAACAAACAAAATTCTCGACTCTACTATGCATAGGCAAAAACCGTAGATTTATGAAGTACTGATTAATAAGGAAGAAAATAATCTAAACTTTAATTGGAAAGTTGTGCACAGAACGAGTTAAGACCAAATGGCTTCATTTAGATTTGCTAAAAACACATCCTAAGCCTGTGAACATTCCTTACCACCCTTTGGCGTATCTCAAAGTTGTCCCATGCGGCAGTAGCAGCAGCAAAGGACTTGAGATATGAGACATGAGAAAGGCTAGAGAAAAAATAATTCGTCATGTACAGATAAATGCTTTATAAGATATGACAATAATGAAGATGACTGGTCTACGCACCAGGCATTTTGCTAGACACTTTATATATTATACATTCTTTTTCGTTTTTATTACAACCTTATAAACTAGGTATTGTCACTATTTTCTACACGAGGAAAATGAAGTGTAAATTGCCAACTATGTCAGAAATAGAGAGGGCAATCAGATCTATTTTATGATTTTATACCACGAGTTTCAGAGTTTATTCTTAGATTTTACCTCAATAGGTACAAAACGGCAAACAAAATCTGAGTATGA